>NC_083356.1:117275631-117910215 GCF_030254825.1 Meriones unguiculatus
TAAAGGCTCATTGTAGTGCTGAGCAGACTTTGGGGAAATATGATAATGCACTCACACAAACAGGCCCACACCCCATTACAGGGCTAATGACAGGCTCAAAAATAGAAAGGAAACTTAAAAGGGAGAAGCTTCAGAAAGGGATTAATCAACAACTCCAAGGCAACGTCATGCTGTGCCTATGTTTTCTGCAAATATTGACTTTAAAGAATTAAACATGTGGCTGAAAGCAATGTCATTGTCCCCATGAAAGAATGTTTCTATATGACTCTTTCATATCCAACACTGAGCAGAATAAAAGACCAAGGGATCCAGACATATTGCTGTGTTCCTTCTCACCTGCAAGAAAGGACACACACACACACACACACACACACACACACACGATGTGAGTCTTCACTGCTAGTTAACCCCTGCCCCACTGTTAGAAATAAGTACATCCTAAAACACACACAGGCACACTTAACACATACATGCAAAACTTCTGCTAGGAGACATACAAAGTCCCTAAGAAAGGATATCTCTGTTACTTCTTCCTTCAGGTTTACAAAGCCCTCAGAGACATCTCCAAAATTGCTTTGGGACACAGAGAGAAGTATGAACAGAGCTGCATAGGAGGTGGTAAGGAGAGAGGACCTCAGGGCAATCTAGACTCCAGAACACAAGGCAAGCAAGAAGGCGTGATGTCTTTAAGAATGAGGGTGTGTTGTCTGGAAAGCAGGGATCTCTCAATGAGCCAATCACGACTGTTTCAAATGCAGTCAGCTGGGAGCTGACCAAGAAACCAAGCAGTAACGCTTTGAAGTGAGATATTTGTACATGTGGTCCCACAATGAGAAGCATGAATGTCATCCTTCCATACAAACGTGTCAGGACAGCCAGTCTTAGATGGAATTGTGACTACATCTGCAGCATGTTACCAACCATGAAAGCTTAGATTTGAGTCATTGTTTCTTAAATATTCATCTCTTATCATTAGCTCCAGCCCCTGTATAACTTTCTGGAATAGATGCCGTCCTCCTCCACTGTTGTTGGACTTGCTTTGCCTGGTGAGCTGTTAGCAGGCAGGACACCTGCAAGTGTGCATCTGTCTACCGTGGGGCGACAAGGTCATGCTCAGCCTGGCGTTCCAAGGTAGAGAAGAGACATAAGGACCAGACATGAACCTGTTCTCTAGCCTGAAGCCAAATTCTGTCGCCTTGAGGCTAGGTATGCCAAACCCAGAATTATGAAGGCAAAGAGATGTTCAATATTATGGCAGTTGTGGTTAATGAATGAATAACACTGGTGATGATCAAGGAAGGGAGGCAGAGGGTGTCCATAAATAGTATATAAGGAATAGTGAGTGAGGAGCAATGCTGAGGTGGCTGGGGGGGCATATAGGGCACTGAGGAAAACACAACCTTCTTTTTCACCCTCTGTAACGCTATGATGCTCCTGCTGAGCACGGGTTGGAACTTGGCTGCTTATGTAACAAGACAGAGCAGCGATGACTCTTGTTGAGCTGTCTCTGTCTGAATCACTTTTCATGGCAGATTTTCTTTTTAGACAAGGATAAAGTGTTGTTGGTGTTGTTGGTTTCTTGTCTGTTTTGTGTGATTTCAAGAGGCAGGAGGGAAAGGGGAAGATGCGGATGTGAAGACCTGGAGGGGGAAAGGGGAGATGCAGATGTGAAGAACCGGAGCTCCTATTCTGGATCTTGAAGACTCAAGAACTAGGGAGACATCATCTTTGTTCTATAAACAGTGCGTTCCCAATATGGCATCACCAAAGGTTGCTACTGGGAGCTTTTCCACCAGCCTTCTTTGAGGAAAAGGAGCGAGGCTGCCTGAAGGCCCACGCGGCTGGTGTATGAGGAAATGAGGCAGTCCTTAGGGACTCCCCGAAGTACACAGAAGGGCCTGGCAAAAGGATGGAACAGGGCAGAATGAGAGAAAGAAATGTGAGATGTTACCAGGGTCTGTGCTGACGCCGTTGCTCATGAGGACGCAGAGACATTGCAGTTACTGTAGGTTCATGGCTCCAAAGTCAAACCAGTCCAATTTCTACCTTCAATATCTATGAAATTGACTTGGTGATGTTGGGGAAAACCATCTCAGCAGCTGCACATTTACCCCAACAGATGCTCCATCCCTATTGGAAGAAAATGTTTCCAAGAAATTCCACTGTGTTACCTCTGACTGAATACTCACAGGTACACACCACCACCACCACCACAGGCTGCCCAGGTTGCCGGTTACATGCCGTTGTTCAAAGAAGTGGACGGAGGCTGAAGAAATGATTCGCAGGTGAGAGTGCTTGCCACAGGGGCAGGATGCTTGGGCTTCAGTCCTCAGTGCTCACAAAGCTGGATGTGACCACATGCATGTCTCCAACCCAAGCGCTGCGAGCGTGGGGTGGAGAGAGATGCCTGAAGAGAGTTTGCCGGAATCCGGCCTCGTTCTGGGTCCAGCGAGCGACTCATTTTCAGAGGATTAAGAAGAGAAACAGAGCGAGACACCTAATGTCTTCCCTTGCCTTGTTGTGTGCACAATAGCAAACACACACACACCACAAACACATATTGTGGATGTAAAGATGTTTTTGTTTTAATCCCAAATGTGGGATATGGGACTGATTCAGATTGCCCACAGCAGCAGACTATTTGCCTCGTGCGGACTCTGATAGGGGCTCTTTGCAGCTGGAATTGAGTTGAACTCTGCAGACTTTGAGGGGTATAAAGATGGCAGCCCAGAGGAAGAAAGGGTACCTGGACCTCTGGGTGTCCTGACAACTGTTACTGGTATCAAAAGAATTCCTCAACCCTACTCAGCAGGAAGAGGTAAAGAGAATCACGTTCCCTTTTCCCTTTCAAACTCTACCCCACTCCCCCCAGAGTTGGGGTTTGAAAGGGAGGTATAAACTTAAAGGAACCCCCAAATAAATTAGCCTTTGAAAAGCTAGCACCTACAGACACACACTTGGTAAAAAGAAATGAGTATACGTAGAAAGGAAAGAAACAGGAAGAGAAAGATGGGAGAGGGAGGGAGAAGGTAGCAGGCAGAAGGAAGGCTTGAGAAAGACGTGAAGACTTCAGCTGTGAGCACACCAGGACGCTTTTCTAGCCGCTGACAACACTAGTGTCCTTCCTTCTCAGGTAATGGTATTTTATAGAAAACCCAAGAACTACACGTGAATGATGTTGAGATATCAGTTCTGAAAAACCTCTCTAACGCTCCATGTCCTGTGTATGGAGAGTGGACTCAGGGCTACTGCATCGAGAAGTCCCTCCCTCTCTAGGTCACAGAGGAGCACATTGTACTGCCCCTCCCCCCCAGTATGCGACAATCAATTCCATCATTTTGCTGGATATCATCTACAGACTTTATATTTTCACCAGCTTACCAACACTGAAACAGCAGCTGTCTACAAGAAGTCTCACTGTCTCTGGGGAAAGGGAATCTCCCCCCAACCCCCAGCCCCCAACCCCCGAAAGGGTAATAGCACTACAACCTCAATGTAATAACTGAATCCTGCCTAGAACACTGATATTTACAACACTGTGAGTCACACCTTCCCATGAAAACTTTCTCACGGAAGGAACCTGAGTGAAAGATTCACTGCTAATGAAGAAAACCATTTCTTCCCACCCAGTCAATCAGCCATTTACTTTTGCAATAAATATTTGGTGAGTGTCTCCTCTTCTTGAAGGGCTAGGACCTATGTTTGCTGCTTTCAGCCCAGGGGAAGAGAAAGCACAAGAGCCAGTTTCCTACAATGATTCATTCTCTCCCCCCCCCCAAACTACTCCAATATCAGTGGTGAAAACTGACAAGAACCTATATAGCTCTGGGAGCAAAATGAGATAATGGATAGAGTTTGGATAACAAATGGGCCTTCCTGGCTCCAGGCTATATGCTAGCTTAAGCAGCCTATGATATCATCTTCCCAGCCCCCTCCATGTCTTACATTGGAGAAGAGTGATGCCTGGGCTGATGTGAGTGGTAAGAAATAGCCACAATATCCACTGAGAGGCAGAGACAAGTGGAGGAGAGAAAGCAGAGGCTGCCTAAGGTGGTACCTCCCTCTATGTGCGGAAGGAATCTCAATATTGCCAGCTTTACAAAGTCATAAAACAGAGCGTAGGTCCAAACGGCAGCCAAGAATAGGGGTTTCCTCCTGAAGCACAACGCCTTGACACCTATGTCTATACTCTGAGTCCTGAGTGGTATTAATACAGGTTTAGAAGGTGCTTACTGTGAGGTAATGACAACGATGGTCATTGAATGTCAGTTTTGTCATTCATTAGCTCTACAACCTTGGGAAAAATCACTTGACTTCTTGAGCTCTGTTTTATTAATTCACTCACTTGTTCATTCATCCAACTAACATCCAGGTCCTACTACCTGTCTAGGGACTCCCTCCACTAAAGTATCAAAAACAAAAGATACATACCATCTAGCCTCATGGGGCATAGTACACAAGTGAAAGAGGGGCACAAAAGCTTCCAATAAATAAACAAAAAGTGTGAGAAGGGGTTATAAAGAAAATAGATAAGGAGTCAAGATGGAGAAGAAGGCATTTGCATTAGGTGAAGTAATTAATGAGAATGTTCTCATAGAGATGCTATAATCTGAGGATTGATAATATACTTAGGCATAAAACCAGAATAACAATGTGGTCTTCTTTGGGTAATAATGAGGTTTAATTAGACAATGCATATAAAACATTTGATTTAGTGCTTGGCATAAAGGAAAATTTCAATAAATATTTATTATTATTTCTTGCGTTCTGGACTAGATTTAACATATAGATTTAATTCATAATGCTTACTACACAGTATTTACCATATGGCTTTGTACGTGCCTTGTGACGTGAACGGGATAGGAAGTGTCCCTGAAAGGCTTGGTCTCCAGTTGATAGATCTGGTCCTGAGGGGGGATTGGATCACAAGGGCTCTGTTCTAAACTGTGGATCGATTCACCGATAAGTTCATGGATTGATGGCATTATTGAGGTCACGGAGACTTAAAGGTACGGTCTAGAGGAGGAAGAAAGTCGCTGGAACAGGTCTTGGGGGCTGTATTTTGCTGTGGGCTCCTTCCTGTTTGTCTTTGTCTGTATCCTGTTTGCTAGCAGGTGAGCTGCTTCACTGCTTCTCCCATGATGCTCTGCATCACCTCAGGTCCGCAGCTACAGAGCTAGCTGACCACTTACTGAAACCTCTAAAACTGGAAGCCCAAACAAATCTTGTCTCCTTTAAGTGGTTTCTCACGGGTATTCATCACAGCAATGAAAGCTAACAGAGCACAGTAGGGCCTCAGTAAACGCGATATCCTGTTGGGTTACGATAAGCCTGTGGCTGCCCAGTACCCCTCCCATCTCATCACTATTCACTCTCCAGCGGCACTGGAAGAGCTAAAATTGCCCTCTTGGGCGCAAACATATAATAGCAAGTTATATATCACCCTCTGGACCCCAGAGTGAATCCCCATAGGATAATATTGTTCCAGGCCGAAATCACGAGAAACTTGGTGCTGATTTGTGCTGTAGTTGCTCGCAGAATAAACAGAAACCGCAGGGCTGTCCACTCAGCACTTCTTCCCAGGCTTGGGGGAAAAACGCATTTTCTTTTTTAAAAGAAAGATGGAAGAAGGGCATTTTCAGGCAGGCTGCAGCTCTTTGTAACAGAAACTGCTCAGCCCAGGGGAACCGAAATGGATGAAGCGTATGCAAAGTCAGTTAATGAATGGGGTTTGGGCAAAGAGAGACGATAAAAGCAACTCCTTGCTTTTGGCTTTCTATCCGTGGGGCTAGTTGCTTGGATTTAACTTGAGCAGTTTCCTCAGGCGCACTGACACTGAGTGTTTTGGGGAGGCGGTCCCAGTACCTCTGCAACCCCACGGTGGATGCAAGGGGAGTTACTGCCTTTAATCTATTTGTAAAAGAAAACGTCTATTAAATGTAACTGCCGGGAACTCTAGGACCATTTTTTAATTGTTATCCTACATGGGAAGTAAAAGGCACCACATTTCCTGGCACACCTGTAATGCTCAGATACACCCTTTCTATCATTTTTGACATGGTGTTGTTCACATTATTCATAAAGAAAATGAATATGGACTACGTGAAAAATGGCCCCGCTCTGGGCTGTCACGTGCAGAAGTGGGCGAGTCACTCGTGTTGTCTGGACTCCCTCAGACCAGGCCATGAAAGAGTTACTTATATATTGCGAGCCAGTGAACACTTAGCCCATGAGGTCTGGAGTCTCTGAAGTCCTGAGGTGGCTGTTGGCCTGAGACTGTTACTCAGACAGCCTGCTCCACAGCTCCCTCAGAAGGCCAACGCCACAGAGCTCATCTGCAGTTCATCGGGAACAACCAAGAAGGGGCTCTCAGAGGCGGAGAAGACTTACTCAATAAAGTGCCCACCGTGTAAGCTACAGGTGTCCAGGCACTGTGGGATAACTGTAACCTCAGGACTAGGGGCAGGAGAAGAGCCAAAGATAGAGGGAACTCTGACGCTCCTTCTTTAGCCAGCCCGACCAGTCAATGAGCTCCAGAGTTGTCAATGACAGACTTGTCTCAAAAAATAGTTAGAGAAGCTATGCAGAAAGTCGCTCTGTGGTGACCTCTAGTCTTCACACGCACACATGAGTGGGCACACTCGTCACATGTGCACATACCCACATGAAGTTGTCATTTTAAAAAGGAGGCACTGCATGTTATCGGTCCTAAGAACCACCTGCAGAACCCACTGCTGTCCATGTGGGTAGAGTCTACAGAGAGGCCGAGCTAGTACAGGTCTAGTCTAGTCTGGAACTAGAAGGTCGGAAATTGGGGAAGCAAGGAGGCCAGGTAGGACTCCCGCAAGGCAAGTCCTCTTCACATATACCTCATGCTAACAACCCTTTGCAGTAGGTGTGTGCCCTCTTAATGGAGTCTACATCAGCAGCAAGGCAAATGTTTAGCATCATCTTTGGACATTTTGCATGTCGGGGCACTTTGAAATGCTTGAAAGGCAAAAGTTTGACTGGATTCAAACCCATTCTCATTACCACAAGGAATTCCAACATTTGCCTCAGTCAAAGAAAATAAAAAAGAAGAGCTCCCAGAGTCCTTAAAGGTAATTTCAACTGTTGTAAATTTTTGAATGGCTGTAAAAAATGGTTTTAAACTTTTTATCACCTACTTGTATGAACAAAGTTTCTCATCAATAGTGACTATCAAGAATTTGAAGACATCATTAAAAAGACTTGATCAGGACTTGCTCACAGCCATTTTAGACATAAAACTTAGTATACAGCTATATGCACAGAAGCAAGATCAACTTCCTCATTAATTTTTGGGGGGTAAAATTATTTCGAGCTTTTAGATAAATTCAATATTTAATGTCCATTGCTAATACTCTATATTTTATTTCTGTTATCATCACGATGAAATTTAAAGGAAATGTTGTAAATGTTTCTACCTGTCTAATATAAGTGTCCTCACGTCCCCTCCAGTGTATTCCAGAATGATATACAATATTATTCTGTGTCTTGACTTTTGGTAGACATCAGGACACCTGGAATTGAATGCTGATAGCTTAGTCCATTTTGTGTTAGCTAAACAGAATACCCAATGACATACATTTTATAGAGGATGGGATTCATTTCTTCCAGTTCTGGAGGGTAGGAAGTCCAAGATCGAATCATCAGCAGGTTATGACTTGTTCTTTCTGTTGCCAGGATGGTGCTTGGATTACTGGGTCCTTTGGAAATGAGGGATGTGGCAGCCATAGAGGGCGGAGGAAAGAAAGCCCACTTCAGCAAACCCAGTCTATAGTGGGCTGCATTGCATATGCCACATGGCCCCCCTCTCAACACTGTCATATCGGGAACTGAGTTTCCAGCACATGAACCTAAAGTCGATGCATTCACGTCATAGCAGCTGGTCTGGGTGCTGGCTTTCTTTAGTCAAGTCTCACCAGTCACTTGAACCTGGGTTCTACCTATAAATTACTGCATTATATTATCTTATCTATATTGTTTCAATTTCGAAGTTATTTTTAACATCTATTAACTTTTAAAGCCACAACAAGGACTTTTTTATATAAGAATATATTCTAGTCATCAGTCAGCGATTTTTACGTAAGTGTTTTTGTTGTTTTGTTTTGAGACAGGATTTCATAATGCACCAGGTTAATCTGTTACATAGCTGGAGCTGATCTGGAATTCTTGGCCCTTCCACCTTCCCAAGAGTCTGGATTACAGGCTTGCACCACTATGCCCTGACATCTGGTGAAGATTTTTGACTAGTCTTAATGAAAGCTGGTTTTCCTACATGTCAAGTAAACTCAGTACATACCCCACAGAAAACCAGATCAGTAGATTTTTGTGCCCCAAACGTGTATCAACAAGGAACAGCTGGAAAAATTTAACTAGCAGCTAACCTCAAAGAACCCAAGTTGCTATACTAATGCCTGGTGCCTTAATTGCTCAAGGTTAAATTCTGAAAACATTTCCCTTAAGTTTATGGAGTTGAGTCAGTCTGAAGGATTTCACCAAATGTTGCATGTCCCTTTGCATGCAGAGGACGTTGCTGATATGGGTTGGATTCACACTGATTACTTTCACACTCCAGTGTGCCTCCACATTGATTATTAGACATCTCTTTTCATCTTTAGAAGCAACTGTTTCAGAATGAGTGAGGCCAAGGATCTAAAAGGCAATCACTTCCTTTTAATCAATTCATTTGAATCCAGGATCCTACCTACTGGGGCTCCTCCTCCCCAGCTTCTTCCCTTTAAAGGCAAAAAATTAATAATAATAATAAAAAAATAGAATCTGGTACAGTCACCAGCCAAGAGACAAGTAAGGCCCTACTTTGATCCCTAAAATAAATTTGTTTTAGGTGGAGGTTGAGGAAAGTAGGTTTCATCCAATTCAAGAGGAAGGGATTTAAAATGGCTAAGTGTGTGTTACCTGATCAGCATAGGCAGCTTTGGTAGAGGCCCTTGGATATGCAAGTACATGACCTCTGCTTAGAGTCCTTGCCCAAATTAGTCATGCATATCGCCCGGGGAAGCCTCAGTGTGAGACAAAGTGAAATATGTATCATGATGCTTCAGACTTCCTCTCAGAGAGATGCAGCCAGTCTTTCTAGGAAGCTTGTGCATCAAAAGCTCCATAAAGAGATGACCTAACACTGTCAGCGCATTTGTTCTAAGGGTTAGTGTCAGCCCCCCACAAAGCAGGCACTATGGCATGGAAGTAGACGTTCAGGGTATAGTGTGTGAGTGAAGATGATAAAACACAAGTCAGGAATTAGAAAGGGTTTAAAAACAATGGGGTCTCTTGGGTTCGAGCAGGAACTCAAGTTACATAAATGGACCATTTTGTAAAGATGAAAGGCACCATAGAAAACTGTCTGAAAAAAAATGCAAGGACCTATATTGTAAAACCAGAGGAAGGAAATCACATTTATTATGTAGCATACATAGGGCACAGGGCTTCCTCATCCTGAGGAGCTATGCATTACCACGCACATTCATCGCAATCAATGGGGTGACCACGACTGCTAAGAAAGTTAAGAAATTAGTCACAAATCCTATAGCTGGCAAACGATCAAAACCCATTATACTCAGGCCATCCCTGTCACGGACACTCTTGCCTCTTGGTTGATTTGAAGGGAAATTCTCCACCATGGCATTTTCACCGCTAAGTCTTCGAATGCCGTGGTTTTAGCTAAAGCCCTTAAATATCTTAAGCACTTTGTTTTACAATTTTTTTTTTTTTTATCTAGGTTCAGTCACTGAATCAGGGGACATGTTAAGCTCTTTAGGAGCATTTTGTTCCATAAGGGAGATTGCTTACCCAACTCTACCAAGAGCAAATCCCACAGGGCTGGGTTGTCTGAGGGATGAGGAGATCACTTCTGGCTTCTGGGATGACTCAGGGACCACATCACCACAATTCTTTGTTCTATACATTTTGCCTTCATTTATTTATTTTGGTTGAGTCTTCATTATGGCAATTTGGCGGTATTTTCTAGAGAAAACACAGAAACCCCTTTCTCTTGCAAAGTCAATCAAAATGTGGACATTTATTGTCAGTAGATTAGAAAACTTTGAGCTTCAGATTTGTTACATGATGGTCTATGTGTGAAGCATCCCTAGAGTTCTTTGCCAGAAACCAAAAGTGCTGCAAGGAGAAGGGGGTCCTCTGAAAGGGCAACTTCTCTTTCATAATTTGTCCAGAGACAACTCAAAGTCAAGAAACTCATGGTACAATGGAGGGGGTGAAAGTTCCGGTGTTTTTCAAGCCCTCTGTGTCATCTGCAGGAGGCTGGAGCTATCCAAGGAGGGAGACAGAAGAACTTAACTCACTCTGCTATAGAGGACCGACAAATGCCTTTCTCCATCCACCTGGATCCTAATGACAGTGTCTAATGGTCCTGCCTTGAACATCCTGGCCTACATTTGCCTTCAATGATAAGAACCTACTCATTTCTACCCTGCCTCCTAGTTCAGAGCAGGACTGCTGCTGGAGGAGCAGTGGTGACTGGGGGAGGGGAGCAAGGAGCTAGGCTGGCAGTCAGATGCAGTGTTTCCAAAAGCTTTGGCTTTAGGTAAGAAACTACTGCAGATGTTACAGATATGGCATTGCCAAAACAATGACAACAAAACAAACAAGAAAACAACCAACCAGCCAAACAAACAAACAAACAAACAAACAAGCAAACAAAAACCAGTGAAAAGTTTAACTACATATTGATTCATAGTGTTAGAGGAAAGACCTAATTACTCATTCATCTTCTCTGTAGAAAATATTGCAAATAATATTGTGTAAAGAGTCAAACAAGGAGTCTTAGGGCAGAAATGGAGCAAAGCAAATGCTATAGAACTGCACTGAGCAGTTAGTTACTGCGAAACTTAAGGTTTTTACAGTCTTTCCGCCCCCTCTTCCACAATGTTCCCTGAGCCTTGGGTGCTAGAGTGTCTTGTAGATGGATCCACTGGACTTGGGCCCCACAGCTCTGCACTTCGACTGGTTGTGCTTTCCTGTACTGTCCTCCTCCTTTCACAAAAGGACATTTCCTTGAGGAGGGGTGAGAACTACAGTTATGGCTGAAGAACATGGCCGCCCAAATGTGAGCTGAACAAGGATGGCACTAACGGCCTGACAAACCATGTGGAGTCACGCCACGAGACCTCACCTCTACACAAAGAGCTATAGGCAAATGAGAAGAGCTGGGAGCAGGACAGGTATCCTTCCCCAGGGAAGAGCACAACAGTTGGTTGTCCAGGGCCAAATGGTCAGCCCTGAAAACATACAGACAACACTATCCAGACTGACTAGGTTATATTTAGGAATACATTTATACATGCATATTTACATACACATATGTATATGTGTGCATATGAGAACAATTAGTGGAGAAAGAGGCCATGAGTTTGAAGGAGAACTGGGAGGATTATTTGAGAAGGCTTTGGAGGGAAGAAAGAGGAAGAGAGAAATGCTATCATTAAATTATAACCTAAAACCAAAACTGAAGCTTTTCCTGTTTGTTTCATTTTGTTCACTTGTCTTTTCTCTTTTTCGCTACAGAGTCTGAGCTGGAACACACTGTGTGAGCCCAGGCTGGTCTCAAAGTGCAGGTGACCCTCCTGGCTGTGCCCAGCAAGTGCCAGGATTCCAGGCATGCGCCACCACCACACCCAGTGTCTTGAAGTTGCAAGATGCCACTGTTAGGAAGTTCCTGATGCTATGATTTCTTCACCCGTTTAATATAAATCTCCCCTTTCATATCTGATCTGGCATCCAGGTTTTAGACTATTGTTAAGACTGTACTATAAGGTCACACTTCAGACCCTACAAACCTATGTTTGTCCCTGTGCTGTAGCATAAAGTGCTGTGTCCACCATCTCTGTGTCCTCAGGAGGGAATCTCTGTCTTTTGTGATGTTAGGCAAAGGTGCCTGGTTCACTTTCACAGAAAGGCCATTGGTCTGGAGTGGGGCTTCTGTTGAAATTCCAAATTAACCTTGATCTAGTTATGAGCAGCTGGGCTGTGCTTCTAAGGAAAAGGAGATTCTAAGAGGAGAGTCCCTGCTCATCCCATGGGGAGGTCTTATATGGAGAATAATTAGATACTAAAAAAAGGAAGCCAATAAAAGAGAAAGTCTCTGGAGTCAGCCAGCTTTTGCATCTTTCCTTGGCTAGCAGCAAATGGTCAGAGGCTACTGCAAACATCTTGACAAGCTTTCCCAGTAACCTCAACATTCCATTCCCATGATACCCTTGGGGAAACGCTCACATGCATGTCCTGTTCTACATTTTCTATAGTGTAGTTATTGGTAATGATGATAGGTTTCTGTTTTCCTTTATCTTTCTCTCTTTTTTTTCTAATCTGGAAGAAGTACAAACACTTGTTTGCCTCCACCTATTTATATGTGTGTGTGTGTGTGTGTGTGTGTGTGTTACTTCACTCTGTTCTTCCCCCTCCATATCCTCACAGGCCTTTCATATCCACAATATCCCAACATCACTACTTCTATCAGTCACTGGCTGGACCAGCATCCTTTTCTGGAGGCTTGTGATAACAGCCTGGCAATGGACTGCCATCTGATGCCCTGGCCAGAGTGCAAGATGATGACATTAACTGAAAGGGGACTTTATTCAGATGTGGAGACAATCTCTTAGGGACAGAGTCAGCCATCCTCCGTGCTCCTCATGGGTCACCCCGGCATCCAGAACACAAAGAACATCCTCATCTGTGTCCTCGACACATCCTCACTCCACCCAGAGCTACTTTTGGCTTCTGAAACACACAGGAAATGATCGAATGATAACGGGAATAACCCATAAAGCCAATAGCTAATCAGCCACATTTAAATATTGAAGAGAAGAGAATAATGTCCTCTAAGGCGTCATTAGACGCTCATGGGAGGGTAGTTTGGTCCCATTTGGAAGTTTTCTGTCTCTATTCAAGGTAAATTACCACTCTGTCTGGCCACATTTGTTAACAATGCATGGAACTCTTAACCGCATCTCAAAAGCATACTTGCTCTCAATTTCGCTTCTCATTCGTTTTTATGATCCTAGGGAAATTCAGATTATATAGGCTTTCTTTGTGCTGAGATGGTAATTTTATATCACTTGTAGATTAATAGCATTTTTTAGTGATATTTGGTATCACTCATTTGTCTCCTATGGTCGTAAAGATATATATTTTTTCTAATTTGGCTTTGCCAACAAATAAAAAATAAGAGTCTTTTTCTGTTGAATGAGCGAAAAAGTCATTCTGATCATGAAGAATTATTCTCTTTTAGAGTACCCACAATCCGCCATCTAATTGTTTCTTGTTATTGCACAATACAGTTTCTGTAAGAGCATGTATGTGCGTGCCTGCCTGCATGGGTACAGTCATCTTGCAGAATTGCTCCTTGCCATCACTCAGCCTTCATGTTGAGGTCTGCTTGCTACGTCTCCAGCCAGTCTGATGAGGACCAGGCATCCAGGTACATACTTAGACTGAATCATTCGTCCATCCCTTCCTCTCTCTGGGTCCTAGGTGTCGGGAGGTATCTTTCTTTTATGAGCATATTGATATTTCTGGAA
Organism: Meriones unguiculatus; assembly: GCF_030254825.1. Classification (NCBI taxonomy): domain Eukaryota; kingdom Metazoa; phylum Chordata; class Mammalia; order Rodentia; family Muridae; genus Meriones; species Meriones unguiculatus. Next base: position 117,289,209 of record NC_083356.1, read on the forward strand.
TTCTATTGTGGGAATGGGTTATGCATTGAACAAGTGCCCATTTCAGGGATGGTTATTATGGAACAGAAAGGCATGCAGACTCGGTTTAGCTATCAGCTTTTAAGAGCTTCCTCCATCTGCTAAAATGTGCACTGCAAAGTTGCACATAAAATGCTGATTGGTACCTCCATGCAGATTCGCATAACGATCCACTCTCTCTTGGTTTACAGCACACTCTCCTAAGTACCTATTCACCTATTCTATTGGAAAATTTTAATCATCTCTCTGACATTAGCTTGGCAATTTCAGCGACCACTTCCCAATCTTTCAAAGTCTTTCTGGTCCATTTCATTCCTGTTTCTTTTCTGCTTGTGTTAATTATTTTTGCAGCCAGCATACGTGTTTGTCAATAATGCATTGCATTTTCCATGTGTCAGTCCTTCAGCCCATCAAAGAGCCCTGCTTTTTACATTCTGAATCTATTTCCCCTTTCCCAACTCAGCTCGTTTTGCTCTAGGCCTGCCTTCTATTCTTCATTCCAAACCCATCAGAAGTTGCACAACACTTGGCAACTGCAACACAGTCTCCAACGTAGTTGCTTCTGGTTCTCTGTGAAGTGTTGTGTCTAGGCTTGCAGTGGCCTACAAGTTGGCCCAAAGCCTTGGGACTTTTCCTGATAACTGAGGTACCTTTAAAGTCGTACCTCTGGGATTCTCAATTCCTGATTAGGCCAAAGGGTTTTCCCACTTTGAATCAAAGGTTAAAAGTTAAGTTCTCCACTTGAGGACCATAAAACGTTCTCCTGACCCCATGAAACCCATCCCTACGTCTTGCGCCTTTGCTTAATAAGGAAGCCTTCTCTTGATGGCTATTGAAAACATTCCTCGTGTGCTTACAGGCATGTACCCAAGCTCTATAGACACCCATATCACCAGATGTGACAGAAAGAGTTTTGGAACCACAGGCTGTAGGGGCTGCTTTGGGAACTACGGAGGCATGTTGTGCATGTATTAAAAATCTGTAATGGTCTTCCTTCTGTCCCTGCATAACCCATTCCTGGGAATTTTCTAATGGCCTCCATTTCCTTTTTCATAATTAATATCAAGGTTACCACAAACGGCCAGGATCCCAAGGCTCTTCTTTTGTGACTGTTTCTGAGAATTCGGACTAGCTCCCTCTCATGGGCCAAGGAAACACCATTTTCAGAGAACTGTTTCTCAGAAGGGATGTCCCTTTTGTGAAGGGCACCTGAAAGGAAGTGTCTTTCCTTGTTTGGCTTTTGTTTCAGCTCCCCTTGGGGGTTACACACTTCCTCTTCTAGTCCCCAGGCTCCTTGGGGAAACACTTCATCTGTGAATGGAAGAGAAGGAATCCTGCCTGGAGATCATGCACACCTCCCCTGTACCCGAATGCACACTTTTTTTTTTTCCTGCCCCAGCGTTTTTCCTGACCCATCATACTTCTGCAATGTAACTCGGGGAAGGAATCTGTTTCTCACATCCTTTACCACAAGCTTCTGATACCCTAGAGCAGTGGTTCTCAATCTTCCTAACCTTGTGACCCTTTAATACAGTTCCTCATGTTGTGGGGACCTCCAACCACAAAATTATTTTGTTGCTACTTCAAAAGTGTAATTTTGCAACTGTTATGAATCGTAATGTAAATATCTGATATGCAGAATATCTGATATGCGACCCCTCTGAAAAGGTTGTTCGACCCCAAGGGGTCGTGAACCACAGGATGCAAACCACTGCTCTCTAGCCTGAGAGTCCCCTTGTCTCCCTGCTGCAAGAGAATGCTGGGAATGATTAGGAATAGGAAACGGAAGTGTGGGAATGAGCCCAGGAATAGGAACAAAAGGTCCCCATGGGCCTAAGGCTTTTAACTAAGCAGAAACTTCTGTCCTTTGCTAAAAGTCATTACAAACCATCATCTTCTGCTAATAATCCCATAAAGAGCATTGCTTCCTCACTGTTCTTTAGTGTCTGGAGATCATGCAAATCATCAGAGAGACTGACAAAGACCAAAGACCGAGAAGGGAAGGAAAAGAAAGCGAAAGTGAAGTAATGCTTCCCTTGCCATTCAGCTATTCGCCTGTTCCTTTCGACTTCAAATAAGAAGAAGCCTGCATCTCTCCAATTCACATTCTGCCTTCTCTCTGCCTTCCTAGAGTTTCTGTCACCTAGAGGTCGAAGGTGGCCTTTAGATAGCATTCTCAGGATGACAGCGTTCTCCTGGAGTCTTTAGTGTGCAATGACAGGAAGATGAAATGTCATGGTTAAAACGAACAGAAGAAAAAGTTGGTGATAGCATCAGAGATTTTATGTCACCCACAAAACACAAAGTAGGATTTGACCATTTGTCTTGTACTAGAGGTTGACACAGGGTTAAGCCTGGGCAGCTTGCCTTCTCCGGTTCATGGTAGTGCTAACATGTGGATTGGGGGAAGATGTCACTGTTTTTGGACCACCTGGTACTTGGCATAGTGAAATAACTTAGTTGTTCATTTGGTGCAGCTTATGCCAGTCAGGGTAGATGAAGGAGGAAAGTGTGTGAAAGGAAATGTGGGAATATTTACAGGAAAGATCCACATTTTTTGAGGGGGAAAAAAACCCTGCTTCCTTGAAGGGTCATAATGAAAGCCTTTGTTAAGTGAAGAGGACAGTGAGGGGTGGCTATATCTCCACACTACTGATTGTTTTCTTAAAGAAGTGCTGAGGTTTCCATGACCTTTTAAGAATTAAAGCTTCACAAAATTCGGCTAAGAATAATCTTAGCCAAGAATAATCTTCATCAGCTGCACATATGTAGAAACAGAATCTTACTATTACCTTCTTGCAGATTTCCTGGTGCTACTTCCTATAACACTTAGAAGGTCGTCTGTCCTTCCAAGGGGTAGAGTTCAGCAGTAGGGTGCTCACCTTGCATGAGGCTCTCGGTTCATCACTATGTCTCCCCCCCAATTGCCAACTGTATAACAAACAGCACCAATAAAGCTGAAAACCCTTCATTTCAACGTGATAACCACAGTGCACATTTGACTATACAACTGTATACATGTGATAGTTAACACCCAAAGCCGAATTGATAGGATCGCTCAGGACACACCACTGTGGGCATGTGTGTGAGGGACATTCTAGAGTGGGTTAGACGAAGGTGGAAGACTCACATTCAGTGTGGGTGCTACCAGACTCCACACACATGAGAGTGCCCACTGCACATGTGTCTTCATCTTCCTCCGCCTCCTGGCTACAGAGGCACAGCGAACAGCTGCCTTCTGATTCTGCCTCCATGACTTCTCCAAAGCAATGGGCTGCACCTTCAAACTGTGAGCCACAACAACCCCTCCTTCTTAACTTGCTTTTGTCAGCTCTTTCGTCACAACATCAGGAAACGTAACTAACACAATGATTAAGTAATAAAAATCCCAGTTGGCCTCCTACGGTAATATCTAGTGGGGGAACTTAGAGGAGAGATGCAGGCAGCATCAATAGGCTAGGGCTATTGGTGGCTCTTATCAAGGGCATACATTACAAGTGTCTGCAATCCTCACGGTGTGAAACATCCTCCATGCCTCCTGTTCAGCCCATTGCCTTGTGAGCCTCCCTCTCTCCTATCATTTACTTACAGGCACTTTCATGTAGTCTCTACTGTCTTATGATACCAGAGTCCACATTTTACAGTTAAGGAAGCTGCAGATGGGTAGGTTAAGGGATTTGGGAAATGTCCTGCAGTAACAGGGACCAACATCTGGACCTCCTCTTGGCCGGAGTCATGTTACTTTCCAACTGTGGATGAGCGTCTTCCTTGACTTTCATCAGGAGCTCTTTGTCCTCTGTCAATTGCACGGAATGTTTTTTTTTTTTGCTGTGATTTTAAGAAGCACAGCCACATGCTGTGCCAGTTCTAAACGGGAACTTAAAATGTGACCTAAGGTGTCTCAGGCAATGTCCTCCCCACTCTGCTAATGAACAGGGCAGTTCCTAATTATTTGCATGGAAGTTGGCTCCCAAGATAATTCAGTGTCCGCGTGGCTCTGTTTCACCTCTACTTATTTCCATTACCTTGCATATTAGCTATGTCATGTTGATGGGCCTGCCGTTCCCCAAGGTGGCTGTTATAAATACTGGTGCTAGGATGAAATGCTTCCAGTCTTCTGGAACCTCATTTGAACTAAGCAAGTTCTCCATAATGATCATTAATGATGTATGGCTTGCATATAAATGTTGGATATTAATCTTTTGTTTATTTTCTCTATGCCATCAGACTTCTTAGATGTTCTTTGTAATGCTCAGTGATGATGAGCTTCTCTATTTGGGACTAAGTGACTTTTTAGCCAACAATTCCCATAGCAGGTAGATGTAGGTTTGACTTTAGAGCCTTGGCTGATAAGAGTCCTGCCTTTGGTAAACATGGCTGCTAACGCTCTAGGAACTAATAGAGTCTTGATATCTATTAGTACAAAACACCATTTGACTCTCTTCTCAAACCTATGAAGACTGCTGCTTCATGAACATCATATATGACTAGAACACAAGGCCTAGTCCCCAAACCCTTGAAAGAGAGAAATCACAGGTATGTCTTTCTCTCTGGATCTAGATTAGGCGGGTGCTACAGTTGTCTGAGAGTTTATCAGATCTAAGAACCAGATTAAAATCTATGAGAGTCCTTTATGATTTTGAGGTATAGGTTCATCTTTTTTTACTGAACTAGAATGGAAGACATGCTTGCATCTTAGTCTAGTCTGGACCAGAAATAAAGCATCTCAGCATTTCCTGCATTTCTGGACCAGAAATAAATTAGCATCTGTGCGGGAAATGCTGAGATGCTGTTGTTTTTCATGACCCAGGGTCATGGCTGAAGTAAGAGAGATTTGGATTTGAATCCCTGCTCTGTCACCCACTATAAAACTTTAGGAAAGTTTCTTAAACTCTGTTTGAGCCCTGATTTTCTCTTTGGTTAATAGAAATCTTACAAACCTACTTCACTAGGGTTGGTTAAATGACTATATAAACAGGTACACACACACACACACACACACACACACACACACACTAGGGCTTGTTTTAAAGTACAATGCTACAATATTTTATTATTGTTGTCACTGTTATTATATGAATCTACATTGAACTCAGCTATACAGGGGCACCTCTTGACGTTATTCATCTCAAGAAAGAGAAGATTTTTTAAAATTTATTCACTTTATATCACAATTGAAGCCTCCCTCTTCTCATAAAAGAGGTGCCTCCCCCATACCAACCCATCCTGGCCTATCAAGTTTCATCAGGACTAAGCACACCCTCTTCCACCGAGGCCAGACAAGGCAACCCAGCTAGAGGAAAAGTGATCCAAAAGCAGGCAACAGAGTCTGTTTCTGAGTCAGCCCCTGCTCCACTTGGTAGGGAACCCTCATGAAGACCAAGCTGTTCATCAGTTACATGTGTGTTGAGGCCTAATGTTGGGGTCCATGCTTGCTATTTGGTTGGTGCTTCAGTCTCTGTATGCCCCCATGGGCCTAGGTTAGTTGACTCCATTGGTCTTCTTGTAGAATTCTTGTCTCCTCTGGCTTCCTCTATCCTTCCCCCAACTCGTTCAGAAGATTCCCCGAGCTCTGCTTAATGTTTGGCTGTGGTTATCAGCATCTGTTTCAATTTGCTGCTGGTTTGAGCCTCTCAGAGGACAGTTATGCTGGGCTCCTGTCTGCAAATACAGCAGAGCATCATTAATAGTGTCATTGGCTCTCTCCCATGGGGTGGGCTCACACTGGTCCAGTTATTGGCTAGCCATTCCCTCAGTCTCTGCTCCATCTTTAGAAAGGGAATATGTTTGATGGGCTGTCACTGTGTGGCTCCAACCTGTGTTTGTGGTTGAACTCAAAATATGATAGAAATAGTGAAAATGTTTCTGTGCTGTCTCATGAGCAGGATTAGGAAAACATCCACGCGCCAAAACTGTCAATGTACCAGAACTCTCCTATGACAACTATTGCACATTAAAATCTGTGGACATGCTCGTGATATTTGAACTCAAGTCTCAGGAAGATATGGAAGATCCCCCGGCTAATGCAGGAACCATGGCAACTGACACCACCATGGTGAGCAGAACAAGGTCTGGTGCCATGGGGGGGTGTGCCAGAACCATGGCTGATCTTAACAGCGCAACTTTAGTCTCAGAAAGGCCAATTTCATTAGGACTGTTTTCGAAGTCACACTCACTCTTGCTTTAAGTATTTGTCACTTTCTTGCTCCAATTCATTATTCCGTACTTCTTCCAGAGAGCCCGTCCTGAAACACAGTTCTCATCAGCTGCTGCTCTGCTCAGTGATCTCCACTGGTCTGCATTGTTTACCTGATGAAGATTCATGACTATAACAAAAGGCATGACTCCTTAGACAGACCTGGGCACGCGGCATCCTGGAACCAGATGAAGGTGACCTCCACCCCTCCCACGAACAGTGGTTGGAAGAGGCTGGATCTCTTAGAGGAAAGCTCATCCTTTCCTCTGCCATTCTCCCAGTGATCCGACCAAATAAGAAATAACAGGAAGACACACATGAACTTCTTGTTTAAAAAATTAACTATCTTCACAACCAAGGGACCATCTATGGCTTCATATTTCTGCTCAGTGATCTTCCTGGTCCCTACTGCAAATCTGATGAAACTTGGTAGCTTTTATTTCTAGAAAAAACAGCCAGTTAAACCCTGTTTTAGTTACTGGATTGAGTCTCCCTGAAGAGTTGGTCTCTGCGTTTTCATAGATTTCTTTCTGTGAGCTTCAAGCTCCTATGCCAGGAAAGAAGGAAAGTCCCCTGGAGGCTAGGAGGCTGGAGAGATGAACTGTAGTGATTATAGGGTGAAGTGTTGAATTATAAAAAGATAAGCATGCTTTATTCATTCTGGGTGAAGGCCACTACACAACCACTAGGCAAATGGACACCGTCAGGTTCTAGACATATGCTGATATACATTGGTGGCACACACACAGACACACACACAGACACACAGACACACACACACACAGGTACACATACACACTGTCTTAGTTACTGTTCTGTTGTTGTGATGAAACCTCATGATCAAAGCAACTTAGAAAAGGAAGTACTTAGTTTCAGAGGGTTAGTCCATGACCATCGTGGTAGGGATCAGGGAGATTAGTGGTCAGACACGGAGATGAGATGAAGGAGTAACTGAGAGATTACATCTGATTTAAAGGTTGAAGGTTGCAAAAGAAGTGTGTGTGTGTGTGTGTGTGTGTGTGTGTGTGAGTTGGGGGGTTGCTGATGTGGACTCTTGGAATGCTCACCTTCTCCAATGAGGCCACACCACCCAATCCTTCCCAAACAGTTCCACTAACTGGGGACTAAGCATTCAAATCTATGAGCCTACAGGGGCCATTCTCATTCAAACCACCACAGTGGTATTCTGCCAGAACTGGTTGGATATTAGATTACTTTTGGTTCCCTGCACATCTGGTGTCAGCCGTTTTGTGCCGGCTCATAGGTCTCTGTATGCCCAGTGTTGGCCATCTTGGTCCATGCTCGAGACCCATATCAGCACCAAGTTGTCTAAATATAAACTGGGCCTGAACACCTTCTATTCCTTTGGGATCTAAATTTTTCATTCTCAACATGCTTTCCTTTTAGATCTAAGTTTTCATTTCGGTTGCTCCAGTGTCTCTGATTTACCAGATTCTTGCTTTTCTCTTAAATGCATGCTTGTATTATCCAAAGGAATCTGAATGGCATATGGTGTGTGTGTGTGTGTGTGTGCGTGCGTGTGTGTGTGTGTGTGTGTGTGTGTGTACATGCACATTGCCTACATCATCATTTCAATCGTGTGTCAAGGTAGAGAGGTTGAAGAGATCCATTTAGAAAACCCCTTTTCTTTGACAACTCAAGAGGAAGCTCTTTCATCAGCCTGGGATTTGACCTCAAAGGCGAGACGAGTCATTTGGCAGATAAAGATACATGATTTCTCGTTTGTCTGTGCCTTGAGATTTGTTAAGCCTCACATTAGCTAGAGGACTCGGCATCTCTCTCAGGGATTAAGGAGATTGTCGGAGAGGGCTCTGGTGGTGGCGATAGTGGCAGTGGCCTTCCTTAATGTCAAGCTGTGCTGTCACCCTAGCACTCGAAGAAGGAAACATTACACTCGGTCCTTTGCCAGCATTGGCAGAACAAAGAAATGCAGAGTAGGAAAGCTCATTTTATCCTAAAACACTGATTGTTGAGGCCCTGGGATGTCTGAGCAACAGAATGAGAAAAGCCTTGGTCACTGATTTTGAGGTGAGACAGAGTCTTAGCTTGTGTCCCAAGGGAGACTTTAGGGAGCTTCAGCATCTGAGGACAGCTAAGTGCTGCAGTAAACTCTTCTTCTTCTTGTTCTTCTTCTTCTTGTTCTTGTTCTTCTTGTTCTTCTTCTTCTTCTTCTTCTTCGATTTATTTGTTTATTATTTATACAGAGTCCTGCCTGCATGTGTGCCTGCACAACAGAAGAGGGCACCAGATCTCATCATAGATGGTTGTGAGCCACCATTTGGTTGCTGGGAATTGCACTCAGGACCTTCAGAAGAACAGCCAGTGTTCTTAACCTCTGAGCCATCTCTCCAGCCCCTGAAACTCTTCACCTTGGCTGGGGAGACAGCTCAGTGATAGAACATTTGCCTGCTGTGTCTGAGCTTATGTCCAATTACAGCCACCATCGTCACCACCATCAGCCTCCCCTCTTACACATTTACACACTTTAGTTACCATAACTTACTTATAAAAGATTTTTATTTCAAATATTAAATGCAAAGGAGTGCTTTAATCCCATATGATAAAAACACACACAAGTATTCATCTTTCTCTTTATGAAGGAAGAGGGCTTGTGAGATGGTAAACTCTTCTAGTACTTGCTGGGAATGAGACCGCCACAAGATTTTCAATCCTGGGGCAATTAGCTTCCTTTCCTAGTTATGAGTCTTACAAAATATTTGGCTTCTAACATGACTGACCTGTGTCCCAAATGAGTTTTTCAAATATAAAACTATTTTGCTTCCATCACCCTTGTTTGTCACTAGAGATGTGACCTGAGCAATGGCTGCCCAAAATCCTGTACTCAGCAGCATATTTCTTATTAAGTTAGCAGTGTGAAAAACAAAAATAGAAGTTAGTGATTTCCCACAAACTGCTTCTTTCTCCAACAGAAATGTTGCAGTACACTCCTCCCAAATGTGGACCGAGACCCTTGGGTATTTCACAAGTGAACAATGGCTGAGTCACTTAATTTAAGAAACATAGAGCACTAAGTTCTCATTTATTTGAGCAAAATATTTCAGGGTTTTTTTTTTTTAAATCATGCTCACACATGATCCACATGTCTAAAGAGCCTGTAGGCCCATACATACACTTCAGACATGATGGTTCATTACCGCTCTTAGGACACACTGCTGTCTGTTGGCTCAAATGTGGATTGCATGTGGATGCCCCAGAGATTTCTATATCAGCCATTTCACATCAAATCTCTATTTAAAAACTCACTATCTTGGGAATGAACCTCAAACTATTTTTTGCCTGCTGGTATGAAGCCTGAAGTTCCCCTGCCAAGAAAGACTTAGGAACATTTCAATTCCCTAAGCTCACATCTGTACACACCTGCAATGAAATCTTTCCCTTGGAAAGGAACTCAGCTAGGCAGCTCAGGCTTTCATTGTCTCCAACCTACCACTTAACTCAGGCCTGACCCGAGTCATAGAAATCACCTAATCCCTTGGAGAGATGAGTGTCAGAATGAAGAGTCAAATTTCTTAGCAAAAGCCAGTATTAAGTGTTCTATTAATGATTGGAAAGAGAAACAGGAGAGTTCGTCCTCATTAAAACAAAACAGAAGGTGGCTTCAGACACCAAGAATGCTGAGCACCTCCATCAGGAGAGAAAGATCAAAGACAAAGGGAGCCCTGAAAAGAATCCACGGTTCTGGTCCCTTCCATAGTCCCCACACCAACAGGTCCTTTGACCTCCCTCTGCCAGGATCTCTCAAAGCTAATCCGTCTCTTTGCATTCATTTTGCTGTAGTCTCAAGGGGAGGTCCAGACATGGCTGTTGTTACCCTTGCTCGCTCTGTGCCAGGCCTCCGAGAACAAAGTCTTCTCCATGTAGAATCCCACAATTGGAATGGTTTCTTCCAGCACCAGGACACCTGCGGGTGCTCACTAAATTGGTGCTACCCTCACTCTCACTCCTCAGAGCTCTGAGCATCAGCCCAGATCCCCGCCTTCGTCCTCAGTCCACCCAGCGAGAACTCATAGCTCTTACCCCATACGTCAAAGCTCTGCCTTGACAGGGCTCAAAATATTGACCTCCTGCCTTGAGTTATGTTTATTAATCTGTGTACAAATGCCTCTCTCCCAGACGGCGAGATCCGAGAGCAAGAATCACCTTCGCTGTCATCAACATTAGCTTTAGGTTTGCTGAGACACGTCAAATACACATTGAATAAATGAGCATGCACACAGGAAAGAGGACTTAGCACTATTATTTTTTAAAGAGAGAAAAATAAAGTCTAAGGGCTAGAAGGCGGTGGGGGGAGAAAATGATGAAGAAATGGAAGTGTTTTGCAAAATGATATTATGAGAAAACACCATGCACCCATGAGGTTCCCTTTAAAGGCACTTGTTCTCATAGATGTTAGCACCTGCCCCTCCCCCTGTTTCTCTTTTTATCTGTAGCCTGGTGTTTCTTTAAATCATTCTCTTGTCCTGAGAAGTTGTCTACAGCTAGATATTTTCCGTTCTCTCAGCCTTTCCCGTCTCAGATTTAGTTAGTGGGATCGGCGTGGAAATATTTCTGCGTTCTAGTGTTGCTTCTACTTCACTCCACATGGCTGCTGGTGGATTTTGAGCCATTGAATATTTTTTTCAATTCGTTTTCTCATAAAGAACGATTTGGACCTTACACCCATCCGAATGGCCAAGATGAAAAACTCAAGTGACAACACGTGCTGGAGAGGCTGTAGAGAAAGGGGAACCCTCCTTCACTGCTGGTGGGAATGTAAACTTGTACAACCACTCTGGAAATCAATCTGGAGCTTTCTCAGACAACTAGGAATAGCGCTTCCCCAAGATCCAGCCATACCACTCCTGGGCATATATCCAAAAGAGGCTCAAGTACACAATAAAGACATTTGCTCAACCATGTTTGTAGCAGCTTTATTTGTGATAGCCAGAAGCTGGAAACAGCCCAGATGCCCCTCAACTGAAGAATGGATGCAGAAATTGTGGTACATCTACACAGTGGAATATTATTTAGCAATGAAAAATAAGGAAATCATGAAATTTCCATGTAAATGGTGGGACTTGGAAAGGATCATCCTGAGTGAGCTGTCCCAGAAGCAGAAAGACACACATGGTATATACTCACTCATATAGACATGTAATATAGGACAAACCTACTAAAATCTGTACATCTAAAGAAACTAATCAAGAGAGAGGACCCTGACTAAAATGCTCAATCCCCATCCTGAAAGGCAAAGAGGAAGGACATCAGAAGAAGAAGAAAACAGGAAACAAGCTAGGAACCTGCCACAGAGGGCCTCTGAAAGGCTCTTCCCTGCAGACTATCAAAGCAGACACTGAGACTTATGGCCAACTGTTGGGCAGTGAGCATGGAATCTTATGTAAGAAGTTGGAAATAGCAAGATCTGGAGAGGACAGGAACTCCACAAGGAGAGCAACAGAACCAGAAAATTTGAACACAGGGGTCTTCCCAGAGACTGATACTCCAACCAAGTACCATGCATGGAGGTAACCTAGAACCCCTGCACAGATGTAGCCCATGGCAGTTTAGTGTCCAAGTGGCTTACATAGTGATGGGAACAGGGACTGCCTCTGACATAATCTGATTGGCCTGCTCTTTGATCACCTCCCCCTGAGTGGGGAGCAGCCTTACCAGGCCACAGAAGATAACAATGCAGCCACTCTTGATGAGATCTGATAGACTAAGATCAGAAGGAAGGAGAAGAGGACCTCCCCTATCAGTGGACTTGGGGAGGGGCATGTGTGAAGAAGGGGGAGGGAGGGTGAGATGGGGAGGGGAGGAGGGAGGGGTTTATGGGGGGATACAAAGTGAATAAAGTGTAATTAATAAAAGAAAAGAACGATTTGGAACTATCTCCAGGTCAATTAATGTCTCGTGTTTTACTGCAAATCATATTTTTCCTCAAAGCTAAAATTTTATGCATTCACCTTAAAAGAAAGGAAGAAAGGAAGAAAAAAGACGCCAATATTCTATGTCTCTTACATTCATCCCAGCCTTTCTACGGAAATTCCTTTTGTTCTTCTATGCCAACAATTTCCTCTGAACATAAAACCTTTCCACTTGCACCAACACTGACGTTGAGACTTGATCCTCCCGTCCCCAAGGACCTTTGAAAGTCCTGATGATCTTTCAACATCCCTGTGATCACAGCTTGGGGATGTCTTGACCTCAGTTCCTTCCTCATACATCGGTCACACTTTCCTGCAGAGCCCGTTTCCTTCCTTAACCCTGTCTTTACACGGAACTGTGCGCTGATAAGCCAGGGCGCACTCTCAGCACATCCAGCCACAGCCTGGTAAGCTGTCACTCAATTCTCATCACTTCCGCTCACCACAGCAGCGTCTGGAATGGCTGCTTACCTCCTTACACTCTTCACTTGTCTGTGTTTATCTCGAAGGGTTTTTCTCCCTGTGGATAATGCCAGTTAGCGCTCTCACCACAACCCTGAGGCGTTAGGTGGGTTCAGTCTAATCCTAGTTTCCCCACCTGCAAGGCTCACCCCCACACGTGTGCCTTTTCAGGGGTCTTTCTTCTACTCTGGCGTCATGAGGGAAATAGTCACGTTTTCAGGTCCACGTTATAGAACAGAGAAGTGAGGTTGGGGGAGAGGGGAGATGGAATGACTTCCCCGGTTACACGGCTTGAAACGAGCAGCAGTGGGCACTGGACCCACTCGCCCTCGACCTGCCCGTCATGCTGCCGTGTTTCGCTCTGCGGGAGCGGGTGGTGGGAGGCTGCTCACGCGTATTCCTGTTACAGCGGGGCCATTCAGAGATGCTGACATCTTGCATCCAGTTCAATTAAGTGCCAGACAGCCTCCCTGGCAGAGCGCCTAGTGACGGCTGCCATGGAAACGACCTTTCTCCACACCTGCTCAGGCTACTTCCCTCTAACAGGAGGCACCCTGAAACACTGGCTAATTCTGATCGTACAGCTCTCTCCAGAAAATTCCACCCTTAAGGCAGGCAGCAAACCAGCTGAGGGCGGCCAGCAGGCAACCACCTGTGGCCCGACCTGCTGCCCTTGGAGAAACGAGTCTTGTACACTTCAGAAGACTGTCCTAGGCAGAGCTACCATGGTCATGTCTCCTCTTTGGCTAAAACTCCTACATTTATTACTTACAAGAACTGATGAAAAAGTCCAAATATGATAAAAATTGCATCTGGGCCTTAAAGAGAATAATGCTTCCTTGCTGACTTCCCCTCTCCCTTAGGCCTTTTGTTTTGTTATTTAACCCAGAGCCTTGTAAATACTCTATGCCTCACCATAGAACCATATCCCTAACCCTTTCTGTATTTATATTTTGAGGCAGAGACTTAGTGAGTAAGTTGCTCAGGCTAGCCTTGAACTTATGATTCTTCTCTCTCTTGAGCAATTGGGAATTATGGGTCCACCAGACCCAATGAGATGTTTTTTTTGTTGTTGCTTTGTTTTTTTTTTAATAGAATGTAGTATTTTATTTATTTAAATGATATCTTTGAAACAATTAACATAGCAATATTTTGGCATAAATAAGCCATGATATGGTTTCTGGTGGGATATAAGAAGCCAGATGCCAAATTGGCTTCGCTCCATCTTAGCTACTAAAAATCAAAATTTAGGATGTTTCTTCTTAGGAAATTGCAGGTTGTTACCACAAGTGTCTCCATATATCAGAAAGGCTTTTCAAAAGTCAGAGGGTTTGATTTTTTATTTTTCAGGTTATTATTATCCTAAGTGTTTAAATCAGTTTTGTTTATATTCTCAAGGATTCATTATATTTATATAGAACCCATGAAGCTGAAGTTTTACATGTTGGCTCTGAGACCATCACTGGCAACTCTACATTCACAGTGCTCAGCGCCCAGATCCATGTGTCCTGTAGATCCTCTCACTGTTTTTGTGTTTTACATCATTGCTTGCCCGCCATGTGTCATTTGAAATACCACTACCTGGATGTCCAAGCTGCCTCGTGCCTCTCCTGCCTAGGACTCTGAGGGAATGGGCTGAGAAGACCAAGCTGTGATGCTGGGGGCAGAGGAGCAGCCAGGGGAGCACACACCTGGGCCGTTGTGGCCAGACTGATCCCTTAGGTCAGGGAGAAGAGGACAGACTAGCCAAGGGGAGGTGACAAGCCGGAGAGGGGAGTGTTGTTTTTATAAACCTGTTTTTGTTTCAGTCCCAGGTGTGGGGTGTGGGGCTGATTCAGATGGTCCACAGCAGCAGACTATTTGCTTCGTGTGGGCTCTGAGAGGAGCTCCTTGCCAACTGCAGATCATTTAAATCTGAGGACTCTGGAGAGAATAAATACCAGGGCCCAGAGAGTGTGGAGATGGGGAAGCTCCTCTTCCCCCTTGCTGCTTCTGTTGCTGATGTGTGACAAGAAGATGGAGATCTCCTTAGACTGGCTCCAAGGAATCCTACGACTCTAACCAGCAGGAAGCAACTAAGAGAACTGTGCCCCCTCTCCTACTAACCCTTTCTCTCTCCTACCTGGTGTTGGAGTGTTGGAAGGGATTGGGGTGGAGTAGGGAGAAAAAGATAAAAGAAATGTAAATAAAAGAGTTTTTAAAAGGCACACCAACAGGGGAGAGTGGCTGGGGTCTGCACTGCCCTGGAGTCAGTCCTTCTTTTACTCCCCTGACAGTACCGACTTCCTCTTTCTGAACTGTATCTTTTCCTGAGGTCAGTTCTGTGTCTCTCCTCTGGTTACTGCTATGGCAGCACTTTCCCCTTCTCCTAGACCAAGCCTTCAGCTCGTCCCTGATCCTGGCTCTAGGGCTCCTGGCATTATTGTTGCCCAAAGCTACTGGCTTTGGGGCATGTGTGATCGTATTTCTGGTTTCAACTGGAAGGAAAAGAGATTTAATGTCGCCCAGTGGGCTAGGGCTTGAAATGGGAATTCCGGGACCATCTTCTAGGTATGGCTTATCACTTGTTACATATATGGGCGACGGGGGCAGCATCCTGTATCATCTGGCTGACCTTTAGCCTTGAGGACACATGATCTTAAGCAACAGCAGAGGGAATAACAGAGGCCAGGTCTAGTCACCTAGACACACTGGCCTGCAGAACAAACAGGAAGCGAGGAGCGGAAGGTGAGCCGGCTCCCTCGCCTGCCTCGTTCCTTCAGCGCACCCCTGGCTCTTCCCAGCCACACCTGTGGTCACAGGCCCTTGGAGGTTAGTGGGCAGATAAATGAATGGATGAGTGAATGCGCAGGGGAAATCGAATGCTGCCTAGAAGCAAAGAGAGGCAAGGACATGCACGTGAGCACCTGAAAACCACCTTGGCTGCGACAGAGCCCACCGGTCTTGCCTGGGCTCAGCTGGGTTCAGGAACGCCGCGCTGC
This sequence comes from Meriones unguiculatus, assembly GCF_030254825.1. Classification (NCBI taxonomy): domain Eukaryota; kingdom Metazoa; phylum Chordata; class Mammalia; order Rodentia; family Muridae; genus Meriones; species Meriones unguiculatus. Next base: position 117,304,814 of record NC_083356.1, read on the forward strand.
AACGAGGTAGCCGCCCCAGAGGGAGGCTGCCGAGGGAAGGTATGTGAGCCCCTGAAAACGCTGTGCCGCTCCACGGCTTAAGATAAATATTCATACTTAATACTGGTTCTAGGGTATGAATTTTTAGGCCATAACTCTTTAAAATTTATTATAGTTTTTAAACTTAATTGGGTGAAAGTATTTATTGGAGGGGGAGGGGACGCAATTACCCAATTATCAAGGCAAGGATGAATCCTAGAAGGGACACTAAAGCTATCTTTAAGTACTGAGAGGATTTTATTACGGCAACTTTTAAACCGGTAATGAATGTTGTGTTTCTTGATCTTTTCACAATAGAAGCAGAGCACAGCGTTTTCAAACTGTACAGGTTTGCTTTTGCTGAGGAAGAGACAAGAAAGGGGCTGGGTGTTGCCAAATGCCTCAAAAACAGCCACAGGGAGGAAAAAAAAAACAAAACAAAAAACACCTTCCTTTGAGTGTTCAGAAAGTGGGCGGGGCAGGTAGGGAAGGAAAACTGAGCCGCAGAGGCAGAGATGCGGGCAGGAGCATTAACACTGGCGTTTCCTCGAGTGCGAGCCCATTGTTCAAATCACAATGAAATAAATGAAATCAAGACACAGTCTCCTGTGTCCACGGTGGCTATCCTGTCCAGAGATTCTCCTCCGAGTTCTGTCAATCCGTTCTCCCCCACCCCAACCCCCAATATGGAGGAGCATAGAAAACAGTGTTAAGGAGGCTTTTAAAACACATCATTGAGATTACAGCACCTTTTAAAATAAACAGCACTGAATACCAACACAGGTAAAATGTCATTGTGAGACGGGATCCGATAGTCAACAGCGTTCTTTATGGCTTTCCGGTGTGTGATAAAATCTGCTCACCAGATGTACTGGCTGTCTCCTGTGTGGCATACTTGAGCATTCTGTAGGCCCGAGGCCCATTTATTTCATGTAATTGCCTTTCCTGTGCACACCTTGGGGCACCCTAATTCTCTATTTTATTTCAGGCACTGTACAGGGTACCATCTGGTAGTTTTAAACCCATCCCATTTTATGGCACTACTGCAGAGGATGTATTCAGCCGTACTGCAGCTTTCGGAGCAGACAGACTTCTTACTACTAGCTATTTATTTTTGCCTGAAATAAAGTAGCCTTGAACTATCAACATGCAGGATTCACACATAGATCATGGCCAGTCCATGCTCACCAGACAGGTTCCTAAGCAACCTGCAGGCACGAATCAGCTTCGAATTGCTTCTCCCACAGCTGTTAAACTTACAGAATTGGGATTCTAAATTCTTCGCCTACTTCTGCACATAATGGTATCTTTTTAGTATCTCATTTGTATTATTTCGGTTCAGATGAGCACAAAAATAAATGCATTCTATCACATCTGGAAAAGTACCACAGAGAAATCATTTAATATCCAGAGCTGCACACCTCATTACGAGGTTCGTCACTCATTTCTATCGCGACCTCACGTCTGTTGCTTCACCTCATGGCTTTGATTTTGCTGCTGTTTTTGTTAAATTGTTAAATCATCTTACGAGGGAATTCGTAAGATCTTGAGAAGGTAAGTTTGGATATAATATACTTGGCAGAGGCAAGTAAATCTTAGAACCTGTAGCTTTTCTGCAGCAGGTCCCTGATGAGAAAGCCCTGCCCTCAGCTTGTGCTCAATTAGATAGGAAGTAACACTGAGAATTCATCTCCCATTGCAGGGCGGGCACCTCCACCAGTGTGCCCACACAGCTGGCCACAGCACTTTAGCAAAGGGTCCCTTGGTTTGCAAATAACACACATCCAGCTGCAGCCTTGCAAACGAGCCATTGTTCACCTGCTGGCTTCTGCCTCATCGAATCCCTGTTGCTGCTTGGTTTATGGGTTCCTCCATCCCCTGTCCTTCCCTCCCTGCCCAACAATAGCTAGGCTTCACACCAGTCTCTCAGAGGGGGCCAGGCAGGGCGGTGGTGGTTAGTGAGTGATGAGTTGGCGTGGTAGTGCCTGCTGCCTCTTGACATGTGTTGTCTCGGCATTGCCCGGGGAGAAGAACACCAGGCTTTGGCAGGAGCTACAGAAAGACCTTCCAGTGTACAATCTGCTACCTGGCACTGATGGCCGGCGTAAATAAACAAACCAATCAGGAGATGCTGGCGCTGCTGCAGGCACCTTGACCCCTTTGATACGGTGATAGGGCTGGGTGGCAATGGCTCAGTCACAGTTGAGGATGGAATAATATTTAAGGTGTAAAAAGCCCGGGTAGAAACCCGTCTGCAGCAGACTCTTTACGTGTTTTGCATTCATGGCAATGACAAACGCAGCTAAATGCACCTGGCTGTGGCTGTCTGCTGTGATCTAAAGCCTGTTTGGGTGGGAAGAACAACTTCCTCCATTATTTATTGTGGGAAGCAGAGTTTACTTTGCTGTCTCTAACCTCAGCAGAGATCAGAAATGCCAGTTTAACAGCGAGCTGATGAGTTCTGGGAAACAGGGCAAAGAGTCACTGGTTTGGCGTCTTGTAAATCAGCAGGGGACCAGTGACCAAATATATTCATATTCATTTTCCTGGAGTTTTCCCCCCTTCTTTTGACTCTCAGGCAATCTCGTCCTATAAAAATGTTAATGCTGGTCTGAATATGAAGGGTAATTTTTTTCTCCCACAGCTCTGTCAAACATATCTTCCCAATAATTAAATGTGTATCCTTGGGCTCTAAGAACGGTCTTGTTGAACAAAGCAACCACAAACCCAACTAACCTTTGAAGAATGAGGGTGTCAAAATATAAGCAGATGTTTTAATTTGCACAATGCAGAGATTTTTTTTTTTTTTTGGATGCCAAATGTTCCTAAAATTGTTATTGTATCTTAACAGAAGGAGAAAGATATACTCAGAAATGACCTGTAGTCATTTCATACATGACAGACATGGTCTCCATCAGCAAAAAAAAACCCCAGTTCTGGCATGCTGTATTTCTCTCATCCAATGACAAAAATATCATGAGAATTACAATGTATGAAAAGAGGGCCGCTCAAATATTACACATGCCTATACATAAGTACGTGCGCACCCACACACACACGCTTACACACTTCCAAGCCCACTGCTAAATTAAATGCAGGGTAAAATAAAAAGTACATGTTATCCCTCGTCTACATGCTAATGGTTTCTTAAAAAAACTTATGAGATGCACTACTAAAAAAAATGAGGCTGAATCCTCTAGCTGTGAAATTACGGCATCTCACTGTAGTTAGCAGCTAGCTTTTCCCTGGAGCAATACTGGAGTTGCCATAATCTTGTGAGGTGGTGTTGCTCCAGGGAAAGGGTAGCACACTTTTTTTTTTTTTTTAACAAGTAGATATATGAAGAGAAGATTTATAACAGGCAGAAGGAGAAATGCCCTGACTTTGAGAAGAGTCATGAGGAACCCACATAGTTTACCTAAGAAGGCTGTGGGATTTACTTCCTGGAGATTTTCAGCAGCAGACAGGAGACCCAAATGTTTGGGTTTATCATAGAGTCATTGGAAACTCATTGGTTGGGAGTGTCAAAAAAAAAATCCATAGTCCTTTTCTGTTACTTGCCTAGGAGCAGGCTAGCCCTCCAGCAGACATCTGCTAGCCAAGGTGATTGAACAACCTTCCCTCAACCTCTGCTCCTAAAAGGTTAAACTGAGGTGCTCCCTGCTCCCTCGTTGCTAGGTTGTGAGGGCTGTAATTGCTTCTGTGGTACACAATTTCCCCAAATCTACCAAGAATGAAAAGTATGCTTAGTCTGTGGTCTTAACACTTAGACCCCAGCATGTTATCTTATGGATTTATTCACACATTTCAAGAAAATTCAGAAAGTAATGATCTAGTCATGTCTAGAAGAGCATCAGAAAAGGAGTGATTAAATAAGTTAAGGCATATCTCTGTTAAAGAGACAGTTTTCCACATCCTTATAAAAAGGTTTCTAAGATGTGAAACTAGGTATAGATTTCCATGTATAATATAGGATTGTTTACATTTTCTAAACAAATAAAGACATATATACATCCCAAACACTAAGAAATAACTTTTGAACTCCTACTCTATGGTCTGAATTTGTACACGGTCTATATAACATTCATAACAAACAAATATATGAAAAACAAATAAATGACAAATGGAAATGGGGAAATGAGGAACCCCTAGACCAAGTGCTCCAAGTAAGTAAGTAGGAAGTTTATTGTGTCCCTGGTTTCCTTTTGACCATTTCCTGAGAGCTGTTAGCATACGTGCGGGCAGTAAGCCTTTTGATTTGGGTATTTATTCTCTTCTTGCAACTGGATATTTTTGAAGAGGGAAGAGTTGGGAGGTGGTTTCATAGGAGATCACCTGAGAATATTTCTTCACTTCACAGTTGGGTGAAATACTACCTGAGCTTGAACAGAGCACCACCCCGTGCCCGGGAGGAGGGCCGAGAAAGAGAGGTAAGCATTCTGATAGAGGAAATGGGGTTTTACTTTCTTATGAACCCTATGAAGGCATCCATCAGATTCCTCTTATTAAAAAGCATGTCAGGTGGGCCTGACAGAAATATAACTTAGTGATGCTTGTTCCCAAAAGTCTCCTCTGGAACCTTCAGAGAATTATCTGAAAGTGGGATCCTTTGAAGAGTGAACCATGACTATTCAGTGTTGTTCGTTGTGTTAGAGCTGGGGAGTCAACAGATAAGGGTTAACATCAGAAGGTTGACGTGCGCCAAGCCTCTATGAGATGGGATAAGGAGTTACTTAAGTTATAGTGAGGGTTCCTTTTTACAACTTTCTCAAGAGCCCATCACAGTGGTGAGCAATGAAATTCTCTGTTGAATGATTTATCACTACCTCAACTACTTTGGTTAGTCACCAGAGGGCCTCTTTAGGGACCAGGAAAAGTTGCTTTCTTGTGGTGGTGAAACCTTCATTCTGCCGATAGAATGCAGAAAAGCTGAACTTTCAGCTAGTCTACAGATCAAGCCATCAATCCACAAGAACCCTGAATCACTGTGAAGCCAACTGTTTGACCCTTTGGGTAACAGATTCTTCTCCCTAGCAATAGCTTCCTTCCTAGAGGCAAGAGAAGGTTCGAGGCTCTTACTTGTGAGATTTTTATTTAAAGAATACCCCATCGTCTCTACTTGCAGCAGAAAGGCTGAAGATTAAAAATTAGCCACTGTATAGTAGCTGAGCAGTAACAATTTTTCATAAAAGTTTTTAGTACACATTTGGGATTATAATTTCAATATTATGCAAATGCATTTTATGGATCTGTAATACAGAATGTGTACTGGCGTTAATGCGCATTAGCGGGCAAGCCCGGAAAGGCTCCAAATGAGCCATTTTGGTGTCTGCTTTCAACACGTATTATGAATAATAAGTAAAATGTTCTGGTTTAGAACAAATAATATAAAATCTGAATTCCCCTTGACATAGCTCTGTGCAACTCCCACAGAATTCTTTCATTGGACATAATTAAAAACTAGCACTTGACCAATATATCCCCGATTATAGCTTCCTTCTTAAATGGAATGTAGAAGTAAAAGAAATACACTTATTATGAAAAGAAAACAGTTTCTTATTATGAAAAGAACACAGTTTTCCTGTGTTGCTCAAAACTGAGCATCTACCAGATCAGTGACTCAGGAAGGTCATGATGCTTGGGAGTCAACAAAGGGGTTCCCTGATTACTCCTTATTTTAGAGGCTCCGAGTATTAGAAAATGGAGGAAGCATCTAAAGAAAGCCACAGAAATCAGTGGCGTTGTTTCATTAGTGAAATTAAGAAATTTGGTTCCTTTAACACAAAATACTAGGTGCAAGTTGATTGTGTTATCCCAGATATTTAAAAGATGTGTAACGGCTGTTTGTTAAAGAGATTTATCTTCTATGGATGGGAGTAAGGGGCTGCCCCTGGAGGCCAAATCAGAGGACTGGATCTCCTGGAGATGGAGTTACAGGTGGTTGAGAGCCACCAGACACAGATGCTGGAAGCCACTCTCTAGCTCAAGAGCGCAGCTGTTCCCCCAGCCCCCGAGAACTCTTTTGTAGCTGTGTACACTGCAAGCTTTATAATCTCACATGAATCTGCCTCGTGTGTCTCCTTCAGCCTTGTCAGTCCGTGATTGTGGTTGTACAATAGAAACAAGCGCTCAAGAGAGAATTGGAGGCTTTTTCCAGAAGTTTAAGCCAAGTAATGCTCCTGGCTTCGTCATCACGGAGCCTTCAAATGTTTTTTTTATTTTGTTAATGCTTTTTACATATGAACTTCGTCTGCTAGCAACGAAAGCAAGACTAAGGGATGCCGTTTACTGAAAGTGGTAACTGGCTGTCTCAGGAGTCATCGGAATATTTGATGTGCATTGACTTAGGGCTCTGAGGCTTGCTGATCCGTTTGTTGAATGTGTGACTCGCCCTTGGTCCATTGCATTGTCCAGTGAGTATGCAGTGGGTGCCCAGCTAAGAATGAATGATATAAAATCTTTCCCAAACAGGCACTCTTAACGAAATGCCACACATTTGGTGAGTTTTCTACAAACTGACAAACAAATCTGTACTTGAGCTCTGTGTGAAGTGTTTTATGTGCATAATGTCAGTTGACCTGCAAAGCGAGTTTGCAAGGTGGCTTCTATAATCCATGTGAAATGGCTGAAGAATCAGGAATCTTAGATGATTAAGTAATTAGTATAAAAGCACACAGTTGTTTAAGTCTTGTCTGGTTTTGCAGCCCAAATTCTAGACTGTCACATAAACCCTAGTCCAGGATAAACAATATATGATAGTCTTGGCTTCACTTATCAGGGAAGCCATAGGAATAGAGCTTGGCCCTCTGAGCTAGCATGGACACTACCTTTAAGATGCCACTTGGATCCCATTTTGTCAGATTGTTGTATCATTACTTGTTTCACTGATGCTCTCCACTTCCCCTGATGCTTTTCCACTTGTGATGGAGATCTCTGGAAGGAAAGATGGACACGACATTAGGGTCTATCCAAGAACTCAGTGGGGCACTTACTCAAAACTAAATCAGATTCTTTCAAGTTCTCCAACTCAAACTCAGCAGAAGTCACTGCTGCCTAGGGTAAACTTTGGTTCTATCCTTGCGCCTATCAAGTTTTAATATGACAGAGAAAGACTCTTGGTGGAAGATGTGTTTCCAATTGCGGAGATACTGAACACTGAGAAATTAAGACTACTGTACAGTAGACGGTCTGGGAAGCAAGTGCGCAGTGCCTTGAAATATTATGCTCGGCACTGTGCTGCCTTTCCTGTGTCATTTTTCTATGATCTCATTTAATTGTTCCACATCCTTTAAGGTAAGCACTGTTGTCTTCATTTTAAAAAAAATTAGTAAAATTTAGGGTTAGGTCAGGTAAATCATCCAAGATCACACAGTTAATAACTACTTGGATAAAGATTTAATTCCAGCTCAATCTTTTATTTCAAAGTGAGTAAATGAATTAATGATGGTTTAAAGTAATGATTCCCAATTGTTCTGACCCAGTATTAAACCTTGTATTTTTTTTGTGACTTTTATTCTGCTTTGTTGTTTCCTGAAGCTTATTGGATTTAAGTATAAGCTAGTCTATGTAAGAGAAGGGATAGCATACAAAGCATTTTTTAAACATTCTTCAAATGGCCATGCTCAGGTTCTGAACAAAGTAGACACTCAGGAGATATTTCGCCTTTTCCTCCTGTATTTACCTTATGACCACACCCAGCCATCGCTTCCAGGAGCTTCTAGCCAGGGAGAGGTGGTAAACAAATCAGGGCATCATCTGGTGGTAGCCATGCAGTGATAAGAAGCATGGAAGTCTACAGGGCTCTTGAAGAGTGGCAGTCAACTGGTCCATAGGCTTAGCCAAGCAGATGTTCTCTGAACACATCCCTGAAGCACCATCAAGATCTAGCCAGAGTGGAGAGGGCACCACGAGAGAGAGGAAGCAGAAATAGTCAGAGGTTTCAAAATTAGACAGAAGCGTATGATCCGATTCTAATATTACAAGTCGTGGGAGCTTATTGTCCCCTTGTGGGTTAAGCCAACGGTTTTTTGGAAGGGGGGAGATCAACAAGCAAGGTGATATGGGTGCAGAGTTCAGGCAGACTACTGCCTGCCACACAAACATGCTGGTATTCATTCTGATCATTCTGGAGGGTGAGCGGGCTGAAGAGGAAAGGAGAGATGGGTTACATGTTAAAAAAGAGTGTTAGCCAAATTGTAATAGGCAGACTGAAAGGGGGTATTACTGGCGGTCCGAGCAGGAAGGGGAAACAAACGAGCAAACACTGATGCCAGTGAGAGGGAGGATTCTCTCTGTACAGGAGAAGACCACTTTGTATTTCATTTGGAGGTACACACAAATGTTTTATTGCTCTTAGAGCACTCCTCCAAATCAGTCTTTTTCTCATCATTAATTTATGAGATCCCCATGGACTGCAATGCTGTGGGAATCTTCACCTCGAGCATCCTTGTGTTTCCACATCCCAGTCGAGCTCTCAGAGATTGAATCAGAGCTATGTTGAGGCACTTTTTAGCTCAACAATCTCTCTGTGGGTAGCAGTAACAGAATAACAGGAATCGATACAAACAACCTAAAAGGAATACCTCAAAAAGAAAAAGAGATTATTTTTGCTGATGCACATTGTTTTTTTGAAAAATCGTGAAGATTTCTATTAGGAAATCATTCTTCCTTGGCACTGTTGTTGCATGCCCAACAAATAGGAGGTAAATATGCTAAAATTGGTGTCTTTTTTCCACATATCACATGGATATAAGCCTTTTTGTCTTCACCCAACTGATGAAAACATTTGTGTAGGCGATTTGGAGATCTGAAAGTTCTGCCTCCCACACATAGGGTTCTTTGTGAAGAGGTAATTTTATCTATGTTCTATTCGACTGAATATTTATAAGTCAGTTTGGCCTCAAAGGTACCTGATCTCCCCCCAAAATACAATTACCCTGGGACACTAAAGTGAGATTTATTCAATTACCATTTAAGAACTTTGTGAGTTATTTCCATTTTCTCCCCATGAATTTGTTCCCAATACAATCTTAAATTTGTCTAATTTGCTGTGTTATTGCAATTAGTCAATTCTCCCCTAGTTATACAAATAATAGCCTTCTAAGTCTGAGGCTGTAAATCATTCATCCATTAAAAATGCCATTTCCTTGTACTGCAAATTCAGTTCATTTAGAAGAGAAAAACCATGCGTGGCACAGAATTACGCAATGTCATGGACACATTAACATTTGGATCAAAATTTTACATTGTGTCAGCCAGTAAACAGTATAAATGGTTCAGATTTGCAATAAATAATTGTCTATTAATACTCTGGCATGCTGTAGCAAATTACAGTCTCACTTCAGCAAGCACAGCTGTAGGTGGGCGCCAGGGCCTAAGGATGTGAGTGCCACCATTGGGTTGGTTTGAGTGGAAAAAGCTCATCACACAGGGATGCAGGGGAGCTCTCTTCTCTGGCCCTAGGAAATGCGACTGCCAGGAGATGCCTATATTTATAAAGACAGGAGGAGGGACCAGTGGGCCCCTGCTCTAAGCAGAACATTAGACGGCAGGACACAGTGTCCATGCAGAGCCTGTAGAAAACTTAGACAAGAGGAAGCCATCATTCACACGTACTGGATGTGAAAGAGGCTGTGGCATGTGTGTTAGCCAAAACAGTGGGTCTGAGGAGCAGAGCCGGGACCTGATAATCAAGCTTCCTCCAGAAGCAGCCACCCTATCAGCTGCCGCTGCTGGAGCCATTCAGGGAGCACCAGAAAGCCAGGCTCTACGCAGAGTCACCCTTACTATAGGCATGACTTTGGCTCCCCTCCCCCAGCTCCCTGCCAGAATCTTTTTCCCCTAGCCAGTCGAGGAAATTAAAATTAATACCATTTTCATGGTTAGAGTAAACCATTTAAAGCCTGTTAGAATGCAAACAAGCTACCCGAGAGACTGATAATACATGTACTAACGTCCTTAGTTCATTCACTCTAAAATAATGTGCTGCGGGGGTGTCAGATTCACTTAAGCGAGGCCGCTGAGGATGGTGAATTGGAACTCAGGACAGGTAACTTGAGTATGGGCAAAAGGAAAGCATAAGGCACTGCCAAAAGACCTGAGGAAAATGTAAGGTGCTGTAAGGGCCAGGGTGCACAGAAGGGGTTGGGCTGAGTTTCAGTAGTGACAAGATTGCATCTTCAGGGTTCATCTGTGCAGGCAGCACTGCATCGGATTGCCCCCACTTTCCAGTTAAGAAAACCCAGGTCTAGCGGTGTTAAGGAGTCTGCTGGTTAGGTTTACTCAGCCAGCCTAACAACTTCTACTGAAGTGTTCTGTCCCTGATAGCTGACGTATCTTAGTCCAAGAATACCTAGGAAAGATGCAACTTACTCATTTTTAATCCCCATTGTTAAATTAATTAATATTGTAACCTTTGACCAATACTGTTTTATAAAGTTCTCTATAACAGACTCGAATGTCAGGTCAGAACACTATTCTTCATTCATGCTAGTATCCTATTGTGTGCCATGTTTTATCTGGCTGATAAAACAAAGACCCTATAGTGCCTCCAATTTTACTATTCATTTGCTCTATTTTGGTATTGATATTGAAAAAATAAAGATGTGTTAAAGCAGCTTAATAAACTATATATTAACAAGAATATTGGTATTTGAAAAAAAGGCTAGATATTGATGGGAATTTTTTTCTTGCCTGAGTAAGATAATATTTTCATCAACATCATAGGAAAAATGTAATGAGCATCAATGAGGAACAGGGTACTGCCTGACATTTTTACATAAATAGCTTAATTTTGCCTTTCGTGTATGTTGAAAGCCAAGTTGAATTTCAAGTATTTCTCAAGAAGGGAGAGCAGCCGTGGCTGGCTTATTTGAATGGCTTGGACATTTAAAAATAGTTCCCCTAATTCACCAGAGATTTAGTCAGTCCTTCCAGCTGTCTGTTCTCCCGAGCAGCAAACATTCCCCCTCATGCTTGGACAATTGTTCTGGGCTCATAACGTGTCCTTTGCCAACAGCAGCTACTCTTTCTTGAAGACCACCAGGGAATCCTCATGAAAGCCCGCGTAATGACGCCTTTCTCCGGCCTTAAGCCACCAGTTATTCTTCACTTTCTTCAAAGTAAACTGTGGCTCTGAGGCCTTTCCCATCTGGAGGCTGTCCACCAACACACATGTCCTGTGGCTTTCCTCTAGGACGCTCTGCTTCAGGGACATCCTGACCCCAAGATGTGGACCCTCTGCCATCATCCCTTCATCTTCCCTGTAGGCCTCTCAGCTCTAATGTCATTCCTTTTCCCTACGGCTCTTGACATGTTCCCATAATTTCCTTCGGTTTTTAAAGATTACCCTAGTGCTTTTTAATCCAACATTAAATATTTGACACTAGAGACTCAAACACACACATACACACATGCGCGCACACACACAAAATGGAATGAACAGGGACCTGAATGAAGCCCTCTGTCATTCATTTATATAGCTTTTCTCTATCTTGATTTCATAGACTCAGAGTGAAGGTTAGGGATGAGAAGACCCAATTCGATCATTTTCCAGAGACAATCATGTGGACTTTTTGATATTCATTTTATTTTTATCATTATTGGTATGATGGAAGTGCCCAAGACTGTTCTGAAGACCAACTGTGACAATCTAGGGCAGGTGGTTCATAAGTTCTGATGTACTCAGTGATGTTTTCGTGTATTAGATCTTCCCATACAGAGTAGCCCTAACCCCTTCCACAACACAAAAGTGCATTCTCTCCGCATTTAGGATTACTAGACAAATCATTCATTTCTTTAGTGCAGCTAGCTTCTGGGATTGTGAGCGTTTTAGCCACCCTTTCCTGCCATATTGTGGCAGATCAGGTTTCCACAGTCACCGGGTTCTATGCAGTGCTTAAAGGCCTGAGCTGAGTCGGTGGTTGTCAGTCTTCTGTAAGAAGCAATTGACAAATCTTTGCTTTTAAAGTGAATGCATTTCAGCCAGGTGTGGTGGCACACGCCTGTAATCCCAACACTCTGGGAGGCAGAGGCAAGCTTATCTCTGTGAGTTGAGGCCAGCCTGGTCCACAAAGCACATCCAGGACAGCCACGGCTACACAGAGAAACTCTGTCTCAAAAGCAAACAAACAAAAAAATGCATTTCTTATCTTTCAATGAAGGGAGAACTTAGACTGGGTAATGTGTATACTTTGAATATATTTTGATGATCCAATTTTAGCCATATCCCCAAATATAACTCTGTAGTGTTAATCTCTTCAACCGTCTAAATGTTAGGGAAGCATAGAAGCCGCTATCTGTTGTGTTTTTCATATTCTTTTGCTAAATGTGAGCTTGAAACAGGCAGAGGTAAAGGTCTGTCAAACCTTAAACATTCTCACCTCTGTGTTAAAACAACAATAATGATTTGCTTCATTTATGCACTACATACCAATGAGATGAGCTAATTGCATATCTGCTATGAAATAATATCTGTTATTACATGGGTAGCTACACATCCATTCCACTGGGAGCACTAGCAATTACCCAGTGTGTTATATTAACATACCTATATTATGCTCAGATTGCCATCGCGTTAATTCAGGTGACCCCCATAAATCTGCCTTCCCATCTTTGCTCTTATCCAGGATTTCTCTCTAATACTTTAGAGACTTAGGGAAACAGTAAAAACCATGAGGCTAAAACTTTAAAAAGTAAAAGGAGGCTTGACATGTGACCCTCGGACGCTGTTGGCTTTCATGGCTTCCCCTCCGCTCCACAGGCCTAGACAACTCTACAGACACATCCTTCCGCCCAAACTCAGAACCATCCCTGCTCCATGGAGAGTTGAGGTGAGGCTTGATGTCAGTGGATTTGGAAACTGCTCTTGTTCACAGCCAGACTCAGAGCTTCAGAGGGCACAGATTTTCTTTTAAAAAAATAATAATAACCATTAAGTTTTCGCCACACAGACAGACACAATAGTGGGGAGCTCCTGTTTGCTGTTGAAACCTGGCTTGCCTCCCAGCTGGCATCTGGCTTTCCCCAAACTTGACTTTTCTACAGTTTAGTGCTGACCTTTCCCACTCCTTACAAGCCCCTGCTCAAGCACAAAGCGACTCCAGCCCAGAAGATGAGTATGCTATCAGCATTTTCATAGTTAACGACAGGGCTACAAAACAGAAAATAACAGCAGGAATCTGAAGCTGGTGCTTTTATTGGACTAACTAACGATATAAATAAAACGGTCCCTGACTGAGCTTCAGAGAATCACTCTCTTTATCAGGCCATAGAAAACATCCAGGAGGGCAATAAATACGGCACATAACAGAGAGGAATTAAATGATTAGGCCTGAATTAACACCCTGTTTCTGAGCCCCACTTGGTGTTCCATGGGCCCAATGAAACACTGCAATTCACAAACGCTCAAGGCCCATTTAATTTTTATTTCAAGCTAGTCTGGAAGAAGGGATTACCTATCACTTCCCCCTCTCCCACTGTATAACTCTTGAAGCAACAGCATTGATGCTGTCTGGGTAGCTGTTGGGAGAGGAGGCTGTGGCAGGAACTAGAGTCTACTCAGAGCCTGCTTCCCAGACGTTGCCTTAATTAAATGGAGACAAGCCCTTATCTCTTCGAAAGTGACAGGACGACCCCAGATGGAAAAACAATTAATTGGTTAAAGGAATGTGGTTATTTTCGATAGTATTAGCATCAGAACTCAGCAAGCAATAGCCTTAGAGTTTTCACCTTCTGCACTGTAGCTTTGGCATGTCAATGATCCTAGTGGATTTTAATCTCACATTGGAGGATAATCTGTAGAGGCTCCATCCTCCCTTTATGCCATGCTTTGTATGATAAGGTGAGTGCATTTTACTTCAGCCCAGCCAAGGGAGATTATAACTAGCCTGTGCCTTTCTGTTTCCACAAAATACTGACAGCACTGGGCACACTGGGGTGAAAGGATTGGTAATTTGCTTCTTAGTAAGACCCGACTTGAAGATAACTAACTCACTAACTAAATAAATAAATGAAAAAAGAAATTCAAAGCCACCACTTGAGGGGAGCTTCATAATACTAGCGACATGTTCAGAAATTTTAGATAAAATATGCAGTCTGATGAAGCTGGGTCATAAAACCAACTCTGCATCACTTGTGACTCAAAGTGATGTATGAGATGGAGACACATTTACAGGGCAGGGCTATAAGCATCCAGAAGAAAGGGCGCTTGCGCTTCTGAGCACTGACTGGGCGCCGGGTGCCCTTCCTCCATTTAAAAGCTCGCAGTGTCCTACAGACATTATTACTCTCATTTGCAAGTAGGGAAATCGAGGCTCGAGTCATATACTGCCCCGTTTCATGTGAAACACTCTCAGTTTTGATTCCTCTGTGGCAGGCATTCCTGTTAGTTCTATGGTTTGACCTGCTGAGAACTCCAAGCCTCAGCCAACATTTGACTTAGAAGTCTCTGTAACGACCAAAGAAGCCATCCCTCCTGTGGAAGAGAGATGAGAATGGTTCGGAGTGGTCCCAAAGTGGGGGGAGGGCGTCCTAAGAGGTTATCTGTAGGTGATAAAAACCTTTACTATTGTGCCATGCCCATGTAAATACCCTCTGACCACACCCAAGTGTGAACCCTTGGGCAGACTCACTCTGCCACTTCCACAAAAGACATGAAAGTAGGGAGGCGGCTTACTGGGGAAAAGTTTCAGTGGGAAGAGGGAAGGATGATACGGGATGAGAAGGGCCTTTAAAACAAAATCATCACCTACGTATGTGAAACACTCGAAGACTTAAATTTATTCTTTTTTTTAAAGAGGAAGAAAAAAGTGTCCCAGGAGACCTGGGGGGTAAGGTGAGTTGGCGAGTTGGCTTCTGGGAGGAAGAAAACGCTGCATGGCAGCCTCAGAGTGTTACCCAAAGCATCCATGGAGCCCAGAAGCTGTTGTCGTGTTGGAAGCACTACACCCCTGAAGACTAGAGCAAGAAAGTTCTTCCACATTCTCCAGCTCGTGTTTCTTTAAGGTCAAGCGCTCCTAACAGATCAGCAAATATCCTAGTTGTGGCCCTGACTGGTGGGATACCAGTAAGTTGCACCTTCTCATCAGAATACTTTTAGACCATGAAATTACTGTAATTCTCACTTACATGCACACTTACTGGAACACACACACATACTTTTTTCACGAGGCAACCTCAGTGAAAAGGCCCGGTCCTTGAGTTCATTGTAGAGAAGTTATGCAGGTTGTGTGTGTGTGTATGTGTGTGGGAATTTATTTTTGTGCAGGGGGCAATTGAACCTCAGGTCTTGAATGTGTTCAGCAAATGCTCTACCATTAAGCATCAGCTTTAACCCAAGAGCACTGTCTTTATAAAAGATGAGCATTTGCTGTAGGCTGGAGAGATGGCTCAGCAACTAAGGTTACTAGGTTCCCTTCCAGAATTCCCGGGGTTCAATACCCAGCACCCACATGGCAGCTCACAACCATCTCCAACTCCATCCCCAAGGGATCCAGTGCCCTCTTCTGGCTTCTCAGGGTAATGCATGGGTGTGGTTTATAGACACACTCAAGCAAACATTCATACACATAAAAATAAATAAATAAGTAAATAAAATCTCAAGGATGATCACTCAATTACTCATAATAAGTCACACTAACTTCAGTGTTTGGACTCTCCCCTGGATTGTGATTGGATACTCATTAGGCAGGAAAGTATCTATTTCATGTTTCATGCAACATCCTTATGTATTTACAGGACCCAATAAATCAAGCAAAATGTTATGGTGCTTGAATTAACATTACACAGTCATAACTACATCCCTTTTTGTTGTTGTTGTTCTTTGCGACAGGGCTTCTCTGTCTCTTTGGCTGTCCTGGACTGGCTTTGTAGAGCAGGCTGGCCTTGAACTCACAGAGATCCACCTGCCTCTGCCTCCCCGGATGCTGGGATTACAGGCGTGCACCGCCACACCCGGTTCCATCTCTTTTTCTATGTGCAATTTTTTTTCCTGAAATTTTATGCTTTGAAAATAGGTCTTTGTTTATTTCAAAGGGCTAATAAAATGATTTAAGTGAGTTGGAGTTGAATGATGAAGGCTTTGTTCCTTGGTCATCAGAGCTTCCACAGAGTTCCAAAGATGGCTAAACACGGCAGCATTCATCCACGGCTATGAATTTAACAGAAGCAAAAAGGCCCATGAGCTCCTCTGCTCCAGACTCCAGGCTTCTGTTAACCTTCGCTTGTCAGTGGTCAATGAAGTCAGATTTATTTCTCTGCGCCAGCAATAAGAGCAAGAATGTGACTTTGAACTTGAGTCATCCTGTACTTGACTCTTAGAAAACCGCAGCTTCGCGCAGTCTGCTAGGTCTGTGTGCATGTCTCTGTGCCTGTATGCATACCTGAGTGCATACGTGTGTGTGCCGGCACCTGCGGTGTAAGCCAAATGTGGAGGGTCTCCCTGGAGCCAGAGTTACAGGCAGGTAGGTGCTGCGATACAGATGTTGGGAATCTAACTCAGTCCTCTGGAAAAGGAGGAAGCATTTTGAATGGTTGAGCCAACTCCCCAGCTCCTTCCTGACACCAACCATGTATTTATAAGTTTTTTTTTTCTTTTGAATACTTTGAACGCATGACTCCAGTTTCAATAATAAACACAAAAACAGTCAAATCTTGAAAGTTACGGACTATCAGAAAATTTCAGCTAGCAAGAGAAGTGGCATGGTTTTAATCTCAGAAATGGCCTCCTTTAAAGTGGTGAAGGAGCTGCATGTTTTGTTTTCAGTAAACGTGTAGCTGATACATAAATCAAATTCACATTTTAAAAAAATGTATGTTCATCTGTTACGAGGATTGCAATACTTTACATAATTGAAACAGAAAGCAAATGATGTAAAGTGTGAATTGTACTAAAAACCGGAGAAATAAACAAGAAGAGAGATAGTGGCCTACAAATGCTGTCACCATTAGTCAGGACCAAGCAGGGTGGCGGCTCTCCTGACTGTTGGGTCGCTTTCTGTCATTCGTGGATAAAGCCCTCCCTCCCATGGGAGCTTTATCTAAATGATAGAAGCTTGAACCTCTTTCAACACTCCAGCACTGGTTCCTCATAGTTCAGACACACAAAGCTGAGCTGCAAACCTGCCTCCAGAGCCAGCCTTGCTGTCTGAATCTTCGTCCCACTTGAGCTTCACAACATGTGTTCCTCCGGACCTGAATTTTGCCAAAATTGTCTATGAAACTGCTTTTTACCAGATTTCCCAGCATTCTAACCTAACCTTGGAGAAGCTACCCATTAAAGCAAACATCCCTTAAGACAGATCCCAGCTCTAGTCTCTGGGTCCCTGGGGCTTAAAGTTTTTGTGATTTTGAGCATTTCTGTGTACCTACAGAATTTACTCACCTGCTTGTCATCTATCTACTCTCACCTCAAAGTTGTCTATTTCAGGAGAGGTGGGATGTTGTTTTGCCTCCTTTGTAATCACACTCTCTGTGCTGAAGATGATTCCCAGGCCATTGTAAGAAACCAGTGACTGTTGTATGACCAGGTAAATTGTTACAGATAGAAAGGGTCTCATTCACCACCATCTAGTCAGAATGTCATTGTTTTCCTTCTCCTACTGAAAGCTTAGCAAATCGTTCTAAACTCTCACAGTAAAAACCTCACCACTTAGGTCCTTACTGATATTAATCCCTTAGTCCTCTCACCACTGTTGTCAGGGCCTGAGGCAAGACCAAACACGACCGAGGTTTGCAAAAAAAATTTATTTTTAATATAATTTTAAAATATACTCACTGGGGGAAGGCTCATAAAATCCAGCTTCAGCCACAATCTGGACTATGGGCTGCCAAGCGCTGCATAAATAAATCATCGAGTCATTTTGGCATCCTGTGGGCCAGAAGGAATATCTTTCTCAGTAGATTTAAAGAGACACGGTTCTGAAAGAAACGGGAGCGAGTGAGTGATTAAATAGGAGTGCTCTTGTCATTATTTGGAATCTGGAAGGGTCCTTGAAGTGGTAAATTGGACATTTTACCCAAGGCAGATTCTCTTTTTCTCTCTAATTGGAATCCGCTACAGAGTTGAAAGAATCCATTCCAATACTCACAAATACCCCTTCCCACTTTGCAACTACCAATACACTTGAAAAAGGACAGTTCTAACAATTGACAGAAAAGGCTGGTGTTATTATAACCACACCACATATGTGTAAGCCAGGATGATCCAGAAGTCTTGGTCAGTGAGAGAGGGTGACCAAGGATAGTTTTATCAGTGATGCAGAAAGTTGCAAGGTGCTGGCTAGTTGGCATTGATGTTCCAGGATGTCCCCACCTTTCCCCTCTCACATTCATACATTGGCTGCACACATGCACACAGGCACACAGGAACACACACATTTTCCCTGTTTTTCTGGTTAGCTCCCTGTAGCTAACCTGATCTACAACTGTCCTTCATAAACTCATTGGCATAAAGAATACTGAGTAAAAATGACAAATCTGTGTCCTGTGGTTTTAGACCCAGGCCAGGAATCAGAGTCCTTCTGACCTCCAAAGAAGAAAGGAAAGCAGCTCCAAGGTTTGCAGAAAGTGACTTCAACCCTGCTCACAAGAAGAACCTGTGTGACAGTAAGTGAAGGCCAGGGGAGGCAGAAACTGTGGGATGTGTTCTCCAAACTGTCAATTAAGATGGGGTGCCAGGGATGTGCAAGTACACACCAAACCCAAGAACTCAAAGAGGAGCCACACGACTTCACAGAAGAGGAATGTGTGGATTCACACACAGCACGGAACTAGCAGGCAGGGCCTCTGCGAACCTCAGATTTCACGTGCACAGGTGTTCGCCACGTACACAGCTACCCGCCACCACATTCTCCCTATGTAGTCCAGGCTGACGTTCTTGCAATCAAGACCCTCCTATCTCAGTCCCCTCCATGCCCTTTCTTCACAGACTCCCTTTTCATTTGCCTCTTCTTTCACGTAACTGACTGAATGTTTGAATTGGCGTTTGGGTCCTTGTGTGCTTTGTATTCACTAAAATACAGCTATTTCTTACACCCGGTCAGTGAATCTGCCTGTGTCTGCAGCTGATAACCCCTGTTTAGATTATTAACCAGTTAGTTTCTTCAAGAGGCGAGGTCGTTGGCCTGTGACATTACTCAGGGGTGTCAGATCTTTCCATTCAGTTCCATCTCTAGATTCTGTTTTCAGCTTGAGCTGTTGGCTGCCTTCCACTTAAAACCACAATTAAAAAAAAATCTGTTCGTAGTGGGGCTACCTTTGTGTAACAACTCAGTAGCCAATGTAATGATCACAAACCGACAGATTCCACAGTAATGCACCTCCTTCCTCATCTAGGCTCAAAAGCTTCCAAAACCTAGAAACGGTGAAATAGACTCCAGGCAGTTACAGGTTAAGGATCATTTGCATAAATTAGCAAGTTTCACAAATGAATTCATCTAGTGAGAAGTAAGACACGGGACACTGCATTTTAATAATTGACATTCCACATGAAATGCAGTGTTCTTAAGGGGGAAATTGAGCTCCAGGTTGCCATTAGAACCAGCCAACCAGCACAAGTGGGAAGAAATGCCATCCCCCGCGATGTGAGTTACGCTCTTGAATATCAACCACCCAGTTCTGATGGGCTTCTGTTAATAACAGTGTGAGGGTTCACAGGATGAGAGGGGCATCCAGGAGTCCGCTCAGAGGCGGGAGAGCGCAGGAAATGAAAACAACAGCCTCCAGGAAGCTGCCTTCACCAGCAAGTCTTCGCATGCTCCTCCTAAAATAATCTCCCGTTTTCCATTTGACTTGGCAGCAGCCCCACCCCCACCCTCTTCCCTTTCAATTCCTCAAAACACTTAGGGGTTTATGTGAATATATACGCTGTGTGCGGACAACATTTTGAGGAGCCTGGTGTGGAGGTTGCCTTCCATAATGCTGGTTAAGTTACAAATAAAGATAAGTGGGCCATTTTGCTGCGTCCTCCTGGCTTAATTCGCTTAAAGACATGCCCATATTGCCAACGGGACTGGAACTGAGAGTGCATCTCCTAAGGCATTGGCTGGTCAGTCAAAGTCAGGGTAACCAGCGTGTCGGAAGTACAAACTGCTCACACATGCAATCTGAGAGCTGGAAACAAGTCCATCCATAATGGCATTTCCTGGCATAATTTATAATTAACATAAAATGAATTAAATCACTCACTTGATAGACTTTTTTCCAAGTTCATGGAGAGTATGCGTGTCATATCAATTAATTATCAATGAACTGCAGCAGCCAATAAAATTTCTCTGAGACACTGGTAATAGTCCAAGATATTGATGGAAGAGGTAGCATCATTAATATGAGCATGAGACTCACATCACATGCAGCGAACAGGCAGAGAGAATTCCTTCCTCGGAGAGAGAGCCTGGTCACTGCCAGATGCCTCTGGCTTCCAATTTGCTAAGTTTTCTGTCTCTTCTCCTGTTCACACTGACATCCTTTTAATTTTGCCGCACAACATAATCGCCTGCTATGACTGTCTATGCTGTGAGGTCTCTAAGCTGAAAGAGCTAATACTTGTGAGCAAGTTAAGTAGATTTATATAGCAAGAGTGGACTATAATGGCCATATAACTAACGTGTTTTCAATGGCCTGTTTGTATGTTCTGTATGTTGTGTATGATCACGACCACAAATGACTGACATATACAAACTGAGGCCAACAGACTTTTGGCCTGCAGAATTTGAACTGAAATTTTGGAATAAGTTCTTGTTTATGTTTCACCGTCTTAACCAGTTGGTTTGTTATTATGTAGACAAAGCCCAAATGCCCCATGGAACTTTGTTGATCATAAATGATTTTATGACATAGCAACCAGCGACCATCGGATCTGTCACTTCTAAGGTTGTGTGAGATGACACTTCTCTTAGCTTCTCTCAAGAGACATGGTCATGGTTTTTGAACACACTTTTCTTTCACTTAGAGGATGCTGGTTGACCCTCAGGCTCCACACTTGTGAGAGTTTGGGAGGCCCTCCTTTGTCTCCCCCTCCATCTGCATGCTGACAGCCATATGAAATAAAGGGATCCTGACAAGCCAGTTGGTGTGTGTAATGAGTTGCTGTGGCTCTTCTCCCAATAAAGGGTGTGTTCAGACACTGCTTATTTATAGACCAATAAAGAGAACATTCCACTGTTCTCTTCAGCAAGCCGAGGATAAATAGCTCTTCCGTTTTCTAACAGTTAATGTTCACAGACACAAAAACAACTGCCCTGAACGTTAAGCCAACCCCCCCCATAGAGGGAGAAATCCTTGAATTTGAAACAATGGAAGGTTAGATATGATCTTTCCTAGTTTAGAACGGCTTCGCTGCAGCTCGCTCCCCTTAACGGAGAGGGGCTCCAGGCATCATCTGCTTGCAGGTGAAGCCTCTGTTTGTGTGCTCTGTGGCCCTGGGGTTCAGTGTTTCGTGGAACGAGCCTCAGTTCCCGCAGACAGGAAGCCACAGTGCAAATGCCCGCTGCAGAGGCTTGCGTCTGCTGCTTTGAGCTGTTCTTCCTCATATGCAATGTAGCAAATGCTTCCTATTTTCACATTCTAGAGCAAGGCAGAACATAAATTATGCCTAATTCTTGACTCTGTGATGAAGTAGCCATCTGGTCTGATGGTACAGTGACAATGACATAGGAGTGAACACTCCATGCTGGTCTACTGCACAGAAAAGGACAATGGGACATATTTTAAAATGTCAGGCGCCATCAGAACAATATTTGAGAGAGTTCACATTTATGAAAATAAATAGTATTGAAGATACATCATGATACAAATCTAATCATGGCTGCTGGATGGCTGAATTAAATTAAGAATAAATCTGAATGTTTCTAATTAAATACGTGTTATTCTCTTTCCTGCTATGTTTTTCTCATCTATAAGAAGCACCATTAGCACATTACTTTTGGGTAGATGTGTCGCAAGCAAGGTTGAACTGTTTGCCTCAACCCATGTATATTGAATTCTTGGCTATAATACATGATGAATTTAGATATTTCCAGACAGTTAGTAAGAAAGAAATAGTGCTAGACATTATATTTGTATTTATCACCAGAGAAGATGTATATATTATCAGTGTGAAGGCTGTTAAAAAGATAACAAGAGTCTGAGATTAAGGCATAGAGGATATTACAAATTGTGTTTATTATCTTATTTGTGGGACTACATATTAAAAAATGCTAGGCAAGTAATTCTGCCACTAAAGTACATCTCCAGATTTGGAAAGATCTTTTTTAAAAGATTCTTCAATATATATATACACTTATAAACCAGGAGGGTTTTTTGTTTGTTTGTTTGTTTGTTTTTTAACATATATTGACTGAATACTTTTAATGTATCAAGCAGTGAATTTGGCATCTGTGATGATTGTTGGTTGTCAGCTTGACTGGATTAAGAGATGTCTTACCAAGACTGGTGCCTATGTGTCAGTGTGTCAGAGATGACTGGCTTGTCTGGCAGTGATTGGGTTGAGGGCAGGGAGAGAGACCAGCTCTGAATATGGGTGACTGGCAGCCTGAATCAGAGGGGCAGTGGCAGAAGGCAGCATGTGCACACCACAAACCTTTCGGAGTGAGTGCTCTACCAGTGCTCTCCCCTTACCACGTGGCCAAATGATTCCAGCTTCTTTGGCCTCACAACAGCAACTCACCCCTAATGATGCACATGAAAGGTAGAGGCCTTCATGCTGGGCTGGGACTGTTGAGGTAGCCAGTTTCCTGGATCAAGCAATCGTTTTTTACAAAACGCAATCACTCACCGTTGGGATACGCAACCCCCATTATGTAAGCTAATCCGCTAAGTCTTCCTTTGTGGTATAGGTGTGTGCATTCTGTTGGTTCTACTCCTCTGTAGAATTCTGATACAATGTCTCATTGAGGCTTGGGAGAGGAGAATAAGACATGTCTGATACTTCTAATGCAAGTGATGGGCGAGACTTTGGTAGGAATACTATCTAACCACACGAAGTGATTGCCTCTGCATCCCAGAGGCAGGGTCTTCCCTGCTACACTCTTGTACAGCTCCAGGGATTAACCTAATGAGGCATCAAAGGAATGAAGAAAGGACAGACGCATGGACACAGAAAATCTGGGAGCAGGAGGTCTGGGCTCCCTGATGAAGACACCTCAGCACCCCCAGAAGCTCAGTGTGTTTATTATATAGTTAAACGGGGAGGTGGGGTCATTACCCACAGCTGAACAAGGAGATGGGGTTTATGGCATAGAGCTGAAAAGGAGGCAGATTTGGCTAATCTCACTAGAAACAGTGTCTGCTGGAGAACCATCTTCAGGCTGGAAACATCTGTGAGAAGGAGCTACTGTGGACATTTTCATTACCAACAAGGAGGGCTTTGCTCTCCTTCTGAACCTCACCTCAGGAAGGTGTTGCTGTCCTTCCTATGGGTCTCAGACCCTGAGGTCCTTGACATGGGTTTCCCATGTCAACAACAAACATTCACTCAGGACTTCACTTACTCACTAACTCCAGCAGTGCTTTGGGAAGCCAGTCGTAGTCCCCACAGGGTTACAGAATTTTGTGTGTAGCAAGTGAGGCTAACTGAGGCAAGAACCCTGTTCAGTGGAAGCCATAGATGCTAATATAATTTATGAATGATGCAAAGGTACAAAATCCAGAGTATGGAAAAACCTTAGCTACAGTCCAAGGAGTCAGAACAAGCAGCTGTAGCTTATTCCGCAGGATACAACAATGGGATCTGTTAACGATAACAATTGCCTCCAAATTCAACAGAAGACAACTGAAATGAGGATCGACCCTCCATTATCCTAACGTCTAACAGATTCCTAGTGTCACCCAGAATATCTCAGCACAATGTAGATGAGTCCCAGATATTAGAAAATGGTCATTTCTCTTCTTTAAGATGTGAAAAGCCATTCTGAATGAGATTTAGGCATCTTCCCTAGGGTCCTCTTTAGTGTTTAGCTTCTTTAGGTGTGTAGATTTTTAGTACGTTTATCCTATATTATGCAGCTAATATCCGCTCCTAAGTGAGTATACACTATGTGTGTCTTTCTGCTTCTGGGCTACCTCACTCAGGATAATCTTTTCTAGTTCCATCCATTTGCCTGCAAATTTCATGATTTCCTTGTTTTTAATAGCTGAGTAGTATTCCATTGTATAAATGTACCCCAGTTTCTGTATCCGGTCCTCCACTGACGGACATAATAGCCAGATTCTGGCTATTACAAATAGAGCTCCTATGAACATAGCTGTGAAAACATAAAAATAAAAACAATTCAAAAAAAGAGAAAAAAAGAAGTGAAAAGACACATAACCAAAGAGTAATGATTGCACATCTGTTCCAAGCCACAGATAGCTCGAGTTCACCATTCTCAGAACTGTCCCATTATATCGCTGTAGTCAGACTGTTTCTATTTTCTCCCCAGCAAGGCTGGGCTCATCATTTCCCAGTTTCCCAAGCATGGAATCTGGAAGTGATCCCAACTCTCTTACACCTTTCCCACTCCCACCAGCAAGAGCTCAACTTCCTTGGACACTGTTGCCAAATATCTGATTCTTATCTTTACCACAGTCAAAGTCCCTAAAGTCAGAATCTCTGGACTGCATCACTGCCGTAGCTTCCCAGTTATTTCTAAGATGGAATCTACTTCTCTGTCATCATGAAACAAACCCCACAATGACTCTGCATTGACTTGAGAAGAAAACCCAGTCAGTGTCCTCCCTACCTTCACCTTCCATCACCCCAACGCTCAGAGTGTCGAAGATGACAATTAGAGTCAACGATTTGAGCCCCCATCTATATCTACCAAAACGTGGTGACCTCCTATGGGGATCTCCTTACATTTAAAGAATTCTCACATCTTTCTAATGAACCGGATCTATTGCTTCTTTCCTAGAAACTGACCCAAAGGTAAACTAATCACTTGGTCTACCCAAACGGCCTTCAGTCTTCTGCAAGAACTGAAGTGCTGAACAAAGTCCAGGCTTCCAGTCTGTCTCTCTCTCCCTGCCAAGCTTTTATTCTACATGGTTGATGCCCTTAATAGCTCTTTGCCCAGGGTCCTTGCTTCCTGGCTCTTGGCCAGCCCATTGGCATCCTTTTTTCCAACACAAAGCAGAGGTTCACTTAATAGTCTTATTCATGTTTGAGAAAAGCATTCTCATCCTATTGTCTTTGTGAACAATGCCTCTCATTCCTAGTTTCCTTTTGGAGGGCAGAGATTTGTAAATTCCTCAGAAGACTGAAAAGAATTCTGGTGCCTGGCACAGTGTGTGATCTCATTCAGGTGAAACCCCACTTCCTGACTATACGGAATATGTCACTGACCCCTAATTATCTAAATAATATAACAATGTCTTAACAACAAAAAAAATCTGAATTCCACACAAGTCATCTGTAAACAATTTGGGAGAGATAGTCATTTTAGTAAACAAAGCTATGTTTTGTTTTTTTATGCATAAGTAAGGATGTTATAGTACCATTAATAAAAAAATTAAAGTTAGCATCACTGCTTTTACTTATATTTATAGCAAATGAGGTACATGGCATTTGCACACCCCGTCTTCCTGAACATTCCCTGAGACAGAGGCATCTACTGTTCACCGAATATCCAAGACTTCCAGGGTTTTTGAGATGACGATAAGGAGACAGATTCAAGAGTCAGTATGCAGCATTGACCTTGGTTTCTCCTGCCATGGAACAAAGAAGAGCATGTTTTGAGATAATGAAACTAAAAGAAATAATGAGCCTGGGTCTCTGTGTCAAATCATGGGGTGGGAAAGGCAGCTACCCTGAAGACTTGGCAAACTCACAGTGGAACTAAAAAAAAGAAACCATATCACCAGGATTTAGGATTTTGATTTTTACATCAAACATCACACTGTATCTAACTGTTTCTCCTATTATTTTAGATTCTAATATATAAAGGATGCAGAACAAGATTTTAAATTTGATATATGTTTGTAAAATGAACCCTTTAAAAATTATTTATTCACTTTACATCCTGATCAGTAGGCCCTCCCTCCTCTTCTCCTGTTCCCGTTCTCCCTCCCACTTTCCCCATTCCCCTTCCCCTACTCCTCAGACAAGGGGAGCCTCCCCCCTACCAACTCATCATGTTGCACCAGGACTTAGCACATTTTCCCTGTGACCAGCCTCTTCTTCTCCTGTGGCCTGTCGAGGCAGCCACAACAGGGGAAATTGATCAAAAGCAGGCAACATAGTCCATGTCAGAGATAGTTCCCTCTCCCCTTCTAGGGGACCCACATTTTGGCCAATCTATTCATCCTATACGTATTTGTAAGGGGCCTAGGTCGAGTCCATGTGCGGTCCTTGGTTGGTGGCTCTGTAAGCCTCAGCATCTGTTTCAGTCTGCTGTTGGGTGGAGCCTCTCGGGACAGCTATACTAGTTGTCTGTCCGTAGGCATAGCAGAGTATTGTTAATAGTGTTAGGGGTTGGGTCTCTCCCATGGGGTAGGTCTTAGGATGGACCAGGCATCCGTTGGACATGCCCTCAATCTCTGTTCTATCTTTATCCCTGTGCATCTTGTAGGCAGGGTAAATTTTGGGTTGAAGTTTTTGTGGGTGGGTTGGTATTCCCCTAACCCCGCTAGGAGTCTAGTCAAGTGAGAGGGTGGTCTCTTCAGTCTCCATGACCCTGCTAATAAGAGTCTCAGCTAGAGTCACTCCCATATCCTCCTAGGAGCCTAACCTGCTCTAGGTCTCCAGTTTGTCTCAGAGATGCCTCGCTCATGGTTTCTCTTCTCTCTGTAAGCCCTCTGTCCTCCCATCCACTCTTCCTAGTCTTACCTACACCCCATTTCTCTCCATGCTCATTCTCAACCCTGTTCACTCTCTTCAACTACTTCTGCTGTCTATTCTATTTCCACTTCTGAGTAATATTTAAGTAGTCTCTCTTGGGTCCTTCTTGTTACTTGTCTTCTTTGGGTCTATGAATTGTATGGTTATCCTGTACTATAAGGCTAATATCCACTTATAAGTGAGTACATACTATGTGTGTCTTTCTGGGTCTGGGTTACCTCATTCAGAATGATCTTTTCTAGTTCCATCCTTTTTCCTGAAAATTTAATGATCTCCTTGTTTTTAATAGCTGAGTAGTATTCCATTGTGTAAATGGACCATAATTTCTTTATCCAGTCAAAAAAAAATCCTGTACAATAAAAGATCTTCTGGATGTATCATCATGTCTTATTTCAAGTTGTACTACGGGGCAATAGTAATAAAAACTGCGTGGCATTGATATAAAAACAGACAGATTGATCAACTGAATTGAATTGAAGACCCGGAAATAAACTCACATACCTATGGACACTTGATTTCTGACAAAGAAGCCAATACAATGGAAGAAAGCAAATATCTTCTACAAATAGTGCTGGTCTAACTGGATGTCTACAGGTAGAAAAATGCAAATAGAGCCATATTTATCAATCTGAACAAAACTAAAGTCCAAGTATATCAAAGACCTCAACACGAAACCAGCCACACCAAATCTGTTAGAAGAAAAGTGGGAAGAGCCTTGAACTTATTAGCACAGTAGACAACTTCCTGAACAGAACACCAACAGCTCAGACTCTAAGATCTACAATTAATAAATGTGACCTCATGCAACTGAAAAGCTTCTGTAAAGCAAAGGACACTGTCAACAGAACAAAATGACAGGCTACAGAGTAGGAAAAGTTCTTCACCAAGCCTACATCTGATAAAGGGCTAATATCCAAAATATATAAAGAACTCAAGAAATTAAACCACCAACAAATCAAATAAGACAATTGAAAATGGGCTATAGAGCTAAACAGAGAATTCTCAACAGAGGATCATTGAATGGAGGAGAAACACTTAAAGAAAAGCTCAACATCCTTAGTCATCAAAAAGATGCAAATAAAAACGACTCTGAGATTCCATCTTGTACCCATCAGAATGGCTAAGATCAAACCTCAAGTCACAGTACATGCTGGCAATGATGTGGAGAAAGGGGAACTCTCCTCCATTGATGGTGAGAGTGCAAACTTGTACAACCACTTTGGAAAACAATCTTGTGTTTTCTGAAAAAATTGAGAATAGCTTTGCCTCAAGACCCAACTGTACCACTCCTGGGCATTTACCTGAAAAATGCCGTACCATACAACAAGGACATTTGCTCAACTGTGTTCATAGCACCTTTGTTCATAATAGTAAAATGGATCCTTTACTATCTAAATTGTATTAAAGAAAACAGGTCAAAGAAGACTTAGGTTGCGGCTTACCTGACAGAACTGCCCGATGCTCATCTGTTCGCTTTGGGACTCCACATTAAAAAGATGGTTTTCCTTTCCGCAGTAGATTATACTCTCCATCTTTACATATGTCTCAGCTAACTTGTGATCTTCTGAGGACTGAACTCAAACACCTGAATTCTTGTTTCTCAGTTATTAATCATGTACAAAGTTATTAACTACTTGAGTCCCACTTCCCACATCAGACTTAAATTACTAGACCAAATAGATAAAAAATAGTTTCCAGAATAGTTTTTGGCTTTTACCAAGGATAAACTTTTTTTTTCATTCCCTTTCTGATCATTGGTTCTTTGAGACAGCCTTACATTTTATAGACCAGGCTGTCTTGATACTCATTCTGTAGCCCAGGCTGGGCTCCAACTCATAGCATTCACCCTAACTCAATCTCCTTAGTACTGGAATTACGATACCTAGTCTGAAAATAAACTCTTAAGTACATCACTTAAATTGTATTTTGTTGATGTATGTTGGAAAATAAGACAGGTGAGGTGGGAAAAGAAGAATGATTTCATTAGGAAAATTAAAGCTGAAAATTGCCACTGCAAGTAAATATTACATTTGGCTCTGAGTTTGCTAATGGCCAAAGAAAGAGGAAAGCCTGGTGAATTTTATGGTTTTGTTTAAATTTTGGCAAAAACAATGTTAACAAAGAGAATTATGGACTGTTTGAAATTGTCAAGTAACAGTTTGCGTTTTGAGGAGCACAGCATCGTTGCCTAGTCAAAGAATTCTCAACAGAGTTTATCCCGTTAAACGCAACCAATTTACTGGTTGAATGGAATTATTTCTTATCGCAAGTACTGTCTGAATGCAGATGAAGCCTGTCTGTTCATCAGATGAGTGGGATGCTTTTCTTATCATTGTATCAAAGTGTTGCAAAGAAGCAGCCTTCTGAAGGAAGCTTGTATTTTGGCTCATGGCTGCAGAGACTCCAGAGCACAGCCCTTGGCTCATGGGCTCTGGGTTCCCAGTGAGGCAGAGTATTATGAGGGAAGGGATGTGTGGAGAGTGCTGCTCTTCTCACTCCAAAAAAAAATAAAAAATAAAAAAATAAAAACCAAGGCACAGAGAGACCTCCTGAGCTTAGACACAGCACCCCTCACCTCCCAACCCCAGGCCATACCCCAGCAAGCTGCTTCCTCCAGCTAGGTGGAGGGACACCCTTCAAAAATTGCATCACCAGCTGGACACCAACCTGTCAAATATGAGCCTTTGGAGGGAACATTTCATATCCAAACCATGATAGCAGGAGGAGAGCCACTTTTCCCAATGACATTGAAAGGCTTTTATTTCCTCCCTTCCTGGTATCTTTTGTCAGTTAAGCCAATTAATCATTTGTATTAATGTGATGGAAGTTACCTAGAGAAGTTTCTAGGGTCATCAAAATGTATAAGAATATTGTTGTATTGGGGGAAATAAGTGACTCTGATGTTGAAGCATTTTCTGCCCATGTGGGTGATGAGATTCAGATGTCTTTATTGTCCCTGTTGTTCCTCTGCTCTTTCATTCTACTTTTCATAGAGTTGTCACAAGGAAATAACGTCCTTCCTCTGAAGCCATCTCATTCTTCCAGCTGCATCAGCTTCTGTGGGCTTCACGGTAATGTTTGCAAATGCAAGATTCAGTTAGTCAGTCACCTAATCCCAGAGTAGACAGGGTCTGTTTCAACACTGTGCTTGCTTGTATGTGATTAACGGTTGGGCCCAGCCTCAATGACAAGCCTTGGAATGCTGAAGGCCACCCATAATGCGGTGTCTGTGCTCCATTCACACCCTGCAGACCCCATTGGTAGTGAGAGAATAATAGTTCCTCCCTAGAGTTTAGAGAGTAGGTTTATACAGCCTTTCTGAGCCAATTCACTCAGTACATCTATGTGATTTGTCTCTCGGTTCTGGTGACAATGAAGGCATCCATGTGAGAGTCTGCCTAGTGGAGTGATCAGGATTCTCACCTTTGTGTGTTTCCCTTTCTGTAGCTTACTAAGGAGGGGATGTAAGAACAGAAGCTGTAGGAAACACATATGAGTCCCCGGTCATGTTCCCAGCAAGGAGACGGAGACAGACTGACATGCAGAGGGCCCGTAGGTGGATGTGGTAAGAAGCAAGACCGTCAGGCACTGAGGAAACATAGTCGAGCCATCATGGGATCACAACAGAAGCCTCACGCAGGTGTGGATTGGAGCTGGGATGTCTTTTCAGAGATGCCCCTGAGTTGGGACATTTGAGGGTCAGATGTGGGCGTCTCCTGAAAAAGTCATGCTACCCTGGGCAAGACAGCTTCCATTTGGTCAAAGACAAATGCCCAGGAGAATGTCAGGGCTGAGTTGTCAATGGTCAACACCCATAACAGCTTTGAGAATGGCACCTTGATGCAAGATGGGAAATCTGGGTCACACATGCCACAGTCTACTCTGCCTGTCTACCTGGTCCTTCTGTCTCCGTGCAGTCATATAGACCATTAAACTTAGCTTCAGAAATGTTAAAGCCTAGTGGAGGGATATAGGAGAGAAGAGAGAGAGAGGGTGAGACCGGGATGGGAGAGATAAGGGAGGGGGCTACAATCGAGATGTAAAGTGAATAAATTATAAAAAAAATTAAATTAAAAAAGAAACATTAAGGAAAGTGATACACTTAGTGGGGGAGACGACCCAGTGGGTTTTGATGCAGATCGCTAAAAGGACTGCTTAATAAAGAAGCCCACAACTGTCCCTTAATGGTAGTGTTAGTGAAATGACACCAGGTGACTGCTGTAAGCTACTAGAGCTATTATTTAAAACAGCGTTCACTGGGCAAGGGCCATTATTGCTTACATGGCTTAGTGATAATTAAGCTATCTGAAGCCTACCCAGTAGAGCTTTTCCAATTTGGAGAGGAGTTTTGAAATTGGTCATCTTTTGGATCTGTAAATAGCCTTTTCCCTACTCCCCTCACTGTGTGAGAATGTGGGTTCTCTGTAGTTGAGATTCAGAAGGTGTTTCTGTCATAAAGTTCAGTAGATTTTATTTTGAAGATAAAAGAAAAAATATGGAAAATAATAAACTCAAATGCCTGTAAAAGTTTTTTTATTTTCATAATTGAAAATTTTAAACCAAAATTATTTTGGCCCTAATGGCCTTACTTTGAAAGACAAATCTCTAAATTTCCTTTGTCTTATTTACAATAAATCTAGATGACCCAATAACGTTTAAACAGAAATGTGATCTGCTTAATGCTCAGATTTCCTTAATATTTTCTCTCATCCATTTTTATGTTACCCAGGTAGGAGTATAGAAGTGGATATTAAGATGCCACAGCCGTATTTTGATGCTGAGGCTGCATCTTTACATTTTATGGTCTTTCTTGAGCTGTTTGATTGAGCGGCAGTCTGCCATTTAATCAAGAGCCATGTGTTATTCTATATAAGTGAACTGTATTATAAAAGCGAATGTAAAATTAATTCCAGGATATATATGTTTAATTACACAGCCTCATGTTACATAGCTGAATCAAATCATCCATTGCCTCTTAATAGCTTGAAAAAGTTTGGAATTAATTTAAGCAGTGAAGCCCGAGATGTTTTTAAGGAGGCTTTCTCAGATCGTAAGTCAGTTCTTGAAGTTAGGTCCTTTGTGGATTTTGTAATTCAGCCCCTACATAGGGAAGTCAGAGAATTTAACATTTACCTAGTGTTTGCTGTGTTCCAAGCAATGGGATAGGTGGTTTACATATATCATCTTATTCTAAAACCTACTAGAATTCCGTAAGGTGAGTTTAGTTATTCCTATTTTATACATGAATAAAACAATCAAGAATAAGTTATGTGGGGAGCCAGGGACATAGCTCAGTCAGTGAAACCCTTGCTGTGCCAGCTCGTGTGTGTGTGTGTGTGTGTGTGTGTGTGTGTGTGTGTGTGTGTTTTAAGAGACAAGAAGAAGCCTGGTGTGGTGCTGCCTGCCTGTAACTCCTGCTCTGGGGAGGCAGGGACAGGAGGATTCCTGGTCTCACTGGCCAGTCAGCCAAGCCTATTTGGTGAGTTTCAGGCCCAGTAAGAGATCCTGCCTTAAAGCATATGGTAAACAGCATCTGAGGAATGACGCCGAGGTAGACCTTTTGGCTCATCTACATAGCCAATGCCAAAATGACATGGTGAGGAAGGAGTCTTCAATATGCAGGAAACAAAGGGGTCACAGAAGTCTTACCAACTAGAAAAGTGATCTCAGCTAATGCAAGGCTGACTGTTACAGTGAGGGGTGGGGCTGGTGTTCAGCAAAGAGCTAACTTTTAAAGCAAGTGTATACTAAATTCTTCGCTTGAGGATGCTGGGAAGTTGGCCCAGCAGGTAAGATTCCATACTACTCTATGGAGGATGCAAGCTCAGTTCCCAGCACCCATGTGGTGGCTCACAACTGCCTGTGACTCCCACTCCTGGGGATCTGATGCCCTCTCTTGGCTTTCCTCTGTAGGCTTCTGCATACATGTGGTACATATGAACATATGAAAGCTCACACACGTACACATGAACTTTAAAATCTCTTTTGTTTAAATTTTATAATTAAATAGTGAATTTTATTTAAAAGAATCTTCACTTGATGATTATCTTCAAACCTCATCAAAGTGTACTTGTGATTCACACCCCTCCTTAAATTTGATTTTCTGTACATCTTTTCTACCTTACTAAAATATAGCATATCCAGCTGTTAAATCCCATACAGCAGTGCTATCTTCTTTCCCACATCCAGTGCCTATGTTCGCTCTGCAGGATCTCAAGAGAACATCTCAGCTCTGAGCCTATCTCTGCTTGTGGCTTCTAGACCCATCACATTCTCTCTCTCATCACCAGCCCTGCCCCTTTCTCCACATAGCAGTGCTTTTGAAGCATGTATGGTCCTTTGAGCTTGTCTTGCCTGGCGACCTTTGGATGTCCTCATTTTTTGTTCTAGAATGTTTTTCCTGCTTATCTTCACATACCCAACTCCCTCTTTTCACTGGGATCTCAGCTTCAATGTCATCAGTTTACAGAAGCCCTTCATGATCTCCTCATCCGAACATCCATTCAGTTTCCATCTGCCATAACACCATATTTAATCCAATGCACAGTACCTTCTTGATCTGATACTTCTTTTCTTGGTTTTCACTGGTTATTATCTGTCATCCTCCCACTTAAATGTTGGTTCCCTGAAACAGGAGTCAGGGTTTTGTTCATAAAGAAGGAGCATGAGATTAGGGTGAGATCTATGGGGGCTTAAGTTTATTGGCATGTCCTTTTCTGAAACTGGGTGATTGATATATATATATATATATATATATATATATATATATATGTGTGTGTGTGTGTGTGTGTGTGTGTGTGTGTGTGTGTTTTCCATTATACTCTTTCTTATACTTTATAGAGTAATAGGTGGTTTGATGAGAGGGGTATGTCCTAAAAAATGCATCACTCGTTGATATCATCATTGTATGTGCATCATAGAGTCCACATATATAAACTAAGACGGCCGTGCAGTCACTCTGAGATGGACTCTTTGGGGACACCTACAGTCTGACTGTAAAGAAATGTCATTGTGCATGTATATATGTATTCTGTTTTGGTATTGACGGTTTTATGCATACAAAGTTGAAATTTAATTCTGTGTATGTGTGTGTGTGTGACAAAGTCTCTTTACATAGCTTTTTTTTTGGGGGGGGGAGACTCAGTCTGCAGACCAAACTGGTCACAAACATCCACCTGCCTCTGCCCCCTGAGTGCTGGGATTGAAGATGTATACCACCAGTGCTGAACTAAATCTTTTATTCTAATCAAGATCCCATGACGTACTTTATAAAGTCTGTAAATATTTTGTTTCACTCATAATCTGATAGTTACGATGGCTGGAGCACTAATGCCTGTCTACTTGGCTATTTAGAGGTTGGATTATGTTACCCACCAGTCCTCCACATACATACCCAAGTTCTAGGCCCGCAACACTTCAGAATGTAAACTGTTCAGAGGAAGTCACTGCGGATGGAGAGAGCTGAAAGGGGGCTATTCGGGTCTCAGATGAGCCCACAATAGGGAGGCGTCTTTGTAAAATCGCAGTCATGTGAGGACAGAGAGATAAAGAGAACGACAAGTAGAGACAAGATCAGAGTGAGGTACCAAGAAGCCATGGCAACCTTAGAGCTCCCAGAAGCTAACAGACAAGTATAGAACAGATTTATTCTCAGGAGTGTCAGAGCAAACCAACCATGACAGCACCTTGAATTTTTTTTTTTTTTTTTTTTTTTTACTTCTGGATGCCTGAAATAAGAGGACATAAGTTTTTGTTGCTTTTGTTGCTTTAAGCCCCTTAATCTGTAAGGCTTTGTGTTCCCAGGCCTGGGGAAGTTAGGTGTATGTTCAAAGGTGTCACATGCAGGTTAATGATTAAGGGACTTTCTATGAGCGAGAACTGGGACAGAAATTGAAGCAGCAATGAAATCGAGTTCTTTTTCTGCAGGCTCCAATAACGCATATACTATCACACAATGAGTCTGAGCCAATCCCCAAACTAAAGATGCTTTAGAATAGACCAGAGTACATGAGGAAATTAAATAGCTCGTTTTCCCCAGGAATCTCATTGTGATTGGTTGAATCAATCACCGAGTCACATTTATAGCTATTGTTCATAGCATGTCTGGTACCATTATAACCTTTCAGATCTTATTATCCTGGTAGATGTTGGTAGAATCATATTTACATTGATTTCTAGAAGGCAGAATGTTTGAGAGCATTGGTGTTGACCAAACAGAAGCAACTGGGTTAGTGTTGTAACTCTTAGAGATGGCCAGATGATGAAGGCAAATCTCATTGAAATGTAATTGGGTTTATGTTACCCACAAATCTGACCCATACCTGGAAACTCTCCTTTATGTCAGATGGAGATAAGGGTGGGGTCAGAGTGAGAACAGTGCCTAATCTTTTAAGGTCGTTGCTTGACAACAGAGGACATGGGTCTCTGTCCCATTTTTAATATTAAAAAAGAAACCACTCAAAATGCCAGTGGGTGATATGGTCCCTCTTCTGCTTAGCTTGCCATGGACATTTGTGTAAATATTCAGTGATGCTCCTAGCATCAAATTCTTACAGAATGTGGAAAATCAACCGTCGGTGGTCAGTGCTACATGGTCTCAGCCACACTTTAGGTATCTTGACTTGGTCAAAAATTTTTAGGTGGGTGAATATTTGGGTAAGTGATGGCACACGAGGTCTGCTGTTGGATATGAGTGACTGAGCTCCCTGCCGAGGGTTTGAGGACAAGTAGAGAAGAGTGCAGTGTTGGAGACAAGTCTACCTGAGTTTGGTTCCCAGTTACATTCCTTATTAGCTATAAGCCTCGGAGTAAATTATTGAACTCTCTGGGCTTCTGATTCACTATTTGCATGTGGCTATGACTGCGGTACATGATTTTTAGTCTCTTGTTAGGATCACATTGAGGCACCCTGAGAGGTAAGCAGATGTCACTCTTACTCGTGTTGCCTTTACCAGCCCTGTTCCCAGAAACAATGATGGCAAGAGTCACCGGCAAGCCTGCTCTGGAGGCTCCCTGAGTCTCTGTGCCACCTTCTGGACCCACAACTGTGCTGACCTGGTCTGCCATCACGGTCTGGACTCTGCTGCGTCTCTGTGAGCAGCTAGTCCTTCTCTCCTTATTTTCTTCTCTTCACGCATCAAGGGCTGGTTGCTAGGAAGACAGATTGCAAGAAGGCATTTTCATGAAGCAGTTGCGCAGACGCGCAGTAACAGTGCCTGTCAGTCAATCCCTAGGCTTCTTAGCATCTGAAGGAGAGCCTAGAGGGGCCTCAGGGAGGAGGCAGAGCCACCAGACACCAGAAGGCACTCAACAGGACTCTAGGATACTGAGGGTGCTTGGAGTCACAGAAATATTCTACGAGGCTAGATCAGTGAGATCAGGCTAACCCACCGACCTTAGGCACAGCCTCCTCCATGGTCATGGGAAGTTACCTTTTAATTTTTCTCTTTTTCTTTGTGTTGTTCAGTCTCTCATCCGGCCATTGTCAAGCCGTACATCCTGTATGTAAAACCCTCCTTCTTTCTTGCGGAGAAGTCGGGAGGAGCTTTAGCAGAGGAGATGTGAGGCAAGAGTCTGCCTTCATTTTCTGGGTCTGTTCTAACAAAACACCAAAGTTGGTGGCTTGTTCTTAGGACCATCCGTGTGAGGCAACCAGCGAAAGAAGGGTCCTTCCTTGTCTTCCTTAGATTTCTTAGCCCCAGACACAGCTTGGCTTGTAACCTCTGTGCCTTTCTTCATAGAGGTCACTCCTTGGGCCCTGTACCACAGGGTACCTTCATCTGCCTGTCCAAATGTCTCCTTTTACACTGGCATAAGATCCGCACTTGTCTCCAAAGTGTTAGGGTGACAGGCTCAAGTCACCAAGCCTGGCTTAGAATTTTGACATAGTTTTTGAGGGATGAGAGACTGAGCATGCACGATAGCTCCTAACATGTTTTTGTTTTTCTTTTCCTGTTTGGGTAGCTCGTAGGTAGAAAACATTATGAGATTGTCTGTCCTCAGGCTAAGAGGCTTTATTCACGGTCAGAGTTTACCATCAAAGGTCAAATTCAAGTTTCTCTGATTCTGCATCTCATTATCTCACACTTTTCAAAGCCAAGCCACAGGTTCTATAGACAGTGTATGAACCTTATCTGAGGTGCTGTTTTAATTCGCTTGGTCATCTTGTCTCACTTGTGTGGCTGTAGCCTCCAGCACGGGCCCTCAGGAAACAGTTCTCAGAGACACCAGTGCATCCAATAAGCCTCCAAGACTAATACTGAGAATCAGTGGGCAAGGCATTCTAACAATCCCCAAACGTGTTTTTAACACTGTTATTGTTGTTTTAACATTGAATACACTTACCCAGGAAATCCAGGCTTCTTTCTGAAGCTTTCCAACTGTGCTGTTTACGCCCCGTTGCCACACAACACTTGCCCCTACTGTGTTTTAGTTGGCAAGGGCTGGAGGAAGGGTTTCTGTAGCCAAGTAGCCTCAGATAGGGAATCTTTCCAATCCCCGGAGACCTGGCACAGTCCCAGAATCAATAGTTACAGAAACACAAGCCAACACTGTCTCATCCAGTGCTTCAGCTAACCTTGGACCAAGCCCCGATTTAGACCCTAAACCCAGATAGGAAGAGCCAGCTGAAAAAATAGAGCCCACCCACGGATACAGATAAATAAGTAAAAACTGCATATTTTTTCCATCAGGGAAAAGGGGGAAATCCGACAGAAGATATATTAAATTATGCATTCCCTTTCCACTGCAGAAACCTCAAATGCAACCTTGTTGCCAATCTCCTGAATTAAAAATGGATAAACACATCTAGTATTTTACTATCATTGCATATTATCTAAAACACAGAGTACAGAATTATGTCACCATCAAAGAGTATTTTTTCCTACTTCCATACATGCTTTGGAGACAATGAAATAGAAATATAAATTATTTAAATAGCAGGGTATATATCTCACATCTTTCTCCATGGGATACATTATTCATTCACCCTGCTAACTTTGAGCAGAACATCTCCTATGCCCTTGGATCCTCAGGTATGTGTGTCAGATGTAGCCAAGGAAGACACTGTGCAGCAATCATGGTCCGTTGTGGCATTTGACATAAAAACAGCATACAGGGCCTGGGGATCTAGCTCAGCAGCAGTGTGTGCCTAGCACAAGCAAGGCACAGCTCAGCCACTGGCAGCACACCCGCGTAAAGCTTATGGGCAGTGTTATGGGCATATATGAATACTGCATTTTGTCTTAGAGGAAAAGGTAAAAACAGTATAGCGAGTCCTAAAAAGGGGTTGTCTCACTGGTGCTTGTAAGGATAAAAATAGCAGCAGTGTGGAGTCCGACCAGGAGCACATGTCTGCGTGAACCTATGCTGGACGCTTGCTTTAGTTACATATGTGGATAGCCTTCTATGAATGTGCACATGGGATGTGTGTGCGTTTACCTGTGTGTAGGCACATGCGCACACAGAAGCCAAAAACCGGCCTCCGTGTTCCTCAACTGTCCACTTCCTTTACTGAAGTGAAGTCTCTCTGAACCTGGAGCTCACGGATCCTTGTCGGTCTAGCTATCCAGCGTACTCCAGAAGTCCCTGCCCCCAAAGTGCTGGGATTACGGCAGTTCACCACATCTGCCCCGCTTGTTTGTGGGTGATAAGGATCTGAACTCCGGGCTTCAGCGTGAGGTCTGCTCCCCTACACAGCATGAGGTTTATTTTGTGCACTGAGCTATTGGCCCAGCCTCTTACACAAACACTTAAAAATCAATTCAGCTGTATCCTTAAGAGTCAGGAGGGTACGGACAGCTCATTGTGAGTACTCTAACACGGTTGGTACGAAGAGGGTTGGGTTCTGTCCCACAGTGCCAACTCTCTGTAGGTGCCCTAGTGCACAGTGACTTCAAGCATTTGGATGACTGCTTTCTCTGACATCCTGTCCAGGGAAAAGCTGCCCTTGTTCTCTTTTCTGACCAATCATATTAAATCTTTCAACAAAAAAGACATCAGGAGCTGTCCTTACCCTTGAGCAGAGTGGGGCAGGCTGCGGAGCAGATAGGATCAGAAGCAGGCAGGGAGGAGATACAGAACACTTCAGGCTTTATTTGGAAATTGCTCTTCTGGACTCAAATGGAAAATAGAACCAAACACCGTGATTAAAAAATGTAATAC
Source organism: Meriones unguiculatus (assembly GCF_030254825.1). Lineage (NCBI taxonomy): Eukaryota > Metazoa > Chordata > Mammalia > Rodentia > Muridae > Meriones > Meriones unguiculatus. Next base: position 117,343,806 of record NC_083356.1, read on the forward strand.
ACGCGAAGAAAGTCTAAAGTAATTTACGCCAGGCATTAAAGTGTTTTGCATGAGAATATAGTATGATGCAGACAGCCCAAGAATTACGTCTTTCATTAAAAGGTTTGCAACTCAGTGTGCTGTGGGGGAACTCTAGCAGTTTTTCTGTCTTGGTGATGGCTCTTTATTTTAAACACTGCCTCTGCCTTACAGACTTAGGAATGCGAATGCGTGAGGATCAGGCAGCCTCTGGGTTTTAACTTCACTGTCGTCTCTTGCCAATCCCTCCCCTATTTTACCTGCTCGTGTCCAGGTGAAAGGTGAACGAATACTGTCGTTGCCCTTCAGCCCTGTGGACCCTGAACTCAGCTATAAAGTAAACTGTCAGTTTTTTCTTCAGTATCCAGAGTTAACACTCACTAGTTCAAAGCCCACATGAGATGATGCATCAAGGATGATAGACATTAAAGTTGGGGATTAAAGGGAAATCAGTTACATGAAAGAAAGGTGTTTTTGCTACAAATCTTATGTGCATGTGTCAAGAAGTATATTCATTGCCTACTTGAAAAAGAAACCAGGACAATTCCCAGAGATATATACTTGCATCTGGCCAGCCTTTCCGAGTGGACATTTTCTGTTTGAAGTTGGACTAAGGTTAGGAGGAAAACATCTCGTGCTTGAACTCACATGCAACTTTTTATTTTTTTAATCGAAGTATAATGCTGATTCTAGGCACTAGTAGAAACCAGAAGAAAAGGCTGATTCATCCTAATATGAGCAAGAGCACTTTCAGGCAGAGCAAGAACCCTGGGCTTAGAAGGAAGGCTGACAGATGGGTGTGAGCTACCAGACGGACAGGTGAAATTCCAAAGTCCCTTTCAACCCAGTGGTTCTACCGTTGTATTGCTTGTTGCTTGCTTATCTTCCAGACTTGGCTAATCTGTCTGTCCTCTGCTTGGACACAGATCTGGGTGCTGCCTAATATGGATCAGTGAACCTGCAATGAGTTGTGTGATTTTAGGAATTATTCTGTTTAAATCTTAAATCGTTCCAGAAATTCAGAAAATCAGGGTTCTGATGTTTATCATCCTTATCACAGTGACTCACTATATAACTTGGGCTGTCTTTTAAAAGCTAGACCACTGTGTTTTCAAATCTGATGCAATCCTGAATACAAAACCACTGTGATTGTATTCTACACAATGTCTGGTGGTCCTTTGTATAAAATGGCAAAACAAACAATAGCTATGTGGTTGCTAGGCAGCTTGCAGCACATAAAAGGAAGGCCATGTGGGAATGAAGTGTGTCAATATTAATTTGCAAAATGCCCATGTTCTGCAACAGGTCTGGCTTTGGAGACCAAGTCGTCTTCTGATCTCTGTGATATTCCTAGTGCCCTCCCTGACCCCAGCACAATGTCTGCCATGTGGGATGGGTTTGATAAATGTGTCTCACACTGAACTCAGGCACATTCACCTCTCTTTCATGCCTCTCCTAAAGTGCCCTGAGCCTGATGGTTCCCAAACATTATAGTGGGAAGGTCAGAGGGGCCAGGTCTTCCCATGTGTTTCTGGCCTCCTCTCTCTCTGATCAAGGTTTGATAAGCCAGCGTTGTTACCTGAGGCCCCTGAAGCAGATGCACACAGCTCATCTCTGCCTTTAACTCTGAGTCAAATGTTGCAAAAGGACTCTGGAGGTCTGGGCGGGGCTGTGTGATCTGTAAGCTTTGAGAAAAAGCTCTCTTCTTCTGGAACTTGCTGAATATTTATGTGGGTAAAAGACATAGTGAAAAAATACTTCTGTCTCATAGTTTTGCACCCAGCTCAGTCATTTCATTGTTTCCATCTGGCTCTGCTGTTGTATAACAAAACATCAAAGTGACTTGGCAAGGCTCATCCTGCAAATATGCTTTCATTGTCTGCGTCCCTTCAGCTCTGTCCTGTCAGTAAGGCAGAGTGTTTTATTGTGGTTACTGTCACTTGTTTCATGGTAAGAACTAACCTAGCAACTGTTCCTGGCCATGAACAAATCTAATGGTTTTATAATTGAGGAGAAGAAAAATACATATTAACCCCTTCCTTTGGGCTGGTAGTTCAATGTAATACAATCTTTCTAGGTATCTAAAGAAACCAAAGGTCAGAAAGAGCCATCAATTTGCACACAATCACATAAGGAGTTAATGAAGCTAGTGACTGGGTGAAGATTTGCACTCTGGTCACATGACAAGGGCATCTCGGCATGCTCTGTGGAGTGTTTAGACTTTTGCTAGCTCCTTAGAGATACAGACTCACTAATCCGAGCTCTGCTAATTCATCCTGAAAGGGATCAGTTACTCAGCCTTTCTCTCATAAGAAGAACATGCACGCACCCAGGCCTGGCGTCTTCTCTGGTCCTTCCCCTGGGGTATGGCTGTATGCATGCCGGAGGCCAAGTGAGCATTCTTGAATATCCCAGATGTTACCATTAGCGTTTCCAACCTCAGCTGCAGCATGGAGGCCGACTCTGGCCAGACCCTCCTGCCAATGCAACCGAGAAAGCGCTATGGTGCCTTGTTGCACCAGCAGCAATGTACAATCAGTTTCCAAATCAGTGAGAATTATTTTCATCAATTCTTTCTTAACCATTCAGAAAATATTTAAAATTACAAGTCAAAAGCTAACTAAAACATAGGAAAGTTACAAGAGTAATAGCCCACACAGCTAAATAATGCTGTACTTAATAGCCATAGGCTATTAAACAAAAGTCCCAGTGCTAGCTGTGGGATGCTTCCTCACGAGTTGTGGGTCAGAGAAGTCACAGACAATACCAGCGCTTGCCATTCCTCTTGGTGACTGAAGACATCATACTCCATGGGTGCAAAATACAGAGAAGTCAAACCGGGACTGACCTGGAAGCATGCTTCCTGCAGGTGAAGTTTCAGAGTGCCAGGTTGCAGGCTGCCTGGGGCAAAAAGCAGCAATAGTGCTACTTTGCTGAGAACATTGCAAGCAGTAAACTGTGTCTGTCGAGCAGGATGCACCCTCTGCTTGTGCTTCGAGTCCCCATCCATGGCTGTGATGTTCCAGACCCCTGTGGGCGATCATGCTGTGGTCCCTGTTTGCACTGCCATGTGTACATGCCATCTGTATGTCCTATACGGCTGTCACTTGTGCATTTACCCTCAAGATGCATTGATCTCTGCATTCAGAACGTGAGTGTCTGGAGGGCAGGAACTAGCTTACTGTGTTTAGTCTCGTCATACTCCATGTATAGCCTAGATCTGGCACTTCAGTAAAGAGGCAGCTATAGAAAAGAAAGGGCGATTGTCACATTCTTTGTCTCCCTCTCCCTCATCACCACCTATTTTAAAGAATAATGTTTAGGAGTCATAGAGTCACGTGTGTATCAGAAACTGGAGGAATAAGTAAAGAGTGGGAATTAGAATACTTTTTGAAAGTGATTTTTAAAAAGAATTTTGGAAACAGAGCTTTGCTCATTCACTGATGACGGTGGAGAATCAATTGAGACTCCGGGGTTTTGCCCGATGGATCACACTGGCACATAAACAAGGGATGACTTTATCATGATCGCTCATGCTGCTCCTTAATATCACTACCAGGTCATGCGGGCATTGCGGCCAGAGACACCTTGAAATGCCGTGACAGGCAGATTTGAGAAACAGACATAAGACGTATGACCAAGACACCAAGAGACCCATGTTTTTCATTCATTTTGACAGGGGTGACCTAGCTACAAAATAATTCACATTGCCTACTAGCGAATGTCATGTGATGTATTTTGGAAACCTTCTGTCCTAAGATACCACAGAACTCCAGAATGTGTTCATTAGGCCTTTGTGACACACCAATGGGCTATTGGCTGTTAGGGGAAGGGGAGCGAATTTGTGAATTTAAAAACGGGCGTGAATAACCTTATGCTATAGCAATAATATACTCTGATGGCTACAGAATAAGATACAGTAGTCTTTTAAATACTTTTGTTTACATAGAGCATAGTTATTTCAAAGTTAATAAACTGAATAAAAGCCATATTCAAATCTGTCTCATAGTGACTGAATAATTAATTATAACCTGGCTTCGTTTTCAAGTCAGCGTCAATAAAATGGGCTCTCCAGACAAGCCAGCTGAAGTAGGCAATTGCTCCATTTTATTTTTGTTTATAATTTGCACTACTCAATGCTTGTATCGATGAGGGTTTTTCCTCATAACAAATCATGCACAATTATCAATAGGAATTCAAAGAATGCTGCCAAGGTGTGAAATTACACAAACCATTCCACGGAAAAGTAAAGGAAAATCATGGGCTTTGTGATGTGTCATTTGATGAAGTTATTGTCATGGAAAATTAAATCTCAGTTTGAAGGAAATGAATAAGAGTAAGAATACTCACCATAAATTGTTTCACCTTATGAAAGAATTTTACCCTTCTCCTAATGTCATTTTCCCTAAGTTGCTAATTACACATGTCAAATTATGTATATATGCACATATAAATGTTCTAAGTACATGTTTTCCTACATGTCAGTCTTTGTATTTAGTTCAAGGGAATTACTTCCTCTATGTATTTTATAGGACACAACCATTCTCTAATCTGGCATTTCTTAAAGTGTGGTCTGTGGCTTTCTACATTGAAACCCTCAGGATGCTCATTGGAAACAACCCTTCCTTTTGTGGGAAGAGGGGTGTGTCTTCTAGGCCAGGCTGGACTTGAACTCCCTGTGTAGTGAGGGATGAGCTTTGAACTCCTGGTACTGCAGTCTGCACCTCGGTTTACAGGCAGATACTACTATGCCTGGTATATACGGGGTATACCCCACAGCTGTGCACGCTAGCCAAGCATTGTAGCAACCGGGCCCCAGCCCCAGCCCCAGCCCGAGCTTCCAAGATTCTAACGGAGACCGGGTAAATCAGAATCTCAGAGATTAGCCTCATGATGAGCCAAGCTAGGGGAACACTTGTCTGGCTAATTGTTAGAAACACAAATTAGGGGGCTGCACCTCAGACTTAATGGATCAGAAACTCCAGGGATAGAGCTCATCAGTCTGCATTTGTAATGCGCTCTCCGACTGAATCTTATGTGCTGTGTGAATTTGAGAGTCCCTGGAGTAGCATGTTCCATGGTAGATGGCGTAGACGGGCCCTTCCCTAGCTCAGTCATCATTCTCATTGGCTTTAGGAGGGTTGTTATCTCTCAGGTGGGTGACCTCTCATTGTCCCTAGCAGAACAGAGTCACTTAAAATACGGCCATGCCTTCTCTCCAGAGCATTCTCCATGCAAAACCCATCTATGGTGATGAGAGAATGGCATTCAATGGCATTCTCCCATTGCTCTAACTGGGACGACTCTGAAGGGCCACTACAGTCCAGTCTCCCACTGAGTCTACTATGGCGTTTGCCATGGCTGCGTGGGACTCCTCTCTGCCCAGTCCCATTGCTGTGCTCCTTCAAGGACATTGCTTTAAAGTCAGCCTTGAAGACACGTGTTCTCATGTTTCCAGGGAACTGTTTATCTGCCTCCTCTTGATCAGCATTTAGATTAGCGGTTCTCAACCTGTGGGTTGTGACCCCTTTGAGGGTCACATGTCAGAGAGCCTATGTACCAGATATTTACATTACAATGTATAACACTAGTTCAATTACAGCTCTGAAGTAGCAACTAAGTAATTTTATTGTGGGCATCAGCACAACATGAGAAACTGCAGTAGAGGTCGCCAGCACTCTGGAATGGTCCCAGACAGCAGGACATAGCAATCCCATTCTTCTCATCTTTTCTTTGAAGCCCACTGAAGAAGGTTCTGGGACCATCAGCCCCACCCTTAGAATAGGCTTTCATGAGCTTTTCTCCACTTGCCATGTCTTCATCCTGATGTAAAGCCAATTCATTTCAAGGAAAGGGGAGCTACTTTTGTGTCAGGTGAAGGGGGTTAAAGTTGGCTCTTTCTCCCACTAAGATAAGTTTGTTCCTGAAAACTGAGCCATGTGGTCTGCCTGAGCCAACTGTGGGAAGCCGTCTTCATTCTGTTGCATATCCCAAGGACATCTGCATTCAGCATTGCAGCACTCACAGCTTTTCACCCTGTCTGCCCCTTGACCCTCACCTCCAATCACTTCCATCTCAAACTACTCACCTTTGCCTACCCCCCCCCCCAGGATCTTGTTTCATAAAACCTTTGTTTACATTCTCAACCACTTGATCTGCCTCAACATCAAGTCAGCGTTTTGTCATTGAGGTAAGCGGCCAGCTCACGGTGCCTTCCCAAAGCCCACTGGAAATGACCTCTGCTCTGAGCCTCTCTCTCACAGTACTGCGATTTCCTGTCTGAAGGCAGATCCTACTTGGCTTCTCATTTTCAGCTAGATGGCAGCTTCTTTGATGCTGAGGTGATTCTGTCAGCAACTCCGTGCCCCCTGGCAGGCCCAGTGCAAGTTCTTTCCCATTGGGAGGGACCAAGACAGTCCCCATGTTTCTGTCACCACAGCAAAGTTACATAAGCAAGTTATTCAAGAATGTAATCTTGTCCTAAGCCAAAAGATATATGAATATTAAAAAAAATAGTCAATACAACTTAAACCTGATTGTCCAGAATGAATTGCGTCCCTCATTGCCAGCTAAGACCATGTTCTCTTTGGTTCGGGTTTGATGCTATTTCCTCAGCCCCTCACAAGGTCCCACCTTGGATGCTAAATTTTGAGTCACTCACTTGTCTAACTCAGTTAGTAGACCTTTTGCTTTGCTCACTTACTTTGCGTGTGCGCATGTGTGCTCACACATGCTTGTTGTCCATGTGCATATACATGTGTATCTATGTGTGTGCGCATACATGTATGTGTATGTGTTCGGTCATGCATGTTGTATATGTACATATGCATGTGTATATGTGTATGAGCACATGTTTGTGTGTGTGCATACATTACATGTGTGTGTGGTCAAGCATGTTGTATACATGCATATGCGTGTGTGAATATGTGTGTAAGGTGCAGTGTATGTGAGCAGTACGAGTGAACATGTGTGTGTGTGCATGCTTATGGAGGTGCACATGCAGGTATGTTCATGATTCACGTGAAGGGCAGAGGGTAGCCCTGGTGTCAGCCTCAAGAACACCATCTACCTCCTTGGATGCAAAATTTCTCTGTGGCCTGGCACTCAGCAGTAGAGTAGCCTGGTTGGTGAGTGAGACCCTGGTGTCTTGGGTAATCACCCTGCCTCTTGGTTGATCCTGTATGTAATAGCAGTGTGCATGTGTAACAAACCCACTGAGGTCCTGTGGAGCTGCGGGTTCTCCACCAGAGAGCCTCAACCTCCTGGTCCAAGCTTTACCATGTCACGTGTCTGTGCATCCATCATGTCTTCATTTCCTCATACCCCACTCAGGTCAACCCCTGCAGTGATGCAGAACCTGACACTCATTTGCAACTTATTATCTCAGATACCAAAATAGGAGCTTTGTGACGGCAGAAACTTTTGGTCTTGCTCACACCATGTTCCTTTCAGCTGGTGCTTAGTAAACACTTTCTAAAATTAAGTTAAAATTATATTTAATTGTGTGTGTATGTTCATGTGTGTGGCATGGCAGTGCCAATGCTGATGGAGACCAGAAATATTAGATCTCTCTAGAGATGGCATTAGAGGAAGTTGTAAGCCACTGGATATGGCTGGCAGGAACCAAACTCTGGCCCTCTAGAAAGTAAGAAGGTCTCTTAATGCTGAACCATCTCTTCAGTCCCAGGAAATATTTTGAATGGATAAATGAATGATGCATGAGCTGAAAAACCCGTACATGTTTTTAGAGAAGAAAATCAAGGTTTGAAAAGAGGAAGATAATTTTCGAGAGTCTTTAGACCACAAACTTGTTCTGTCTCCAGGCCTTAAATAGGACAATACACACATCATACCCACCTTCCTGAAAAGGAAACTATAGCTCATAATGTTATGCCCGATTTGTGAGACCCCAGGAGACCACCAGGAGTCGAGTCCATTGCAAAGCACATGAGGATCTTTATTCACAGCTCGAGCTGGGACTCTCACAGACACCAAGGCATTGGTATCCAGCTGAGAGCCCCGAGCTCCAGACTGAGGTTGATTTATAGGTCCCAGTCCCTCCCAGCATGCCCAAAGCAGGGGGATTCCAGCCTGGCAAGCTTCTATTGGTTAAAATTTAAAAGGGGAAGCTACATTTCAGCCTTTAAATCTAGAACTGTGTACCATTGGTGCTCTGTGAGCAACACACATAGGAGGGTATTTGGCTTAGGCACAGGAGGATGAATGTCCAACACCCATTTATTGACCTCTCTGAGGTCCTGAACTGGCCAGCTCTAGTAACCAACGGATGTGAGACTGATGCCCTTCTTGGCTTCTAGAGGAATTGGGTACTGCTGGACTTTGGCTGGATCCACACCAGGCTTCAGCTCAATGAAAATGGGTAGTCTGTACTTAGCCAACCCCAAACCTCCTATTTCCACCCATGCCTGGGGAAAGTTTTTTAGCCAGACCTCTATGGCGGTATCTGGCTTTATCACTGTATCAAAGAGCCAGTGTTCGTCAGCCAGTGTGGTGGTAAGAACATGCACTGGGGCCCCCGGTGGTCAAGAACTTTCACACTATCTGGCGAGATATGTATTTGGGCTCCCAGCTTAGTCAGAATATCTCTCCCCAGCATGGGGTCGAGGCAATCTGGTACCACTATGAATGAATGGGTTACCTGGCCCATTCCTGAGTCCACTGTTCTGTGGGTAGTTCATGGATATTGTTTCATACTGGTGGCCCCTTGTATTCAAGATTTTTTATTGGACAGGGGACCCTTTGGTTGCAACAAAACTGAATGTTGGGCTCTGGTATCGACCAGGAAATTCACTGGCTTCCCCTCCACTTTTAGGGTTACCTTAGGTTCAGAGAGGGGGTCAGAACCCCATCCCCATCAGTCCTCACTATCATCTTCCCCCAGGGAGATTGTCTTTTTAGCTCCCTTTTTCTTGGGACATTCCTTTGCCCAATGCCCTTCTTCCTTATAGTAAACACACTGGTTACGTCCCAACTTTGGCTTTCCCTTGTTCTGCCTCTTATCTTCAGTGTCTTGAGCCATTTCCTTCAGTGTGCACCTGCCATGGCCCATAGATTCGGTGGCTGCTAGCACCGGATCTTAGTCATCAAGCTTATCATATCTTTGTTACTATGTTGATTGATCCTGATTTGCTTGTCATCTGTACTTTATTGTTATACACCTTAGCTGCCATGGTTACTAACTCTCTGAGACTCTTTTCTGGCAAATTCTATAGGCCTTGGAGCTTTCTCCTATTATCTGGCACCACCTGGGCCATAAAGGACATCGCTACTGTGGCCTTATGTTCGGCTGCTCTAGATCATATGGCATCCAACTCTGGAAAGCTTCCATGAGCCTTTCCAGGAAAGCTGCAGGGTTTTTGTTTAGTCCCTGCTTAACATTATAAACCTTAGTCAAACTAGTGGGCCTCTTGGCCGCTGCTTTGAGACCTGCCAACAGAGTCTGGTGGTAGACTAGGAGCCTCTCCTAACCCGCTGCTGTTTTGTAGTCCCAGGTCGGTCTCTGCAAGGGGAAGCTGATATCTATATCAGCCTGGTTGTTGGTTGGCTCTCCATTTGTGCCAGGAATCAATTTCCTAGCCTCCACCTGGATATATTTATTCCTTCTCTTCCTTGGTGAACAGGATCTGCAATAGCTGCTGACAACCATCCCAAGTGGGCTGGTGGGTAAAAAGAACAGTATCAAGCAATTCTATGAGATCCTTTGGATCTTCTGAAAGCTTAGCATGCCTTTCCTTCCAGTTGTAAAGATCACTAGTAGTGAAAGGCCAATAGTGATGAAGCTGATTGCTGTGGTTGTCAGCTGGCCCTGCCACTTGAAGAAGCAGGGCCATTGTGTAATCCACCTTGAGTGTGGCCACCTGTCTGCACCGAGTTCCTTGAAAAGGCCATCCTGCTTGGGACTGAGCTGTTGGGGCTTGCCTCCCCACACATGCCAAAGAAATGACTTCTGCCCCAGATGCAGCTTCAGGTCCCATTGGAGCCTCAATGTGTCTAGGCAGTGTAGCCTGTAAGGGGCTAGAGTAAGGACGAGGGGGAAGATTAGGTCCTCCTCCATTCCCCCCTGTAATACTGGGTAAAGGGGAGGTGTAGTGGCGTTTGGATACGGCAGTCAGCTCCTTCCTGTGGGTTTGTGCTTCTGTGCCATCCTGTTTTGGTTGCATTTTTCTACAATAGTCAGCACTGTGTTGGCTTCTAAACCTAGATAAATTGGGTTAGTGTGGAGGAAAGGTTTGGAAGACTTGAGCCATGTGTCTGGGGAGGGTCAAACACCAGGTCCTCCCAGACCATGATGTAGGGAAGCTGGTCTGGGTGACCTGTGTCAGGTTTGAGGATCACTGATTTGACTGCTAGGATCACCTTTAAGTTGAAAGACCCCTTCTGTGGCCATCCAACGTCAAAGGAGAGCCATTAGGAGCTACAAAAGATGGTGAATTTGTCTGTTAAGAGAAAGGTTCCATTTCCTGGACCTAACTTCTCTGAGGAGGGCAGCGAAGTCCCAGGAAGCAGTCTGTCCTATATTATTCATCATCCAAGTCTTGCCCAAATAAATGAGAACAGTTAGAGACAGCAAGACAGACAAACACAAAGCCAAACAAGAGATTCCACCAGTCAAGTGGGTAAAAACCCCAAACCAGTATATTGGTGGCATTTCCTGTCTCCGTGGGAGCTACCCACTTTCTTCTAGGCCTATCAAACAGAGTTGGGACTCAGCATTCCCCTCAGGGATATGGGGCCCTCAGTCCCTATTGGGATCCCAGCCAATGCACCAAATGTTATGCCTGATTTGCAAGAACCCCAAAGACTACCAGGAGTTGAGTCTGTTGCAAATCACATGGGGATCTTAATTTTGCAGCTCAAGCTGGGACTCTCACAGACAACAAGGCATTGGTATCCAGCTGAGAGCCCCAGGCTCCCAATTGAGGGTGATTTATAAGTCTCAGTCTCTCCCAGTGTGCCTAAAGCAGGGATTCTAGCCTGGCAAGCTTCTATTGGTTAAAAATATAAAAGGGGAGGCTACATTTCAAAACTATTTGCTGTGAGAAGTTGCTAAAACCTCTCTTGTCAAGAGGGTGGGGAATGGCTGGCCTTGGGCTCCAGTTGGAAGGCCCTGTTCTGAGCTGATAGGCTATTGCTAAGGGAGAGGGGAGATTAGCTCAGTCTGTGCTATTTTTCCAGCAGCAAAGCTAATAAGTTGGGGGTTGTCCAGGCCAGTTTCCTGGCAACGGTATCTCTAATGAGCAGAAAGGAATGCATCAAGGTCAGCTCTTCCCTGCAGCTGACCAGATATGTCTTAAACATTTTAGCTCAGCAAACCAAAAATCTAATTTCTAATTCTCTGGTCTCTTATTAAATCAAGCCATTGCAGAAGATGGGGTTACTATTAAGTTAACTGGAACTCAGAACAGGCACTCTCATTCCACATAGCACTGCTTTTCTTTGTCACACTTATGTGTGTCAGGTACATGGGAATAGTCCTATGTGTCTGCATGTACAGACACATATAGTATTTGAAGAGGGAGACAGGAAAGCAATTCCCTTTGGGAATGCAAACCTCCCTGATAGAAGAAAGATCAGTCACTGTTCCCTGGTTGTTAGGGTATATCCAACTGAGTGTGGCGAGAGCCAGGCTTCATTGTCTAGGGTAAGTCAGTAGCTTAGGGCCAGAGAGCTAGCCAAGTCCACGAAGCATGTGCAATACAGACATGAGGGCTTGAGCTTAATCCAAGACACCCGTGCAATAAGCTAGGCAGGCATGGTGGTGCGCATTGGTAGTCTTGGGGCTGGGGAAGCTGAGACAGGGGGATCCCTGGGACTTTTTTCCAGCCGGTGAGTGTCAGGTAACAGTAGGGGAGCTAGGCTCAAGAACGCAGGTAGACTGTGCCTGAAGATCGACACTGAAGTTGACCTCTGGCCTCTACATACAAGTTGTGCTGGCTAGTTTTATGTCAACTTGACACAAGGTAAAGGTATCTGAGAAGAAGGAACCTTGATTAAGGAAATGCCTCCATAAGACTGCACTGTAGACAACCCTGTAGGACATTTTCTTAACTAGTGATTGACGTGGGGAAGCCTAGCTCACTGTGAATGGAGGCACACCTGGGCTGGTGGTTCCTGGCTTCTCTAAGAAAGCAGGTTGAGCAAACCATGAGGAGCAAACCAGTAAGCAACACCATCCACGGCCTCTGCATCAGCTCCTGTCTCTAGGTTCTGCCCTGTTTGTGTTCCTGCCCCGACTTCTTTCAGTGATGGACTGTCACCTGGAAGTATAAGTAAAACAAACCCTCCTCCCATCACAAGTTTCTTTTGGCCATGGTGTTTCATTACGGCAATGATAACCCTAACTAAGACACATATGAACACATGTGTACACATACCTGCACACAACACACTTGCATGCATCCCCACCAACAATAGTTTAATAGAAAAGATGGTCACTTTCTAATCATGTAATAGCACAGGACAGGGAGAATATACAGCTTTACCTTTGTGGCAATTGAGAGACCCACGCTTCTTCCATTCACTTTGTAGTTCTAGTATCCTTAAAGATCTTGCTTTTTGGGAGACCAAAGGGAAAGAAGGCTCCATAACACCTTAGTGAAGAGTGTACATAGGTCACTGCTTCTAGGCCACTGCTAGAAACCGGCACGTGGCTTCACTCAGACATGAGTGGGACTGGCAAATACGCTTTCTTGGTGTTTCCCAGGAGGGATGGGAATGGAGCTAACTTCGGAAGGTCCAAGGGGGAGACAGGTGGTAGGAATCCGAGGCTTCCACACTCAGCAGCACTACCTAACAGTGCAGTCATTTCCATTGGTGCCCTCCCCTGCCCACTCCTTTTGTTGTGTAAATCATAAACCCTGCAGAACTTGATGATGCTGTAAAAGCCACAAGATGTATTGAGTGCCGTAGCCTTCACTTATCTTAGCTTGTTAAGCAGAAAAATGGGAGTATTTCTTTTCTTTTACAGGAATACAGTGTCAGGCAATGTCACATAATATTTCAAAAAATAAAATTTGTCTTTGTCAGCCAGGTAAGAAATAACAAGGAAACACTGAATGTTCTTTTTAAGAAATAATTTGAAATTAATTTCAATCCATTTTGATAGCTCTGTAAAAGGAGAAATATAGGCTTCGGTAGGTTTCTTAATGTAGATTGCTATAGTAATTTAAAAACAACAAATAATAATAAAGCAATGATTCTATCACACTGCCAGTGTGCTCAGCAGCAACTAGTATATTTTGAAAAAAATAAATTTGTCACCACAATAGATGCCAATGACTAAATTCTAGGTATTGCCTTCAGATTAGAAAGATTCATAGGATCATGGTCACGTAGTTTAGAAAGTTATTTACTGTGGCAGAGATAAACATAATAAACATATAATTATTCAAGGCCCACTCAGAGCCTGCTTCCCCTCCTGCCTCCCACTTTCACTCTTATGTAGCGGGAGTAATGGGCAGGCTGGGATGATGAGAAGAAAGCAGCCTTGGAGACACACAGAGAGGCTGCCTTCATCTTCACCTGTGTGGATACAAAGCTGATTGGATAACATCAGTGATCTGAGAGCAGAAAGAACATTCTAGAAGAGCCTTAGTGGGGGTGGAGAGACTGAGAGCTTTTGGAAAGTGAATGGAGTGGTGGCTATGTGTGAGGGGCAGTAAGGACAGAGTTCTGGTAAGGGGGAATACTGAGACATTTAGCGTCTCACCAAGTACCATTGATAGAGGGGACCTCGTCGCAACTCCCTACACAGCTGCTCAGCTACGCAGAGCAGTGCCTAGCAGATGGAGTAACAGTTGTGGTAGTGATTGCATCAGCTCCACTCCCTATGTACCAAATAGCCAGCTGAGCTAGGGATCCATGTCAACTCTTTTAACCCTCACAGCTCTAAGAGAGATACCATAACCAACTCTCTTTTATAAATTAAAAGCCCGAGGCACAGAAGAGCTACCTAACTGTAAAAATTTGCCAGCTAGTACCTGACACAGCTGAGGGTCAAGCCAATGCAGACTGGCTCCAGGGTTCATGCGCCAGATCACTGTGTTCACTGCCTCCCTGATGGTCAAAGTCGCTCTTGTCAACCTCTGCATCACACCAGAAGGCAATTGAAGATCTAGACTAAACCCTGAGTTCCCACACAGCACTCCACAGGTGAATACCCTTTTGAAAAGCTGACGTATCACTGTAGGTACCAAGCTATCAAAGTGTTCATGTGTTAATACCATCAACCAATTGGTTATTTGATGAGCTTTAGGAAATAAAGCCAAGAAAACTAAGATATGAGGAACCATCCTTTTACCAGTCTTACAGGTGTCTGGCCTGCCTTTGTATGCACCATGTAATAAGTGGGTGACCTTGTAAAGACCCTACAGTGTCCAGGGTCTTGTCCGTTAGGCCTTGAGCTACACAGAGCATCAGAGACTCTTTGCTTGCTGAGCTCTTGGGCTCTTCTGGTATTTTCTAAAGAGCACATCACTCACCATCCATTCAAGCATCAGGGATAAGGACACTTCCCACAGACAGTCCCGGAGAGTTACTGAAAAGACCACAGCCTGTAAGCAGTCTGGATAGTGGCCATTCTCAAATAGTCTGAGCCATCCTGTCAGAGCTCACAGTGGGATATGACACAAAAGCAAGATAAGCACTTTTTCTTGGAGACTTGGGGAGCCACAAGAGTGCCTCTCATCAAAATAGAGATCAGGTTCTCCACTAATCTTAGTGATTCTGATTCTGGGAGAATGAACAGAGTCGTCATGTTCATCCTTTGCAGTAGTCAAGGTTGAGTCTGTGGCTGCAGGGTACCGCAGGTGCCTTGAGTCTATTGTTTTTTGTTGTTTTCTTTCTGCTTCCCATGTATCACCAAGAAGTGACCTAAACTTTAGGAGCTACTAAAACTCCACAGGTAGTCATGACCCACCCACATTCTCTCACGGATGGAGATGGGGATTAGAACCATAGCCTTGCTTTCCTCTGGAAACGAGAAGACCGACTTCTCTATTATTCCATAGTTTTAAAAGATAGCCAGGCTGTCTGGGAAGAGGTAAAATGGAGACCTTGGGTTTCAGAGAACCTGTTCGGGTGACTTCTCAGAAGTGGCAATAAATGTGACACCGTTGAGTGGATTAACCGTGGGACTCAGACTTACAGCCCGACCTGCAGTCAGAAAGCCAAAGAGCCCTGGACACCCACAGCAGCAAAAGCCAAAGAGCCCTGGACACCCACAGAAGCAAAAGCCAAAGAGCCCTGGACACCCACAGCAGCAAGTGCACGTAACTGCACCTGGACAGTCTGCTCAGCTGGGGGCTGCTGGCTCTACTGTGAACTACATTGATAGCGTAGGTTATGGAAACCCCATCAGCATAAAGGGGGAAAAATCCCCAAAACATCATCTTTTAATACCATCAGATTTTGGACATGTCACTCACAGTACAGTGAATGGAGCGTTTAATTCCACTTTGTAAATTAAGCAAAGCACAAGACCAAGAGGATAAATCCAAAATGCTGCAAATGTTTCAGGAAAGAAGGCCACTAAGTTCAGAGGCAGAAAGGCAGTTGTACTTGACAATGATTTTCTAGAATCTAGTCTGTTTTGCTTCTTCTTTTAATAGCAGGAGTATGGTTATAGTTTAAAAGGTAATTTTTAAATGATTTTAGCTTGTTTTATACTACTGAGATTATTATTTCATTTTCTTTTTAAAAAATTCTTTATTAATTACACTTTATTCACTTTGTATTCCCCCTGTGGTTCTCTCCCTCCTCCCATCCCAATCTCTCCCTTCCTCTACCCTCTGTATGCATGCCTCAACCCAAGTCCACTGATAGGGGAAGACTTCTTTTCCTTCTTTCTGATCCTAGTCAATAAGGTCTCATCAGGAGTGGCTGCATTGTCTTCTTCTGTGGCCTGGTAATGCTGCTTCCCCCTCAGGGGGAGATAATTAAATAGTAGGCCAATCAGTTCATGTTCCTATTACAATGGAACCCTCTTGGATACTGAATGCCATGGGCTACATCTGTGCAGGGGTCTTAGGTTATCTCCATACATGGTCCTTGGTTGGAGTATCAGTCTCAGGAAAGACCCCTGTGCTCAGATTTTTTGATAGGATAAACCTACTAAAATCTGTACACCTATAGAAACTAATCAAGAGGGAGGACCCTTGCTAAAATGCTCAATCCCTATCCAAAAAGGAAAAGAGGATGGACATCAGAAGAATGCAAAAAGAGGGAAGAAGTCAGGAGCCTGACACAGAAGACCTTTGAAAGGCTCTGCCCTGCAGACTATCAGTGCAGATGCTGAGACTTATGGGCAACCTTTGGGCAGAGTGCAGGGAATCTTAGGAAAGAAGTGGGAAACAGTAAGATCTGGAGAGGACAGGAATTATTTCATTTTCTAATGCAACTAATTATTACCTGATTTTCAAAATACAAAACAAAACATCCCCCAAAGCCCAGAAATAACTTTAATCTTTGGAGGCCCCTCCTGGAAAGCTAGGGGGTTTTCAGAGTGTTTCTCTGGGTGTCTGTGGCTGTCCCATGAGGAGCACGGCACATGTGTCTGTCCACATACGTCCCAGGTGTCACCTCTGGGCTCTATTCACTGCCCCTCTCTGGAACATCATTTATCTTAGGCGGGGACATGGTGGAGGGCAGCTGCCTAGCTCTGGACTTGTAATTCCGGGGTGGAGAGAGTCCAGGAGTGTGGCTCAGTCCATTAGGCAATCCCTTTTAGCTGAAGGGGTTCATCTATCAATTGTGCTTTTCAGCCAGCAATCTGCTTATTTACAGGGTTAATTACATTTTCAGGTCACCTGGGCGCTTCTCCTAGATATTTAATAAAAACGAGTCCTTATTTTGTTTATCACACAGTGTATTTGGTAAGAGCCGCCCAATATTGGAATGGGGGGGCAGAGTGGGGTGGCAATTATTAAAAAAAAAAAAGTAAAAACTGAGCTCCGCCTCCAGTGTCTAGAGTTATCAGCAGAGGATCAGGATCTCAGACGCCATGCCCACAGCAGAGTGATCTGCAACTGCAGGTAGCAGCCGTGTTCGTGAAACGGAAGGTATCGATTTCCCGGTGCTTTTATGACCCATTTAACAACAGGCATTTTGGATTGGTTATCTCTCGGGCCGCAGAGAACGCTCCTGCCGGTCTCCTTCTGAGCTCCTCTTAATCATCTTCTCCGAGAGGTGGGTAAGAACGGATGCTCAGCCTCGGCCTTGACCGTGCACACATACTCCACCTACCAAGGGCTCCCTCGACTCGCGCGCTTCCAAGTCCGCTCCCACAGAGGGTGTTTAGGCATTTTCCACGGTAACTACCCCGCTGGATGGGGGGGAACTCCATTGGATCTGTCTGCTAACAAATTCTCACTAATTGACATCAAGCCAGTTAATTTCTACGTAATAAGTGTTGAGTGATTCAAGGCCTAGCCCAACCAGCTGGGGCTGGGAATATTCAAAGACTCCGTTTGGGTCCCAGAACGGAACATTTAATATTTTGCCAAATTTTCAAAAATGCCGGGAGTAAAGAATAGCCGTCTTACACTTCAGCTCTTTGGGTTGCTAATTATATAGCCAGGGGTATAACGAGAACTTTACAAATCATTGTTTCCATTAGGAAGGTGTTAGAACCCAGGCCACGCAGGGCTCCCCTCCTCCTCGCTGGGCGGCTGTTCCCAGGGGAGGCGGGCTTCAAGCCCAGCTTCTGTTCTGTTTCCCCAGCACTTGGAAGAGAAACAAAACAGGCCTAATGAAAAACACACACGGGAAATGCTGAATTATTCCATCATCCTCACCTACTGCGCTCTGGCACCCCTCGGTGATTAGGGAGGACTTTTCCCTCCATGCGCGGCCAAGCTGGGGGGTGGTATGAGGCTGCTACATTGCCATTTCCTGTTAATTTCCTCCTGCCCGCATCTCCCCACACGCCCATCCCGCTCTCCCGAACACCACCATTGGCCACGTTCGCCACCCCTAAAGTTGTGCCAGCTTTAAAAGTTGAGAGGAGGGAGTGCTGGAAACTGGGGGCTCCGACCACAGTTGGCCTCTAGCCTGGACCGCTGAGAAGCAGGTCAGCCCCACCGAGTGGATCCTGACCTCTGAGCGGGCTGAGCAGCGAAGCTCGCTGGGAAAACAGCGGGCCGTCTTGTTTGTTTTGGAGGGAAAGGGTGCTGAAGTCAGTCAGAATATTAATTCCCACTGTAATCTTCCCACTTGCATTTTCTCGACTTTTCACCAGAAAAGAGACTCCGGACAGCAGGCATTCCCCAAACCTCATTGCACCATTAGCCCCTTGAATAACTCCTTTCATTAAAAAAAAAAAGTCTCCCTATTTCCCCATTTCTTACTCCGTACACAGTAAAACCTGCGTATAATAGACAATGCATTTATTCACACAGTATTCGGCTGCCAGTAAATAACCCAGGCATCAGTCAAGCAGGTATGACTACGCAGGAAATTAGAATGTTTTTGCCCAAATCTAACAGGGCCACGATGCTTGTCTGTAGGAAGGGATTAGGGGAAGCTCGTTTCTGCTGTCATGATAGGATAACCAGGAGACAGGGCCAGGCCTTCCACACAGAAGATGCTAAATAAACAATTGTTGCGTGTTCAGTGAGTTCAGTGAGTATGGGATTGATTGTAACTGCAAACCACGGGCCAGGCTAAGCTGCCAGCCTAGTTCTGTGGCTTTCATAGTGTGCCCCCATACAGCCTTTCTTTGTGCATTAAATAGAAAGGACCCTTGAATGAGGCTCTCCAGAGCATGATTGGAGTTTCTAGCAGAAGACGGCCAGAAGACAGCTAGTCTCTGTTGAAGCACTGTTGATGGAGTATTTTTATTTAAATGTTTGGTTGACTGTGTGGTATCTGCTCAGCTGATACTGGGCTGGCAGCTCCGTGAACGCGAGTGAAGAAGCTTATGTGGGAGCCTTCTGGGGAGGTGCCCTGTGTAAGCAGGTCTGCCTGTGTGTGTGTTAGTCCTGCCCCAATTCAGTTCAACAGCAGACATGTAGACATAGATTGTGATATGGAACTCCCCTAACTGAAAAAGAATTGAGATTGGGAACAAGTTCTCGAGAAGACTCTGACATGGATACACCTGCCCCAGTGGAGGATGTGAAAGTTAGATTTCTTGTGTCTGATGAAAACACAAGAATTTCAGGAATCTGATCATCACTGATTATTGCAAAACCATGGCTATCCTGAAGATGGTACACAAATGACTGTGATGGGAGCGAAGACGATTTTTAATGTGAACAGACTTTTAAAAAGTGAAAATACTGAGACTAAAACAAACATCTAACAGTGGGGATAATTCAGAAGGGCAAAGAACAGCTGGCCAACTTGTGGGAAGGGCATACCTAGCTGACAGACCTCTACTGCCAAGAAACAGAGGTAAGAGGGGACATTTTCGTCTGGACTGTTACAATGGTTTCCAGTCTTCACTACACATTTGAAATTCAGGAGCCACACCCCAAGGCAACTAAATTAGAAGCCCCAGTGTTGGGCACACGATAAGCATAAACAATTTTAAAGACCGGGTGTTTATTACAATAAGCCGTCAAGTTTGAGCCATTGTGATGGTTCTCAAAATTTAGCATCAGAATTACCAGAGGCCTATGAAACTCTAACTTCCTGGGCCCGACCTACAGTTTATGATTCACTGTGTTTAGGGTGGGTCCCAAACCCTGCATTTCTAACAACTTTTCTGCTGCAATTTAAGAAATCCCATTCTGGACTAGAGACTCACCTAAAGATTTGGACACAAGGAATCTGGTAGTAATTCGGGAAAGAGACCAAAGGGGTTATTCTTGATTTCATAATGGGATCACACACACACACACACACACACACACACACACAACACTACACATCTACACATCCATGGCTTGCTCTTTATTTTCAAGGACCATGTAAAGCGGCTCAGAGTGGAGCAGGTGCCATTGCACCTGTGACACTGCTTCCTAAGACTCTGAAGAAAAGCTTCAAGGAATACTACCTGCCTCAGTAGCGTTTCAACGTAGAACCAGGACGTCCATTTTAGAAGATTTAGAAAACAGAACATCTTTCAGCAAGGAAAAGAGGACAGCTAGCCTTAGAACATGGGAGACGCTGTCCTGGGAACTGTAATCTTGTGACCTTCCTTCCCTCACCTGAGCTGTACAACAATGAACTATAAGCACTTCTTTGGAATTTCTATGTAAATCACTACAAGCTCTGTTTGTAGTATTTAAAGGTCTGTAAAAAGCACCGTAAACAATTAAATTTATTCAAAACTATTGAGAGAAATTCAGCCTTTAAGAATTCCTGGAGAAATACCTCAGCGGTAAGAACACTTGCCTGGCATGTGCAAAGCCGTGGGCTTAATGCCTAGTGCCAAAACAGAAGATGGCGGGAAAGGAGAAGAAAGAGGAGGGAGAAAAAGATACTGAAACTTAAAAAATTGACTCAGAGGAATTGCAAAGCTGGATGAACCGTGACTTCATCACCACACCAGCCACTGCTAAATCCTCGTTGCAATCTTCCCTCTCATTATCAGTGAGAGCATTCGTACAATAAAGGAAGCCAGCACACAGGCCTGGGAGCAACCACTTCCGGGCTCAGTGGGCGTGGCTATCATCCGTTCAGAACTAACTCCCTCCACTCATTGTTGAGTCACACTGGGCTCTCACACCTCAATAGCCGTCTTAACCACCTGTCGAGCACACGTTTTCCAATAGGGTTGTACAAACTACTCTTTCTAAAGCTTACACCAAGAAATACAACCGTGTCTTCCCGAGAATCTGCTTTTAAAAGTCATTTCATAAATAGTGAATATTTTAAATGAATATTGAAAACTCTGTGGCAACGAGACTGTGAGCCTGTTCGTGATTTATGGAGGTCTGTTAGGGGTTCACAGTTAGGGGAAGGTCCCTAGTGCTATAACCAAAGCAACTGCATTCTTCCAATTGTGCCGTTAAATCACAAGATACCAATTTTCTCATTTTCAATGGTAGAGTGGACATATGTGTCGGCTAGTTTTATGTCAACAAGATGGAGTCCTTTGAGAAGACACAGCCTGCACTGAGAAATGCTCCCAGCAGATCTGCTCCTAGTGAAAGCCTGTGGGACACCTTCTTGATTAATGATTAATGGAGAGCAAGCCAGTAAAGCAGCACCCCTCCATGGCCTCTGTTCCTCTCTTCCACCTTGAGCTCCTGCCCTACTTCTCAGGATACTGAGCAACAGGCTGAAAGATGAAATAAGCCCTTTCCCTCACACCTTGCTTTTAGTCATGGTCTTTATCACACACAGCCTAACTAGGACAGCATGAAAAGAGTCAATAATCTTGCTCATCAGGACCTGGCCTTCGGAGTCATCTTCTAGTTTAGAAGTTTGTTCTTTGTCGAGAAGAAAGGTTTTCAGTTAAGCCAGAACGCACAAAAAGTTTTAATTAAGAAAACGATGGAGCTGGTGCTGCTTTGTAAGTGGAGGTCTGAACCCCATGTGTGAGAAAGTCAAAGGCAACACAATTTGATGGTCACATGTTAAAAACATGGTTTTAGAAGATATTCTTCAGTAATTTTCATCAATTAAATCAGAATGTTTAGAAGTAATGTGTATATATATATAACTTTCCAATTAGCTGGATATTGACGGGAAATGTCTGGATGAAAGGGATGATTCTTTTTGTGAAGTTTTGAAGGAGACAGGGCTGGAGAGTTGGCGCAGTGGTTAAGAGCAGTTGTTGCTCTCGTAGTAGATCCAGATTGGTCTCCTAGACTCACATGGCAGCTCACAACCATCTGTAACTCAAGTTCCAGGGACTCTGACTCTCTCCTGACCTCCATGGGAGAGGCACACACGTGGTGCACAGACACACATGCAGGAAAAACACATAAAATAATAAAACAAATAATAATAATAAATAATAATAATAAAACAAATGAAGCTGATTAAAAGAACAGTTTTGAAGAAAAAAGACGTGGATGCATCCGATTGCCATCTTTGGGGGTGAATTTATAAAATGCAACACACCCCCTTCATCCAGTGCGTGTTGGGGGAGCAGAGGAGGTCGCACTGTATAGCCCTAGCTGGTGGGGAACTTGCTGTGCAGACTGGGCAGGCAGATCTCAGACTTGAGGCAGTCCGCCTGCCTGTCTACCAGGTGACATGGTGGATGTGCTGTGGCTGTGCAACACCTCATCCAGATTTGCATCCTTGTAGTAACTGATTCTGTTTGCTTCTCAGTGTCAGATTAAGCTAACAACTGCCAGCTAGCGCTCTTTAGCGGGTGGGATCTCGTGCCTTCCACGAGGAAACAGGCCGCCTGGATGGCGCATACAAGGCAAATGGCCCCCTTTATCCCTTAAACATGTTAGACATCCTCAAGGTCAAAACAGCTTGCTCAGGTCAGATTTTGCATGAACACACTTTTCTTTTAAAAAGTATCCTCCCCAGGACCCAGTAAAACTGTGGGAGATTTTTCTTTTCTGGTATTTAAAGTAAGATAGAGTCCAGCTGATTTCTTTCCTTGCCTCTGCCCCTCCCCCTCCAAATGCTTAATAACCACAACCCTAAGATTTATGGTGAGCGAAAAAGAAAAATAAGTAAATTATCTGACTGAGGAGCCATTCTTCCTCTCTCTGGCCATATAGACTATTTTAAATGCTGCTAGCAGCAGTCTAATTAAAATAATTTCTGTCAGAAGTCAGTGAAATATGTGGCCTCAGCCCAGCTCAATGTTCTCGAGCAGGAATGACAAATCTCTGCTTAATTGGTACTTAATATGATGCTGCAGGGTTAGCAGTTCTCCGGGATAAAAGGAGATAAGAACAGAAAGTCCTTGCTTGGGGCAGGAAGCCCTGGAAGATGAAGAGACCAAATGGTGCTTACCCCCAAGCTGTTCCTATCGAGAGCTGTTCTTTTGGCCATCATTTATGAAATAACAGACAATTAATGCACATTTTATGGCTAGCTCGAGTCCTAATTAAATACAACTATGTACAAAGAATGCTAAGGGCCCGACTTCTAGAGACCAAAATAAACACTGGCAGAATTGTGGTGGCTTCTGCAGCCGCAGCTCATCTTGTTATCCTATCTTAGGGAGAAGCATCCTGGGGAAGGCACGAAGTGCTTCTGAGGTACACCGTTAAGCTGAAATCCATGGTGCACTGTATAATATTTGGGAACTACAGGAAGGTGGACGAAAGATGCCCATACCATTTCCCACTGAAGTCTTGACACCTGCGTTTTGTAAGTGAGGATATTTGCACATTGAAAGATGGTGTTGAGTGGTCTAAAGTTGTGCAGGGTTTTAGTAGAGTCGGGGCAATGCTGCAATAAAACTTGTGTTTTAATCACCACTTCGGCACCATCTCTTCGATACATCACTTTGGTCAGTAAAATATCTCCATAAGCATTCAAAACATAACAAGTCTGTGCTCTGTGGATGACAATAGCTTCTCTGTGTTGTCACTGTCTTCCTTACACTTACACACTGTGAAGCCATCCTTAGTTCACAGTCCTTGTTTTAGCCCTAAAGCACATGTGATCCATGATCTATGGTTTGCTGACCATGGCTTGAGGTTATAAGTATGTTAGATCCAGCCAGGGTGGTGGTGCAAGTCTATACTCCCAGCACTTAGGATGGAGTTTGAGCCTATAGAAAGAAACTCTGTTTTGGGAAAAAATGTTCATAGAGCCTTAATATGTAAGAAGCACTTGAGATAATTAACTTTTAAAAGTTTCTGACACTGGAGGAATGACATAGCTTATATGATTTGAATTATTATCTTTTAAGTTATACTGTTAGCATGAATATATAACATATATATTCTGTGTATGTGTACATATATAATAACAATTAAAATAACTGGAAATATTTGCTTTCATCAAAATTTAAAATGTAAAGTAATTGTGATAAGCAGTTAACTCAAGGCCAAAATGGATTTTTTTTTGTTTGTTTGTTTTTGGTAAATCTCATAAAATCAATAGAAAGACATACATTTCTGTTTTTTTTTTTTTTTTTTTTTTTTTTTTATCAATGTATACCTTTTGATTGGTCACATAGCCCTATTTACACCCTTTGGTGGTTCATGTGAAGACTGGTCCCAAGCCCGGCATCTCCCATAGTTCTCCAGCATCTTGTCTGTAGCATGAATCCCTTCAATGGGTGAAAGCAGAGGAGCCACTAATTCAGGGAACTCTCAGTCTAAATAGATCTCTTCTTTTTAAAGAGATAAGGCCCTAATGCAAGCACATGCGTGTACTCCCAACAGAAGGGTTACACGTGAACTACACATTTCCCACACATGGTATCATATTCCTATATAACATCTTCCCATTTAGGCAAGTCATAAACATCGTAATGAGCAAACATTAGGTTTGCATGTATGGTTTTCAGATGAATATGAATAAATCTGTCATGTCTTGTTATATGATGGGACATTTGTTTGCTTGTTTGCTTGTTTGTTTTTGTGTGGCCTGTATGTTTGTATACATAGCCATTCATGTATGCACAGCAGGTACACATGCATGTATGTGGAGATCAAAGATTGACCCTGGTGCCTTTCTCTGTTGCTCTCCAGTTTACACTTATGAGATATGAAGTTGAGATAAGCTCTCTCAACCAACCTGAAGCTTGCCGCTTCACGTAGACATACGATCAGGAAGCCACTGGGACCCTCCCATCCCTGGCTCCTCAACACTGGAATTACAGTCATGTAAGATGGCACCTGGATTTTTACGTTGATGCTGGGGAATCTAAATTCACAAGAAGAGCTTTGCTCTCTGAGCCATCTTCCCAGCCCCCTGATGCTTCATTTATTTTTGCTACATCATTACAGATGTTTGCTGCTTCGTTTTTTTATACACAGAATTCCTTATAGAGTAAAAGATTTAGAACTTAAATATTAGAATGTCTCTTTTTAAGATCTAGTTTATTTCTCTTACACATGTGTGCATATGTCTGCATGTATTTACGTGCATGTGTGTGGTAGGTGTCTGGGGACATCAGAAGAGGGAGTCAGGTCCCTCGGGGATGGAGTTTCAGGTATCTGTGAACCAGTGAGTGCTGGGATCTGACTGAGTAACAAAGACTCTTAACCAACGAGTCATCACCAGTGGCCCTCTCTACTTATGCTATCCCCTATTTTTCACCAGGCTCAGTGAGTGCTGATATAAGAACTCGGTCGTTCTTCAGTCATTTCCACAGAGGCTTTACACATTCATGCATGATTTTGTATGATGACAAACAACACCGAGTACAAAGATTGATTTGAACTCTAAGGCAAAATCGGCCTGGATTCTCATATATAACAACCCTTTAAAGAGGGAAAGCCCCAGTGCCCAAGCTCACATGTGGCTCTAAGTGTTTATTAAACATCATAAATACATCACATTTGCCCATGAGCTCACAGGTAGACATGCATACACAGGAGGTCACAGCTCCTCAGAAAACCACCCATGCTCTCTTTCCTCAGCTATAGTAGGTGACACATATGGTCCCTGTCAGTAGCACTCATTGAGAGAGATAAAAATCCTGCAACAGCTAAGGCCAGCCTCTCTCCTGTGACTCTTTCCTTTGATTTCCAAGCTATCAAGTGACTACTGGCTAAACCCTGTAATTGCCAACCCCACCCAATCCTGCTTTTAAAAGAAAAAGAAAGGAATGGCCCATTTCAAAGATCTTTTTCTAGCACATTGCATAAAAAAAAAATCTTATATTTTTCCTGATAGTAGTTTTCTTTAAAGAAAGAGAGAAAATTAAAAACCCTAAGGAACACTAGTGTTGATGGTGTGTGGAATTTTTGGAAAACCAATTTATGCTTATGTTGCATATCTGCCATTGTTAACACATAGACTGAAGTGGTAATAAGCGATAGTCCCAGGCACGGAGACACTTCTTTGAAAAGGACATGACGCAGGCACTGATCTCTTCAGACCTGGCTCAAATTCAGCTCGAAACATTTTTTCTCCCTTCCTTTTTGTTCTTCCTGCCCTGAACTTTTCTTCTGAGATGTGCAAATACAAGGCAGATGTCTTCATCTCGCTGGAATGCTTTTAACCTTAATGAAGGCGTGTAATAAATCAGTGCTTTCCAACCTGCTTTCTATCATCAACACATACATACTTTTTAAAGATATTAGTCTCCACAGAGATTATTATAAATAATTAGGGCAAGCTAGAACTTATTAGTATTTTAACGGACATACAGTTGCTGCTTGTTAGCCATCTTTGATATGTAGAAAGTTATCTTGTCTAGAAGTCTAGAAACCATAGTTACTGGAAAAGACCTTCCTTTCTTAGGGAGAATTAGAAATGGTTATTTTGGAATATGCACATATACAAATATACACAGACAGGCATACATACATAAGATGTTAAAGTAAATTAGGCTGTTCTGAAAGTTACACACACACACACACACACACACACACACACACACATCAACTTAAACTCAACTGTAAATTTAAGAACATTTTTGATTTTAAGTTTTTCTTGATTAATGTTTGAAATTAAAAATTACCTCTTCTGGGCTGACACACTTTAGTATGTCACATTTTTAAGCATTTTCTTTGCTCAGGATTCCCAGGTGCCACTTTCCTCAATAAACAAAATTCAGCGCTCTGAACTTCTCTCATTAATACAGAGAAGAAAAATAACCCACAAAACTGAAGTCCCAGAGAGAGGCGGGGCGGGGGAGGCAAAATAAATAACCTCATAAAATGTGACATCCAGGTGACCTATTTTACATGGATGAAATCAGGTGATAGCAAAACAAGTCACAGCTTTCCACGATCACTCAAATTAAGATGCAGCCGGGATCCATGCTAAAAACCCTCACCTAATCTCTGAATCCAAAGACTCGAGGGTCCAGATGAGGCTTGTGGAATGGTAAGTTCAGATAAATTTTTCTAATGGTGACATCCATAAGAAAATTTTACAAGGCAGATTAACTACCTGCCCTGATTCCCAAATGTTTAAAAAGCTGTTTCTGGCTTCCAATGAATCAAACCTACTCACTCACCTTTCAAGAGGCCGTAAAGTTTCTTGCATGAGAGACTGGTTTAGAAATTATGAGACTTAGGCTATGGGCCTCCTTCTTGGGAGCAGGAAACAGGAGCCACCCCAACTCTGTGGAAGCCTTCTACAAATTGGTGGCCTTGCTGGCAGCTGGGATACACAGCTGCAAAAGTTGAGTGTGTGTACATGTGCAATATTTATTATTCATGCACACGCATGTTGTAGCATGAAGGGTATATGTTTGTATATGAGTCTGTGGGATAGGGGAATCTTAAGACTCAATTCCTTGTGTCGGTTCTGCCACAAGATAACATTAAGAAAATTACTTACTTTACTGAACCTGTCTTGTCAATTAAAACACAGTGCTTAAAATACTCAAAGGGTGTATGTGAATTTGCCAGTGAACAGCTTTTTCCTGCAAACTGTCCTGGGCATTCTGGGTGATATTCCTGACCCAATTCTTACTCACCTGTATGGATTCAGCATTCCCAGCTAGCTCTTCCCCTTTATAGGCTATGTTTTTCTGGTTATGACTTCAAGCAGAAATTGTTGGGGTTGATCTCAAAACCAATCTGGTTTTAACTCCCCACACATGGCTAGAGAGAAGCCTGGTGCCCATCAAGAAGTCAGGATCTGAACCTAGGTCCTTAAGCCACTTAACGCCATCTCTTTCCCTCAAAGTGGCTTGTTTGTTTCAGACATTTATTGAACACCAGCTGTATGCTAGGCTCAGGACTTCTAATGTCACTCTCTGAAAAGAGGATGCAGGAAATACAAAACTGCTCATGGGAGCTAGGCTCTTCCCAAATCATCATTCAACTAGAAGAAGGCCATACGAAGACCCAGATTGCAATGCCCAAGGGCAAGAACGCCAGGTAAGAAGACAGAAGCACTTGGGTACGGCATCTTGTGGGAATTTCTGAAGGGTCAGGGCCCAGCTAACAGGGAAACATCACATCAACCAAGAAAACTGAAGTTGGAAGTGGCCTGAAAGTCATCAGGTCCAAAATCCTCATCTGAAATCTTTTCATTTAAGTCAAACTGGTTCATGAATCTGGAAAAATTAAGTTGGGGGGAAGTCGATGCTGCCTAAGCCAATTTTTTTAAAAGCCACATGAAAACCAAACACACAGGCTTCTCACTTTGACAGTCAGAGAAGACCAGATGAATCCCTGAAAACTTGGTCTTTCTAAGGGAAACCGTGGGCAGAAGAATCTGTTGGCAAGCAGAGGCAGCTGCGTCAAAGCTCGTCTGGACAAAACAGCAGGGCTATGTGGGACCTAAGGTTGATTTTTGTGTGTGTGTGTGTGTGTGCATACATAGATCACTGGTAAACATACTAATTTTGAATGGCCTGAGTTTCAATTGTAAACAAACAAACAAACAAATCACCATATGCAAACCAATAAAAATAGGGTCTGTGGCTGAGCTAACACATCTACTAATGTCACTATTGGATTGTTGCAATTGCCCCCACTAAGGCTGAAGCAGACTCCCCGTAAGTGACTTAAAGGAGAGTCAATGCGCAGTTAAAAGTAGGGTAACTCTGGGAGGAGAAGGTGCTCCCACCCAGTGAACTCCCAAGAGCACCGCAGTGCATTCTTCATGCTGCAAGAACATGGTAAGGATTGAGCATCACCGAGTCACAAGATTCTTGTTTCTTGGACCCCTACAACCCTAGTCATTAAAGGCTAGGCAGGAAACACATGGGGCTGACATAAGTAAGCAAGGCAAATCAAAGACGCACCAGATGAACCCATTAACCAAGTCTGCTATGGGATCTGAAAGAGCTGGATTGGTTTCATCATGAGGCATATGATGTGCAATAGACTGATTTCAAATCGTGAGATCTGTGCAAAGGTTGTGTTGGGAACCCACTCCCACACAGCACACTGGTTTCTTCCGCAGAGAGTGCAGTAGGTGGAAAGCCTTTCTTTTGCACATTTACACTCAGTCTGCAGGCTAACCGGCTTCCAGTTGTGTCTAAGATCAATGCCTGGCAGCCCTGGCTAACGAGGACGAGGCGCACTCTGTCAACGACTTTGAGAGAACAGAGAGGCTGCTATGTTAAGGTGCAGGCTGTGGGGTGTAGTTTCGCTCTGATTGCTTCGCAGGTGAAGGGACTTTACCAGCAGGGCTCTGTTTCTTCCCGGTGGTCAGTGACGCAATGCTTCAGCTGGTACGGTCCCTGCACTTTGCATAGCTTAAATGACTTGTTCACAATGAAAACAGTATTTCTGTTCTGTGTGACTGTACAAGTAGATTACGGAGAGTTAAAGCCTTTGGCCTGTGGTGTCACAGCACAGACCTGCCTCAACGGTGACGGGGCAGTGCCATAAAATAATGTTTTTACCCAGAAGAGACTCCTCTGATTTTGTTCGTTTTTTTTTTTTTTTTCTATATTTGAAATAGTTAACCACCAAATCTACCTTTCCCTACCACTCTAGGAGTTTTACGAAAAGACAAAGCTGGGATTTACTTTTTATTCTAAGTTATACATTGAAAGTGGAGGGTAGATCTTGCCCTTCCAGGAGATAAGCTCCGTTCCTACGTTCTTTGGGATCTGAAACAGCAGGAACATTTTTACTTCCCCTAACAGGCCACACTTTGCATTCACGATAGCAGCTTTGTAGAGAACAGGGAAACCCCAGTGACTGTGCAAGGAATGTTCTCAGAAACAACCTCGCTATCGGGCTCATTTGCTTCTCTTCCTGTACAACAAAGCTGGGCGCCCACAGCAAATGAGGGCAGGAAATAAGGGCCAGCTGTTCTTGCGGCAAGTCTCTCACAGGGAAGCACCATATCCGTGTCAGGTTAGTGAGGAGTTCTTTCTCTGTCCCTATGTTCCCTGCCATTTTTCTCTTCTCTATGTCAACCTTAGCAAGGTGCAATAGAACAAAAGGAAAAGATGAATAAATAGCCAGGAATCTGTCTCAGCTCATCATTGTCTAACTACACGAGTAGCCGAGGAAGGGCCCTGCTTTGCCTGTATGGAAGGACAGAACTAAAAGCCTCAAAAGACGGATCAGAGATGCCATGCCTTTTGAATCTAAACTTATTTCTTTCTGGAGAAACAACTGACTATGAATTTTCCAAGCCTTTAGTGTCAACATGTCCACTGACAGGAATTTACCCTGAGGGAAAAAAAATCATAAATAGGTTCCAAGACTGAGCTATAAAGGTGCTCATTACAGCATCATTTAAAAATGAAGATATTTTAATCTCCAGAATGAGTGGTTGAGTATATACTCACACAAAGAATGCTAAATAACCACTAAAAACAAGGCTTTCAAATTTTAATAATGTTATGTGATCCCTTGATGTATTGATAACTAAAAAATAGATTACATTTAAAAGTGAATTTGGGGCTGGCAAGATGGCTCAGGAGATAGAGGGGCGCACTACCAACCTGAATACCTCTGATCTCTATGTATGCCGCCACACACACGTGTGCAAGTACATGCATGCACACACAACTCAGTAAGTGGATTAAAACCTTAACTATGTATAAAGCAAATATTGAAAAGATCTAACCCAAAATGTTCATTGTAGTTATCCCTGTATTATTACATGTAACATTTTTCATGCCCTTCTAGATGTTGCACAATAAACATAAATTACTTCAAAAGAAAAAAAATGTACATACTGGAAAAGTAGGAGAATGGGAAGAACCCTAAAAAGAAGGGCAACTGTCTCCCTATAAGCCGGCTGAGGGGGAACGTTACACTGTCACATTTTAACTATAGTTCAAAATATAACAGAAGTGTTCGGTTGTTTCTTTAAGAAAACTTTCTTCACCTTGGCGCATGCAGTCTATCCCATCATATGTTTTACTTTTATTCCCCCCCCAAACAAAGCTCAGATTTACAACAGTGCCGCTGCTTTTAATGCAGTAGCTGCACCTTATTCTGAGAGCGCAGTGAAATTCCAGCACTCTCCATTTCACATTTTGCCTTTAGCAACAAGCAGTCTGGGAGACATAAAACCAAGATATTTTCTAAGGGCAAGTAACAGACACTTGTACTAAATATGAAATACCAATGGCACCCCAAGCAAGAAGGGCATTTACTAAAAGGTTGTAAGTAAGCACCAGATGATTCTAAGTTACTCAAATGGGCAACTTTTGAAGTTAGGTACAGGCACCTTAAGTCAAAGAGATCTTTACAAAGGATCAGGAACCATCTTCCAAAAAGCCCCACAAAATGTCCTTCTGGAAGAGATGTGAATTTGACCTTTGAATAAACAGCATGAGATAAAAAAGAATAATATGAAATTGCCTTTTCTTTTGCCAAAGCCTGAGAGGCATTGTAAAGAAAATGGTTAATGGTATGGACTACTTCAACACTGACTATAAGAGCCTGGCAAAGCTTTGTATCTCTCCATGCCTCAGTTTCCGTGCCCATTTAGAGGATATTAAACTCAGCAATGAAAAAAAAAGAAAAAGAAAAAGAAAAAGAAAAAAAAAGCACAGGCCTCACAGAGTTAAAAGAGCAACAAAATAATGTCACTACTTTTTATGTTCGATAAAAGAAAAACATTCTACACATTGTACAATTTTATTATTTTTTAAATTACTTTACAGTTTTTATTTAAAGCTACGTATCTTGCTGTGAGTGTCAAAGAAAATAAAAAGAAATCCTTTGCAACTTCTGTTCAGAAAACAGAGGTGAACTCAAAAATTTATTTCGGACTCATAAATATGGAGCCAAACTGCTTTGTAGCTATTACCCATAATTCCACTCGCCGTCCCAACAGGCGACTTCTCCAGTATCCTCTGCCTTCGATTACACGCCTATGTATCCTCTATCCCAGAATGCACCTGGGATACCCGACCAGCCGGCTGCTTCTGTGAGGTGGGATAACAGACTTGGACATAGTAGAGCATTAAAAACTGCCCCCTAAAACATGAGAGCTCGTGTTTCCCTTATGGTTGGCTCAGTCTCTTAGCAAACTCCTCTGTTTTCTCTTACTCCAATGTAGGAATGATCACACCATAAACCATTCTGAAAACGTGTTATGTAACCGAGACATTCCACTTGCTCTCGGTCACTGCAACACCTTTCCGGTAGTTCTCAACTCGCCATTACTTTGAAAGGAAAACTTGCAGTGTGGGATACCTTGGCTACTGCTATTGATGAGCTGCTGCTGGGTTTGATGCAACATTGGGCCACACCCTTTCCATTCTTGACTGGAGTCAGAAACCCGTGAGCTTTAGATTGTGGCCATCACTCCGATTTGAACAAGAAAGTTTGTGCTATTACCCTTAGATCTCAGTACTATCGTAAGCATTTATCAAAACAGCAAATATATCAAAAGGCACAACAAATAATTTCTATCTCTGAGCAGGAAAAATGTATAATACCAGTCGAGAAAACAGTTCTATCAGACTGGCCCGTAAGCAAGCCTGTCTTGTTGATTAATGATTGATGTGCCAGGGCTCACCCAGCCCACTGTGGGCAGTGCCGATCCCCAGCAACCATGGGTTATATATAAAAGCAAGCCGAAGGAGCAAGCCGGCAAATAGAGCTCCTCCAAGGTCTCTGCTTCCGTGTTGCCTCCAGATCCCTGCCTTGAGGTCTTGAGTTCTACCTTGACTCCCTCAGTGATGGGATATAAGCCAAATAACCCCTTTCCTCTTCAAGTAGCTTTGGCCATGTTGTTTTGATTTTGATTCACAGCAATAGCAAACAAACCAGCACACCAAGAACAAAACTGCTCTCTGCAAATATTGATGTGCTGTTTATTCAGTCACTGTCCACATGCTGCAAGCATTTGTCATCAAGGAAATTTTAAATAATTCCAATTTTGTTAGGTTTTTTTTTTTTTTTGTCTGTTTTAAAATGCTTCCTGGGAAGATGGCTCCACTGGTAAAGTACCTGCCACACTAGCATGAAGATCTGAGTTTGGGTACCTGATATCCATGTCTGATGTGGTGGCATGCATCTGAAACTCCTGTGCTGCGTAATGATTACGGGAGGCAGGCACATCCCTGGCCAGTCAGTTAACAACATTCTGTGAGGAACCTTGTCTCAAAAACTAAGGTCGAGAGCATTTGAGGAAGGCACCTGATATCAACTTTTAGTCTACAAAACACACGCACAAACACACATTACACCCATACAGACCATACACATCACACACACACACACACACACACACACACACACACACACACACACACACTGCTCCTAATACGTACCTGCTTAAGAAAACTCCTCCATTGCCAAAAAGGCTGTAAAGGGGAAGATAACTTATTCTAATGCATAATTACTGGATGTTGGGACTATATTTTGAGGATGAGACATTGCTATGGCTTGAGTCTGAAATGTCCCCGATAGGCTTCTGTCTTATTGCTTTGTCCTCAGCTGGTGGAGCTTTTTGAAGTCTGTGGAGCCCTTAGGAGGCTGAGCCTGGGTGCTGGGTGCTGGGGTGCTGGGTGTCAAGAGTGACAGACCTTCAAGGGTCGCATCTACTGCTGATTCTGGCCTGCATGCTATACTTCCTGGCTCACCACAATGCAAGGATGGCCTCCCTCAGGCCCCCACCTCCACAGATGCAGCCACTCACTCCAGTGCTTTTCGTGCGATGATGGACTGAAATTCTCTAAAAATGTGGGTTAAAAAACAAACAAACAAACAAACAAACAAACAACAAAACCCTTTCTTACCTTAAGAGGCCCCTGTCAGGTATCTTGGCACAGTGGCAAGAAAAGTTGCTAATACAGATGTGTGTATCAATATTGCTAAAAATAAATAAAAGTAAAGATAACTCCCACCATGGCCACAAGCATGCCAGAGAAATCTGCTACCATTCTCAAAAAGGCAAAAGGAGCAATGGATCAAAGGCCAAGAGGCTCAACGTGAAAGAAGACCCTAGAACTAAGTTCCACTGAGATGACGGTATTGCTGTCTGCTAGTTTGCTGTGCCCCAGAATGGTACACGGTTGACACTCGGTAAGTGTTGAATGGATGGAGGAACAGTGAGAAATTAGCACAAAAGACCAGAAAATTAAGCACGCCATTACATCATGGTCTAGTAATCCCACTTGGAGCTGTATATCCAAAGTAAGTGAAGTCAGTGTGTGTGAGAGTGTCTAATCAGTGTGTCTAAAATATTGTGCACTACAGATTCACAGTAGTTAAGGTACAGACTCAGCCTATCAGTGGACAGAACAATAGCGCAGCAGTTAGCCTTAAAATTAATGAAACCCACCACTAGTGACAATGTGGAGAGGCCTGGGGTGCACTCTGTTAAGTGAAATGAGCCAGGCATGGAAAGGCAAATGCTGCATGACACCACAGTGCATCATAAAACAATAAATAAAATATTCAGGCTACACAAGGAGAAAGTAGAGTGGTGGGTACAAGGCCTTGGGGGTGAGAACAACAGGGGAGATTTGGCCAAAGAGCACAAAATTTCAGTCAGAGAGAAGAAGAGATAATTTCAAGTGTAACAGAATTTTTGGTTTCTTTGTAAACTCAGTTATGTTATATAAATATGTTTTGGTTTAATCCTAAGTGTGCAATTTTAGTTGGGCTCTAGTTTGTCCACACCTGTTAATTGTTTTGTTTGGCTTGTGGCTTTTGCCAGCTGGTAGGTAACCACAGCCCACGTGCGGCATGGAGCGGGGCGTGGTCTAGGACTCTGAGAGTGTAAATATGAGAGCCGAGAAAGAGACAGTGTGGCATTCGGTGTTGGTGTGTGGTGTGTTGCAGTTTGGAGAGACCAGAGAGTGAGACGGTGTGGCTGTGTGGAGCAGACAGACAGACAGACAGACACGATTCAGGGCTCAGCAGCATGGAGGAGACTGCCGGCTGCGTTTGCTGTTGATGGAGATTGGTCTAGAGCCCTAAAGCACCCGTGGACCTTAAACAGCCAGGAGAAGTAAGGGGGTCTGTGCCCCCTTCTCCCCACTAACCTTTCTCCTACAGAGAGTTGGGAGGTTGGAAGGGAGGTTGAGGCCTAACCACCCCAAATAAAGTAGAGTTTTTAAAAATAAGCATTACACTCAAGAGTTTCTATCATAGAGTGTGGTGATTATAGTGGTTAACATATCATACACTTAAAAACTGCTGAAGGCAGGTCGGAAGTGTTTACAAAATTAAGTAAGTAAAGTAATGCTTGTGTGAGTCATCTGGATTTGGCCATTCAAACATCAAGTTATAGTATCATATGTGTTCATAATGTTTCTAAACAATTGAAAATCAAGAAAACGCCAGAAACGCCCCATATATTCTAGCTCTGCAGCTGTGTGTGTGTGTGTGTGTGAGCATCATATTTTAATACCTGAAGCCTCTTTACTTTTTAACCCTGAAAAAGTAAAGATGGTTAGCAAAATCCTTTACAGAGTAGAATCCGCATAAGTCAGCTACAAGATATGGGAACTATGTGTTCCTTAGCTTTGTTATTTCAACATAGGGTATGCTGGCTGCTAGCTATTACACATTCAAATGCCTAAGGTAAACAATGCTTCATATAAGCATGAAAATATTGATGCTTAAATAAATTTTAAAAATTAGATGGAGACCTTAAAAAAGTTAACATTTCAGTGTAAATCAAAACCATCCAAACAATTTCACACATATGGACATATGTGTATGTGTGCATGTATATGTATATATATGTACATATATGTATATATGTATGTGTAATAGTAACCTTATCATTTTTGATGGTTCGTGGCTTCTTAGTACTTAAAAAGAACACAACTATGAGCTTGAGTTGGAGGTACTTTTTTGGATTTCTCTCTGGCCTGGTGTCCTTATTTGTTACGTAAATCAGAAGCAGGGCTTTGGTCTTGACACTGACCTGGGTACACTCAAACAGAACTGAAGGGAAATGCCAAACAATTTGGATTCTAGTAAAAGTCACAACTCTACCCCAGGCAAGATTCTTTTTTGGAGGTGGGAATATAATGGTCCAGATGTATAAAATATTCTCATGATTTTACAGCTTATTCCCACTGAGACTGTATGATGAAAAACACAGGTATGAAAACGTCATACTCAACTTGATGGGTTTAAATGCTAAGTGAAAATGTCCATAGGGAGACAAAGGGAGCAGTTCCCCAGTCATCATGGGATCGGTGCTTACTATTTTGAAGCTGCCCTTTGTTAAGGTGATTTTTCAACCATTTGTCCCATGCCCTTTGTGGTGCTAGGTCTGGTTAAAGGAAAAAAAAAACACAAAAACAAAACAAAACAAAACAAAAAAACCACAAATGAGTTGTGTGGTTCCTGCCTTCTGAAAACTTAGATCAGATGAAATAATTGAAGCCCATGTTAAGAACAAAATATTTAGGTGTTAAAATGCAGGCTGTGGCCTAAAGCCACCTGGAGGCAGATCAGGAAGATGAGGAGGAAGCAGAAACAAAAGTTTGTGATGGATGGTACTAGAGCCCCAGCGGCTATCGTGGAGAGAAGTGGGTAGGAGTTGAACTGTATATGCAAGAAGATAGGAACAGGAAAAACAAAGCCACAAAACAGGTTGGTGATAATTTTCTTTTCAAAAAATCTCAATGTGCTGTGTTGACTATTTATTAGAGCCAGGCTGACTTGAACTCTACCACTTAATTTAAAAAAGTGAAATGGATTACACTATTTTCACAACTTCCTTTTTTATTTTTATTTGTCTTTTTTAAAGAATTGTGTGTTTATTTATTGGTGTGTGTGAGTGGACGTACATACTTAATGTGTATGTGCTAGGCAAGCTAGCAATGGGCTGGATGAAGGTATCGGGTGCCCTCTCCTATCTCCACCTATTTCTTTAAGGCAGGGTCTCTCCCTGAACTTGGGGCTTGTGTTTTCTCAGTGAGTCCAGAAGTCAATGAGCCTCAACAAATCTTCTGTGTCTGCCCACCTTGATGCTGGGGTTACAGGTGCATACAGGCCACTTGGCTTAGTATGTGGGTACTGGGATCTTGGCCTCATAACTACACAGGAAGCACTCTTAGCTGCTAAGCCATCTCTCCAGGGCTCAGTTCTCCCCACTTTGTACCTGAAAAAACAATCTAAGGTTTTAGTGCAAGAAACTTATCTACCCTGTTAGTAGGCAGTGAAGCGTGAATGCAGGCACGCATCTCTCAAGCAAAATCTCCTGAGATTCTAAAACGTTCTCACTGGGTGAGGAGACAAACAGGCTTGGCCACGGTGACTAAAAGGCTTCATTGTATACCAATTAGCTACAGATTAAACATGGAGTTCTATGCCTAGGACCATCTCCGGGTCATAAAGACAATCTTTAGCTGAATTCCCCACCCTGTAAAATAGAACGTGCTCACAAATGATGCATCAACAATATCTCTTTGATCCCAGAGTCCTCCATCACTATAGAGTTTAAGAAAGGCATCCAAATTCCACACAAGAAGTCAGCCAGACAAGCCAAACCCAGGCAAGCCACTTAACCTTCCATGCTCTATGTTTCCTTTACTTAAATGGGGAGGAAAGACTTGGTGATCTCTAGGGTCCATTTTAAAATTCAGCAAGCATTTTATAAATGTCAGTAGCAATTCCAGACAAACTAGAATCACAGAAAGGGTATAATGAGTAGCAGATGTCACGTGGACATTCAGTCATAATGGTTCTTGGAAACAAGTTTCTCTGCTTCATTAGTGACACAGGAAGAAGGCAGGCTGCCCTGTGATGATGATTTCTCTTAACAAGCTGTACCTCTCTAGCCTAAGTAAAATGCAGAAAAGACTTTGCTGTATGAAAAATGGGAAACTTATACTTAATATCCATTCTTGTCATAAAACACTACAGCTTTCTGCTTTAATTATTCTTAAGATTCAAGAGGATAAAATATGTTTTACTGGAGAAAGGTTAAGGCCAGCAATATCGTTAAGTAATTGATCTCTTGCTTAGGCAAGAGCTGAACTAACTGAAAATGTCTATTTCCTGGCTTTTTATGTTTAAACAACACCATTTCCTGAGTAGAAACTTGCAAATGAAGCAGTTCCTAATTTGAGAAGAACATTCTGGAAATACAGCTCTGAATTTCTAGCTAAAATCATCTAATGATTTTAGCTTCCTTCGCTCCAGCGTTTTCCTGTTCCATGATGAATGTGAGAGAAGGTAAAAGATTCATACTTTTTTCATTTATCCATTTGCATTCATCCCTCACACTTACAATATCTATCTGATGCTCTTTGTTCAAGCTCATTCTTATGAAATGAGCTTTTTCTCCATGTGAGGTTTTTATTTTAACATAGCTTTTTAAAACTTTTATTTATTGAGCCATAATTTACAAATAGTAAAATGCACAAATCTTAAGTGTACAGCCCAATGAATTTTTTACATATGTATATACCATGTTAACCACTGCCCAGATTAGGATATAAAACATTTTCATCGCTATGAGTTCCCTTGTGTACCTTCTCAGTCAATAACCCTCAGTCCCATGGAAGTAGCTAAGCATCTTGATTTGTTTCCATGGATTAATTTTACCTGCCCTTGAGATTCATGAGAATGGATTCCCCCACTATGGATCCCTTTGTGTCTGGCTTCTCCATGCAATTCAACATATTTTAGACTCATCTGTGTTGTATAGGCAGACTCTCCTTATTGCTGAGTGCAGGCATTTCTAACAGTTTGTTCACTGGGCGTTTGGGCTACCTCTAGGATCGGACTGCACTTAATGAGGCTGTGGCAATTCTCCTGGTACGGAACTCCTTGTGGATATACGCACCTGCTTCTTTTGTATGCATTCTCAGTGGAACTGCTCAGTCATAGGGTGAGTGGCTAATTTTCTACGCGTTTTCATTAGCAGTGTCTAAAGAGTTGCCATATTGAACATCTTTTGTCTTTCCCTGGTACGTATGCATGAGATGCACAGATGGGGAGGGGACAAGTTCTTTGTGTAAACAGAGAGTGGCCATATCCTCCACGGCTGCTGGGACATTCTCTAACCTGCCTCTAACACCAGGAAGACTGATCTCTGAAGGAAGTAGATGTTTGCAAAATTCAGCTTTCCTATGGGACACGCAACAACGCAAGAAACTTGGCAAGCGTGGCCCATGTTTTCATCTCTTCTCTCAGGCTCCCAAAGAACCTGCACCCATGAGGATTGTGACCACCCTCTATCTGACATAGGGCTCTTGACTCCCACCACAGAAGCTGCAGTCATTTAAACACCCACCCCTCGGTTCGGATGCTAACCTTTTCCTGATTTACAGGATCTGGCCAGTGGGTGTTGAAAAGGTGTTCTTCATTCAGCCACATGACGATAACCCCAGAAAGCATATTTCCACAATGACATTACTCTCCCTCCTATTACCTACTGACTTCTCTCTCCTCCAGCTGTGAATCCATAACACACCTGGGTCATATTCATGTCATTGAAAGCAAGCCCTGCTAATTCTACCCCCAAACTGGAGAGAGAAAAAAGCTGCGGGGGATCAAGGAGAGTGTCTCCTTCTACATTCTTCCCCTAATGTAAGATGACCCATCGCCAGAACCGGAGATTTACTCATGCGTTTTGACGTAAATCTGCATCTGTAATTATGAGTCATAATGATCTTTATATGCTTCTCCGAATTGGTGAGGAAGACTTACTGTTATTGACAAAGCATTGACCTGAACATTAGGATGGAGGAAGAGCTAATTATTTTTTTTTTCCTGAGGAGTAGGACTTTACTTCTAGTTATGAATCACTTTGAACCTGATCATTTGTGGAATGCCTTTTCTCCTCTGAAAGCAAATATGACCTAGTCTCACAAACGCACCCTAGATCTTTGCACAACTACAGACACATAAAATTTCAAAGCACGTTCTAGAGGCTTTAGGAAAAAATCGCTTTGAAGGCAGCGATCAGGATTAGCAAGTTGCCCGAGATGAGGTCCCAAGCCTGAAAGAACAAGGCCTGTTCATGGCTGGGCATGCCGGGATTCAAACATGGAGCCACAGTTAGCTTTAACAGAGCTCCCCGTGGCCGAGTACTGTGCGCAGGCAGCCCAGAAAATGTGCTCTTTAGAGCCAGGGAAGGCTAAAGGGAGCTTTAAATCACAGCTTTACCATGCTTGCATGTTATTGGCAAGTCTGCCTAAAAATAGAATCTCATTACTTTAATTCTACAGTATTCTTGGGTTAGCCAACCTTTATTATTAATAACGGCATTTCACATTTATACGGCACTGTCTGCTCAAGAGAACTTCACAAATTATACACATAAAACTTCCCCACCTTAATGTAACAAGCTGTGGGTTAAGAGGGCAGGAGGGAAGTAATGGCTCGCACTCCGGATCAGGTGGCTCTAAACAAAGCAACTCTTTGAACTCAAGCCATTTGCCCAACTAATAGTTTAATCCTGTGCAAGCGTGCCATATTTTCATTTGTAAGGCTCCGAGGACAGACATAGCTCCTCTGAGGATAGCAGGCCACCTTTGTGGCACACGTTATGTTTATCTGTTCAGGTCTTCGCTGGGCCTTGGAAACTATCACCACAATTAAAGTTCAGTCCTTCCCCACTCCCAACCAGCCAGGTGGTTCTGAAGAACCTTTCTGAAGGTCTGTGAACACAAATGCTATTTAGAATGGTACATCCTCCTTGAAGGCAATCCACCTTGAACTTACACTGATCAATTATAAATTGTTAGGCCAGATGGGAGAGTTGATGGCGATGTTTTCTGGATAAAGGCAGAGTGGATATATATATATGGATATATATATATATCCCTTGTCTCTCAGCCCCCGTACCTGTCGACTCCTATGTCTTTAGAAACTCTCTACTCTTTCACTCCTTCCTCTGCCAGGAAGTATTTCTTGCCCACCTAAGACCTGTCCATGTCCCTCTCCTAAGAGCCTATATATGTATGTGTGTGTGTGTGTGTGTGTGTGTTCTTCAGAATGTAAGTAATTTTAAAGGCAAGAGTCTAGTTTAACACTGTAGTTGTATAACTCTATCTGTGTATGTGTGTACTCATACTGGTCTACACACAAAAACATATTAGTGAGTAGGAATGTTGGTGTGAAAGAAGGAATGAGAAGGAACGACAGACAGGGTGTGCTAGCAGTGTGATGGGCGTATGTGTTCAGAATGCCTGCAGCTGAATGGAGGGGATTTACAGGATCCTAATATCTACACATCTGTGGGATTAGCATTCGAGGCAGAGGGAAGAAGGAAGCAGCTGAAGGACTTACATACTAACAAGCCATGATGAAGGGCCTCTAGGAAGCACTGTTTAAAGATATGGATTAAAAAAAAATTAAGATACAGCTGCAGGTCCCAGCCAGCTTGCATCTCTAAGAGGAAAATGAGCTAGTGAGTGAGACTCTCAGTGGGTGGGTGGAGTGCTTTAGTAAGGACAGAGTACGTGGCTGTCTATTGGGGCTCTTAGGACAGGGCATGGACAGGTCTTAGGGGGGCAAAGAATACTTCCTGGCAGAGGGAGGAGTGAAAGAGAAGGTCCCTAAAGGCACAGGAGTCGATAGGAATGGGGGCTGTGAGGCAGGGGTGTTTCATAGAACTGAAAACAGGTCAGCAAGATTGTAGGGTGCCCAGGGAGAAGGTTCAGCAGGAAGAAGCAGAATCCTGGGGAAGGCCATGGGCTGCAGAGGGGCTCAGGCTTGATCCTGAAAGCACTGGGCATGCCACAGTAGTATTTTCCAGGGATAGGGCCAACGTTCTGTCTAGATGCAACAGATCACATGGTTCTGCTCAGTCTCCCTCCCAGCTCTGCTTTTTGTTTTTGTTTCTGTTTTTCCAGACAGGATTTTCCTGTGTAGCACAGGCTGTCCTGGACTCAATTTGTAGACCAGGCTGGCCTTGAACTCACAGAGATCTGCTTGCCTCTGCCTCTCTGAGTGCTGGGCTTAAAGGCTCACATCTTGCCCCAGCTCTGCTTTTGAAAGTGACTACATTGCTTTTTTTCTTGCTTTGCTTCCCCTTTCTTTACATCCTACAGATTGTGCTGACCAATGGCATTTCAGCACTGAGACAAAGTAAGCCCCTGGATCTTCCTAGCTCAGAGGTAAAATAAGTGAAAAGACCCCAAGCTGATTGGTACCTGGCCATATTTAATACTCCCAGCTTCCCTGTCTCTATGGTCTCAGAGGCGAATCCTCTGAGGGTCCACAAGATGCCAGTCTTGTGTTCTTTTGTTCTTTTGTTAGACTAAAGTAGGAGAGGAGGCGCAGGGGGAGCACTTTTCTTACACTGACCATGATGAATACATCTCTTAAGGAAAGAAAAGAGAATGCCAGGAAGCCTGTGGGTCTGATCAGGACAGGGCTGTATGTGAGTCTGTGTTAGGGAGATGAAGATATGCTTGACAAATGCCAATCTTCTGGCCTTAACTTCCATCACCTTACCTGACAATGTTCACAGCAGTGGCTGGAGCATCCTGGGGACCTTCCAGAGTTTGGCTGTCCCACAGATCACTGATCATCATGTTGGCCTCGGCATCTCCCAAGGCTTCAGAAGGAGACCAGGCCAGTACTTTACTGTTCCCTTGCTTTCTTCTTGTGAACCTCAAGGCTAAGGAAGGAGATTCCCCCTCTCTCCCTACATGGCTGTTGGAGAAGACACAGTGACTTATCCTGGATGCAAAGCAGGAAAGTTAGGTTGATTATTATGGGCTGCTCCTCTCCTCTTGGATAACTAGCTTCCAGACACTCATTTCCTGGTGCAAATAAGTTTCTTTAACTTTAAAGTGGAGATCAGGGAAGGATTTGATAAAGGAGATGCATGGAAAGAGCTAAGAATAAATCTATTAGAGGAGAATCTCAATAAATGTTAGCTATTTCTATTCTCTTAGGGTTCCTGTGAGTCAGACTGCTTAAACATCCTAATATACGGGTCCTGGGTCCCACATGGCAATTCTACCTTGTCTACTAACTTCAAAGGATACTTGAAAGTTTGGGTTGCTAATCCATCCAACAGATATTCCCATCATTCAAATTTAGTGCTAGATTTCTGAGTGTGTATTTTAAATCAGAGGCTTTTCGAAAGTTAAAAGAACCCATTCATAAGCTAGAGTTTGATGAAACCATGTTCATGCAGTGTAATGTACAGTGAAAAGCTACTTGGCAATATAGATCTGCAAAATGTCCATTTTTCATCTCGGTCATCTCTCTCAATTCTGTAAGTTCTTCTTGAAGGAATCACCCAGAATATAGGCAAAATTAATGTGAATATATTAGCCATAGAACTATTTGATATACTTAAAAATTGGTAATGGCTTAAGCATCTCCCAGAGTTGTGTCAGATTCAGACTGATGTATCCATTCAATGGGATGTTAGCAACCCAATACCGGAGAACCACCGGGAACATTCAGCAGGGTTCTGTGACAGCTTAACCCAGGCCACTTTGAAAGCATAAATTCTGTGACCTTTCCAACGCAGCTTACTTTTGAAAGGAAAGATATTGAACATAAACTAGTTAATTTTGTTCAAATAGAAGAAAACCAACCAGGTGGCCTTTCATCTATCTGTACTAAGCCCCAGGACCTCAGGAAAGGTGACCTTGTACTTCTTGTATATGAATAGAATAAGTACTGGACCTTGAAGACAGCAAGTTAGTCTCTTCATTCACACCACACCTACAGTTTTCAGCGTATTCATACATTAAAAATAAAATAAAATAAAACAAAACCAAACCAAAACAAAAAACCCAAAAGGTACAGACAAGATAGCTAGGTTCTGAAGCAATGTGAGCGACCTGCTTGATTTTAGGGGCAGTCAAGACTGGAGGGCGTTGTGTGAGATCACTCTAGCCCTTCAGTGCACAGCAGCTATGGACTTTGTAAACCATTCCGCGGCAGCGCCTCTGCTAATATCAAATAAAGCAGCATTTTATGAAACAGAAAAGCATATGGAGCCTGAAACAGAAATTACCCATGTTCTACAGACAATATCCAGGCCACACTCTGAGCCTAGCCTTTTGTGCGTTAGGCCCCCACTCTGTCTCCGGATAGCAGTTCTTTGC
Source organism: Meriones unguiculatus (assembly GCF_030254825.1). Classification (NCBI taxonomy): domain Eukaryota; kingdom Metazoa; phylum Chordata; class Mammalia; order Rodentia; family Muridae; genus Meriones; species Meriones unguiculatus. The sequence goes on from NC_083356.1 coordinate 117,387,769, forward strand.
CAAGCTGGGGGAACCAAGAGACAAACATGGTACTGGCCAATGCAGTTTGTTGCTTTTTGCCCTGGGGGATTCTTCTACAACGAAGGGAGATTAGAGCAGAAAGCGGGGTTCAGACAACTTAGACACAGGGAGACCAGAAACAGGAGGTTTGAGAACACAGAAGAACATGAGCGAATTTGCTCTGAGAAAAGTATTCATAACAAATGGATTCATTAGCACAGACATATGAACTGTCACTTGATGAAATTAAGTGAGGCAAATATTTAATGGTGTGAGGGTGAAGAGACTCAGTTAAATAACCAGTTTCCTTAGAGTAGGAACATTGTTTTTAAAAATGAAGTCATCCCCCATGACATACGGAACAATCCCTCAGTGAGCATAGTGTTCGCCTTTTATCAATTCAACACGTATTTTCAAGCAGGATGTTGAGGCAGCCCCTCTCTCCCCCGCCCACACCACTTCAGCACCCCTCCAATTACTTGTCTCTTGTACTTTTTGGGAAGAACTACCTGGTCAGGCTGCACTCCCTAGGTGGATGTTCAAACACCTCAGTCATTATGTCAGAGCCGGGAAACCCAGGCTGGGCTGTCCCACAGATCACTGATCATCATGTTGGCAAACAGCTTCCAGAGTGAGCAAGCAGAGGCTCATTTCAAAAAGAAACCCCGTGTGAGAAAGCCCCTGATGAGTCAATGGCAATCATCACACCCAGCATGTGCCTTTTTATGCACAGTAGTCCTGTTTCTAGAAGTTTCTCTTTACTTGAGTTTGAAATACGCCTTATTTTCCCTTCTGTTATTTTGGTAGTGTTTTGCTAAAATGAGAATGAAGAAAATCAGGAATATTTAATATTTGTTGTTGTTAAGTGTTCGGGCTTATTTTAAAAGGGTGTTTACAAGTAGGTAAAGCTCGGTTTGCTGGATTAGAACGTGAAAACCAGGAAAGATGCAGAGCCCAACTGATGTCTGGTAAAAACTGCATCCCCGGAGTGCGCAGATGAAAAGCTGTTGGAAGGGAGGCACAGAGTAATTGAACAATGTCTCGGCGTCTCAGAAACCTCGTTCTTGGCTGCTTGGTGGGAAATGTGCATCGCTCTCTTTGTGTGTGTGTGTGTGTGTTTAGAAAAAAGGAATGAGACACTTCCTCACCCCCCCTCCACCCCTGCCATGGAGTCTTAGAGATTGCTTAATCTCAGGTGAACTCCACGCACAGTCTCCTGGCAGTATTAGCTATCAGTGCAAACCATTTCACTCATGGCATCACTCCGCCAGTCAGCAAGCAGGGACCTAATTAGCTCTTTGCTTTAATGGCAATAGTTAAATTTACATTATTAATTTAAATGTTACAGACTCTGTGGACTTGAGCACATAGCTGACACAGAGACGTAAAATGAATAATAAGGTTCTGAAAACTCCACGGTCATTATTCCCATCATGTTCAAACTTTTAGCTGTAATGATATCAATTAAAATTTGACTCCCAGCAAAAAGCTTTGCTGGGTCTCACTCTTGTTGTAAGAGCTTCTGCCATACTTAATGAAGGGCTTAGGTGTTCAAGTTATAGTTTACCAAATGCTCCGGCCACGTAGTTCAAGAGACATCATTACAGCCTCAGCGATATGTCTGCTTTGTCAAAATAACCAAATGGTATGAATGCAGCAAGCCCCTCCTTCTCCTCTACCGTGTCCCTGATTCTCCCCTGGTCTGCAGTCCTGCAGCGGCTCTGCAGTGTCAGGCCTGTTTGCTTTGCAAGACAGATGGGACTTTCAAAATGAAATGTACCTATGACTGTTTGCTACTCTCTATATAAAATGTCTCATTTAGCCTCATCTGTGATTTTCCAAGAGGAAAATGTTTCCAGGAGCCATTTATCTCAGTTCTGCAGGTATGTGCCATCCAGTGACCATCTGAGAGACAGACTCAGACGCTTTCCTTAAAGGGAAAACGTCTAAATGCATTACTTGGAGAAAAGCACGTTCAGTGTAGTTGTCAAACAGCGTGGAATAGCTTTAAAATGAATGAAAGGGTAAATAGGAAAAAAAAAAAATCCTGAAATGTGAATGTCAAAGGTTTTTATTTGGGGGTATGAAACCTTCCATTTGCGTTCATAAAATAGTCCATATCGTATTTATGGAAAACTACAGGTGGTTACAGAGATAGACAATGATGGCTCTCAAACTTGTTCTGAGGCGAGCTTTTTAGTCCTTGCCTTCCTTGACTAGCCCTTTACGTGAGAAAACCATGCATTTGCCTGATATGACACCCCTCCCCTGCTGACGTGGCCACCTCGTTCCATAGCAGCTATGAAGGATTCTCAGCCCTGAACCCTTCCTTTACGGACTTGGCATTTATTATTGATGTTGTTGTCATTGTTTGTTTATTTATTTGCCTGTGATCAGAGATGCTAATTTCCTCTATAATATAATTTCCCTGAGGTCAGGTTCCACGTACTATTTTTTGCTGCTTTCCTGGCAATGAATAAAGCTTGGAAGACTCACTCATGTTTTTACTGAATGAGTGAGCTGACAGGACGGATGACCTCATGGCTTCCCATCAAGATGAAAATCTTTTTTTTTTTTTTTTGGCTTTGGTTGCATAAAATGAAATATTTCTATTTTAAAGTACCAATAATTACTTCTTCATTTATCTGGACTAGAAATGCTCTGAGTTGCAATGCTTTACTTGCTCTCAGTGGAGAGACACTATGCAGATCTGTTTCCTTCATAGCAAAACAGGCATACTAATGACCTCCCTGTGACTAAGGTCACAGGAATGAGAACCATGCCATCTTTTTGGTAGGTCACAGAGCCTAAGGAATGTAGCAGGGAACTGGAGGGTGCAGCATAAAGGATTATGACAGCTAGGAAGTGAAGCTGCAAGTGTGCTTGGCAGCACGTTACAGTGGCAAGAGGATGAAATCTCCCGAGAGCACAAGCTATACTGAAGAACATGCTGTGATTTCAAACACGGGAGCCGACGGTGAATATTGTCTTCAGGTGGTAGTTTAAGAGAACTGTCAAGAGTGCAGCCTTTGGAGTCCAAATCCTTGGGCTCAGCGTTGGGAAAATAATAGTGTCTGGCTTTTAGAACCCTTGTGAAGATTAAATGAGATAATTTACATAAAACTTTCAGCACGGGGCCTGGCCTTAGATGAACCTCAATACGAGTTAGCTACTGTCAAACAACAGAATCACATACAATTCATTTACAACTTATCTGTATCTACAGCTATGCTTTGTATTGTTTTATGAAAGGAATTCTGTGTGTTTAAAAGCCCTCATGGGATCTGCCCTAGGAATTTTGGGCTAATTTTGAGCTCTCTAAATTCGTCAGTGGGTTTGGGTTTGTATGCAGAGAACAGTCAAAAATATGATGTCCTCAACAGGATTTAGCATAACTGTCTGTAGTTGCTGTTTTCATGTCAGGAAGTGGATTAATTTCTCCTGGATTCTTTCTCACCAGGCCTAGCAGCCTTTCTAGCCAAGCAGAGTCATTCACAGGTCCTTTGCAAAGTCCTGTCCAATGACATGAACAAGGGCTGTTTATCAAGCTTTGAAATGTATCCACAGTGCTGGGAATTGCGCCTGATACTGTCAATCTTACCTCAACGTACTACTATCCTTATTTGCATTTAACAAAGGACGTTACTGAGACTCTAGGAGGCGAAATCAATTTGGCCAGAGTCAAATCATGAACAGCATGACACCATGCCTTGAGTCTAGGTCATTGCATTTCAAAGCATGCATGCTTGGTATTTTATAATATTGCCTCTGATGATGTTTACAAGGAAAGAATTTAAGATTTCAGAGCTCTGAGATTGTGCTGAGTCCATTAAAATTTTGAGGGGCTTTCAGACCTGTAAATAGCCTCCATTAATGCAATTCTAAGTTGTTACCACTGGGCCCCTATTTCGGAATTGTCAACCCCTAATCTAGGGCTCGTCTCTTTTTTCGTTTGTCCTTGTCTTCTGTTTTCTGCCATATTTCCAGTATGTTAAAATGCACAGCACAGAAAAAGATATAACAAATGAACAGAAGAAAAAGTTCCAACTTTTTAAGTGCATAAAAGACTAGTCTAGCTACTTTGGAAAAACCCTCCCCAACAAAGCCAACATACTGTAAAGAATGGGATTTACACCACACCATCTTCCTAGACGGAAAAATGCTTTCCAAATAATGGGACTAATGCAATCCATTCATGGGGAGTAAATTTGTCACTGAAGGTGTAGAATTCACTCTCTGAGGCCAATGCAATTGGGGATCCAATAAATAAACTCATCCAGTGCACCACATGGGGCCTTGCGGTTTAGGAAAAGAAAAATCCTAAATAAACAGTAAATTGATGTTTAACACCTTGATTTCTGTAGTTCCTGAGACAGGCTTTGGTGAAGGGTGGGAGAGACCAGTGCGTTCTGGTGTTTTGATGAGGGAGGCCAGGACCACGCAGTGAAGAACCAATCAGGTCGTCTCCGACTGTGTTCATGCCTACAGCCGTTTAAACCACGCATTTGTAGCTGCCGTCTGGGATAGTTCCTGGCTCATTGTTAAAATGTGACAGCTTGAAAACTGCTCCCCTGTCACCTCAGACGGTTTCACAGGTGACCTCACTTGATGCCCCAGAGGTGTCCATTCTGTTCTCACCCTTGGCCATGTTGAAGAATCTCCCACTTTGGTCGGGCATCTCCCTCTGCATTATGTTCTGGATGCTTCCCTCGTACCAGGCCGAGCGTCATTGTTTCCTGAGCTGAGGTTGGCGCTGAGAACGGAAACTAATGGGGAAAGGATGTGTATCTGAGCTCACTTCACATTGTTTATGCCCATGGATACGCGGCATGTGGCACGTAGAAGGATTTTTTTTTAATGTGGACTCGAGTAATCCTCAAAGAATTGCATAAATAGAATTCAAAAACTGAGTTTTAGAAAATAAAGGAACTCATATTGAGGAGTCACCTTGGACAGCATAAACCTTTGCAAAGAATTCCTTTGGAAATGAAAAGCCACCAGATCTGACCTCGGTGAACTTCGTGAATGAGTTAAACACTGACTATGGGGAAATAAACATCTCCAGACTGGACAGGACCATTTTTTACAGAGTGGTGGGTGATGATGCTGTATCACCAAGGGTCTAATGCTCCTTCATTCTGGCACATCTCATGTAGGATTTACAGTGTCTGGGGGAATTTGCTGGACGTGTTGCTTCTTTTGTCTTAAGTAAGGCTCATAAGAACATGACCAGTAGCATGTCTTTGGCCCTATATAAGAAAGGATTGTCTTAAATATGACCGCTAACCTAGCCATGCTGGTCACTTATTAGAAGTAAGCAGTACACATCTTATCTTGAGGATTAGAAGACACACAGCTCAGTATTCTTGAACATCTTTTGAATTCTTCTCTATGACTATAATTTTTCTTCCTTGGGTATTTTAGTGGTGGTATTTGTGTAAAAGGTATGAAAGTCCTCTAACCAGCAATGCGCCATCTCTTAGAAATTCTACCTTCAGGAGTCTAAAAGCTTGTTATGAATACGGGGCTGGCTTCTCTCTCCTTTTCAGCTTGCCTTTCTCTGTATCGCGACACTTGCTGAATGTATGTTTGTTTTGATGTAGACTATGTTATCTATAAAAAGTCTGAACAGAGGAAGAAAACATAGGCAGCATTGTTCAAAGAATCATTAGGAAGGAGTTACTTCAGATAATAATGTAATTAGATGCCTGTAGAAAGAAATGTAAGTATTTCTATTTGGGGGTTTTCTATAGGAATGTAGCTGGGGCTAATTAAAGGAAATGTCAACTAATTTATTATGTTTAAATTTATTGTTCAACCAGATAATACATCTAAAATTACAAAAACCCAAACAACGCCGGTCCGGGCTCCAAAGCACTTCTTTAATTCAGACTCAGATAAACACTGTTTGTAGAGTAATGTACTAAAATTCTAGTTTTGCCAAGATTTCTAGATCTTAAAGGGAGTCAAAGGCAAAAGAAAATTCCCCACAAATCTGCCATGTTCAAAGTATTCACTTCAAAAGGGAACTTTTTTTTTTATCTCCAATTTATCCTGACAAAAATTCTCTTGGGCTTTTATTTCAAAAGACGAAAAATGAGCCACAGCATTCAGTGGTGTGTGGGGACTATTTATCTGTTTACACCTATCCGTGTGATTGCTGGAAAAGCCAGATTAGGCTTTGAATGTGAGCTGAAGAATGTGTGCTGTTTGCAGGCCCGTGTTCCTTACAGGAGAAATGGGTTAAACACAAAACAGAGTTTTATAAACCATACATTTTATTTTGTGAACAATAATCTGAGGCTTTTTTTTTTAGGTAAAATATATGTATACAATTTTAAGCCTATCCTTACAAAGGTATGCTGTGCGTATCTATTGCACAGCAAATCAAATTGCAATTTGCAGTTTATCCCAACCCAAAAGAATCCCCAAAGCAATTGTTTAGTAATATCCACATTTTAATCTATATGACTAGCGTCTATCTGAAAAACATCTATAAATCTAATTTTGATTCAATAACGGCTATCATAAGTGCACTGGAAGATCCCTTTTAAATGAAATTCAAATGCAAATATCTTTTCAAAGCAAAAGGCTTCTATGAAATTAATAGTAGACAGAAATGGTTCCCATTTTGTGTTCCTTGGCTTTCATAGATTGGGTTTTTTATTATTAATTTTTATTTTTTTATATTAATCACAGATTGGGTTTTTTTTTAAGAGGGTGTGCACCTGTAAGAAATTTTGTATAGAGCAGCCACCCTGCTGTAATCAGAAAGCAAATTCGCTTTTGCAAGAACGTGAGAAACACACAGTGGCAGAGCTGCCAGTTTTACAGCCACATCTGCACAGCTCAGGGAAACGTTTGCACATATGTGTGCAGGTCACATTACAAGCTGTTACAAGAGAATGAAGTCGCACCTTGGATGGGTACGGCCGCTGAGCTAGAGGTCCCGAGTCACTGGAAGTTGTGCATGTCACTGAAGACCCAGACATCTTTAATGCCACCACCTGAATTTTGGTCATTTGCATCAAGTATCCATAGATCCATTAAATACAGGCACACACACACACACACACACACACACACACACAGTGATAGGAGTCTGTTTTATTTCTGGCTTTCACCTCTGTGATAGGAGTTCACTGGGCTCACGCAGTGCCTCCAGGACACCACACAGAGAAAAGCTGCTCTCACAAGCAGCAAGTGATTTCATTCTATTAACGTCCAGGTGATATGTGACGCCCATTATCACATCACTAATGTGGCGGCAGCGGTGGACATTCCCGGCCAAGCCAAGCCAGCTCAGATGTCTGTGGAATGTGTGACTAGACAAGGCCCTGCTTAGGAAGTGGGCTCTTTCTCTATTGGTGACATTGGACACTTAAAATAAAGGGGGGGGGGGAAACCTGCTTAAGGTTAAAATTTTCAAAAGAAGAAGAAACTAAACCCACATCAGAGATCACAGGAGCCGCGTAAGCAAAACCAGCAGGACTTAAAGGAATGGTTTCGTGGAGTGCGTGTGTCCCAAATTCGAAGAGTCACATGCTATCACAGAATGTCAGGCATATGAGGGGGGAACAATGATGTGAAATAAATCAATGATTCCAGCTAACTGTTACAGCCCATCAGAACTGTCCCAGCCCCTGACTGCAACCCATTGTCCTAAGGAGAATGTCTCAGAACACACTGGGGAGACCACGGGGTTTCCCAGGCTGGCAACGTGTCCCGAGAAATTAGTTCAGATTCTGGCAGGTCAGGGGAATCAGTTCAGAGAAGCAGCAGCACGGTGAAGCATAGACAGAAGTCGACAGACTGAACAGTGTGGCTGAAAGTAACCGCAGCTACCCACATTTAAGAAATGCTGGAAACTGATACCACGCGTTCTTGCTGCGCATTTCGCCAACAATTCTGTATCCAAAGAGCTTATACAACTCCACCCAGCCTCTATTTCCTGAACAAAGACCTCCAAATCAAATAAATGGGATCATTCTTCAGGTGGCAATGAAAGTCTGCCTATTAGCTTGAATTTTTAAATGAGATACATCCTCTCAACCAGCTAAGATTTGAGTTCTAGGTTTAAAAAAATTTTAATCTAAAATGAATACAGTAAAATCAATATTGATTATTAGGAGAAAAGGTGCTAATTGAGCCTGGAAAACCTTTTAAGAACCAAGAGGGTAAAGTTTCCAGTAAAAGTACAATAAATTACTATAAAATAACCAGAATATTTTTGTGGAATTTAATGTCAGGACATCAGCTTCCTTTAATTAAAAAGAATATTGTATTACAGATTCGGTCAGAAAGACAATTCCAGTAATATTATCAAAGAACTGTCACTTTGGCAAGTTACCTTTCAACTTCTATTTCATTGTGTTCCAAAGAAATCCACTTTTTAGATTTCTTATGCTTTTAAGAATTCATTTTAATTGCCACTTGTTTTTTTTTTTTTCCTCCAGAGCCTGCTATATAGTGCTCTCACACTAAAGTGAAAGCAAACCCATTTTATTAAGAAGCCACATTTTAATATTGGACAGTTTTCTAACAGAAAATACCTTGATTGGTATAAATAAATAAAAAGGATTCTATTTTTTATTGTTATAAAAGTCATCTCTGTTTTCTCCCTCTTCTGATGTCTATCCTGTTTGCCTTTCTGAATGAGGATTGAGCATCTTACCCAGGGTCCTCCTTCTTGCTTCACAACAGGAGCCTACCACAGAGGGACTCTGAAAGACTCTACCCAGCAGGGTATTAAAGCAGATGCTGAGACTCATAGCCAAACTTTGGGCAGAGTACAGGGAATCTTATGAAAGAAGGGGGAGATAGAAAGACAAGGAGGGGACAGGAGCTCCACAAGGAGAGCAACAGAACCCAAAATTCTGGGCCCAGGGGTCTTTTCTGAGACTGATACTCCAATCAAAGTCAATGCATGGAGATAACCTAGAACCCCTGCACAGATGTAGTCCATGGCAGCTCAGTTTTCAAGTGGGTTTCCTGGTAAGGGGGAGCAGGGTCTGTCTCTGACATGAATTCAGTGGCTGCTCTTTGATCACCTCCCCCTGAGGGGGGGAGGGTAGTCTTGCCAGTCCACAAAGGGAGATAGTGCAGACAGTCCTGATGAGACCTGATAGGGTAGGGTAAGAGGGAAGGGGAAGAGGACCTCCCCTATCAGTGGACTTGGGGAGGGGCATGGGAGGAGGAGAAGGAAGGAGGGAAAGGTTGGGAGGGGAGGATGGAGGGAGCTACAGCTGGATACAAGTGCATAACTATAATAAATTACAAAATAAGAAAGAAAGAAAGTTGTCTCAGTTTTCCAGTAAATTGCCTCAAACAGGCAGATGCTAGCCAGGTTTAAACGCCTTCTAAATGCCTGCGTGAACCACTGTGAAACTGGCACTGATTTGGGGTTGAAGAACCCCAGCATCAAATCCTCGTGTTAGCATTCTGATACCCCATGTAGGAAGGCTTCATTCCACAACACTCCAACAGCTCCATCCAGGCTCAAAACCACTGCCCGGACCAACGGTTTTTAAACACCCCAAACATACCATCATTTTCTTTAAGGGCAAAAGGAAGTCTAGGCCCTGTAAAATAGCTGCATCTTCCATCCCGTTCCCTTACATTTGGTCCTCTCTCTTCCACCAGCTAGATCTGCTTTGCATGTTCCTGGGAAACGACATCAACATTTCTAACTTCTGGCAATTATCTGTGGGGTTGTTCCAGCCACTCAAGGAAGTGAGAGGAGTGGAGAACCGTGGAACAGGGTGATAGATTGTCTTCTGACTGTCTTTATTGACTGAGTCCTCTTCCCCCACATAGGTGCAGTGGAGTGGCTGTGTCAGGCTTCTTAAGGCAGAGCTGGTGAGATAGCTCAGCCTGTAAAGGGATCGCTGCTTGAGCGTGAGACCCTGAGATCAATCCCCAAGTCCCATGCTGAAAATGCCTGGCATGGTAGGGCACACTTACAAGCCCACTGCTGAGAAAGTGGACACAGGCACCCCTGGGGCTCACTAGCATACCTGGGGAGTTCCAGTGACAGTCTCTCAAAAAAGAAAGAAATGCAGCACCTGAGGAAGGACACCCAACATTTTACACACACACACACACACACACACACACACACACAGAGAGAGAGAGAGAGAGAGAGAGAGAGAGAGAGAGAGACGGAGAGTGAGAAGAGGGGGAAGGAAGGAGAAATGAGAGATCTTTGAAGGCCTCTGTAAACATTTGAGAAGTCCTCTAGCTGACTCCAGGTGGGTTTTGCCTTCCTGAGTCACCTCTGTTGCTGTCTGAAGTGCCCAACAAAACAGTAGACTAAGCTATACCCATAAGTGTATTCCAAAGAAGACCCAGTTCAAACTGGCCATTTGACTACATGAAAAGTCAAGTCCAAGACTGTGAAGGGTTAACAGAGCTTGGGACAAGAGCTCTGTCCCCAGATTTCCATCCCGAAGGTCTCTTTCCAGTACACAGGCTGCTTCATAGCTTTTATGGGCTCTGCAGTATTGCTGGTTGGTTACCTCTGAGCTATTGGGTAGAAAGTGGCCCTGGGAGTGAGTGTTATGGGCAGTCTGTGGTTACCCAGAGTGCCAAAGCAGTTCCTGAACTGGCATGGTCCAAGCTCCATAAATGTGAGGCAGATGCCTGAGGCTTAATCGTGTCTGCAACTGTAGCACACCCCCCTCGCTGGGTTGTCAGCATGTTATAATTCACGTGATTGTAAAGTTTCCTGCAATGGACACTAATTTTATGGCAGAAATACTAAGTATTATAAAAATACCATCACTAGTAACAATGCCCATTTTGACATTGCTTCATGGCTTATAAAGGCTTTTCCTGTAGTTGTTCTGTCATGGCCTCATGCAAACAGTGTGTAGCCTTAGTATTTGCATACGGGGAAGCAGGCACACAGAGGGCTGAGGAGGCTTGCCTGGAGATATTCAGTTTCCCAGCAGAATCCTGAGTCCCAGGTCCACAGGCTCCAGCTGTTTATCTGCAGAACCACCATTCCCCACAGTGGGGTCTTCAAGCGGCTCTCTTTACTCTATAGTTTTATGAACACATTGATAAAAATTGAGGAGGGGGGTGGGAAACCCCTCAACTTCAGCCTCCATTTTAATCTTTCTGTCCTAGCACTGAAGGATAAAGACGCTAAGAGTCTAAGCATGCATCTGAGCCACTGCAGGACAGGGAGCCAGAAATCTAGACAGGAGATATGAGGTGGAATGAAAAGGTGCGTGTGCGCAGACGGGGCTCATCTCACAGGGCTGTGTGCATCATGTGCACACATTTTGCTTTACTTTCTTGTGGATGCATTAAAACCTCATTTCACTGCAAAAAAAATGCTTAAGGAATGAAACTACCTATCCCCCCCCCCCAAAGAAAAAAGAAAACTTAATAAGAGGAAGGACTTTGGTCACTTACTCACTACTAACATAACGTCCTCCTCCCCCTAGTGTGGCTTGAAACACTTTCTTCTATAGATGTCTCAGAACTCGCAGCTGATGGTGTCTGAGCTCCTGGAACAAAATTGGGAGCTGGGCCATCCGGGAGCTGGGTGTGACTTACAGTGTTTGGTTTTCCTCTCCCCCTCAAGAAAGCCTGCCTGTCAGCTACGACCTTGGCAGGGAAGGAGAACAGCCTTAACTGATACTCTGTTGTTTCAAACCAAGGTTCTCACGAGGGAGGAAAGAGAAGCCCCCAGCCCAGCTGGGGAGGGGCTGACTGACATCATGCTTGGTGTGGGTGCTGTGATGCAAATATTTGTAACTCTCCAGATGATCTGTCTATATCTGTGAAAGAGCAGAAAAGCTACAATATACATCGCACACACATGCATGAACGCACACATGCACACATGAACACACAAGCCAACAGATACTAACAGGAGGCAGAACTATGTTTTAAGGGTCTAGTCAGTCCCAGACAGTATAAAAATAATACTATATTAAACCACTGTTTGTATCCTTAGCCTGTCTTCATGTTATTCATTAAGATTTTTTGTGTGTGCAGCTTATGTTTCTGTTTTTCTAATTATTTACACTTGCTAGCACATTTGTATTGCAGTTTTCACTGGAGACCAAGGACATAGCCATTGTGTTCCAAGCTTTAAAGCACACTGCAACATGCTAAGTCAGTGTTTTCAAAATGTTATTGTAAAGCGAAACGTGAAATCACTTTGCAAATCATAAAGAAACACATAAATGTAGGGTGACATCATTAGTTTAGTTAACTAAATTCATATATTGATTTATTAGCCAAATGCTTAGTGTTCATCGCTGTAGCGGCAGCACGTCAAGTATTCGGTAATATCAGTTACCTAACGGACACCTTATAGTTTAGTCTGTGGCTGTGACCTGTAACCCCTCCAGTGAGCAGTGTGCCTCTAAATGGGACCTAGAGAAAATGGAAGCAAGGCCCTTCTGTTTTAAATTTGCAAACAATTGGACTTAACTTAGGAAGACTTTGAATGGATACCATTCTACCCTACTCAAAGCAAATGCCTTGTTATTTTTTTGCCTTGTCAAGCTGAAAAAAAAAAAAAGTTGTACCCAGTAATCAAAGAATAGAGGTATATATATACTTAGTAAATGTCCATTTAATTTTATCATGGCAGGAAACAAATTAGGATAATTTATTTCTTTTAAGGTTTCTCTTTTTTATCCCTTCCACTTATTTATTACTGTTGCTATTGATATCTGGGTTGCTTTGAGAGAAGGGAGAAGGAGCGGAACAACTGTGGTGATCTCTACTGACCAAATGAGCAATCCACGGGCTGAGCGCACTCTAAGCGGATTTTGGGTTTGATGCTCAAATTATATTCAGTTTGACTGAGTTTCATTGTCCTGCTCTTATATAGTTGAATAACTTCTACCTCATCGTTATTTTGTGAGTTTTTTGGCAGAATAGTACAATGTGAAAAGAAGGAAGACATGAAGGAGCTAGGGTGGGGTGAACAGAAGGCAGAGAATGTATATTCAGGGCCTGCAGAGTTCTGTATGAGCCCTGGCGGTATTGGCTTTTGTTGTTGCTGTTTTTAATAAGAAACTTTTTATCGAGAGTTTGTTATTTAGCAAGAGTTTGAAGCTCCTTAAGGAGGGAAAATTTATCTTATTTTATCTCTCTAGCATGTGACCCGGTTGGTTAACTAGTAAATGAATGAATCGATGATGAGCCAGCAGCTTCCACACACGTGACTGAACGAGGCTTCTGCCACAATGAAGTGTCTCTCAGCGGGGATGTTACCCGGGGCATCTAACATACACGTGGGCCAGGAGCAAGGCTTTGCCAGGGGCTTTCAGAGAAGGAGTTCAGTGACACTGTTCACTCTGGAGTCATGATCCAGAGGCGGTTCTGTGCAAATATTTTCACAGGTCCAGAGCAAAAGAGATGTTCTTAGAAGACACAATGTAGAGTCTCTTTCCTAAAACTAAATGTCATTCTGTTTGAAGGGCTTTGCTCTTAGATTACAGTCTTCTCATGGCTGCATGAAGTTGCCTTTCTTGGATGATTTAGAAAGGAAAAACTTGGGTTTGCTGGCTGTCCTCACTTATTAGTTCTCAAAATCTTTTGAGGAAGCTTCGCTACCTCCACAAATTCTAAGGTGAGTTAACCACTCAGAAATTGTCCCTAAGACAACAATGAGAGCCAAAACTGAAGACCCCAAGACTACAGGTATTCAGGTTGCTGAACATCCTCATCTCCCTCTACCATGGGTCTCCTCCTGGGTGATATTGGTCACAGGCAAAATTTTTGCAGCTGTTTCGAATCCATTCATAAGCTGACTGACATAGGTTGCACTTATAACTCCATTTTCGATACTAAATGATTCATTGGGTCCTCCTGGTCCCCAAATCCAAGCTGCATTCCACGACACTGGATTTGAAAAGCCACACACAAGGCAACTGCCTAGTACAAGGTGTTGGCATTCATGGGCTGATGGTAATTTCTACTCAGAGAGTCTAGTTAGTTGAGAAATGGCCACTTCCCATGCGATCCAGGGTTGTTTAAGATCACACAGTCATCTCTGATCGCACACACCTGTGAGCTGAAGTAGTTAAAGAAAATCGTTCTGGCATCCCAGCTCTCTGAAGTTCAAAAAGAGGCGATAATCATGTGCTTTTTGCTGCTATTCCTGCTAAGATCTTTTCCTCTTCTTTTTTTTAAAGTTTGTCAGGGTGGTGCTTTTCCTCTGCTTCAAATAATTTGAACAAAACGTAGGAAAGAGATAGTATCTGTCATAGAGGAAAACCTCGCTGACCGCAGCCAGTAGTGACTGATAGCAGGACAGCTTGAGCTGCAGTTTCCCTGGCCCTACAGGAACACTGTGGAGCTGAACAAATGGTGAAACTGACCTTTGAACCAGTACACCCCTAATTCTACACAAGACACGGCTGAGCAGCAAACTCTATGAGATCTTTTATGCAGCAGAGAAATCATGTAATGTCGGAGAGTCCCCAACTTGCTTAGCTACATGTCTGAGAATGCGTTTAAGATGGTCCTTCCTCTCAGTGAAACCGTTTTCCATGTTTGGATCAGCAGTGAATGAGGAAGATAGGCTTCTAAACTGTCCGTTGTTAGTAACCTAGGAGAGTTGGAAGTTAGACAGGGGGGAAAAACCCACCTTCAGAGAACACAAACACCCAGATGGTGTAAACTAGATTCCAGAGCCAGTGGCTGAAGGCAGAATGCACCCACAGCATTATAAGCTGCCTCCAACCTGTGGATGGAAAGAAAAGATGCTGGGCTCAGACCTAGAACACTGATTCATTCCCGTGTATGAACCTGAGGGGAGTGCAGTGTGCCTGTGAAGCAAGAGCCTGAAGTCCGGCAGGCTTTAGGGATGGCTCAGCGGCTGCTCTTCCCCAGGACCTGAGTGTGATTGCCAGTCCATAATGGTCTATAACTCAAGTCCCAGGGGACCCAAGGGCACTAGGCCCCCATGTTGTGCCCAGACACACATGCAGACAAAACAATACCCATACATACACATAAACAATGTTTTAAAGTTGGGTATACACAGGAAAACTAATATCTAAACACAGTAGAGGGGTCTGAAAATGCAATCTGTGAAACTGGAATTCTGACTCAAATTCTGTCAGCTAGACAGCAATCTGTCACTGGCAAGTGCCTTGGTCCTTCCATTATTTGTAAAGTGAAAGTTGGGCCAGGTCATCCTCAAGGCCTGAGGTTCGCTAACATGTCTCAGTTCAGATTGTTGGTCAGATATGAAGAGAGATTATGAAGGAACCACAGGGTTTCAAGCCAGCTTCACCTCATCTTCCTCCATATAGAGCATCCTCGGGAGGATCACTGCCTGTGGCTCTGAAGGGATGAAGGGAAGTAGTTAAACCCAGTCCTTCACTTAGAAGGCTCTGACACTCTGCTTCAGGAGGCAGGATGCACAGAAAATTGAATCTCAGAGAAACCAAGGGTAAGTGGCAACTGTTCTGCATGTTTTTTGCCCAGAATTCAAAGGAAAGATAGCCCCAGGGTACAGGGAAGAGAGAAGCATTCTGGAGGAGGAGGTAGAGTTTTAGCCTAATCATCTCTGAAGGCAAGAAGCAAAGCTGGAGAACTTCTCAGAACGCTTGCAAACTGAAGATTACCCTCTAACAACAATTACTGTGAATCGTTAATAGACGCTCCAGCACTAATAAGTATAAATATAATTATTAGTACTGCACAAATTAGTCCAATTTATAAAGGACTTGTTTTCTGGTACAGATATTTTGTGATAATTAATTACAGATTCCCTTTGAGTAATCATATCATATAAGCTAACCACCTTATACACGGCATGATAGCTAATTCAGGTTAAACAATAGTTTCAAAATGAACTAACCACTGAAAACTCTCTCGGACAAACTTCCAGCATGCCTCCGCTTGAACTTGCAGACAGTATTTCCCTACCACTGATGACCCTAGAAGGCAGGGTAGGAAAATAAAAATAATTAAAAGCATTATTTGGCAACTATCAAGGCATTTGCTCTCACCACATCACCGACCTCTTTTGTTTTAAACTGACAGGCACCGTCAGGTCATAACACCCTCACCAAGCAGCCTGGCAATGTTCGCAGGTTCGCTCTTTCCCGAACAAGGTTTGTGAAGACACAGAGAGCGCCCCGTGACAGGCGGAAGAGGCTGCTGTCACACACCTCTTCTTCCATTGTTCTCACAAGGATCACAGCGTTCGGGAGAAGAGAGCTCACAGTGGTGATACGCAGGGTGAAACTCTAAAATACACAAATCGGAAGCCCAGGCAAAGGCCGACTGAGCCATCCTGTATTTGTAGCTCTGACAACGGATGAAAAAGAAAAGCAGGTGGAGGTGGTTGGGGGCGGGAAGTCTTAAACAAAATAGCAAAAATAAAATGGGAAAAAAACCCTTTGAAATTAATGTCATCCGGGCATGGTGACTCATTTCACACCAGCTATCCCAGCATTCAGGAGGCAGGAACAGGAGGACTGCCATGAGTTTAAGGCCAACCTGAAGTATATACTGAATTCCTAGAACACCTCAAAAAAAAAAAAAAAAAAAAAAAAAAAAAAAAAAAAAAAAAAAAAAAAAAAACAACAAACAAAAATAAAGAAAAACATGTAAGATTAATGTCAGTTCCCAGTTTCAATTAGTCTCTGATCTCTCCCTTTCACTCCCTTTCTGGGTTATACCGGAACCTGTGGACAAACAAGAAACCAGTATATATGTATATAATACTAATTAACATTTACCACTCCAGCATGGCACACAGTCTTTTCATCTATTCTTAAATTCTTATTGTGAATCTTTAAAATATAGCCCGCTTGAAAGCATCACTGATTCAATTTTAAAACATTGCCAGAAACAGCTTTGCTAATCTGCAAACTCGATAATTCTGCCCCAAACCCCAGCACACTCAGCAACAATTTAATAGCAAATATCTCTAGTGGGACCTCATATTACTAAAATTCTATTACTTTTTATATTACCAAAAAAATGCTAGTACACTCTAAAGTGTTATAAATAGTTTAGAGTAGGCAATGGTTCTCAAAATATATGAAAGTTTATTTTGTTTCTTTGCACTCAGTAATCTGGGAATTTTTTTTATCTTATATATATTTTAACTTATACTATGTCTTTCTGTGATCCAAAGAAAATGTAGATTACCAGTCAACATTCTGAGGTTTCTGGACATTTTTGTTGTTGTTGTTAATATGACTTAAAGGGAAGGTAAGTTGTATACTTAATAACCCAGTCATTTCTCCAAAGGCAAATTAAAAGCTTATTTTAATGAAAATAATTGTCTGAAATGGGCTTCTTTAATTATATCATTCTTGGAATTACTAAGCAGCCCCTTTTTGATAGAGGGTGTTGGTGTTTATGCTTCTTTAAGAGTAATAGTTCCAGGTTTAAGAGACAGATCAAAACCCACAGACAGCAACAAGATGGCAGCCATGCTTTTCCTGGTGGGCTGTGGGGAAGGCTTCGAGTCCCTCCTCTGTGGCTCAGAGTGTGTCAGGACCCCTCTCCATGATTTGCCTTGTTGAGTATGTCCATCTCTGGGGATAAGGCAGAAGGGGCCATAGTTTGGTTCCTGTGACCGTTACAGCTTATTGTAATTTCGTTGTTTTGCTTTTTTTTGAGACAGGATATGTTTCTCCATGGAGTTCTGGCTGTCCTGGACCTCTCCAGGCTGGCCTTGAACTCACAGAGATCTGCCTGCCTCTGCCTCCCTGCATGCTGGGATTAAAGGCGTGCACCATCACCACCTGGCTCATTCTAGTTTTTTTTTTTTTTTTTTTTTTTTAAAGAATTAATATTAACGTGGGGAGCTGACGCTCAGTTTTGGTAGCCACTATAGCCTATTTAAGATAGCCTGCCTGCGGTCTGTGTGCCCAGCTGTCTGCAGTGTATCTTGACAGGGGTCTGTGGATAATTACTCGATTGTTAGAGTGTCGTAGTCATGCACCGGCCCCCAACAGTGCTAGTCTAACTAGAAGCCTGTGGATTTGTCACCCTATGAACATACAGGGATTTCCACATAGATAAGATCCCGCTGTGCTCAGCACAAGGTCTCTGCACTCGTTCCATGGAGCTCCAGCTTTAAAAGACTCCTTGCTCTTTTGCCTGGCGACTTGTGCTGTTTGCTCATTTGCAGTAAACACTGTTGACGGTGCAAATCAGTCGTCAATAAACTAGTCACATCCTTTATGAGAAATGAATTACAAAAGGTCACTTTGCACACACACACACACACACACACATCACTGTTGACATTTGCACCAAGTGTACTCTGGCGTGTCGACCATGCCAATATCACTGCCCTCCAACCTGGAATTCCATGTCCTACAGAAATCTCTATGAGTCACAGAAGATAGCATTCTCTCCCAGTTATTGGTTTCTCCTCCATGTTTACATTCTTCTCCATTATTTCTAGCCCATTAAATCTCTCTCCATGTTAATGCTGCCTAATTCTTCAATTCTTCTTTAAAAAATTACAATGAGCTATAAATGGTCACGAGCCAAAATACTCCTATATTTTCTCTCCCTGTAGGTGAGTTTAATGGGACAAGTTAGATGACAGAGAGGGAACTTCTTGGTGGTCTCTGAGTCTCACAGATGAGGGTATTCAGAGAGCTTACATTGTGGAGCCCCAACGTTGGAACAGCCTTCTTTCCTTGAGATGGAATTTTCCACCGTGAAGAGAGGAAGCGTTCTGCTTTCCCCTGGCAGGCATGCAGCCATGCAGCCTTGCTCCTGACACCATCTGGGCTGCATCTAAATGACCTGATGTAAGGCTAGAAAGAAACGTTAAGTCTTTGCTGCACTAGTTAGGTCAGTGGAGATGGCGGAGGTCAGTGTATTTCTGATCCAGAAAGGAAAAGTCAGACAAAATGCTGCTCGCAGAGCAGCAGCAAGGAGGAACGTGAAATAATGCACAACCAGCTCCTCACTCCTTGTCTTCCCACAGCCTGCTCTGACAGTTCTCCAAACTCCCTTTTATCCTTCTGCAACTCTTCCAGAATGTTCCTTCCCACTCCCAGGAAGACTCTCAACTTCTTCCTTCATCCACCTCATCATTTTATTTCTGTAAAATAAGTTAATTCTCTCTGGAGGTCTCAAATGCACATCTATAATTTTCTTCCACGTGTTTGTGTATTTCCTAACGTACGTACATATTTTCCTAATACACAGAATATATGTATTGAATATGTGTATATAGAGAGATCTTCTATGTTTTCTCAGTCTATAATGTAAAAAGACCTATAACATCTGTTTTTAAGGGTTACAGTGGGGCTTTTGTCAATTGTAGAAATGACTAGCATGAATGTTGTACTGTGTCACAGAGACATTCAAAGCACGACAAGAGAGTTCCCTTGCTGTTCTGTCCTTCTGTGTCCTCCTCACACTACCCAAAGAAAGGGCCTGTATAGTGATTGCCCACACAGTGACATCAGGGGTGACGGAAGAAAGATAAACAATTCCAAGAAGGAGAGACTTTAACCTACCTGCTAATTTTATCGTGTGTACCGATTCCGCGTGCACTGGGAAAGCAGCTTAGTTGGTAGAGTGCTCACCCCAGCGGGGGTGATGCCCTGGGTTCCACCTTAGCACAGATAAACACAAGTCTATAGATGGATGGCACACATGTCTATAAATTCCCAGTGCTTGGGAGATAGAGACTTGAGGCTTAGAAGTTCAAAGTCATCCTCAGCTATAAAGCAAGTTTGAGGCCATCCTGGGATACATGAGGGGAGAGAATTCACACGAGTGAGCCAAGTCTTCTCAAAAGCCCTGGCAGAATACAGCTGGACAAAATGTTCATCTTTAGGCGCCTTTAATAAACTTGGCAGTGATTCTTACATCGTTTAATTGTCTCCTGCCCCTCCCCCAAAGCCTCAAGGATATCTGTGCCCTAATGTTCCTGCCAGCTGAACCAATCAAACAGGAGATAAAATCTAGCACATGAGAAAGTTACTTAGGGGGTAGGTAAATGCCAGAGGTAGAAAAAAAAAAAAGATGGAAAAGGGCACTTGGCATTTTGCCATTGGTCAATTTCCTGATTCATTAGTGGCCCTTCGCCTTCTTTACATCAGTTCCTGTTGTTTTCTGCCTTTTAGGAAATCACAGCTCTCATTTCTGACAAAGGAGCTAAGAAAGCTGGCTGTGGCACTGCACATTTTTAAGCTCAGTACTCAGGATGCTGAAGCAGGAGGATTGTAAGATTGAGACAAAGCTGTGCTAAAACAATAGCAAAACCTCTAAAAGCCGTCACTCTGAACGCTGTCTTACATCCTGAGGATGTCAGTGCTGGTGGGTAGTCAGATGTGAGATGCTCTCATGTCTTTCGAGGGGAGACTAGGTGTGGCTGGCCTGTGCCATTAGACAGCCTGGGCTCTAGAATGAACTTTAGAAAGGCTTTGCTACAAACCGCCCAGGATTAAAGTGCTCAAAGCTTAGCTCTTTAGAAAATCCAAATGCAGAATTTCAAAGTCATTAGACAAAAAAATCCTATCACTAAGCTATATCCTCAGGCCCAGTTTTGAAGTTTTGAAAGAATTTTGGGGGCTATCTCTTGAAACATAATCGGTCTGCTTTATACGTAAGCAAACGGAACAGTGAAAAGTCAGGAATCATGTAGAAATTTGGAAGCAAAAGATAACCTTTGGTCCAGATATATCTCCTTTTTTTTTTTAAAGTTCGTACTGTATAAACATTAGTGCTATGTATCTCCTTAGAAAACAGCCACACGAAGCTACAGAGAAAAGCCCCAGAAAAGTGATTTTTGTTAAACCCTAAAGAAGCCCTTTATGGCTCTCCAGGGTTGTATTCGCAGATCAGAAGGGGAGGGCTGCTGAGAGCAGGCATCTGCCATTGCTTCCCTGACTGCAGGAAATAAACAGCCTGGGCTCTAGCTGACATCTTCCAGTAAGCGGCTGGATAGGCTTGGGCAGTGTTTCTCGTCTCCCCTGAGGTGTGACTATCCTTTGTCTTCCACTCCAAATCTCAGGGGCTTCAGCCCTCTGTAATGCTCCCCCCTCGCTCTGAACCTTGTCCGGGTGAGTGCCCACCGTCACCGAGGGATCGAAGGGCCCCTGAGTGTGCTGAGGGCAGATGCAGCTCCAACCACTGCATCCAGCAAGGATCGGTGGTCAGAAAGGGGTTAATAATATAAGCATGTTGGATTAGCAGCTGAGGACAAACGAGGACAGCCTCTCCCCCAAATACCACGCAGCAGTTTTATCAACAGGAGAGGCTAGAGTTGGGAAAGCCAAGCCAAGCCACGGTGGCATCCTGATTCAAGGCTTTAAAAAGAAGGGACAAAGAGCCGGGCAGCGTGAGGATTCCACTGCTATGAGTAAAACAAAGGCTTACGGAGTCTGTGCATGCGTAGACAGATCTGGCCAGCAGGACACATCTGCCCACTCTGGCTTGCAAGTCTCAGCTCTGAACCCCTGTTAGAGTGGCCGCTGTTGGCTAAATCACCCAATCATCACCCCTCACTCTCCCTTCCTGATCAGATCTCAACCACAGAGTTCTCCGTGGTAGCCAAAGTCTAAAGTCACTGACAGAGGTGGTAGATTCCACGCTGAAGCAACTCTCGGATGTTAGCCTGAGGCTCCGGCTGGAAGGATCTGGATGGAGCCCCAGCCTCCTAGCAGGTTCCAAGGAGTGGGTCTGATCTGAGTGACCTGGGTCAAGCCAGTCTTTACGCCTTCGCTGCGTGCCTCAACGTTACTTACATCTACTGACACACTTACCTCAGAGTCAGAAGTAGTTCTGGAATGGCAGCTCCGTCTGCAGTGAGGGCGGGGTGGGGTGGGGTCGGGAGAGATGGCGATGCAGATGATCGTTCTTGGAAAGATGTGCATAGCCCGGCAGATTGAAATGGGGGAGAGGAATGGGGGGGTGGTGGGGCTCGGGGGTGGTTGGTGAGGCACAACATTGGGGACACTACCTCAGCTACAGATAGGACAAAGTAGCACCAAGTGTGTGTCTGCGTTTCCCCTCCTAGCTTACTTTGCAGTGAGAAAAAATATTATAGCTTTTTGTGCATTCTGTATTTCTGAAGCTTTCTGACATTACAAACATTGTTTTTATTAGGGAAATAAGCGATAAATATTTAATAATGGTACAAAGTAAAAGTTTCATAATTCTCCTAAAATGTGTGAATTTCTTTTAGGGCATGATATATAAAGTAATACATGTGTGGGTATATATTTTTAGGGAAGCTTTAGTTAGCATAGTACTTCAGAGGAAAAAAATGTGAATATTGATCTTTTTCCTCCAGTGAGATATAACCTGGGCATCACAGACAGGTGTGGCAATTCAGGCTACTTAATCATTAACCTTTCTCCACAGGGAGATCCAAGACTTCCAACGAGATAACACGATTGTTGTTTCCTAAGAATGCCTCAAGACTGACATAAACCCTTATTTTCAAAATGAATGGTTTGATCTTGGTACGATCTTACTTCTTAAATTCTCTGGGAGTTTTTGAGGCAGCCTGTTCCTAAATTTAGTCCATCACATTCACACACCATAAAATCATACAGTCTGCTTGGGTCATAAGAGCAGACTCTCTCCTTATGAATCTGAAACCTGCTTTCTCTTCCTTGGCCCAGTGAAATGAGGAAACCTGGCGGGCAGTCTCTGAGGCTCTACCTCACTGCTGCAAGGTTGTTAACTTGGTCTCCTCCATGTCAGGATCCATTAGCTTAAAAAAAAAAAAAAGTTACTGAGCAGGGTGTGGTGGTCCACGCCTGTAATCCCAGCACTTGGGAGGCAGAGGCAGGCAGATCTCTGCGAGTTCGAGGCCAGCCTGGTCTACAAAGTGAGTCCAGGAATGCCCAGGTTAAACAGAGAAACCCTGTCTCCAAAACCAAAAAAGTAAATAAATAAATAAGTTTTTAAAAAAATAGCTGCTGACCTTCACACTCACAGAGAGTTAACATGTGTTGACTATCACCTCAGGACTTTTGCCAGGTGTAGTTCTTTTACAACATCAGAGTCTGTAATAGTCGGAGCCTATTGTAAGCAGAATGACTTTTGATACTATTCATACAGAAATACTACACGCTGAAGACACAAGAAGAAATAATACTTGGCCACCAAACCTATGGTTTTCAAAATAGGATATGCTGAGTGTCTCTTTTGAATAGATTGTTCTTGAGTTCCATCCAGCAAACCCTCAAAATCACTCCACAGTTGCCTTCTTATTTGAGTCACAGCATCTGGGGCAGTGTTATAAAATCTGTGATTGGTTGTAAGTAGTTGAAACTCATTAACTTAAGAAATTTGCTGCTAAGATACATGGTGAAGCAAAAGGAAACGCCAAGAATAAATCAACTCCAATATTCCAACATTTTTAGATTGTGAAACTAGGAGGAGAGAGACGGTTTTTCCAGGTGTATCACAAGCAAGGGCCAGGGCACCTTGACTGACAGCTGCATTGAGGTCATACGTGACAATGGAAGGTAGTTCTTAAAAAACAAGCCATGGCACGGCTGTCACTGGAATAAAGAACAGAAGCTGAGGAGAGAAAACAGCATTTGTTGTTTGTAATGGCACTTGTCACGTTTTCATCAATGAGTAATTTGGGTAATTACCCATTTGATGTTGTCCTTCCCCACCAGATTTTATGTCCTACAAAGAAAACTTAAATATATTATTTGCTCTGTTACTACAAACATCTAGGGCAGGGGCTAGAGCCTAATTAGAACTTAGAGACTGAGTTTGTTAAATAAACGAAATGCCCGTGGCTTCTGGGATAGAAATGACACATACACTGTTTGCCTTAGTCGATTAAGAGATCTTTACAAGTAGATGAATTACATATTAGAGAAGGGACCGCTCCTCCGAAAGGCATGTCACCCTGGAGGAGACAGCCCATGCTCTCTGTGACTGATGTGTGTTGGAAAGGAGGGAACCTTCTTCTCCAGACCTCAGGACCATAGCTGGATCCCACCTTCTATCTACCTGCTGCCCAAACGACTCACACTCCTGGCTGGACGCTTAAACTTCCACTGTTCTTTGTAATGTCATTGTAGAAAGCCTGGGTGTGTCTGCAGCCAGAACAGTATTTAACAGCAGAAATATTTAACTCCACATCTAATGTGTCCTCTGTAAAGCTTGCTGCTCTCCCAAGGAATTCATTTTTCTCCTCAATCTTGTCTGCACACTATCCTCTTAAGCCAAGCTGGTTACTTATTCCCATCTCTCTATCTACAGCATGGAGAGCACCGACATAGTAGCAGAAGGTGTGTCCGCTTCTGCTGTGTTGGCATAGCCTGGCACGGGGCTGGGAGAACATGAACTCATTTATTGAACCTGAAAAGCCATCGAGAAAGAAAGAGTTTGACAAATAAATGTGTCGAGCTTATGCAAATACAAGTTCATATCCCAAAGTAATACTTTGTATATATGTGTAGAGTAATACCCCCCTCCCGAACAGACAAGAAAAGAAAAAATTAAAAGAGTGCTAGCTCCCTAAGCTATAGAGAAATGTTTCGCCCTTTCTCGAATAGGCACATCCAAGGGCTTGTTTGTGGGGTGTAATATTTCTGCATCAAATTCTGACAAAAGAAACAACGAATGATGCAGAACTGGTCTTCTCTAAGGGCTTCATTCCTTTCTGTCAATCAAGGAGAATGTTAATGAGGAGGGTTCCTAGGAAGTCACCCATTCCTCACCAGCATCGGAAATTTAGTTTCACTTTGCAGGGGCTGTTCCCTGCCAGACTTACGAAGTCTGTAATCCATCTCTAGACAATAACTAATCCTTACTGATTACCAACAAAAAAGTCAACACAGATATTTTCCTGTTTGCATTCTTATCAGACTGTATCAGAACCAGCTGTTTGCAAGTGTGTTGTTGCTGGCTTTCTGGTGTTTTGTTTTGTTTTGTTTTTTCTTTTCTTAATCCCAAGGGATAAATTCTCCACACTATTGTCTGAACACATGCAAATAAAGCTGCCTCTCAATGCATAATTGCAGTTTTCACTGAAGTATTTGAATGGGTAGAGAGGAGACCCCATACTCTTCTGTGACAAAACGAGGGAAAGAGTTTCCTGTCTCACAAACTGGACTCTCCTTTCAAACTTGGGATATATTAGAATCTGCCCCGTCTCTGGCATGTCCTGGTTTACGTGGCTGCCTCTTGGCTCTGCTCAGAGGGTCTGCTGAGAACTTTGTGAAAGCCAAAGTAACTTTAACCTAGAAAGCAGAAACAGTGAAGTTAGCAATGTGAAGATGCTGCAATTTCAATCCATAACAGGTGACCTCTCTGCTCCGCTGTTCATCAACACAGCCTCCTGTGACATAAGCAGTGAGTAGTTTTTCTTCTTTCAAGAGGCCTCAGCGCTCCATTGCCAAGGAGGCAAGAGCGTTAGCGGCCCAGCCAAGGCGGTCTTGCAGACTACAGTGCAAACTGAGGTGCGTGATATAGCTCGGGGCAAGCAGTTAACCTTTGGTGTTTCGGTTACTTCGTCTGTAAAATAGGGATAAGAACACTGCACAGGTGTGATGCCTGGACTAATTACTATCATTATCATTATTGATGGGAAAATAATGCTGGTCACTGGTTTCATATCTCATATTAGCACTGGGGATCATTTGTATTTCCTCTACACAGGATCCATTTTATAGAAGTCTGTAGAAAAAGAAAATCTGATGACAAAAGCCATTTATATGTAGAGCTCGGGACAATGAAGTCAAAACGACAGTATCTACCTAAGGTGACTCCTTTAGATGGTTTTGACAATTTGTGTTTAGTTGTTTTCTTTGTTTTGTTTATCTAGACAGGGTTTCTCTGTGTAGGTTTGGCTGGCCTGGACTCGATTTGTAGACCAGGCTAGCCTTGAACTCACAGAGCTCCACCTGCCTCTCCCCGGGTGCTAGGATCAAAGGTGTGCACCACCAATCCATGCCCTAGATGTTTTCTAAACGTAGGCTAAATGAATACTACAAGAACACGAAGACATTTCTCATGCTCACCATCAAGTAGGAAGCAGAAGAATGCTCCCCACGTCAGCAAGAGGTGACCCTGTGACCTTCTAGAACAAGTTTAGTAGTAGTCAGGGTTTAGAGTAGCCCAAGCAAGTCCAAGGACATTATCAGAGGTCCCACGTCATCTCCCTCCATGCGGCCTTCTGCCGCATAAGGACCTCAGCTCAGGCAGTCTGAAGCTCGTGAGATGGCCTGTGGGAAGGGCAGGTGGGCACCGTACTGCCACCAGGGCACAGCTAATGACTTCACACACCAATAAAAGAATGATCAAAGGGAAATTAAAAAAAGAAAAACCCAGCTTTTCTCCCGATTCTGAGCTAGAAATTCTAATTGCTCTTCCCATGATTCCTTTACGTGTTGGCAGAAAGTGACAAGGAGCCATTAAAGGAAGCGTGAAAGGCTGAATGTGCCGAAAAGGTCAGTGCTCAGCACTGCAGGGCTACAGGACTCTGTATCCGGCGGTGCAGACAGAGGCTGGTAGACAGGAATTCTCTTTCCGCGAGCTGAGCCAACATGGAGCCTCAAATTTCCAATGTCCGAAGCCCTAAATTACCTTCCTGGTAGGCCAGTCACGCCAAGAACTCCAACTTCACCCTCATGTTCACCTCAGAATGCTACGCAACCACTTCCCACCTGAACCGTTAAATCTACGACCGTCCCTGCCTTCACCCAGCGAATGAAACATAACAATTAGCATTTTTAGCACGATGGAAATTGCTAACCCAACCTCTCTGCGTACTACACCATTAAGCTCGATTAGAAATCCCTTCATGATCAACATCCATCTCCTCGCGTCTTGCTTGAAGGTTAATAATGTCTGCCATCTCCTGCGAGAGGGCAGAGGACCGTATTTACGAAAGGAAGCCCTGGGTGTGACCGCCAGAGAGAACACTTCTGCCGCAGTCCACCAGAGGGTGCCCTTCTGGAGAGAGCAGCAGGACCAGCGCAGACCCTGGGTTCCCTGACCCGGTGACTGCCATTCGGATGGACCTTGAGAGGACACAGCCTGGGCGCCCCTGGCTCTCTGTTCTCACCTTCTGGCGTTTCCCTTTCTAATAACACTGCAGCTGTCAGAAGTCAGGGTTGGCCAGGTCACAAGGCGATGGCAAGAAAAAGTGACCTGTTGGGCCGTCTAAAGTAAACATCCGGTTTTAGTCTTCGAAATGGATGCTGGGTGAGATTAACCAGGCCGTAACTCCTGGGTTTGAAACATCCACGGATTCTGCAGCCTTATGCGTACGGCAGCGTGAACAGCGCATGTATGTTACAGAGAAAGTGCCTGCATTATATATAATGCATAAAGAAATGTACCTAGCCCTTAGCATACCAGATGTTTCTGCTTAGAAGCCTGAGTTATCCGGGAGATGGGGTAGGACGTTCTGTAGTGAATCCCCTACCTGAGTGACGTTTTTAGGCCTTGCCACTCAGGCTGATTTAGATATTTTAGGGAGGGTTGTAAACTGAAGCAAATAAAGGCAAAGCCTACATATTTCCTCTCCCCTCCCCTCCCCCCCCGTTTTATATTTCTTAAGAGGGGTAGGGCAGGGAAGGGGCTTATTTTTGTGAACTCTGTGTAGGTGGTGAAGTGAAATGTGAGGCATTCTCCGTGTCTGTAATATTGCTCAGTGTAGCAAACCCTTTTTCTTGTTACAGCACGGTAAATGGGGTGTTTAATTTGGAATTCAGTGTAGTCACGAGTCAAGGTGCAGCCGTTTTATTACAGAAATACAATTTTATTGGAGGCTGAAGATTTAATCTACACCTTACGTAGAGAGCCATAAATGGCAAGCCTATTTTACATTTTGCATTGCATCTGATATATGTAATTCCTGGCCTAATTTTAGAGTTTGAAAAGGTGAAAGAGTCACAATACGTAGATTTAAATTCTTCAACGCCCCAGCTACAGATGACATTTTCAAACGAACATTTTCCTGCTTCTTAGATCTGAAGCTTCATAGATCTGAAGCCATCTCTTCCCTGCGGTGACTAAGCTGTGTGCACATCCCTTTCACAGCTTTCTGAGGTGACACCAAGCTTCCCTGAGAGCAACCCCAGGTTGCAGCAAATGCTTCCTTTGTTTGAATTTGTATGGAACGTCATCCAGCTTGAAAGTAAGGTGCCTAGGTGATGTGGGCACTTTGATCCCTATTGCTCTTAATATGTGCTAGGGTAATTTTTTTTTATCTGTTCAGATTTATGTATCAGGAATAATACATACATACATAATATGTATCAGGAATAAAGTATTCAGTGTAAAATTGAAAGGACTGAATATGAAATGAGTAGTCAAATGCTATTAGCTGGAAAACTAGAACGACATTGGAATCCAAATTCCAGTTTTGACAAATAATGCATTTTCTTACACACACACACACACACACACACACACACACACACACACACCTGCCCTTCCATGTGTCTTTGAAGCACTATCCAGAAATCAACATTTCCTACCTTTTCTTTACCACCAGGTGGCGCCCTTTGTTTATGGACATCTGTCCATTTCCTTTTCAAAGATGCTTCCAGATAAATACCTCCAGAGCTAAAATACTGTTGCAAACACAAAAATTTAACACACTGAGATAAAAAAAAAAAAAGCTAAGGCTTTTCAGGCTTTGGTATAATAAACCTTGCTTCAAGACTCCTATTTGCTCCTAGATTTAATAGCTCACACATTTTCCTATTTACAACTCCGCACACGGAACATCAGAAAAGAATATTGTCGTGTGTACCATAAACAGTGCTGGAGCTAGTCTGCTTCACACAGAACTATCATTTTTATACCCCCAAACACTGGGCTCCTGCAGTCAAAAAGAGTCAAATCTCTGCTCTTTTAGTAGTCTTAAAAGCCTAAACCTCGTAGAGAAGATAATGTTTTTCTTCAGACAAAAGAGAGCAGTGACACAGCTGTCTGTAGCAGAGGGTCAGTTCTTCTTCTGGCCAAGTTCTCCTCTCTTCAATTTAAGATCCACTTAGGACAGTCTGAGAGCATCTTAGCTCTGTTAAACAGCTAATCTGAGCTAAATGCTGTTATGCAAGGGATACTGTTTAATAATTGTGTTTCTAAGGAATGAATCAAGGCGTAAACAAAAGGCAATGATACTTTGTTTTAAATTAAAACCTCGGTTCACTTCTGCAAATAATTGTGGAATGAGGCTACCTGAGCCAGCTTCTTACCCATGGCCAACCTCGATCTGGGAAGATCGCTTATTCACAAGGGAAATAGCCCTGCCCTCTGTGGCACCTCTGTCTGGGATCCTTAAGGCAGATTATGAACCTCGAGGCTGGAAGGTCTATTAATGACATACTCGTTTGGTGAAATCATAGAGTTCCATTTCTCATGAAAGCAGGGTTCCTGCTGCATTTAAAACACATTATTATTATTATTATTATTATTTTATTTTTGCATAGAAACTTTTCTCTCCTTGTACTTAACATCTTTAAATTTTGCACACACATCTGCTAAACAGTGAGTAGAAGATCTGGGTGTGTGCACGCCTTGTTTGAACGCCTGAGAAATTTGGCTCTCCTGCTGGTGTACAAACTGGTTCTGTGACGGGAGGGCGGCTCAGTGAATGTGAGGGGCCCTTACACAACAGATGCGCCATCACCATCTTCTGTCTGCTCGCACACAATAAAATGGTGACACAGGAAAGCGTTCTCGTGCTGCACCCACCGGGTCTGTCTCTGAGACGGTTCTCTAGTCTCCAGTCTCTAACCCAGGCTGCCTCTTCAAAGGCTGTTGGGCAGCGACAACAAGGGGGCTGTTCTGTTCCAGTGTTCCGAACGCAGTCCTGTTTGTGGGTGGGTGGGAGGGCTCACAATGCCGAAAGGACCGGCCGTGTTTGCGTGAGGAAATGATGGAGAGCAGGAATTAACGCTCGGGCTGAGAGTGAAAGCAAACCTGAGCCAGAAGCCCAGTTCCTGGAACTGCCTCTAACCTTCACAGTGACGAATTTAGCTTCGATGGCTTCTTTCATTCACTGCTTCCAAATCTGAGTTGAGAAATTTTAAACCTGCGGCAGGATTTCTGTTGCTGTTGCTTCTGCTGCTGGGTTTTGTTTTTCCTAACATCTTCTAAAAATTACAAGGAAACCCAGACTCAGTTCTCACTTTGGAATCCTCCACTCATTTGTTCCTTCTTTTAGATGGGAAAGGGGAAGGAAGCAAGACCAGTCCTTCCCTCCTCTTCCTCTCTTCTTATTTTCAGTGCTTACCAGTGCTGCCCCTGCTCTCTTTCAGTGTGGAAATCCTCACTTTTCTGCAGTGTTTCAGACTCACACAGATTCCTTGGGGGTTAAGAAGGAGCTAACCAACTGCACACGGGAAACTGAGGCTGGAAAAGCTGCCTTTTTGCTAATTTCCCCCCAGAGCAGAAGTCATGGGTGACTTTTGTTTGTTTGTTTCAAGCACAATGACTTAATGACTTTAATTTGGTATGGTGTGGTAGAATCAAGTCTGAACGTATGAACCTACTAAAATTTAGTTTGACTTCTTTCTATAAACATTTTTACTGTTTTCAAGTGAGTAATAAACAAGTTAAAGTTAAAACTTCTTCCCTCCACCTCCAGATGGAATTATAAAAGGCCGCTGTCTGCGGATGAGAAATAGCCTTGTCGGACCCACCAGTAGGTTATGTAATGTGTGCTGTAGACCACCAGGGGCTGACCTGAAAACACTAGTACCTTTTACACAGAATCAGTCTCCAGGGTCAAACACAGTGTGCGTGAAAAGGTGGGGATTGACACACTGCCTATATATGCACACACACACACACACACACACACATATATATATGTGAGTCTTTACTTTCGTTCTTAGCATTCAGATCACACATTAGCATGTAATTTTATGATTTCAAGTATGCTGCCTGGTATATTGTATTCATCTCTTCAAGCACTGATGCATTATTTTGTGATACTACCTAAAGCTGACTTTCAGTGAATATTAGAGCTCTTGAGAGTGATGTAATTTAAAGCTAAGAAGCAGTTAGCAGTCATTTTTTTTTTTCCTGTTTTGCATTCTGGGGTCAAATTAATAGATTTGTTTTGAAATGTAAATCTTAAAATAGTATCTGCCTCCAACCATGAACTGTGGGTCTGGAACTTACGGAGTGAGTGTGGCCAAGCTCTGGCCTTGGGTTGTCACTCACCAGGTAAAAGCCACTCTTTATTATAGCGAGTTTACAATCTGAGGCCCTGCTAGGTTCTTACCAGCACCAATGCTAGTTGCCCTGTGTATCTCAAAGCCAGTCAGACCAGCATGTTTAGAATTGCAGCTGGGAAATAAATGTCATGCCAGTGGCCCCCAATCAGACACCAGAAGAAGGATTATGTGGCTATTTAGCCCAAAAATTAAGTTCGTGCTTTTAATTGATGTCATATCCTGTGCAGGGTCCACAGTGCTTAAATCAAAGGGAGCACAGGAGCCACACGGGAAACAGAACACCCACTCCCTTCAGCCTCTGCCTCCAGCGTTCTTCCCCTCAACACTAATTTTGGTTTGAATTCTTTCAGGCAAAGACAACAGGAAACAGTAAACATGGCAACACCATGAAAATAATTTTTGAACGCACTATTTCTCTCCGTGTTCAAAGGGTGAGTCCTACAGGCTCCAGAGGAAATCGCTGTACCATTAAGCCCAGTGCTGACGAAAACAGCCACCCTCCCTCCCCCGGAGAGCGGGGACCCCTCTTCATTTCATAAATCTTTCCCAAGCATGCCAAAGCCAGGAACTGATTGTGTCTCTCACATCAATGCCCAAAGTCTTGGTACGTCAGAACAGTACGTTCAAAGGGGAACCTGACAAGTTTGGGAGCAGGGCTTCAGTTATAACTGACAGCCAGATGTCTGGCTGCGTGGACGCAGCAGCCCTGGAGGAATGCAGGGAGCCTGGAGATGCGAACAACTGAACAGTGAGCCCAAGAAACGACAGACACATCAGCAGTGGTACCACAGGCCGTCAGCGTGGAGTTGCTTCGACTGATAAAGACTTTGGATGTCAAGAGCTGGGACTAAGTCTCTTCGCTCTGCGTCCTCCATCGCCACCCCGCCCCACACCCCCGCCCCGCCCCGCCTCCTCACAAACAGGCTTGTTAGTGGTTGAGGGCCCAGCAGGAAATGTTTTGACACCCAGTACCAAACACCAATCCATCACAGGGGCCTTTAATATACTTAAGTGTTTAGCTTATGGAGGCAAGCGGATTCCAACAGAAACGGCATCGTCATTTGACTAACTCTGCACTACCTTTCTTGTTCTTCCTTCTTACCAAAGGGTATCCGAAAGGACGATATTAAGATTCAAATATAAAGGAAATGTTGTTTAATTACGATTAAAGCAATAATCATCATGAAGCTGTCGCTATCTTCCTTTACCTGTGAATGTTAGAAGACAAAAAAGTTTCTCAGTAGAAGATACATGTATATGTATGAACATATATAAGTGTATATATATGTATACATATAGTGATTTCTTAACCTAGCTAGGCATCCATTCCTTTCTTCCTTTCTCCAGACACCACATTTTTGTGAAATGTTTTTCTTTTTGTATTTGACATGTGCTGTGACTTTTAACTTAGCAAATCCACCAAGCCAATCCAGTCTAAATATGCATTAGAAATGTGGAAGGAGCTCAGCATGTGTGTCTCATTGTGTGAAGTTTTTGAATCACTAGAAATTTTAGCTAATATTTATAGAATTAGATATTTGCCAAAATAAAACTATAGTGGATGTGTTCAGTCTATTAGTGATATTTGGTGAACTTTTTTAGTACCTGAGAGCTATTTCTCAGTTTCCACCAACATGTTTTTGAATGACTAACATTTATGTTCTTTTAGGGATATTCTTTTAAATGTAGTTTTTAGGGTGGTGCTTGGGCTTAATATTTCAAATATACTTTCTTTTTTGTGACATCCTGTGTCGGGCCTCAGTATATAATACTGTAGGTTTCACCTCTAAAACCTGTTTTCAGGTCTAAGCGTTCTCTAGGAAATAATCATAACCAAAGGGCCTGTCAAAGTGGCTGCTGCGAATGCAGGGTCCTTCCTGGGCAGCTGGTTGGCCACTCTGGCCCCTCCGGAGGCCTCAGTAGACATTGCTTCATGTGGACACGTGTAACAAGTCTCCAAACAGAAGCCTCCAATGCTGTCTCCTAGAAACAAGACTCCCAGAAAGCATGCTGACCAGGAAGAAACAGCAGGGGTGAGAGACTGGGCCAAGGCGCTGGAAACATCGTAACAAACCCTAATTGGATGTCCATGCTTAAGAAATGTGGCTTAAGAAAGCCACATACAATAATTCCTTGCAGATGGCTTCAGGGGCTAATAGAAGGAAGCAGAGCATTAAGATTAGTGTCCCCAAAGTCTCTTAGACCCATTAGCGTTTGGAGGGGCGCTCACTTCAGGGACAGTGATCAGGCAGTAGGATGCAAAGTGTTTGTTGGTGTTTCTCTCCAAAAGGAGCAGAGCGTCTGTCCTAGTGCATCACATTGTGAAACCCAGGCAACTGAATACGCACACCTACACATGTATACCCCCCACAGCAACACACACACACACACACACACAAACACACCTACCATTAGAAGCTCCACAATCTTTTTTTTTTTTTTTTTAAATGAGAACAGAGCCATCCTGGAAAATATTTCTGAATAACAACAATAAAAGTGGCTCATCATATCACTGCTCTAATACACAGTAGAGATCTTTTTTATCACTGTTCATTTATTTGCTGAACAAATGTTCCTTCAGTGGTTACCAGATTCCAGGCTTGGACTAAGCTTTGGAGATAAAATAACCAAACCAACCAACCAACCAACCAACCAACCAACCAACCAAACCAAAAAACCAACAAACCAAAACCAAACCAAACCAAACCAAGTAACCAACCAAACAAAAACAAACTAACCGACCAACCAACCAACCAAACAAACAAACAAAAAACTAGTGTAATCAGTAGCCACCTTCCAAAAAGAACAGCCTGTACAAGAATATGTGTTGAAGATGGATGGGTGGGTGGATGGGTGGGTGGATGGACAGATGGATGGACAGGTAGAAACATGGGAACATTGGTGGGGGACAGATGCTTCTCAGGTCTGTTAGTCTAGCATGATAAGTGCTTAGCATGTGATCCTTGAACTGAGCACATTGTAGGAGGTCCACAGCCTAACCCTGGGCAGAGATGGCCCAAGACAAACTCCATGGTGGCCACTGTCTCATTGTGATCCTTGATGCTACTTGGTGATTTAAGCTACGTATCAGGACCCCTGAAGTCAATGAGGTTTCCCAGGTCCTGACAACCTGTTCAGAATTACAATTGGTGTCAGAATTCCTGATTGAACCTGGAGGTAGCACCCTGGTTATAAAGAAACATTTACAGCTCAGACATGTGGGGAGGGAAGGTCATACCTTCCACAGATCACTGGAAAACTATCAGGTGCCTCCATACCCTGGTCTACCTTTAAGATGAATGTTCTTGATTCCAGCTGCTTGTACCCACATCAGGAGAGAGAGCCCATGTCCAAGCCCCACTCCTCACTGGCTTCCTGACTATTGCTTCTCACAGTGTGGCCAATGGCTTGATACTGAGATTACACAGTGTTTCTAAACTGGTGCTGCAAACTTATATTCCACAGCAGAATAACTGTCAGAACCAGCCCCATGGAAGGGACCTGGAGACCATCAAATCTGCTTCTTCCAGAACAGGGGACAGAGCCTTGGGGACAAAAGGAACACTGAACAGGGGCTCTGTCTCCAACGTGCTGCCAGGTAAAGCTGGATGCTTGGAATAAGTCAAACTTGCCAGACCAGTGAGAGGTGGAAATCAAATCAGAAAATCTTCCCACCTAGCTGGATGTTTTCCATGAGACACTAGTGAACTAGATTTTCTTCGTCCGGTTGGTTGCTTTGCAAAGGGAATTCCTGGATGGGTAGGATGGTGTGTCTCTAGTTCCCAACTCCACAGACCCGTGCCATGTCACCCCAACACTCATGAAGACAAGGAACCTTCCCAGGAAGGTGTGGAAGAAGAAACACGGACGGTTGACGTGGTGGTACTCAATTCATATGTTCATTCCACAAACCCCACACACTGTGCAGGTAGAAAAGAAAGAAACTGGCAGAGCTGAGGTGGGAAGAGGTGGGCTGAAGGGGAAGCATGGTGGACACTCCAGCCTGGGAAGACCAGCAGCTAAAGAGGCAGCCTAGGACAGAGTGCTTGGAGGATTGCTGCTGCTGCTGCTGTGGGTGCCTGTGGCCCCCGCTCACGCTAAGAGCCTGGAAGATGCCTGGCACTGTGTTCAGTGTCTCATAGGATTCGGTTATTTAACTGCCGTGGCAAAACTATTAAACTGGTCTCATTGTCTTCATTTGACAGATGAGAGGACTGAGTCAGAGAGTTTAAGTAGCAGCCTAGTCTAGTGACGTCATTTAAATGGTTAAATGAGGATCCCACGTTCAGAGTGTGGAGTGAATTCAAGGCCAGCCTGTGTGACCTCGAGAGAAGCTTTTCGAAGAATAAAAAGAGCACTCGAGGCACCCTGCAGTGGGAGAGCACTTGCCTCACATGCCCAAGACTTTGAGTCCAGTCCCCAACATTCCCCCCAAGAACTGAGTTGAGAGAAGGATAGTGAGCAAAGTATAAACAAGGGAGTACTCAAGGAAAGAAAGAGCAGCCAGCCCCGGGGCCACCTCGTAGCCGTCCACCTCCTCGCTGGTCTCCACAACCACAGCTTGCTCTCCTTGCAGCTCCCTCAACAGAAGGCTGCCTTCAGGACAAAGCAATGAAACATGCAGACATCTGCAGAACACAGCACTGCTTGGCTTGTTATCTGCAAGGTACAAACCCGGGTAAGACATCTCCCTCTTTGGGTCTCCATCCCCTCACCTGTAGATAAGAGATAATGAGGAAGTGTGTGTCTTTGAGGTGAGACATCTGGAAAAGGATTTCTGTGAGGCTCCTGATCCTTTCTGGTTTAGCAGGCTCACAGCCACTCCACCGCTCTCTAAGCCACTTCCTGGTTGCTTTTGGAGACTGCTCCCAACAGGTGCCCACCTTGCCTGGTCCATCTCACTTCCTACCCTTTTTTGATACTGACGCTGCAGTACAATGCTGTAGCTGACCTCACCTCACCTTTTCTCACCTGACTTTTGTCTGGAATATCACCAGCGTCCCAAGTCCTTATCACACAGCCCCCAGAACCTTTCTCCCTTGCCTCCCCCCCTCCCTGGCTAGGCTGGGGATAGTTCTCTGAGCTACAGAGAACCTCTGGGGTAGTGTTCACCCCAAAGAACATTGGGGCCACCCTTTTAGCTCCAGGGCCCTCCCCCCTCTAAAACTCTTTAATTACCATTAACTTCTCTTCCCCCCCATAGCGTTTGCATGCTCTTTTAGACAATCTGAAGGGTGATTTCATTTCACAGGAACAACATTCTCACAGGTATAAACATCACACAGGAAATTATTCTTTTTCTTCTTCTCATAGTACCAAGTAGACATATATTTGTTGGCTTTAGAGGACTGAATCAGCAAAACAACAGTGTGTGTCAGAAATTTTCCAAGGGCTCAGGACCCACCATTGCCCCTCGGCAGACTAGTGACTCCTGCTGCGAGGACAGTGCTAGCAAGGACAGTCTGATTCACAGCTTGTCCACAACCAACCACAGGGGAAGCCATGCTCAAGGACATCTTCCTGCTGCCAGGCAAAGACGAGTGTCTCCTAGCAACCAGATTCCAGTGGCTTCCTGTCCTGGGAGCCGGCTATGCTGGCTACCTTGTTGGGCATAGTTTGACTTATTTGCCTCACTGATGCTGAAACATTTAGGAATAAGGTCTGATCTTGAGGCCATCTGCTCCAACAAGAGCAGAGATGGCATTGCGTCCATAACATCCTTTTAGGCTCAACCTTGATACTGACATTAGCACTGGTGTTGCGTCTCAGGTTTTCTTCTGTTTATCAAGACAGTAAGTTTCTCAGTGTCATAAAATGGACTTTCATTGGGACTTCGTTGTGAAGGGCTCAAAACTGACTCTAAACACAGAGTTGCTTTCCCAAGCCTCGTGTGTTAAAAGGCTGACTATTTTTCTCTCTCAGAAAGGAAACTCCAGATGAGCTAGGAAGCCTGAATTAAGTGTTCGTAGACACACGTGACAGGAGAGTGGCAAACCACAGCCTCCAATTCCAGCGACGCTACAGAAGCCTGCTGCTGCCCTGGCTTCAGGCTCAGAGACAGGGGCTTGCAGATTCTTTCAGTCAGGGCCTCATGTACACATGACACATTTCTTGGGAATAACCATCATTTCCTTCCTCCCCTCCAGCAGACAAGTCAAAAATGACTCCTAATGATTTGGGCCACGGCAGAGGGTCACTGTGGACCACAGCACCGGGACACAGCCCTATGATTTCCCACAGAGAGTTCAGGGTGCTGTAGGAAGGCGCTACGGGCTTTCATCGTTGCATCTTCCACTCAACAAAATTTATCCCTGGACGAATTCTTCATTCAGAGGGTGTTGAATGATCCCTGGAAAATCCACCTAGCTTCCTCTTTGGAGGTTCTATGAACTTTTATTTCCGGGCTGCAAAATCAGCCATGTGTTTCAGCCCAGGCACTTGTGTGTGGTTCTGTTGGCTCACTAAGTAAGCTTGCTTGCCTTTGAAGGCTTCACTCCTTGTCTTGGGATGTTTTTCATTGCCTGAACTGGTCAGAATCCCACCACGT
Organism: Meriones unguiculatus; assembly: GCF_030254825.1. Lineage (NCBI taxonomy): Eukaryota > Metazoa > Chordata > Mammalia > Rodentia > Muridae > Meriones > Meriones unguiculatus. Next base: position 117,425,464 of record NC_083356.1, read on the forward strand.
GTCTTTAGGAACTTTACGAGGTTTTTCATTTAACTGCTTGGCCTCCTGCCTGTGTGAATTCTGGTTTCTTGGTCTTTAATTACAAGTCTCTTCACTGTTGTTGTTTTGTTTTGTTTTTGAAAACTAATAAATCCAGATTTTTCAAAAGGAGGAAATGTATCTCTCACTTCTCTGGGGCTTTCTAAGCTTGTAATAGTAGAATGAGCTAGGGCAAGGTGGCCAAGGCCTTGAGGAAGGCCTATACCCCATGCCCAGTACTTTAGTGCCTGGTAGAAATCCAAGATGATTCAAAGACAGAGGGCCTGGGTCCCAGCCTCCATCTATTTCTTAGTCGTTTATATAATACTTAGAAATGGCCAAATTGACCAGGTGGATCTAGGAAATCAAGGACATTGCCAGGCCATATAGAGTACTGCTAACTACACTTCATTTCCACAGCCCTGGGTTAAAACCTGGATTTGTCCTTTATTAGCTGTGTGACCTTAAGAAAGTCGTTTGACTTCTCTGGGCCTCATCTTCCTTACCCATGACATAGCAATTGCAGTAACTGCTTGCGTGAAAAGTTATGGTGAAGGTAAAATGAAGCCACGGAGGCAAAGGCTTTGGCAAGCTGGGCACTGAGCAGCAGGTGGTCATGTGGGGTGCTCTGAGGTATGTCTTATCAAACACCTGGTACCCTTGCAGAAGACACCACTGCAAGGATTGGTTGAGACAAGGAAACGAACTTTGAACTCTCTGTGCCCTTGACTTTATAGCTCCATTGGTAATTGAGGAGACTGCAGAGAAACGGACGGAGAAGGAAGAGAGCAGCTGAACACAACCTGTCCAGGAATGTCACCTGTGATGGCCACTCTTGGTTGTCAACCTGACCACATCTGAAGTCCAAGGGGCTGGGAAGACTTGTGAGCAATTTTATTGTTATTTCTATCATCATCATCATCAATGTAAGCATTTGGAGTGGGAAGACCCACTTTTAATCCAGACCTTTTGAGGTGGGAGACCCACCTTTAACCTGGATTCTGCTGGCAGCTGATATAAAGGACAGGGAAGAAGGAAGCTTGCCTTCTTCCCCTGCTTGCTCTTGTTGGCAAGTCTATTCCTTCATGGGCAACAGAGCCTACTTCTTTGGGATTCTGGCATATACTGAAGACTAGCTGAGACATCTGTCCTCGTGGACTGAATGACTACAGGAGTCTCGGACCTCCCATTGGTAGATAGCCATTGGACCAGCTGGACCACAGCCTGTAAGCCTTTCTAACACTGTGATAGATCACACACACATGTACATGCACACACACATAAAGGATTTGGCAAGCTGTGTTCTGGGCAGCGGATGGTAATATGGTGTGCTCTTTTGTACACTGGAGTTTTTGTAACTCTTATTTAAAAGGGGGGGCTAAGGTTGGCTAAAATGTGATAATGATGACTCAGCATGGTCAGCAGGGGTTTTGCTAGTACCCAGAGGGACGTTCTAGTCCCTTCTGGATATAGTCTATAAATTCTGTTCTTCTAGGGAACTCTGGCTAATACACTAGTCATTCTTAGGAGAATCAAGTTCACTGTGAGGCCACACAGCCTCTGTTTCTGCTTGCTGACCATACCTGCCTCCGCCGGGTCAGTCTAGGAAGCAGCGCTTGATAGACATGCATCCAACAGCCATCTCCCAGCTTGCTCTATGCCAGGTGTTGTGGAGAGAGGCTCCTGGAAGAGTCTATGGGAGGCCAAGCCTCGTGGGGGCTTGCTTTCAGGGGCATTTTGGATCATTTCTAATTCCTCCATGGGAATGAACACTCCCCCTTTCAACAAGATGAAGTGTGAGTCACTCACATCAGCCCTATTTTACAGATCAAAGCACAGGGAGGCTGGCATGTCCAATGCACCCCCCCCCCAAAGGCACAGCAGAACTGGAGTGGAACCAATTGAGGGCTTTCTGGAGCTGCACCAGGACAGGGTGCCACCTGCCTCTCTGAAAACAGCTGGCCAGATGAGGGGACACCTTCACTTGGTTTCTAACTCATCTTTCTGAAGACGAGTTTTTTGGGTGAAACAACGGAGTTCCCCTCTTTCCTCTCAGTATCAGCTCCAGAAGGGACTGCAAATCCCTGTGGACACACAGGAAGGCCCCTCCTGACTTTGCTGGGCTTCAGCCAACCCTTCCCCCTCTGAAATAGGAGTTACAAAACTCCAATGTATAAAGTGTATCTACTACAAAAGGGATTTACTTCATAATCTAACACAGCTAACTTTTAACACAAAAGCTGTTACAGCCTTTGAAGTATTATTGGCATTGGACGGGACACAAGCTCCCTGAAACACTGAATTGTTACACAGAACAGAAACAGTTTCCTCTTGATCTGCACACATGGGCATCAGTTCCCTTTCTTAAAGCCCTGTGAGATTTGGAGTGACCCAGTCTGAGCCCTTTCCTCCCTCTGTCCCAATAAGAAGCAAAGAACAAAACCCACCAGCTATAACAGAATAGAGAAAGAGCATTTCCTCAGAACCTGACATCACTTCCTTTCTGGGCCCTTCCACTGCTAGGGAACTCATGAGAAGGAGGAGGAGGAGGAGGAGGAGGAGGAAGAGGAGGAGGAGGAGGAGGAGGAGGAGGAGGAGGAGGAGGAGGAGGAGGAGGAGGAGGAGGAGGAGCCTCAACTTGACTCCCATTTGCAAATGTAAACCATCTATTGAAAGAGTAAAACAGCTGCTGAAATAGTTTAAACACATCACTTTTTTAAAGGCTGAGGATACTCCTTCATTATGCTCTTTTCTGAGTATAAACCATCAAAAACACACACTAGGCTACTAGACCAAGCACTGAGTTTTGCTCCTGGTTAACAAATAACTCACAAAGCCTAAATTGCTCCCTCGACGCTGAAATCAAAGAGCCCTCAAGAGCAGACTCATGACATCCAGAGGGGAGAGTTACATGCGCAGTGCGTGATGGAGGCGATCCAGGGAGAGAGGCACATTTCCTAGGCATTGTATTAAATGATGCCAGAACACAAACCCCCAACTCGATGTGTTGGAAACATGCACACACACACACACACACACACACACACACACACACACTTTTGAAAACCATTGCCGAAGTCCTTCAAAGCCAACATATAGAAGAACACGTGCTGTGGACATAGCAACAGCCATTTCAAAATCACTCCCTTTATGAGTCCAATCTTCATGCCTTTTATCACTTTGGCACACTATTTAGGAAATAACAGAGAAAGAGAAATATGAAGCAAGAGACAGAAAATTTAATTAAAAAAGCAAAGCCACCCACCTTGCTCTCAGGGTCAGGAAGTACAATGGCCTTCTTTTGTAGCAAGCTTGAACTTAACACTGGTATGTCAAATGACCATGTATCTATTTAAAAGAAATAGAAAATTGGCTTTTAAAAGGAAATCAAAGATGCAGCATCTCAGCCCTTCTCATTGCAAGTCTTAACCCCCTTAACAATAAAGACAACGCTGTGTCTCTCTGGTCCGGCAGGAGGCGGGCAGGGTCCTCACCACTCTCCTCTGGTTTGCAAAACTAAATAAAACTAAGGAGCAACAGCAAATAGTGTTTGCAGGAGGATACAGACCTTAAAACAACTCGTGCCCTCCTGGGTCCCTCCTAAAGCCTTCAGTGTGAGCGGTGGAAGCTGCACTCTCAACACCAATGTCATCATCGGCGGCTTCCATGGCACTAACCACACTTGGTGCAGAGAGGAAAGTGACTGACAGGGATCCGCCGAGCCAGCCCCACTGCCACTAGAACGGCCTTAAAAACCCACACAAGGAGAATAAAAAGAAAAGCACATTTTGCAATAGAATAAATTCTTTCTTTTTTTTTTTTTATTGAGACCGCGGAAAGTCACATGACCCTGAATGTAGCCTTTTAGGAAAGCAACAGAAATGGTAAAGAAAGGGGGTGGGGGTGGGGGACTGCCTCCTTCCTCTGCCTCCTCCCAGCCTGTCCCGCCGCAGTCCGCATTCTTCTGGGCGCATCTGTGAGGCTATTAAGTAGGATAATCCCTCTGGCCTTTGATACATTTCTGGACATGATTATTTCATTACTCGCAGTATATCAGTAGGATCATAATAAAAAGGACTTCTGACAACCTGCCAAGAGTTTTGTGGCCTTGTAAACACAAAAGTGCCCTAATAAAATTTTATTAAGTGTTAAAAAGTCATAAAAAGTGAAATAACATAAACTACAAAATTTACTGTCCTCAGCAAATGCTGAAAATATCGTCCACAGTAAAATTAAATTAGCATGTAATAGACAGAGGAGCAGTGTGGAGTGGGTTTAAAAGAGGATCCAGGGAAAAATGACACTGTAACCTAATCAGGGTCAAGGGGATTTAATCCGGATCCCCCTCCCGCCCCAAATGTGAATAAAAGTGCTGATTACAGACAAGAGCTGCGGGGTTAGCGGAGTCTCACACTGTCAATACTTTGCGAGAAATAATATATTGCAGATTGTAAGGCGCGCGGGGAGACGGGCCAGCGCCGGGGGGCGGCGGCGCGGGCCCCGGTGTCCACTAGGGCGCGCTGCGAGACCGGGAATCTCCCGCAGGGTGCCCGCGCCGCCCGGGGTCTGGCGCTCGTCGCCTCGCCCCCTCCAAGCCGTCTTTACAGTGTGAGGGTCCCCCCGCCCCCACCCCGACTCCTGTGACATTTTCTCCAAATCGGAAAAAAATGAAGTGTAGGTCGAGCTTTGCCGCGGGCCGCGCTCGCTCCGCTCTTTCGGATTCGGAGAGCGGGAGCGGGCTGCGCCGTCCACCCTGGTGCTGAGCCTCGGGGCAGTGCTGGAGGAGGGGGCGGGCCGGCGTCCCCGGGACTGGCCGTCCCCCTAAGGCAAGGCCGAAGGTGCCACGAGGCCGAGGTCCAGTTCGTCGCCGGCCTCCCGGGCTCTCCAAACGGCCTGCGGGGGGTCAAGTGCGTTCTCGCTGGGGACAAGTGCAGCCGTCCGCTCCAGAACGACGTCTCCCGGTGCCTAGCTCTGTCCCGGGAGCTCAGAGTGACCCACCGCCCTGAGGTCCCCGCTCCCCGCCTCCCTGTCGTGTCGGGCCAATCGTCTGCCCAGGCGCGCGGGCTCGGGAGAGCAGCTGCCCCGGGCCCCTTCCACCCGGGACGGGTATGGCCGGGCCGGGCCCAAAGAGAAGAGTCTCCTCGGCGCCCACCGTGGAGGCTCCGCCGGGAACAGAGCGCACCCTCCTCTGCACGCTGCTCCAGGGGGACCCTGCCCGGCAGGAAAAGGCTGGAGCGCAAAGCCCCGGCTGGCCTTTGCTGGCCACCCTGACTTGGCAGAAGAGAAGTGGCCTCCACCCACGTCTCCCTTCCCCTCAGCGCCACAAGCAGGTTTGTAAAGACAGGGATGCGAGTTCGAAAGTTATATGTATCACCCCAGGACAAAGATGATGGGCACGGTGCTCAGTGCAAGCTAAGTGCCTCCCAGCCCCAGAGAATCAACAATGTCACCTCCATTTCTGCAGTTCCCCAAACGATGGGAACGCGGCCTCCGAAGGCGGCGTGTTCGTGTGTTAATTGGAAGTTAGTGGAATGGGAAATGAGTGGGCAGTGACGTGTTTCGCGGCATTATTTCTCCTTGGGGATGCCTAAGGTTTGAGGCTGCACGTAAGAGTTAGCCGTTTTGCCAGAAAGTATGTGTTTTTAGCTAAATCCGATTAAAGCCTGGAAGCGGTGAGTTAAAGGGATCACACGCGGTCCTAGGGGGTTCCCTGAGATGCTTACACGGGTTACTAGAATGAAGACAGCTTGTGGTTGTAATTTTCCAGATGGCAAGGACATTTGCTTGTGAGATGGCAAGGTGAGTGTTCCTGGGCAAACAGAAGCCCAGCGAGTCTACATAAGCGGAGCTCACTAACTCTGCTCCACACAGTTTGCAGAAGACGCCGGGGCCCCTGGTTTTACACACTGCTTGCTGAATGAGACAGGTGTTTAACTCTTTTTAAATGACAACGTTTCTTGTCATCTGCGAAACACGGTGTTGAATTTTAAATAGGTTGAACAGCGGGCTTAAGAAAGCAAATGGGTCAACTTAACGTGATTTGGCCTTTGCCGTCAAAGGCTTGCAGGGCTCATAGAAACAGAACTTAAAGGAATGGACATAAATACAGTTCCTCTTTGAGCCAACGTGTCTGTCTTTGGGCATGGGGCAGGTGGCACTGCAGACAGTAACTGGGAGTGCGGTGGGTCCTTGCCACCTTTTCATAGGGCAAACACCCACCGAAGCCCAGAGACAAGATTCTTACTGCCTAGAAGTTTTTCTCCCGAATGGGCCAGACTGAAAGTTTTTCATTTAAAATTTGTAAACTTATTTTCCATCAGTCATGAAACTCAAAGGAAAACTTTAGACTCACGTTATTTTGTTCTATGTTCACATTTTGAATTAAATTAATCTATTCTTCAATCTTAAAAGTATATTCGTGTTAAGAGATCACAGCTATTTCACCTTTCTCCACCTAGACATGGGATTGCTGTAATGTCTTTTTTTTTTTAATTAAAGAAGATTGCTACAACCCCATTCAAGACATTTACTGCAGAGAGAGCTTCCGAGCTTGTAAATTAAAATTTAAAGGCAAATGCTTTGATAAGGAAGCTTGGTGATGCATATATGCTGTAAAAATGCTTTTCCTATACAATACCACCTCCTCCAAGAATACTAAAAAAAAGAGGGGCTAATTTTTCATTCTCTTAAAATGGCATGGTCTGAAGAAAAAAAATTATCTAGGAAATTAGACCTGATAAGATGGCAGAGACTTTCACACATTGAGAGGAAACTAAAGAAACTTTCTTATCTCTTTTTTATGTTTGCAGAACCGGAAAAGATAAAGAGTTTGTAGAAAGCATTTTACTATTGAAGTCAGTGACCAGTAAAATGTGCAAGTAATTACTTTTTTCCAGTCAACTTTAAGACGGGTGTGGGTATTTTAGTTGCTGCTTTTCTCTTATGTGCTCCAAATGTGTAGTTATATCCGCTACCAGGTAAAAAATATGAAGTTGTATTCTGTTCTATCTTTGACACACTAAAAAAAGCTGGTGTGTGTTTAGTGTTAATCTTCTTTTGATAGCCATGAACTGGATTTGAACATGTACCTTAGAGTAAAAAAACACAACTCAAGTTCATTTCTCTTTCTAGAACTTGGCATTGATCCTGGTCTCACTTTTTATGCACACAGGCTGCTATTGAAATCAATTTGGACATGACAAGTTGAAGGAAAATGTTAAGACAGTGCAAGTTTTATATCGAAGAATATATATTAAGGTATAAAGTGGCTAATAACTGAGGTTGAATCATGAGGTCGATCAGTTCATCTTTGCAAGATGGTTTTAAGGTACCTTTGCACAGAGAAATTTTCTTGAGCTCTGTAGTTATGAGCCTCTAAATTACTTTACCCCACAACTTCAAAACTCAATCACCAAATGCCAAATTTATGTATTTTTAAGGTGACTAAGGCTAAAAATATGAGTAGCAGATTGGTTTATGAAAGCAAGCAAGCGCTGTTCCTGACAGGAGCCTCACGGCCAGCTCATCACTTTTCCAGATCGCCTTTAAGCCCGCAAGGGAAAAATACATTTTCCACATTAGAAGTTCGTATTTAAGTTTCTTTAACTGCAAAATCACTCTGAAGCCTAGTGTTTTATGGAAAGAGCCATTCCGTGTGCTGGTTCCATCGATTACGTACGGATGTAGAAAAGTCTAGTTTAAAGACCAGTAAAAGTAAGGAAATTCCAAATCAAGAGAGCTAATTCCATTCATAATTCATCCCGGGTGGTGGCCTTAGGAAACTGAGGTTTATAGTGACACATTAAGGAATCAGTGGACTTGCTTTGTAAGCGGGATACAGCTTACTCTGACCCTGCTGGAGGAGGCTTAAGCTGATAAAAGGAAGGAATGTTGGGCTAAGATTTTTGGTTACCCAGGAATTTTCTAATCTCTCCCCTTTTCCAGATTTTCACTTTTGAAAGTGTAAAAACTGAAGGACACTGTGTGTGTGTGTGTATGTTTTCTGAGGTCAGAGTAGCTTTCACTCATCCGTCTCCTTCCTGCTTCTGCATCTGTCTAGTATTTCTTCCAAATACTGGGGATGCAGAGTCCCTGCAAGTAGCAAACAGTATATGTTGCTTTTCTTCCCTTCGTGACATTCACTGCTCGCCTTCCCTTCTTTCTCAGTGAATTAATTAATAAACTCTCAGGAGTTTGATAGCGATTGATACAAGGTGGAATTGCCAAATATCCTGTCCTGAGGTTTTTGCAGAAGCGACAAGAAATCCATCTAGAACTTCGCATTCTGAATTGGGGAAAAAAACAAACAAACAAAAAAACAAAAAACGGTTTGGGCATCCCATGCATTTAACATCCACAGAGTGGTTTGAAATCTTATATAACCCATCTACTCACTTCCCAAGGCGGCCCTACGCAGGTTTCTGCCTTCTCTGAGTTTGGTGTTCAGAGACTTTTAAACAATTTCACTGAGTTTCTTAAACGTCCCAAGGAACTGTAATTTTAAACCAGACTGGTGGGAAGGGTAAAAACTTGCACAGAGCGTCTTTACAGAGTAATTTCAATCTGAGATAAACTCGGTTGACCTTTAAAAATAAACCCCAAAGATGTGGGGTTCCAGTAGAAAAGGCTGCCATCCACTTAAAGCAGGGTTGGCCAGGACCAGTTAATACCCACCCGGCATGCTTCATTAAATTCGGACAAACATGATGCTGAATTGCTGGCTCCCTGTTTTCTTGAGTGTAGACCATTTTGCATCCTTATAATTGAGCATTTGGAGGAATTTCCTGTCTTGAAAGCACAGCAGTTTGTCACCTGTTTGGCTAGCCCCCTTAACAGCCGAAGCTCTGTTTCTCCTATGAAAGATTCAGCGACTCCATATCCTGGCTGCAGTCTCCAGCCTCACAGAGCGCAGTCCCTGAGGCTGCAGGATTCTCCTTTGCAAGTCAGCACCTGAGGATCTCTGTTCCGAGCTTCATTCCTCTAGGTCCAAGGGCCCAGAAGAAAAGCCTGGAGCCATACGCTCACCTGGGTGAAGCCGTAAAGAGGTAAGCTTTCATAACGAGGGACCATATATCAAACCTTGCGGCTTCTGAGAACTGGAGTAACTGGTGTTCAGACGGGAGTGTCTCCTGCCAGAGCACAAAACGGTAACTAGTGCCAAATATGCTAAGGTTGGTAAAACCACTTAAGTCATCAACCTACCTACTAAGGTCCTTTAAAATTTTTTTTCATTGAAGAGGGCCCATTACTTTATCATCTTTAATGATATGAAACCTACCATTAAGTATCACTAGTAAAAAAAATGGCCAGCTTAAAAATAAAATGCCATATACGTCACACACACACACAGATACACACACCAGTATGTGACTGGTTTCTGACAGTAATAGATGTACTTACTGAACAGGCACACAAAGCTCTTTGTAAGCTATAACACTCATTACAAGTGACTGTTATTTCGAAGCATTCAAGTAGCTCTTTGCCTTCACTCTATCCACTCACTAATTCTTGAGTTCCCAGTGCAAAAACTCAGTTTGTGCTCTTTTGAGGAACACCAATGCTTTGAAACCTTGACCTCAAATAAGGAGTCTTCACTGTGAAACCTTCAAGAGTGCTTTTGTGAAACTATTAAGTGAACATTTGCAAGCTTATGAACTTGGGAGGTTTTCTTTTCAGAGAACTAGAGGCATGTGTACAAAAAAAAGAAAGGCTTTCTGATAAATTGATGCGAAGACATAGCTCAGTGATAGATAGTCTACACATGAGTTTGATTAGCAACACTGGACAGAGGACAGTCTAGTAAATGAGTGAGAATGATTATATGGTGATGATGATGATGATGATGATGAAACCTCACTAGATTGTAATCCAGTTCTGGTTTAAGATGATGATTAAGTAAAGAAACTAGATAGAACTTAAGTGTGTCAAAAGAGGTGCCAGTCTAAATTCTGTTCACAATTCTTGCACAATGAATTGGGGTGCAGTTTTGATGCCTCTGCACTTTCTTTTCAAAGATACAAATCACACTGACCCATTTAATTTCTCTGGAAGAAAGAGTAACTCGGCTGTCCTAGAGGTGTAGACACCTGCTGGGTTGCTCTTTAAACATATAACCTGAGTAACCCAGAGAAAACACCTTTATAAACACCTTTCTAAAGCACCCATCCTGAAGACACACTCATATGTGTCCGGAGGCAAGGAACACTACAGCTTCGTGGTAGAGCTTAGAGGGTGAACTCTAGATTTATGCATTGGTCTCAGATTGATCTTGGCAACTGCAAGCCAAGTGTGATACTCAGAACGGATGCTGTAGCTGTCAAACGAAAGTCTTACCTTTAGTCACATGCTCCTAAACCTTTTATGACATCACAGAATACATGAGAACATGACAGGTGGGAAGGGGACAGCTGAGGATCCCTCTGGGCTCAGAGCACTTAAACCCACTTTGAAGTTACCCAGCTGCCTCCCCCTTTAATTATCCATAGGGAAACTCCAAAACCCACATAACATCTACCTTAAAAGCATCGGGAGTATTTTAATTGGATAATAACCATTCGTGTTTTCCTTCTGATAAATTGAAAGGAATTAGGAATGAAACTTTACGATGATTATAAACGGTATTGCTGACCCATGGGACAAGAATGGTTATGAAAAATATGTCTATGTGTTTGGTATTACTGTGATTTTAGGCTTTTCAAAAATTTATCTCAAAATCTCAAGCATCTTATTAAAGCTTAGAAAATAATGTTCACATGATGAAAACAATATAATTTATAGTCATGATTGATATTATAGTGTCAGTGTTGCAATATGCTCTATGCCACATTCAGAAACTGACTTAGTCTGTATATATTAAGCTTATGACAAAAATAAACTCAGCTTGTACATTTATAAGCTTCTATAGATGCTATCTACACAGTTATAAATCAATTAATTCATCACATACAAATTTCATCTATCTCAGTGAAAGATGGTGAAAGTTGTTTTTTGAGAATATTTTTTTCTGTCTCAGAATTAAAGTAATTAAGTGTAAGAAGGAAAACTGAGTTTTAAAAAATTGGGAACCTGGTAAACTGGTCTTTCACTACGATTTCAGGATGGGAAGTGATCAAAGCAAACTTTAACAACTAGCAGTTATTTACAGACATGTTCAACTTATAGTAATACAAGCCTTTATTTGGGCTTGAGGAAATCCACTGGGCCAGGCTCAGCAAGACTAGGTCTTGTCTTCTTCACTGAGAGCAAGATATTTCTATCTTGGATTTAAAGCTACCCACTAGCCACCATGGTCCCTTAACGGTATAGAATAACATTTCCAGTGTTGAAAATGACCAGACAAATTGACAAGGACGGTGAAAAAGTAGATGCTGCAGTGCACCTAAGCCCAGATTTATGGAAGCCAGATACCATGACATGGAAATGTTAGCCACCCAAACACCATGCTGGCAAACTAAAGCCCTGCTGAGCATGTCTGCCTGTGCATCATTGGTTCTCCCGACCAGGAGTTACCTTGGTAAAGAACCTACGCTCTGAGCACGAAGTTGAATGCACCCAGATCCAACCTCTGCCCCTGAGCCTGGGTTTGGATCCAGCATCCTTTCCCGATGCAGTCCAACAAAGTGTTTTACTGGCCTGTGCCTCGGTTTCCCCGTTCATAAAATAAAGGCCATAATTAATACCTCTTTGAAGTACAAGTGCAAGTAACGAAAGCACAAAGTCCACAGTTCTCTGCAACATAGTCTGTGGTCAGAAAAAAATGTCTGATGCTGGAGACACAGGAGGAAACAAGGCTAACACTTCGTTCTCATGCTTTGGCATTTTCTAAAGTTTTGGAGATTGGTCCAGGAAAAGAGAGCATTTAAATGCAATGGCTACATATTATTTTCAATTGGGAATCACACCCTGGATGGGAAACTTGATGTCTCAGGGTTAGTGCGCCATCCTTCACTTCCTCACGGAAAATATTTCCATGTATCTTGAGAGGCCTTACTTACTTACTTTCGCTTCCAGTCAAGTTAGAACCTAACCCAAGGGCCCCGAAGCATTCAGTTTCCGAGGGATATAGGGAAATACTTCTTAATCCATTCTGGGGCCTGTGGAGAATATACAAACGGCAGCCAACAGTATACAGAGGTTTTGTTTTGTTTCATTTTTAAAAGTCTTCTGGGAAGTGACTTCTAGGTGCCAAGATTCATCCAGTGATTAGTTTTTATGGGCTTGAACACAAGGGCCTGGAAGGTAAGTGCTGACGCCCTGTAACTGGAGCTGTGGGACTGACTGCCATCATGCTGTGACTGGTGCACAGATTAAACTTGGGATAACTGGCACATCGCGGAGGTGGGGGGGGACCTGATGTCACCTTTACGTATGAGTGCCTGAGGGTTTGAAACCGGAACTAGGGAGTGGTGCTCTTCACATCAGCTTGTTCGGCTGGCTCTGGGCAGCCAAGGAAAGGCACCTGGAATGACTCCGAGAGGAAATCATTGCTAAGGAAACTGTTCATAATATTTTCAAGAGTGAAAAAGAGTGAGATGGAAAGAAAAGAAATGAGGTCAAATTCCCAAACCACAGCAGCAGCCATAGTTCTCATCCATTCTTTTGGATGTTGACACTGATGTTGGTCATTGGTCAGGGGCCTAGATTTCACTGAAGCTTGTTTTTCAGCTTGCATTGGGTGTTTTTTTTATGACAGTTGCCTTATGTTCTAGACAGTTGGCCTTGTTCGTTTGCTGTCTGCTGTCTGCTTTACAATGCCTGAGCACCCTAAAGAGCCTTCTGGGTTCCACCACGCTCAGAAATCACTCAACTGACTTTTATCTAGATAGGAACTCTAAAGTTTAGTTTTTCCCCTGGTGCCTGCCCTTGACCTGTCTGCCTTCAGATGGTCTGATTTTATAGAGTACGATTCATTAAGCACCATTCAGAGTGTCAGGAAATAGTCTAATCAGGACCTAAATTAATTGGCACAGTTTTGGAGAACCTCACACGTCTTCATCTCTTCCTAGGTGGGTGAGGAGGGGGTAGGTGGGATACAAAGGCTTGTCAGGAAGGACAGAACATTCTGCTTGGGGCACAAAGGGCCAGATGATTCAAGAGAGCAGAGCATTAAGAGCTGGAGTGTGGTGTGTGCCTCAGCACGTGAGGACATCAAAGGAAGGAGTCTCCAAGAGAACGGAAAGAACGGCAGAGGTTCTCCGGAAGGGAACTGTGAGTTTGGCCGGACGGAGAGAACATCGCCAATAAATGGGGACCTGGCTGGGAGAGTGCGGAGCTGGCACAGGCTCCACGTGTTCCGCCACCGACAGGTTCCAGGAAGAGGTCTTTGTCTTTATTTGAACCTCCCTCTGCGCTTCCTAGTTTTGGCTGGTACTCACCGGGGCAGACCAGACAGTCTGTGTGCACTCCGACCTGCTACGTTTCAACCTTTTGTCTTGTCACTCCTCGATTAAGTTAAAAAGATATTCTGATCATGCAAATTTGCTTCAAAACCCTCTGTTGGTGTCCTGAGACTCAATCTCCTGAAAATTTCTTGGCAGATCTTCGAGAACTGGTTTCTTCCTTCTGAGCCATGTGCAGTTCTGGAGACCCAGCCTCAGCCACCGGGAATCTGCTGCTGTAATTGTAGACCCTGCAACCAATCATGTTTCCTCTTGCACTAGTCCTTGGTGGAAAGCCCAGGACTTGGTTCGCCTATCATTTGGGCAGAGCAAACCTCAAGTGCAAGGCCCCACAGCTGTTTCCCTCCCTGCCGTAAGTATTTTTGTTGTCATAGTATAGACACTTCCCATTTCATTTCAGCACATTTCTCTTGGTGACGCTTGGATTTTCTCATGTATTATCTGTGAGTTGTTTGTTTGTTTTATTTTGTTCTGTAGGGCACTATTGAGCAAAAAGTTCAAAGCTCTTCCCCACATTGTCTTTCCTCTTGCACAAACAGGGCCCTCCACTGTCAATACCATCCACTCAAATGGTGCGTTGCCTATAATTGATGGACCTCCATCACCATCGTCCACGTCACTCAGAGATAGTGATTTGTATCCAGGATTCAGTCTTGGTGCTGGCATTCTATACATTTGCACAAATGTGCACGGCATGTGTTTACCATCCATCATTGAATCATATGGAATAATTTTACCACCCTTTTAAAACTTTGCTGTCCTGTTGTGTTTATCCCTCTGTGTTGCCTCACTTTCAACATCTGCTGCTCTTCTTACTCTCTGCCACGATGTCGCCCTCTCCAGAATGCCATCGAGTTATCATCTAGAGTGCAGCCTTTTGAGATGGGCTTCTTTCACTAACCTAGTAATAAGCCCTTAAATTTCCTGCAGGTCTTTTCGAGGCTTGGCTAAGCATCTGAGAGAAGCGATTTAAGGGAGAAGGGGTTTGCTTTGGCTCATGATTCAGAGGGTCCATCATGACAGGGAAAGCACGGCAGCTGGAGTGTGGACTAAAGCTCTGTGGCAGAAGCTTCCCACATGATGCTGACCAGAAACGAACAACCATATACTCCAAAAAACAAAAAAACAAAGAAATCTGGACCGCGGCCCTCAAACAATTATCACCAGAGACTCTCCTCTGCCAGCACGCTTCCTGCTACAAAGGTGCTGGAACCTCCAGGGTGTTGAACACCAGGGATTCAAACACATGAGCCTAGATAGGACATTTCATAGTCAGCAAAACAGTGGAACTGAAACACAGAGTAGAAGCCAGAGAGGACACTGACTCTACATCGAAATCAATGGCTCTCGAAGGACTGCTACTTGCCATTCAAACCTCAGACAGCTGCCATTTTATGCTTTAAAGGCTACTTTGAGTGACACCTTTAATAATGTATTGAGTGATAACAGTTCAACAGTAAGCAAAGCTCAGCTATCATAAGCTTATTGAATACAAATATCCAACATTCAGATGTGCAACTAACGACACAGACAGTTCATGACCTCACGCAGTGTCTTTGTCGGACCCTCATGGGTGGGGTGACAGGACACAGAAGATGTGGGTGTTTTAGACTGCTAAAGGGTTTTGTTTTACTGGGGAGATGGCTCAGCCAGTACAGTGCTGGCAGCAGTAGCATGGGGACCTGAGTCCGAGCCCCGGAATCCATATTAAAAGGAGTCGGGTATGGTGGCACATGCTTGCCATGCTAATGCTCAGGCTCCTTAGGGCTCAAATGCCAGTCAGTGTGGTGAGCTCAAGCCCAGTGAGCAAGCTGATGGCGCCTTAGAAGGGACATTCGAGTTGATCTCTGTCCTCCGTACACAAATGCACACAAATACAGGTGCACAGAAGACTTCTATTTTAGAATTCATGTTCATAAAGAAGAGCAGAGGTGGATAATTATGAAGACAGCATAGAAAATAGTTCTGGTTCTGGTGCAATATTCCAGCAGCTTTGACCTTTGACAGTTACAGAGAGACTTTTTGGTTTAAGTGTTTTCCCCTTCAATGGTGATAAGAGTTTTTCCACCTTCTATACATATTAGGTAAATTATGCCTTAGATAAAATAGGTTTCCTGTGAGACAGTTGCACCCAACTATAAGTCACTGTCAAGTCCCTAAGCACGTTTGAGGTTGGGGAGGTAAAGCTGTGGTCCTGGACAGGTTGGGCAGATTGAACACACCTGATAGATTGGGCTTGTGGTTGGTCTGTTGGTGTAGAGTCCTGTCATGAGTTAAAGCCTCTTCACTAGGACCATTGACAACTAAAGCAACTGTTTCCTTGGGGGACATAGCACTGCACACTCCACGCACTGAGGAAGAACTGCAAATGCCAGAAGGGAGTCCAAGCACCAGAAAGTCCTTTCTTAAAATGCTGCTCTATGGGCTGTGGACTCCAGAAGTCATAGACACGGGTTCCAGAAATTCCTCCTGTGTAGAAGCTCTGGCCTAGACTGGTGGTGCAGAGCACCCCTCAGCAGGAATGATGGCTCCCCAGGCCACGCACACTCCACCAGCACAGACCTGACGCGCGGGCTTCTCTTCTGGAAACACTTGACTCGCAGCCAGTCACAGACCCCGAGAATGGAACCCTGTAAGAACGAGTGCATTGGGAATAAAGACGCACCAATGCACAGCTGTCAGGACATCCTCACCAATGACGGCGAGGCCAGCGTTCCCTCCTACAGCCTGGTTTGAACTCTGCCTTACCAAAGGGGGAAAAATTCTTATTGTGTTTATCCAGAATCTAGGCCACATCACACTTCTCTGGTTGGCATGCCACATAGCATGACCCGTAAAATGTAAACACACTAGAAAAATAAACGATATTCTGTATATTGCCAATGTTACTAATGAGTTCAGCAAAGGACAAATATGAGTTGAAAAATATCTTGGGAGATACCCATTGAGACAGATTTCGGTGCCTCTGTTGGGGCCTTCAGCTTGAAAGCAGTTTGTGGGGTACTGACGGCCCCTCAGGAGAGTGATGTCTACTTGACATGGGATTGAAGTCTCTGCTTTCTTCTGCTCTGCCCTTTGGTCAAAGTTAAAGATAGGTGAGTTCAAGTTTGGTCTGAAATACTGTGACCCTCAGCTCCATGATCAAAGTGCCCTGTAGGCATTTGAGCGGAAGCCAGCAAAATTCAGGCTGAGCTTCTGGCAGGTTCTCTGAGTGCGTCTCAGCCACATGAAGGGGTTCGCTGAGTTTGATCTTGAACTGTGCACTTCTGCGGAGTCGACAGTCTCTTTGGTTGCTAAGCCCTGCTTGGCAGAGCTCTGCTTTAATTAACATGGCCCTCGGGTCTATTCAGGTTCCCATGTTTCAGCATCTCACTGGGTGGAACCTTATCTTTCCATTCTGCACGCATGATGGATCTAAACCAGTACAGGTGAAGTCTATCTTTGACCCAACAGCTGGATTACTTCCAGGTTTCATAACCTCAGCAGAGAAGTCCAAAAACCTCAGCTCTTATCGTTTGCCATTTTATGGAGCTGCCATGGTGGATGGGAAGCCAACAATGCCAGTACTGACGGATTAAACTTTATGCCTCCACTAAATGTACGTGCTTAGAGGCAGATGGTGCTTGGGGTAAGAGTGGGATGCCTTTCAGAAGGGGAAGGGGCAAATGGCTGACCTCTGGACACTAAGCGACATAAATAAAGGAAGGAGACATAATATTTCCTTTCCATTTGGGAAAAAATCATTTCAGCAAAAGCAGGGATGGATCCCAGTATCAAAAGGAACACGATGTCTGCAGTATGTCACAAATCAGTTCTAAGTCGTCTTCAATAGTCCCAGTACCAACTTACTTCTCTATTTTCATTTCACAAGCCTTTCTCTTCAAATCATAGTACTCCCTCACACTCTCCAATTTTTTTCTTTAAAATCATACCCATTAGCATACCAAGGAACTAATATTCAAAACTCATCTGCCTTGGGAATACATGATGGCCTGAGCAAAAGAAGGGCATTATGTGACCGTGGGTAAACTGTAATGGGACACAAAGTAAGTAGCCATAGAGGCAGTGATCTGTAATTTGTCTAGAATGACTTGAGTCAGCCTCAGGTCACTTGAGGTAACTTCAGTCAGCAGGGAGTTGGTAGGTGCTTGGATTATTTGGCATGTCATCTGCCCTCATCATGGGCTTCATAGACCGTTCCCTGACACTATTTATTCTTCCCTGCAAGACTTATGAATAGTAAGCTTCTCGGTTAATACGACATCAAAAAGGTATTGTCACATGTTTTGCAAGACCAGGGACTGCAGAGAGTCTCTGACTGTGTCTTTCCGATGTGAAATGACATTGAAAGACCTCACCCTCCACACACACAAAGCATGTGTTCAAGGATTGGTCCCCGGGGCAGTATGTGGAAGTAGGACTTTCCGGAAGTGACTCTACTGTGAGGTGTCTGGCCAAATCAATGGTTTGATCTGTTGATAAAGCTGTAATTTGACAGCATTATTTGGAGAATGTGGGAAAGAGGAAACAAGCCTATTTGGAGATAGCAGGCCCCAGGGGAGTCTTGGTCATTGTGCATATACCTTGTGCCAAGTCTCCGCGACCCCCACCTCTCTCTCTAATGTGCTGTAGGCTCTTAGCTTCACCACCTGTTCACTGGTGCTCTGCCTCCCTGTGCACACTTGTGAAAACAAAAGTGTGTGACTGCGGACTGGACTCAAGAAACCAGGTGCCGAAGTGAACCCCCTCTTCCTTTATGTTGCTTTCTCAAAAGCTTTGTGTCACAACCACAGAAAGTGACAGACACACCATGAGTGAAAGGAAAGGTCTCCTGCACCTTGGAGGTGGAGAGTCTACGTTTCTGACTATAAACAGACAATGTGTCCTCTTAGTCGTTAGCTTCTTGTAAATTTTCTAAAGGATGGCTATTTCCGAATGTGTTGAAAAGCTCGTGGGCCTGACTTCTCTGTTTGCACGCTGTGGGTACTAGGTCACAGTGGAGTGCCGAATTAAACAGGGTTAGTACCTAGTGCCTGCTGCATCCTGAGCATTACACGAGTCTATTTAAGATGCAGTTTTCTCTCTGCTGTGATTTCAAAGATCAGCAGATATCAACACAATTCATAATGTTCTAGAGAGGTTAAAATCCATTCTCCAGGACGTCATATGCATTACTTTCTTTTACTCATCATGCAAAAGGTACAAAAACTCACAGTATTTTCTTATCCTATAAAACCAAAGAAGCCAAAACAATACAATGGAAAAAAGACAGCATATTCAACAAATGGTGCTGGTCTAATTGGATATCTACATGTAGAAAAATGCAAACAGATTCATATTTATCACCCTGAACAAAACTAAAATCTAAGTGTATCAAAGACTTCAACATAAAACCAGACACACTAAACCTGTTAGAAGAAAAAGTGCAGAAGAGCCTTGAACTCATTGGCACAGGAGACAACTTCCTGAACAGAGCACCAACAGCACAGGCTCGAAGATCAACAATCAATAAATGGGACCTCATGAAACTGAAAATCTTCTGTAAATCAAAGGACACTGTCGGCCGAACAAAAGGACAGCCTACAGACTGGGAAAGGATCTTCACCAGCCCTAGATCTGACAGAAGGCTAATATCCAGAATATATAAAGAACTCAAGAAGTTGAACAGCCAGAAACCAACTAATTAAAAAGTGGGGTACAGAGCTAAACAGAGAATTCTCAATAGAGGAATATCAAATGGCAGAAAAACACCTAAAGAAATGCTCAACGTCCTTAGTCATCAGGGAAATGCAAATCAAAATGGCCCTCAGATTTCACCTTACACCAATCAGAATGGCTAAGATCAAAAACTCAAGTGACAACACATACTGGAAAGGCTGTGGAGAAAGGGGAACCCTTCTCCATTGCTAGTGGGAATGTAAACTTGTACAACAAATTTGGAAATCAGTCTGGCACTTTCTCAAAAAATTAGGAATAGTGCTACCTAGAGATCCAGCTATACCACTCCTAGGCATATATCCAAAATATGCTCAAGTATACAACAAGGACATTTGCTCAATCACGTTTGTGTGCAGCTTTATTCCTAATACCTAGAATCTGGAAACAACTCAGATGTCCCTCAATTGAAGAATGGATACAGAAATTGTGGTACATTTACACAATGGAATACTACTTAGCTATTAAAAGCAAGGAAATAATGAAATTTATAGGCAAATAGTGGGAACTAGAAAATGTCATCCTGAGTGAAGTACCCCAGAAGCAGAAAGACACACATGGTATACACTCATTTACAAGTGGATATTAGACATATAATATGGGATAAACATACTAAAATCTGTACACCTAAAGAGGCTAAGCAAGAAGGAGGGCCCTGGGTGGAGATGTCCAGCCCTCATTCAAAAAGGCAAATGGGATAGACAATGGAAGAGGGTAAAACCAGGGAACAGGACAGGAACCTTCCACAGAGGGCCTCTGAAAGACTTTACCCAGCAGGGTATTAAAGCAGATGCTGAGACTCATAGCCAAACTTTGGGCAGAGTGCAATGGAATCTTATGAAAGAAGAGGGATATAAAAAAACTTGGAGGGGACAGGAGCTCCACAAGGAGAGTAACAGAACCAAGAAATCTGGGCACAGGAGTATTTTCTGAGACTGATACTCCAACCAAGGACCATGCATGGAGATAAGCTAGAACCCCTGCACAGATGTAGCCCATGGCAACTCAGTGTTCAAATGGGTTCCCTAGTAAGGGTAACAGAGACTCTCTCTGACATGAACTCAGTGGCTGGCTCTTTGATCACCTCCCCGAGTGGGGAGCAGCCTTACCAGGCCACAGAGGAGGACTTTGCAGCCAGTCCTGAAGAGACCTGATAAGCTAGGGTCAGATGGAAGGGGAGGAGGACCTCCCCTATCAGTGGACTGGGGAGGGCCAGGGAGGAGATGAGGGAGGGAGGGTGGGATTGGGATAGCACAAGGGAGGGGGCTACAGCTGGGATAAAAAGTGAATAAATTGTAATAGATAAATAAAAAACAAAGTAAGTTCAATGAAGATTAAAGATTTGATTATGATAATTGAAACTAAATGAGTTTTTGTCATCTTACAATTGTTGCTGAGATACAAAAGTCTATCATGTTATACACCCAGAAATATTTAATAAAGGTTTGCAAATGTGTTGAAAAAATTGTTACAGTTCTTCTTTACTTTCTAATAAATAATACACTTAGAAAGTAAGAAAAAAAGTGAACATTTAAGTTTGGCTTTATGATTTCAGCACACAAATGTCACAATGCAAAATGAATTTTCTGATATGAGTTGTAAGAAGGGACAAGAACCCACAAGTGTGGATGGCCAATATGGAATAACCCATGGGAGATTCTTCTGAGACAGATGCTTGGCACTGAGAATCAGGCTGAACTTTATGTGTAGGCTTTCTTTCTATTTGCACTTGCCCGTTCTGTGTTTACTATTCACACTAGTCCTGTGGCTGTTACATGGTGTTTGAAGGGCGGAGACAAAATTAGCATGCATTTCCTTTTCTTTCTCAACCCCATGGATGGAAGTTCCATTCTTCCTGTAGATCTTAGCAACTTTGCCCTCTGGTTTCTTTTCCTTTCTTAAGCCAAGAACGCTCATCTCTTCACTTACACGAGGCCCCTGTTGGCTTCTCTTGGCATAGCAGCTTCACCATCACCATTAGTCTTGAGCTTTGGGACCATGGAGAAGTAAAACAAAGATTAAACACAACAGCCTTGTCCTGTGACAGTCAGTTTGATAACCAAATAGCTACCACATCTCTGACCAGTAGGTGGTGTGTGGAGGAACGATTCTCATCCTGGGTAGGCAATGGTTCACCTCCTTATTCGTAAGGGCACACGACACTTATGTCTTCAAATTTTCCATTTAAGGGTTTGGGCTACTGTTAACTACAGGTAACTGAAAGAGGAAAGCAGGTATTGGGTAGGTGGGAGAGTCGTATACTCTGACTTCACCCATAAACTGTGGGCTACTGCTCCGGGTGAGGGAGTGATCATGGCTATAACCATTAAAAACAGATTCTGTCCCCACTTAATATTCTGTTTGGTTAGTGTAAAGAACTCCTCACTCCTCCTCCTCCTCCTTTCTCTCTCCTTTTTTTTTTCCTTCCTCTTGCTTCTACTGCTCACATTGTCAGCATCAGGAATGTCACCTTGCCTGCAAGAATCATGCTGTTAAAGGGCCCGGGGTTTTGGGATCAACGAAGGCTTGGGTTCTGTCCTCTCAGGACCTTTCACAAAACAAGGCTAGATCTAGAGACAGGAACCATATGCGAGTATTTACCCCAGGCTCTGAGGCTAAGAGTAGCCGCACCCTGTCACCACCTCTATATTTAAATGCACCTGTTCCGAGCTGTCAAGGGTCCACCAGACTGTGGGCACTGACTTCTGGACGAGAATGAGGAAGGAGTAGGAGTTGGGGAGAGAGAGGTCTTCTGTGGAACCTGGCTGCATAGATGCTATTGGAGACTTGATTTTTAGAAAAAATGGTATTCGTAAACAGGACCAGAGAAGTCTGATGCAGGGCAGGAAGCTGAGCTTGGGGTGGTAGGCTGCAGTTTAATTATACATCTGAAAAGACATTTCGGTTCTAGTTGTCTTCTATGACTTTGAGTGAACTCACCTGGGATGTAGTTTCCTTCCTTTCAGGTGAGATCGCTGCTGTCTTCTCTTCTCTACCTCAATGATATTGTAAAGGCAAAACAAATGATGTATGTAGAAAGTTAGCGTGCGCGCGCGCGCACACACACACACACACACACACACACATATATATGCACAATTTACGTCTTGCTTTAAGTTTTGGGTACCTTGACATGTGTGCCCAGAGTGAATAGCAAGGGCTTCTTATTGGGCGAGGAACCTGCTGGTTATGAACTAGGTGGTCCTGAGAAAGTCATCCTGCAAAATGCTGAGTGGACCATTCCAAGGAAACAGGGCCCAGATGACAACCACAGTTTAGCAGAGCATGAAACTGAGAAGCAAAAACCTGCGAAGCTGCTGTTGTCTCGGGGAAAGGGGATTCACACCGGGGAAAAGGAATAACTGAAAGGACTTCTGTCTGGACCTTTATTTGGACAAAACTTGCCAGGAAAGGTCCTAGCCCCTCCGTAGGTGGGGGCTTGTCTGCGCAGGCGCAGTAGTCAGGTGGTGTTGGTTGGGGTGCTGGGCTCGGAGCGGCTGAGTGTGATGGATGGCTCAGTGCGCTGTTTATCTAGCACAGGTTGGTATTTCACCTCTGTTTTCATTAGACTGATGGTAAGGTAATAACTCTTTCCTCTCGCTGAGAAATCTGTCTTCAGCCATTTGTTGATCTTCTTGGATGGGCACTGCAGGTGCGCAGAAGTCACCCTAAAGGAGGTTTAGAATGAAATCTTGAATAATGCCAGCCGGCGTCATGGAACGCCGGCAGCACAGACATCCTCTAGATTTTCTGCGTTTATTAGCTACGCGGGATCGCATTGACCCAAAGAAGAAACCAAAGGAATGGTACGAGGTAGGAGGCCTTGGGAGAGGCCCACGCCCGTTACTCTGGAATAATTCAAGCTTGTGTGGTAAGAGACGTTAAGGCAGGGGCCCTTTTCATGAAGAGTGTCTATGAAGCAGGGTGCTACAGCGGGAAATGCCATCGGCCCCCTGGACCAGTTCCACCATGGCGCACCCTCTGGATAAGCCTCTTCGTGGCTTGGAACCACAATTACTCTGTGATAGTCCATGCGTGCATTTTAATTGGAAGCAATGATCAAGAAAACACAGCTTTTCTCCAAGGCGAGTAGGGAACAACCGAGAACCACGACAGGCATGTGCCGTTAATGAGCTGCAGCCCCTCGGCTGTCCCCTTCCAGCTTCTGTGACAGCAAGCTCGGAATGAAGGAGAAAGGTGTTGGCTCCTTAAACATTGGTCCAGGAAGTAATCGCCCCTACGACAGCACAGGTGAGCCCTCTGGTCTGATTTCTGGATCAGAGGGTTAACGGATAGGTGATGGAACTTCATACATGGGGCTCAAACAGGTATGTGAGTCACCTGGAGAGCAGACATTAGAGGACGTCCTCTCCCTAGGAGGTTACCACTACAAAAGACAAGATCTTAAGCTGTTAGTCCTAATTTCTGAGGCTTCCACTATGGGTGAAGGTCCTTTCCTTCCCATCACTCTGTGGGAGCCATCCATCCATCCACCCCCATCCATCCATCCATCCATCCATCCATCCCCATCTACCCACCCACCTACCCACCCACCCATCCATCCATCCATCCATCCACCCACCTACCCACCCACCCATCCATCCACCCATCCACCTACCCATCCATTCATCCACCCCATCTACCCATCCATCCATCCATCCACCCCCCCATCCACCCATCCATCCAGCTACCCACCCACCTACCCACCCACCCACCCATCCATCCACCAATCCACCTACCCACCCACCCATCCATCCACCTATCCACCTACCCATCCATCCATCCATCCATCCCCCATCCACCCATCCATCCAGCTACCCATCCACCTACCCATCCATCCATCCATCCATCCATCCATCCATCCACCCACCTACCCATCCATCCAAACACCCATCCATCCATCCATCCATCCATCCATCCATCCATCCATCCATCCTTCCTGCACCATGGCTCCCTTGCCTGGGAAATGATCCTCATTGAATATAACTAGGGATGACCAAGTGTCCTGGTTCACAACAGTCTACCATACACATTTAGTGTCAGAATGAATATCATTGCACTCCTGTCAACTCTCAGCATGTCTGGGCTTAAGACACTAAGTTATGTAATGCCCTAAACACAGGGCTGATTTTTCTGTATGAACCATCTCAACCCACAATGTATGCTCATGTACTCCCTTCTACCACAAACTTCGCTGGCTTATGCTACACAAACACAAAGGAGTTACTTATTAGTTTATTATTTACATTGTATAATTTTCATACAGCATTTTGTAGTCATCAGTACTATTTTCAGAGTATCTCAAGTTAATGGAAGTAATTATGAAAAGCAGTGGTTAATAAAATGTGGTGCTCCAAAATATGAAATAGAAAAGTGATTCTCTGAACATTTATTCTTTGAACATTTCATACATGTGTACAATGCATATTGATCATTCCCACCCTTATTTACTCCTTCCAACTCCTCCTCACCTCCACCCAACTTTATATTATGGTTTTGTTGTTGTTTTAGCACACTGAGGCAAATAGTGCTGCCTGTATGTGCGGGGGTGTCAGGATCCAGCAGGGAATAGGCAACCTATAAAAAGTGATTGTAGAAGTTCTATGAGTTGTTTTAAGAGATTTATTTCCATTTTTAAATATGTGTTTCTGTGTATGTGCTCATGAGTGTGAGTGCCCAAAGAGGGCAGGGGAAAGTGCCAGATCCCCCATAGCTGGAATCACACAGGCTGTGAGTCTCCCAATGTAGGTGCTGGGAACTGAACTCTGGTCCTCTGCCAGAGCAAGAAATGCCCTTAACTACTGAGCCTTCTCTGTAGCCTCAAGGGGATGTGTTTAATGAGGAAGAACTGTCCCCAAAACACTGGTGTGAAGTCAGTTAACACTGGCTTCCCTGAACTGTCAACCAAGCTTCAACTATTTGTTCAATTATGTGTGTGTATATCTGTGTCATAGGAGAGGGTTCTGCACATGAATGAAGGGCTCTCCAAGGCCAGAAAAGGGTGTGGATCCCCTGGAGTTGGAATTCCAGGCAGGAGTGAGGATGCTAAGAACTGAACTCTGTCCTCTGCAAGAGCAGCAAGAGCCTTTAACTACTGAACCATCTCTCCAGCCCCAACATTATTATTAAAAGTACAACAGTATCAATTAAAGAATTGTTTCCACTGATTCAGTTTTCAGTGAAATAATCATTCAACAAATAATGGGGATAATCCTGGCATTGTGATGGATGGGGGAAATAGAATAATGAAGGGCAAAATTTCTGGTCAGAGACCAAACAGAAAGTGTGGTGAAGAGAAGAGTTAACCGAAGCCTATAATCTGCTGTAATAGCACACAGCCAGTAGCGCCGGGCCCGGTGAGCCCCTAAGCATGGAATGGTGCTGGGGCTGTGGTTTGGTGATTGAGTGCCTGAAGAGCAGTAAGTATCCCCGGAACTACGAAAGGGAGAAGGAAAAGAAGGAAAAAGAAGAAAAATAAAGAAAGTAAAAAGAAGGGGAGGAGGAGAAGGAGGAAGTGGAGAGTTCCTTAATATACTTTTTGATACTAAAAAGTAAGACAATAAATACAGATTTAAACCCAGGAAGCATCCTTTCATCTGAACACTATCTTCCAGTTCATCCTGAAGCAGGCTGCTGTGGAGGTTTCTGTGGGTCTGATTGGGTGAATGAATGCAGGTTTGTACTTAGGAAACCTTTAGGTAAGCAGGGCACAGCAATACTTTCCTGTGAGACATGTGATTCATATAGGCAATTTGAAAAGTTTATGTAAAGAGAACGAGTAATAACAATTTTAAGAAAACATTGCGCTTAACCTGATCTTTCTGAAATGCCAGCGTTTCGGTGATTAATATAGATATGAGATATTCTGACACTTCGTTTTCATATAAAATCTTCAGTACGTGGCACTGATGCTATAGGCATCAGTTAGCCCCAGGGGAGTACTCGGCAGCCACACAGAGCCACCGGCTTCCACGTTAATCACAGAGGTCTGTGACACGCACGTCAAACCTTTCTGTGATCTCAAATAAAACAAGCCCAGAATGTCCAGGCTGGATCTCATCATGCCTGTTAATCCTCGGTTAGCATAAACATCATGTTTAGAGCCATGCTCTATCCGAGGGCCTCTTACTCATGACAGCCAACAGTGTTTACTATACCTCATAACCAAACTATGATATAGTCTTGGAAAAAATAAATATTTTGACTTTGGAACATTACCAGCATTTTGGGTTCCCTCCGAAGGAGAGCTAGAGATTTCGAAACCACTCTGGTCAGCTTGTGGTTACACAACCACGAAGCCCTTCAGAACCAGTTGTTTCCCCTCAGAAGTAATGCTTGGGGCAAAACCCTCACACAAAATGTCACCATGGTTGTTTGTGGTTTTATAGTTGGTGGGGTTTTCTTTGTTGTTGTTGTTCATTTGTTTCTTGCTGAAATAGCTGCAGCGTTATTTGCTTACAATGCTTTACACTGTTGAGTGGAGTCAAAATAAAGGCATTAGCAAGAGACTCAGTAATGGTTGCCATTGGGAACAGGGATGTCCCGTCAATTTCTCTATCTGTGAAATGACAGTAATTGTGGTAGTAAGATCTTAAAAGCATAAGGATATGAACAAAATGCTTCCTGTCTTTTGGACTTCCAGTTTAGCTCACTGTTTGTGATTATTGTTAAAGGATTTTTCTATCTCCCAAAGTGTTTGAGAGAGAGAGAGAGAGAGAGAGAGAGAGCCATGCAGTGAATCGCTTTTCCCTTATTCCCCTTTGTGGATTGCTCAGAGCTGGTGACAAGAACATTACTAATTGCCTGGCTGGTGCCAGGGGCTCTGTAGAGTCTCTGAGGAAGTCACTGTTAGCTACAACCCATATAAAAGCTGATTACTCTCCAGAGATGCAGCATGCTGTCCCGAGAGAATGCAGGGCTGCTACCTACAAGTTCTCAGACGAGGTGCACAGCCTAGGGCAACCTTCTCTAGCTGCGGCTTTCTCAGCTGTGGAAAACGAGAGAGCAATCCTTCCTGCTTGGGAAGAGAGTTGTGTGTATTAATTAGTTAGTATTTCAAAGTGCCTCACAACTGGGAAGTTTCACTATTGAGTTAAGGAAATTTTCCTTTCATCTTCTCCCTGACCACATTAAGATGAAAGAAACTGTGCTCACTGAGGCTCTAAGGAAAATGGAGGAGACTCGGGTGGGCGTGGGAGGGAAGCTAGGAAACCTGACTTCAAGGTAGTGGCTCATTTCCCTGGTAGTGAAATGGCACCCAATAAAACGAACTTCGCAAGTTAGGAGTCTTGAAGGGCACCCAAAGCTGCTCTCAGAAGAAGCACATTTGTTTTAGACTTAATTTTTATGAGCCATTAAAGAAAAAGAAGAAGAAGAAGAAAAAAAAAAAGAAAACAGAGAGAGAATGAGGCAGATCACACCATGGTAGGGAACTGGAAAATGAGAATTGGCACAAACAGCATCATGCTTTCTTACTGGAGAAACAGGTTAGATCTGCTCCTGTTCCTACCTCAGGACTCACAAATGTCTGTGTTCCTTTCTCCGACTTACTTGTGTATGTTTTTCTTATTGTCTTCCATTATCAGAAAGAGAGGGAGAGACAGAGAGATGTGGGGGAGGGGAGAGTGGGAGGATGAGCTCATGTTCTCTTTGGGGTTCACTGTCAGCTCTGTTTCGTTTCTCCTTCTATCCCATGGAATGCAGCTGCCTGGCTCAGTCTGTGCTTCTCAGCCTTCTTCTAGCCTAGCCAAGGTCAGATGACAAGTTTTCACCCAGGAGAATGAACAGAAGTGGAGTTTCTGGGAAGCAGCTTTGCCTGCCCTACTACCCAGGAGGGCTGGAAGTGATTCTAAAGATACAGAAAGGCCAGGCCCTAAGAGAGAAGCCTGGCTCCTTCCTGACTGCAGAGAGAAAGCCTTCTTCAGATAAGGACCATCTTTGGCCTCTTTGAGAAATAGTTTCTGTTAAGACACTGAAATGCTGGTTTATTGCTAAAGCAGCTATTTCCCCCCTAACACACACAATACAAACTCACAGCTGGCTTTGATTTCCCAAATGATAGTTGCCTTTTCCACGCCAGACCATGAACTTTTTCAGGACTTGCCGATACCCAGGGCAGTGAAAGGTATTTAAGGTGTTTAACAAATTCATGGGGAAGAAGGTTGAGGGAAAGCAGGAGGAAGGGTTGAACCAATGTGTCCGGTATCTAGTCACTCAGTTATTTTCTTTCATGTTCTCAGACTCAACACACTCACCCCACACTCCCACCCTCCCATTAACTGATGAGAAAAGCATTATTACTTTCTTCACAGTCTTCCAAGAGAATGGACACAGTATCATGAAGGGAATTGCTGGCCAGGGGGTGGGGTGGAGGAAAGCAATTCCTCAGAGTAAGCAATCCACATATCATCGCCCAAGAGAGCTGGGCCATGGCCAACATCTCCATCAACAATTTGAAAGAGTTGTCTGTCTTCCCAACACAATAAAACTGGAGACATGAGCACCCGAGCTCCAGCCAGCACCACCAGGAGAAGCCAAACCACATCATCACTTGTAGGTTTTAGGATTTATGACTGACAGGGATGGAAAATAGAGGCAGACACGGCAGCTGGCTGGATTCATCACTCACAAAAGACAGTATGTGTTAATAACAGGGAATTGTAGATATTCGACTTTTTTTCTGATGAAGCCCTTAGCAATCAAAGAAAACCAGACGCCAACATCTCGGAGAAAAACAAAACAAAACAAAACGAAGTCCTGTTTGCTCTGGGTTGAGGACTCCTTTCAGACGCACGGGGTACCATTTCTGGTTTGGCAGTTTCCTGCAAATCTTCTGGCCTGGGGGAGGGGCGGGAAAGGAGAGCAGGTTTATATTTTCTGTTGATATCTGCTGACCCAGATACTAATGAATGAAACTAAAACCATTCTCTTTCTAGGGACCCTCTGAAGACGCTGCTGGGGAGGGGTGGTCCTTCCTCTGCTGAGATCTCCCCCAGACCCACGTTCCTTATCCAGAATGGCACACTTTTGCTTTGTTATAGCTGCACTCTAGAAAATTCACCCTGAGATCAGAGGGAGAACCATGCTGCTTCCAGCCCAGAACTCAAAACATTGTGGAAGAATTCTGATAGATTCACAATTTCATGTAATGAAAATTCTTTACCCTGTATGTGGCATCAACTTTATTGTAGACAACGAAAATTCAAGCTAGTGTGGTTTGGGGCTAACACTTGCAAATTTGAAGTTACTTGCATGCATATTAATAAAGCCACTGTTTTTTGTTTGTTTAAAGATTTTACTTTACGTGTTTGACATTGGGCTTGCATGTGTATCTGAGCACTACTAACGTGCAGTGCCCAAAGAGGCCAGAAGAGGGCATCAGATCCTCTGGAACTGGAGATGCAGGGAGTTGTGAGGCACCATGAGGGTGCTGGGAGCCAAACCTAGATACCCTAGAAGGGCAGCCAGTGCTCTTAACCACAGAGCCATCTCTCCAGCCGGAAAGACACTGTTAAACTGTTCACTGTAATCAAGTTTCCAGACTTCAACCTTCCACAAGATAAGAAGACCGCTTGGCTTGGTACGACCAGGCCCTTCAAAAGCAAGGCTCCCCCCTTAATTCTGCGGATGCTCAGGCCAGCTCCCCAACCCCTGATATGAGTTTGTTCACAGACTACCTGAACATTTTACGATGTCTGTCTTTCCACAGTAAAGTGTTCCTTAGGGAGCTATATTTTCCCTACACTTCTTTTTTAATAATTTGGGTTTTCCAATAAAACAGCAATCACATTTTCTTCTCTCTCTCCAGATGAGTACATTGATTGTTTTAATCCACAATGATTCCATGTGGGCTGTGGCTGGGATGCTGTGAGTGAAACACCTGGAAAAGAATGTGTTATTTGCATTTAGGAGACTTCCTTGGCTAAATGTCTAGCCACTGAAATAATAATAGTTCAAAGCAAAACAACAACGCCTCCTCAAAAAAACAAAACAAAACAAAAAACAATTGGCCCACATGCCCTTTCAAGAGTGGCAATGCATGCTCTACAGAGTCACAGGAAGAGGTGAGAGTTGGGGCTGAGGGTGGAGGAAGAAGAAAAACCACACATGAAGGCAGAAGTGGTCCAATATGTTTAGGATTTAGAAGATGGGTAAAGAAGTAAAGATCTGGCTGGGAGTGAAGGTCCATATGCCTCTACGCCCTCCGCCCACCTGCAGGGTCCCCACCGCCTTCTCGGGCTGCGGATGCTCTGGTTGTGGGCCAAGTGGGCATTGTGATCTAAAAGACGTTATGTCCAGTGATTCCTTCCATCTCTAACACACTTGGGCTAACAGGAAGTTGGTGGACATTGTTATGAATGTGAAAAGCAGTCCTCATTTCTAAGATGTCTTCAAAACAAATTCATAGACAGTCTTCAGCCATACAAGGCCTGTGGGACACAACAGAAAACATTTTATAGGTGACTGAATCTTTATGAGGCTTACATTAATTCCGTAGGAGCTATTAGTGTTTGTTTGTTTTTTTGGTGAGTTGTTAAATCAAGATAATCATGTTCAGTGATACTACTGAAAGTATTGTGAGAAATTGGATTTTTAAGGAAGACTGGTTATTTTTTGCAAAACCAATAAAACTAAATTAAGAGATTAAAAAAGAAAGAGACCTGATGGGAACAGTAGCACACACTTGTGATCCCTGTACTCGGAGAGGCAGAGGCAGGAGGAACTCTGCAAGTTCAAGGCTAGCCTGATCTACAAAGCAAGTTAGGATAGAGAAACCCTGTCCAGAGAGAAAAAGAGAGGGAGAGAGAGAGAGAGGAGGAGGAGGTGTGGAGGAGGAGGAGGAAGGAGAGAAAGACCTATAAAAAATATACCCCGTTTCAACATTAGATTAAAAGGGATATAAAGTCATATTTCAATAAATGTTATCAAATAACATACAATAAGAGGAAATTATTTTTTGAGACAGGGCCTCACCATGTAGCTCAGACTAGATTTGAATTCAGGATCCCTCTGCCTCAGTTTACAAGAGGGATTACATGCTTGCTGCCATGGTTACATTGATTACTGAAACATTTATAGAGACAAATAGAGAAAACTGTTTTTATACTCACATTTTTCTTGTTCTCCAATATAACATAAAATTATGAGTGAGCAAACCTTGTGTTAAACTCTTATATGCAGACATTTAATGAACACTTTATACATCAATATTTAATTTTAATGTGATGAATGAGCTTTCCTCTTGCTTGTTAATTTATCTAATCTGGGTTAGATTGATGACAGTGTTATTCATAGGGGATAATGTATATCAAATTGACTCTATGTTTTAATAACACTTAAAACAGAAACCAATCTTAGAGATAGTCATAGGAATAAGGAGGAGAATATAAGGCATTCATTTCTTCCCAAAATGAAATGAACAATAATCTATTTGGAAATTTTTCCAATCATTCATAAGCAAGCTAGTGTCAGCAACTGATTCTATAAAGTTATAGTAAAATTTAGATTGGCTGTCAGATACACAAGAATTTTATATTTATAGATTTTTGAGCTATAGTTAGCAAACTAACATTAAAGTTTTACATGGTTTAACACATTTGTGCTGCTCCTCATCACACGTAACTCTCCTCATGGTCAACACTTCCTAACAGCTGTCCAGTGAGTCAAATCTATTGCTGAGCTTAAATGTTTTATAGGGATTATTTTGTTTTATAGAGTAAAAATTCTATGATACAGTGTTGTGGATACAAACATAGTTTTCTTTTGGTCTCAGGTGTGGGATGTGGGGCTGATTCAGATAGTCCACAGCAGCAGACTATTTGCCTCATGTGGGCTTTGAGACGAGCTCTTTACCAGTTGCAGATAGTTTGAATCTGATGACTCTGGAGAGAGAATAAATACCAGAGCCCAGAGAGTAAAGATGGGAGAGAGAACAAGGCTGCTCCTAGTTGC
Organism: Meriones unguiculatus; assembly: GCF_030254825.1. Taxonomy (NCBI): domain Eukaryota; kingdom Metazoa; phylum Chordata; class Mammalia; order Rodentia; family Muridae; genus Meriones; species Meriones unguiculatus. The sequence goes on from NC_083356.1 coordinate 117,457,545, forward strand.
TGCTGTGAAACAAGAAGATGGAGTTCTTCTGAAACAAGGACTGGACCAGCTCCAAGGAACTGACAACCCTGACCCTCAGGAAGCAGCTAAGAAAGAACTGTGCCCCCCTCTCCTCCCACTCACTCTTTCTCTCTCTCCTACTGGGTGTTGAGGTGTTGCAAGGGACTGGGGTGGAACAGGGAGAAAAAAATAAGAAACGCAAATAAAAGAGTTTTAAAAACAAACACCAACAATATAGTTAGTAATTACCCCAAATATAGAGATGGAAAAGCTATCAACTTCCTGGAGGTTATACTGCTGGGCGTGGCTGGGATTCCAATCTGGGCTTGCTGGCTCCACATCTAAAGGTCTGAATCATCTTAATGACAAATCGGTCAGTGAAAGAAACTGTTTTGGTGTTTTAAATGGTCTCTAGGCCAAATTGCTGGGCAAAATAAAAAAGTAAATGCAATGAAATCTAAGAGGAATAAGCATCACTTCCATTATTAGATTAAAATAGGTGAATTCCACAAAGCAGGTTGCCTAAGGCCTGCTTTGTCGGTCACTCGGGCATCACCTTAGACCTGCGCTGGTCTCTCTTACCTCCAGCTCTGGCAGCAGTGTGCTGCAGAGGCTCTGCCGATATCTCTACACTTGGTTTAAAGAACATACCTTCTTGCCCCAGGTTTTTGTTTCTGTCTCCTTTTGCTTTTTAAAACAGATTGGTGAACATTCTTGATGAAGCTTTCATATAGTGGGGTGGAGAGATGGCTCAGAAGTTAGCACTTGTAGGACTGGGGTTCAGTCCCTAGCACTGACATGGTAGCATACAACCAGCCTAACTCCAATGCCAGTGTATCACTGCTCTCTTCTTAGCTCTTCGGGAACCATGAGTGCACATGGTATATATACCTGTTTGCAGACAAAATGCTCATACATATAGGATAAAATAAACGCGTATGAAATAAAATAATTTTTAAAATGGAATATGTTTAATGTGCACATTTTAATGAGTCTGGACATACCAAACTCCATGAGTGATAACGTGAAGCTATTACTATAAGCAAAATATGAAACACATTTAAACCTCAACAGGTTTCCTAAACTGTTTGGTGTGTTATTTGCTTGTTTTCATGGTAAGAACATTCGATCCCCTCAAACTGCATCGGTGTTTTATATAGTGCTGCTCGCTACAGGCACAAATCATACAACGGCTCTGCAGAGTTCAGCTCAGGTGCATCTGTCCAGTTGTCATTGCTGCTGCTGTCTTGACAAAGCAACCTCGGAGAGAGGTGTCGTTTGGGTTCTCTGTTTCAGAGCTTTTAGCCCATCATCCTTGGTTCTGTTGAATCTGTGCCCAGTGTGTGGCAGAACATCACGGCAGATGGAGTGTACCGCCCTGAGTTCTCCTGAGGAGCAGAATGGATAGAGGGCGTATATACTGAAAGGAAGGGATTATTCCATTGGCTTCCATGATTCTGGCTGGCTGAGTAGTCCAGAAATGGCTGTCTGCACACTGGGAAAGCTGAGAACCCGGTCGCTGCTGCTAACAGGCTTGGATGTCACGGTAGTCCAAACGTCATCCGGAAGGTTGGGGAATTCCTAAAGTCTACATTGGAAGGGACCGCAAAGCCACGTTCCTATGTCAGCTAAAGATGGCAGCAACATAGTAAGTGAACTCAGCAGGAAGTGGAGCTGGGCCTGAGGGGCTGCTGTCCATGGAAGGAAGTGCCCGCTTTGGGGTTCAGTCTTTCTGTTTAGTGAGCCCTACTAAGAAATTCTCTTACAGACCTGCCCAGAGGCCCTGTCTCTCAATTCCAGATAAAATCCATGTGACAAAAAAAGATGCCAGACAGCAAAAGGCTGCTCCCTTCGTGGCAGATAGGAAACATAAAAACCGAATGGAACCATTGCCAGGCATCACTTTAAAAGGCATGACTCAGGGAAGCCGGTCCTCCATCTTAGCTGCACCTCCTAAGGTTCCTGCCACCTCCCCAAATAATGCCACCAACTGTGGATGAACATCCAACCAACACACGGCTCACAGAGGATTTCATATCTGCACCACAGCATCACAGAACCAAAGTGTCATGCCCACATCCCTGCCGACCGACTGCGCTACTCGGTTTCTAGGATTTCATTAGCGGTCAGAACACACATTAAGACGAATTTATGTGACAGCAGGCATCCACACTAAAATCACTCCGCACCAACAAACTGAAGTAACTAAAACTGCCTAGGCCCCTCGGGAGCCAGGAAGCCTGTGCAGGTCACCTGAGGTCCTTCAGGGACAGAGCTCAGGAGTGGAGCACTAACCCAGAGCCAGGGAACTCTTCCATCACAAGCATGGACTTTGTTGTCAGTGTTCTTGGGATGAGGAGCCCTGAGAATGTCCTGTATCCTCAGCTGGTCCTGGCAAGTTAGCGTACTTGTCTGTGTCAGGGACCAGCTCCATGGTCATCATCTGGTGTTTCCTCTTTCTGTACTTCACAATTCTCTGGGGTTTTGGCATGTGTGTGATCGAGGAGGTGGCCGTTGTCTAGTCATTGTTTTACATTCATTATTTCTCTCTCTTTCTCTGTCTCCATGTCCCTCTCTGTCTCTTCTCCTTTCTCATGTGTGTTTGTCCACTATAGAGAAGTCAGAAGACAATCTGACCTCTGTCCATCTTCCTGTAGGTTCTGGGAACTGAACCCAGAGGACCCAGCTTGTGCTGAAAGTGACTTCTCTACCTGTTGACTCATCTCACTGCCCCCCACTTTCTGTTTTTCATCCTTGATCCCACATCCCCCAAAGACATATCCTGTGGAGGAGTCTTTGCCGTCAGACTCTACTTTTGGAAGATTCCTGTGGGTCACTGACCTATCAGCTAACAGCTTTTGATCACTGTCACTTTTATCATACAGTAAATCAGTCGGCAAGGTCAACTTAAAATTCTTAAAATGCACGTGGATTCAGCCCTTCTGAGTTAGGGCTCTTTGTGTTATTCCACAGGTACCAGGGTAGTAACAATGCGTCCTTTTGTACACTCACATGAACACACACCAACCATATGAGCATAGTTACTGGTCCCATTTCTGCGCTGCTATAAAGCTCTAGTCTCAGCCTTTTGCAGCCTTCAAAGAGACAGAGCTCTCCCAGAGATGAAAGGGCGCTGTGAGCTCTTGGGCTGACATGGTGGATTAGTTGTTTACCTGAGGGTCTTGTTTTCATTGCTTGCTTTTACTTCTTAATCTTTTTACAGCCATGCTGCAGCATTTCTTGAGTGAGGTCTGAGCAACACATACACATACAGCACTTTCCTTTCCAAATGCTTAGGACGTCTTTGCATCTCCGATCTTTTACCTTACCACCACCCCTGAGCAGAGCCAAGGCCTTCAGCACTGGGGTTCAGAGCTGTCTGTTGTCATCCATCTTTCCAGGAGGGAACCTGTGAGATCCTCCAGTGAGTGTCAGGCCCTGGCAGAATTTTGCATCTCCTGGTCTCAGATCGTTTGTCTAATTGTTTTCTTTGCTCTGGGTCCTTTACAAAGTTAATTACTAACCTCAATTAAGAGCAGTTATGACGTGCCAGAGAAGGTTCCTTGTAAACATATCTTACCGTGTTTGCTGTCTAAATATTTATAAAATCTTTCTCTCTGCTTTGAGCTTGATAGCGATGGCCTCTACCTTTCCACGGGATGAACCCCCGAGAGTCCTCAGTGCTTAGAGCTCACAGAACGCTCAAGTGCTTACCCTTCCTTCCAACTTCTCTATTCTGCACTCTGTCTTTAAACTAAAAATCTGTGTTGGCAGAGAAGTTTGGAAGAGAATGAAGCAGGCATGTGGCTGCATTACTAGAGGTGGTGGGTATATCAAAGATGAAGAAAGGAGCTAACTTTGTAAGCACAAGAAAAGATCACACACTTAAAAAAAAAACATGCATAGTTTTGTTGGATGAAAAAAAATGAAGGAACCCTACCTGCTGCCTTAACTATGCCTACTACCTACTCTACCCACTGAAGAATTCAAGCCGTTGGTCTGAATTTGAAATTATTCCCCATGGGTATTCACAGGAGACCCATGGGTTTGTTCGAATAAGAAAAAAAAGTTCATAGCACAGCTACTGTTCAATAAATCATCACATGTGCTGAGAGAAAAAGTTGGATTTGTTTAGGCTTTTTGGTTTGGGTTGGATCAGTTCGTACATATTAACAACTAACAACAGATGTGCTACATTTGTGGAGCATTGCATAGTGTGTCCCCACTCACCATGGTGTCTGTGGACACACCTTAGACCGGCCTATTTTGTAGAATGGTACAATAAGTGCAAGGTACAGAAAGTCAGGGCAGAGGAAAACAAAACAAAACAAACAACAACAAATGGGAGCATACTGAAAGGGCAAAAGAAATATATATACACAGACTCTAGAAGCCTTAAGGCTTTCATTTGAATAAATTAAAAATTGGTGATTATATGGCAATGTTTTTTTTTAATCAAGTACAAAATTTGTTCTACATCTTGAGTGGACTGAATGGAAGAAGGCATCTTCCCACCCTGTCTGGCTCCTTGGCTGTTCTCAAGCCAAGAGAAGAGGGAGGGAAGAAGCTGAGCAGCTAGAGGGGAGCAGTGGGCCCGGAGAGGAGATGGGAGGTGCCAGAGAGGAGACACCATGAGATCAAGAGGAGAGAGGAGAAAAGAGGCAGGGGAGGGAGAGAGAAAGCAGGCGGTGTGACCTGGCAACTTGCAGCGTCCTCCACCCCAGGACTCAGTATGAATCACTTTCTTACATGTGTCCCAGAAAGGCCATTACAGATGTCTATGGAAGCTGTCTATAGTGGAGAGCTTGAAATTGGGGGTCCTGTACCCCCCCCACAAGATTTACCTTCAGCTTGGAACCCTGAGCAGTAATCATGGATGTCTCTGCCCCTGCACCTCAAGCCTACTCGAGTCACAGTGGCCCTTGGGAAGGAAGGTATCCTATAAAGGAATCTTGTTGAAGTCATCTCATTTCCGACTTCAGATAATCCCAGGGAGGATCTAGACACCTAAATGTGTCACCGCAGATAGATTCTAGAGTAGCTGTAAAATCATGTAACTATATGTTAGCCTAAATAGTGTCAATCAATGATTAGACTTAGCAGGAAAAAAAAGAGAATACAGCTAATGGGATAATGAAGAGTCTTCCATTCCCAGCACACCACCAAAGGCAGGAGCTACCAGGATTGCTCTGGGTGTGAGAACCGCCAAGAGACTGCTTCACATCGAAGGAAACTTCTACGGTGAACCTGTAGCAAGGAGGCGGATCCCATAGTGGTTATGGGTGTGGTGTTGTGTTTGGACCAACCAGTGCGGTTTTGGAGCAGAAACAGCAGTCACACTCAGAGAAAATGTGCCCACAGCTAGCAGCCAGTCCTGAAAGGTTGCCTCGCCTTGCACAAGAGTGCAAGGTTTGTCTTTTGTTTGTTTGTGATGTTTTGTTTGTTTGTTTGTTTGTTTGTTTGTTTGTTTTGCTTTGAGGCAAAGTCTTACTATGTATGCCAAGCTGGCCCGGAACTCATTATCTTCTTGCCTTCCCATTGGCAATTTTCTCCTTTATGAAATGGGAAAATAACAACACCTAACGTGCAGGGCTGTTCCAAGTACTGAGTGAGCTGGGGAAATAAAGAGCAGAATGCGCTTCAGACACAGCACACAAGCAATGATTGTTAGCTAGCTAAAGCAGAAGGCAGATATTCCAGAAGGTAGCTGGCCTCAAAGACCAACTACCCAGCATAGGGCAGCCTCTCCATTACTGCAGAAGGGTGGACTCCAGTGCCGACTGCATTCACTCACTCACCCACTCAGAAAACAAGATTTGTTCCTCTGTTACTATAGAGAAACACATTAATTGCTGTTAAAACGATCAAAGGCTGATTTGTCTAATGGCTTCATAACAAATTTGGGGGAAATTAATTTTACTGTTTTACCATGAAAAGAATCACAATTAAATGTTGATGATGATATAAAACAAGATAACATGCACATTGACATATAAATGGATACAAATCAATTCTGGAATTGCTGCCAGTGTATGAAGGGGGTCTGTGATAGACTGTGTGTAGCATCATCATTAGTGACAAACTTGTTCTTCACTGTCTCATCCTCCCTCCAGCAAAGTCAGACACACACACACACACACACACACACACACACACACACACACACAGAGAGAGAGAGAGAGAGAGAGAGAGAGATTAAAGGCTGTTAGGTTACTTGTCGGGCTATATATTTTGTCATCATTTTCAACTTTAATATTCTTGGAGACAGAATTATATTCATTTACATTCTCTCAGGGATGTTCATGAACATTAATTACCAAATTAGGGAAATCTTGGAAGTAAAAATGGACACTTATTAATCACAATAACCTTAGTACTTAATAGTCATTTTCTTTCTCTGAAGTGTTATGTGAACTTGAACCATGGTCGGTGAGAGCAATGGTGGTGAGTGATGGCAACTGAGGCAAACTCACAGAGAGACGCATGCTCACCTTGGCCTACACACCCCTCCTGACCCAGGGCCCAGCTCAGCCACACTGTGCAACAACAGAGATCATCAGACCCGAGAGATTTCCACCAAGGACGCATGGCTGAGTCCCTTCCATCAGCTTCTGTGTCATTTGCCCCTTCCTGGGATGCAAGAGACACCAAGGCTGCCACGAAGCATTTCACGGCATCAGGTTTATGCTGCCACATTACCCACAGGGGCCGGCTCAGATGCTACACTCTTCCCTCCATAGAACACACCCAGCAAGAACACGTGGAAACTACGACAACTGCTTCTAATTAACAAACGGAAGTGCATCTGAACCCAGTAGGAGCTGCTGCCACTGACAAACCTGCCTTAGCGATACCTACAACAGATCAGACCACTTGCGGACAAAGGGATGCAGGTGTTAGACCTTCATCTTCATCCACAGAACGCTTTGAGGTCTTTTTAAAGGATTCCCCACCCCCGTGTTTGTAATAAATGAGTTTAAAGCAGAATCAAATTTTGTTACTTAGGGGGAAAAAATCCAGCTGCTACAATTGATAGCCACGGTTAAAGGAGCGAAATACTTTTGCATGGAAACAATGATTCATGAACTGCTCTTCCCTATAGGAGATGAAACCATTTGGGCTTTCCTCAGACATGCTTATCTTACTGGCAACATTTTTTAAAAAAGCTTCATTATAGAGAGAAAATTCCAGCCTTCAATATTTCTTCCTGAGTATTCAGTGGCTACTTTGGTATATGTGTGTCTCTTGGTGAGAGGGTCTGTGTGTGTGTGTGCGCGTGTGTGTGTGTTCACGCACATGAGTGTTTCATAAAATTAGATTCTAGCAAAGGGAAAGTGCATTTATGCAAAAGCAATTCATCAACCACTTCTGTGCTCAGAATTCACCAAGGTAATTTAGATACTTTAATGGCAAGGTAGTTTAGGTAGGTAGGAGGTGATGTCCCCTCCCCCAGCCAGCAGCTATGGTAATAGAAAATGCGGGCTCTAAATGAATCTTTTCAGGAAAGTAATTCTCGTTTTAATTATTTATCCACTACCAAATATAAAATATAATTACACAGCCAAGGTCCATGGGAGCAAAATCCACAGTGCACATTGGAGTGGAAGAGCTTACTTCTTTTAGAAATTTCCCATAAAAAGATATTTTTAAAAAATAAGATTACCCAAATGCAGCTTTCAGTGCTAATCTGATTTTCATAATGTAAGCAGTTAGCCGGAGTCTACTCTCAGTCAAACACAACGGCTCCTGAATTTGCAGGGCTTTTACCATAGCCTTGGCCTTTATGATGTCAGGCGTATATTACTTCTCTGCTATAATTTACTATTGACATCATGGATTAAATTTGTTGTTTCAGCTAATGTAACTGAGCAAGCAAGGTGGATTGTGAAACCTAAGCCAGCTACTGAAATACGAGGGTTGTCAAGTATAAATTTACAAAAGAGATTCAGAGTGGGTGTGGAAGACAAAAACAAATGGACAAAGAAGCTGTTTTTGACAGACTGCAAGGGGCTGGAGACATCAGCTTGAACATTGTAAATCCAAATGTCACGAAACACTGCCGCAGAGTGAGAGACACGTCTATTCCTCAGGAATATAAATGGTGACGGGAAAACTAAACTTTGAGGAGCCAGCGCGTTTTTGAAAAGCATATCCTTGCTGCCTGATAAACTCACTGATCTCATCTTCCTCTCCCCACCCGAACCTGAAAATTGGTTCAAGTCACTGCTGCAGAACCAGTTATTGCCACAAAGCCAGGGTTTTCCGAGATGTCTTTTGGACAAGAAGCCAAGGACTGACTGTTGTCAAAGTCTACACACATACATTATATATATAAATGCATATGTATATAAGCATATATGTATACACATGCACACACACACATATAAATGTCAGAAGGACTCCCATTGCTCAGCGTGTGGTCCTATGACAGTACCTGAGTCACCTCTAGGCCCAGCCTCTGAGCCTGAGCTGGGCACTCCAGACTGTTGGCTCACAGTCAGTCCTTTCCAGCCTTCCCAGATAACCCCAAGCAAAAAGAGCTCCAGGATACCTGGCATAAGAATACAGGGCATGCTGGGAGGTCAAACTGGTAAAAGGCACAAGTTGAACAAGAGTTTAGAGAGTGAACGTACCTTTTCAGTGGGATAGTAGTTGTCTGGACAGTGCCAGGGTGGGCTTCTTAGTCTCTTATGGACAGTATTCGTTGGTCCTGTATTTGAGGACATTTTAAAGATGGAGACCCCGAGATTTTCCTAGTTGCTTTAAGCCTGTTCAGCGACCTGCTATTTAGCCCTTTCTATGGAAGCAGTGATTTCTTCCCAGTCAGACGGGTGATGAATATTTATGGACAAACGCGTGGTGCTTCATGCTGTAGTGGGGCTTGAAATTACGTCGCTTTCAAGGTTACAGTCTCGTGTGTGTGTGTGTGTGTGTGTGTGTGTGTGTGTGTGTGTGTGTATTAGAAGAGCAATGCCTATGTGGGAAAAGAGCTAGGAGTACAGTTCTTGTTCCTTTTCCCAAATAGTACCTTTAAATAGGTGTTAGAAAAAACTTCAGTGGGGCCAGACAATGCTTTCAGGATGTCGTGGAAAGAAGAGACATAGAAAGCTTTCACACATACTCCTTTTCATCAAATGGCGACACTCCTAGTGGGTATGACTTAGCCGTTAGAAAGCTGGCAACATTTAGGGCAGGGCTTCTCAACCTGTGGGTCGAGATCCCTACAGGGGTCACCTATCAGCCTGATATGAGATAGTCACATTATGACTCCTAACAGTAGCAGCATTACAGCTAGGAAGTATCAACGAAATAATTTTATGGTTGGGGTTAGCCACAGCATGAGGAACTTTTTAAGGTTCGAGGCATGGAACCGGTGGGCTAGAGTATGAACGCTTTGAAGGGATGGGTGCCATGACGTAAATGTCCCAAAAGGGATCAAGAGCTGCTTGAGCTGTCCAACGGTGACTCTCAGAGAGCCTCTTCCTGGGGCGTTTTGCCTGGACTCTCTAAGTTCATATCCAGATGACGGATGGCAGTTTATTTGGGTAGTCTCCTGGGTCGCTGGCTCCCAGTGTGGTTCAAATGTCCATACCTTGGTTCTCCATTCACGGGCCTACCTACACGGCCTACCTACACGGCCGGAAACCTTTATTAGGAAGGACTGATGGCTTAATTCTCTTAAATGAAATGCTACTGAGCTTTATTTAGAAAAATATCTAAATTTTTGTTTTGTTTTCCTCCACTTGGGAGATGGCTCATTGGGCAAAGCGCCCACTGCAGAAACCTGAGGATCTGAGTTCAGAGGCCCACTCTCCACCAAGAGCCAGGCACGGCTGCGCACGTCTGTAACCCCAGCCCTGAGAGGGTGGGAGCAGAGACAGGCAGATCCCAGGAGTGCACCGGCCAGCCGGTCTAGTCAAAGCAGCAAGCTGCAGTGAGGTTCTGTCTGAAAAGAGGGAGAAAGGCAGAGAAGCACACCCAACGTGGACCTCTGGCCTCTGCGTACACACACTCTTTGCAAGCGCGCCTTCAAATGTGTGCGCACATGTACACTCCAAGAAAGAGAGGGAGGGAAAGGTACCTCTCCACTCGCTGTATAACAACTCTGTATTAACTTCACTGTCTTCTAGACCCTAGTGAATTAGTTCAGCTCTTTTCAGCTGCATTAAAAACCCCAAGCCTTAGTACAGACTTATAACCACCATCTCCTCCTCCACCACGAGGATTGGAAACAGTATCCTCAGAACAATGCAATGGTTTTTAGCCATCAGGGGCCAGGCTTTCTGGCTTCTTGTGCTGCTCTCCTCACATATGGCTTTCATGATCACGGCTCCATACGAAGGCAAAAGCATCATGATACAGGACAAAGTAAGACCTTCCCCGGGAAAGTGAACAAACACAAAACAAAAAACCTACTGGGTCAAAATGAGTTTCTCCTAACTGGGAGGACACTGAAAACACAATGCCATCTTCAATAAACAAGGGGTCTGTGGGAAGGAGAAAGAAAGGAATGAGATTAAGTTGCTAATGAAGTTCTCCTGACACAGACTATAGTGCCATAGACCACAGGTACCCGCTTATTTACATAAGCACCTTAAAAAGGCTCTTGATTTTTTCTGAAGATCAAGATGATAAACTTTCCCACTGCTCCTGAGCCAACATTAAAGCCCCTTAGACTTGTCTTACTTGCAAAGTGTAAGAGCATACAGCCTTGAAGCAGGAATCCCGGATTCCAGACTAATTCTGTCACCAGCCCTGTTGATAATCTTGAACAAGCTATTTTTTCTCTTCCTGGGCTTCACTGTGTGGAATGTCCTGTGGCTTTATAGTCATGGGGCCAGTTCATCCCCCAGCGGCAAGTCTCTCATTTACTTCAGTGGTTCAAGTTGAATGGTGAAGTCCTCAGTTCTTGGTCCTAGCTTATGTCTCTGACTCTTTACTTTGCTCATTTCTTCTTGGCCACCATCGTTTCCTTGATCTCCCCAAGCTATTTGTTGGCCTTTGCACCTGCAAGTCTAGCTGCCTAAAATGTTCCACCCAAAGTCTCAGTGCCCAGCTCGCTCCCTATTGTTCATGTCCTAGTGCAAACATCGGCTCTTAACATCGTTATCAATACGATCATTTGCATCTGCACCACCACAGACTTTGCTTATGGACAGCAGAGTTCATATCACAATCATTAAAGGGTAACCCGTTTTCTCATTTCTCTGATTTTAATTGAGAATATAACCCCCTTGAGAATGGTACCCCCTTTTCTTATTCACCCATGTTTTCTGCCAGGGTTCCTTGTAACAAACAACATTTAGCAAACAGAATAGTGATGGCTTATATAACGTTTGAAAGTCCTCACACCTTTGTCCCACCCAACTCTAACGCCTATAAATCCCGTCTCCCAGGGTGACTGTGAGGAAGCAAGGAGTCTATGTTTGCTAGAACACAATTAGAATCAGCAGGCATTGTGTAAATGTTAAGGCTATTATAAAATCGATGTGATTTGGAGACATTTGTAAACTGTTAAAACTTGGCTCCTTGAATATTGTTCATAAACAGTGCTGGAATAATAGAAATTAGATCCAGGGCAAATGAGCCATTCTGAAATAAAGTGCTTTCTAAAGAGGCAGCATTCTGGAAAGCAGTGTGAATGGGGCAATTTTTCCCTCAATCAGCTCCGCTCAAAGTCACACAGCAATGTTTGAAGAAGTTGTGTTTGTAAGTCACTTCTGCAAGGCAGACATTCATTTTGTGTCAGTGACTCTGGCCTGCAGTTCCTCTCAGTGAGGCCATTCATCTCTGTAAAAGAGACTTCATACGATATTTCTATAATGTGTGTAAGGAAGATGCATCCATCGAACATTTTCAAGGGCTGAGCTGTCCTTCCAGTGGAGCCCTGGGCTGCATAGGAACACTGTTTCAGTGCTCTTCCTGGGAGCATCATTCCTGGATGGAGCCTGTTAATACTCATTTTTTATGCTATGATAGTTACAGATTTCCAAGGAATGATTTGAAGCAGTCACTGCACATCCCTTGGACATTCCTGTCACAGTGATAGCTGATCCTGCTTGTCAGCTTGACACATCTGTGTAGACAGGACCTCAGTGGAAGGTCTGCCTCCATTAGACTGGCCTGTGGCTTGTCTGTGTGGCATTTTCTTGATTGGTAATGGATGTGAGAGGCAGGTGGGTGGGCCTGGGCTGTATCTAAAGCCAGCTGAGAAAGTCAGCAGAGAGGGAGGCAGTACTCAGCACTCCTCTGTCGGTTTCTGCCTTTTTTGAGTTCTTGCTTGAGTTCTCACCTTGGCTTCCCTTGATAGTGGTCTGGTACCTGTAAGAAAGAGTAAACCCATTACTTCCAAAACGCCCTTTGGTCATGGTGTTTATAGCATAGCAAGAGAAAACTAGAACAGACAACACTATTAGTTTAAAGATTTCCCAGGAATGCTGGGAATCAAGATGTTTTTCCTGCAGCCAGGTCAGTGGCCATCCTCTGCCCTAAGTCCGCCTGCTATTCTGGCATTCAAGACTCCTCAACACAGCTCACCCTACTTCCTGAGATTATCATGTTCGCGCTCACAGACACTGCCGTGTGGTGTTTCAGAAGACTTGTTCCTTCTTACTTACGTGGCTTTGTCATATCATCCTAAGTCTCTTAGGATGTGACGTCCAACCTCCCACTCTATGGACAAACTCTGCCCCATTCTTCACTCTTAGAATCCTCTCACTTGAAAGCCATCTCTCTACATCTTTGTGTTTAATTGTAACCATTAGGTGCACACTTGAGCATACACAGCAGAGACTCATTCCAAGCATTGCTTGTTCTAAAGAACCTTCTATGAGGTACACACTACCACCACCATGTATAAAGATGCTGACCATGATGGAGAGAGGAATGAGGTATGTTCTGTGTCTTGGTAGCTGTCAACCCTGAGCCCTAAAGCTAGATAGACTATCTGTAGGGCCAGTTAGGGAGTCCATTGCTAGTGTCTCTTTCCAACTTTCATTCAGAGACAATATTTTTTGAAATAATGTTACCATGGCTTGAAAGAATAGTGAGAGTATTTACACCATGGAAATAGGTAGGAGCTACAAGTAGGTACATCCAATACAAGCAGTTATTAAATGTTTATCAGCACATTACTGTCTAGGGTCCATATTCTCATTGTGCCTTGCCTCATTGTGGGTGTAAGTGTGATTCCTGCTAGACTGTGGGTTTCTTGAGGTCAGAGGACCCACCATACTCTTATGATGTAGTAAGTGCACAATTCATAGTTCATTACTATGGTTTCTCAATTATTCCCGAGGTTTCCAATACCAGTATTGTAAATAAAACAGTAGCCATTCTTCTAGTTAAGTTTAAATATTTCAAACTCCTTTAAAGAATGTGTACTTGGAGACTATATCATCCTGATCAAGTGTGAGGGAGCGTCTTAGAGACAGAAAGTAAACAACCAGACGTGATCCTCCATTTTCCTGAAACTGGTTCCAGGCATCCAGAGCTGCTCCTCTTGGGGGCGGGAGGGGGGAGAGAATAACTCTTATCTCAGGTGGTATGGGACAATGACCTTTGAAAGCAGATTTCTTCTCCTTCATTGTAATATCTGCCCTGCCACTACCATTCCTCCTCCTCTTTCTCTTCCCCCCGTAGCTACGACTAGCAGGCTGAGCCTCAGTCACTGACCCAGCACTGGTGTCAAATGAGATTTGTACACAATGCTTCTCTCCAGAAAGAAGAGTTGCCATGAACCCCAGCTTCAGGAAACCAATGTGTCCTCTTCTAAAGACAGTATCAGTTTACTGCCCAGTTTTTCTAGCTTCCAAACCTAGTGTCTTTGAAATCAATCCCAGCCCTATTGGTTAAGGCAACAATGTAGAGGTTCTTGCAACAAATGGCATCTCCATAATATGAATAAGGGGCTACAAGAGAGTTGAGAGCAGGGCCTGGCCGAGGGCAACACAAGAGCCTTCCACTCATTAGAAGGGAAAGAACAGGCACAAAGGTGAGACTGTTAAAGATAGGCTGGGGAAAGACGGGCCTCGGAGCCTGCAGACAGAACTTTGGTGAGGCATTTAGTAGAGAAGTAGAATGGGGACTTGACTTTTATTTCAAGATGGCCACTCTCACGGTAGTTCAAACATGTGCTTAGCAGTTTTCACTCAACTGTAGCAATTTCCACATCAGTTACATTTTGGGGGCGTGCCTGGGAACTTCTCAAATTTCTCAATACTTTTGTTTAAATTTACTGATTATTTTCCTCTCATTATTTTATATTTTGATCATGTCCTTTCCCCTACCTTGACTTTTTCATATATGTGTGCACAATGCAGGGGTGGGGCACATTCAGAATAAATCAAACCCAGGTCACCAGGCTTTTGAGGCAGGTGGTTTTACCACTGAGTCATCTCACTGATCCTCTCCAAATTACTTTAAAATAAACTTTGTATGATAAGCATCAGTAGGGAGTTAGTACTGTTTACCTTAAAACAAATACAATGAAAGCAAATATTAACAAAACAATGTAAAATCCACTTAATCTTCTTTTCAAGAGCCTTGAACTCACATGCTAACACATCCCTGTGATCACAGAACTTGGGAGGCAGAGTCATGAGGATAAGGAGTTCAAGGCCAATCTCAGCCATATATTGAGTTGGAGGCCAGCCTGGGCTACATGAGACCCTGTGAGCTTTGACTATTTGTTCATTATATAAAAGATGACAAAAATGGAAATCAGAAACTTAGCACATATTCAATGGGTAGTAAAATGTACTGGCACCTATCTGAGACGGTCTTAGAACCTAGTTAGGTAAACTGAATAGAGATCTGAAAGAGCATAACATCATCATACCTGTTTTAGCATGAATCTATTTTAACCTAAATAGCCTAGAAGCATCTTCTACTTTGGAAACAATGGATTACTGAAGGTGAGCTGTGTTGTAGTTGTGGCATAGTTTTTCTTAGCTACTTCCTGCTGGTCAGAGTCGTCGGGTTCCTTAGGGCAAGTCCAATCTTCCTTTCGGCATATCTCCAACAATCAGGAGCAGGGGGGAGCACTAGCAGTCAACTGACCCCTTCTATCACACTGTTTACAAACTCCAAGAAACTTAGACATTCTTGGGAAGAACCCAGGGCTACCAGAAATGGCTCATTCACATCCCTGGCAGAACTTACCGTATTTCTCAGATTTAATGAACCGTCCATTTTGAGCTCTGATGCTTTTAAAGGTTTGGTCATAACTTCTTTTCAAGTGACCAAACTGACCACAATTGAAGCACTCAGCATTTTGATATCTAAGGCTTTTGGTGGCTGTTGGGAAAGTTAGTGGTGGTGATCTCTTAACCTAAGGCTGCTCCTCTGGCACTCAGTTTGCTCAAGATTAACCCTTTTTCTTGACTGGGCTGTCTCTCTTTAACCCTTTTACCCTGTATGGCCTCCTGCTCCTTCTGGCTCCCCAGCCTGCCCGGAGGCTGTGGGAACTTGACACCAAGTGTGCAGAGAGCAGGCAGATGGCAATTGCTTGAAACCCCGGCTCTCAGTGACCAGGTGTTCTTCCTTTACCAGTGATGCTTTTTGCTTTCCAAGTGTTTCAGCCTCTACCGACAAATTTTCTAGTTGAACTGCCAACTCTGCAATCCTTTCTGAAAGGAGTGAACCTTCTGATTTTCTTATTTCATCCATTTTGTTTGTTTGTTTCTCAGATCCCTGCATATTTACTCGCAACTTTTCCAATTGTTCAACCATTCTTACAACTTTCTTAGAATCGGAATTCAGGAAGACAAGCAAACTCAGAAAATCCCTTCTGGGATCAAAGCAAGAGAGAACCCAGCGGCAGCAGCCACAGTAAACCTTTTTGCTCATATCCTGAAATAGTATATTCACCTCTCTGTACCCTGCTGTCTCCACTATGGCATTAGAAACCCAGTTTTCCTTGGCACTATATATTTTTAAACTATTTTATTTGAGTTTCTTAAATGTCTTCCTCCCTTCTCCACCCCAATCCCTTCTAACACCCCATTACTGGGTAGGAGAGAAAGGAGATTAGTGGGGACAGGGGTCAGAGTTCTCTTTAACTACTTCCTGCTGGTTAGGGTCATCGGGTTCCTTGTAGAAAGTCCAATTTCCTTTCAGGATATCTCCAACTTCTCATTAAACTGCATCAATGGCAATCAGGAGCCGTGGGGGTCGGGGGGACACAGGAGCCTTCTTTTTCCGTGGAGGCCCCCTTTCTCTCTCCATGCTCTGGTCTTTATTACCTCTCTGAGTCCTCAGATTTAAATTATCAGCAGCTGGCAAAGAGTCCCTCTCAGAGCTCGAATGAGGTAAATAGTTTTCTTCTGTGGACAGTTTGAATCCCACATCCCACACCTGGGATTAAAACCAAAACATGTTTACATATCATAAACCAGAATGCTCACAACACTTTGTAGGTGAGGACCTACAGAGGAAGCACAGGTTATGTGGAGCAGTGAATGCACACACCAACACAACAGAAGGAATTTCAAGTGACAACCCTCTTCTATGCAATGGCTGTGACTTGCCTTGAACCATTCTATTCTCTCCTTGGTTCTCTGTTTTAGATATTGGTGGGGGAACATTGAACCTTACTAAGAGGTTGTGAAAGCCTACTTGCAGTAGGTCTGAGGGTAAGGAAGCTGCAGTGGAATCAATAAAACAATTCCGGAAGCTCTGATTGGAGCCTCGGCAAGGGATGCTGGTTGCCAGCAGAGTCTAGAAGCAACAGAACTGAAAGGTAAAATGGACAGCATGTGGTCATAACAACTTACCCTTTAAAGAGCTACCTGTAGCTCTGTCTCCCGGCCTCCTGCTTGTAAATCAATATGTGATCCTCCAGCTGAGCCTGCTGTCATGCCTTCTCTCTGCCATCATGGACTCTAACCCTCTGAAACCATAATCTTAATTAAAATGCTTTTTTTTTAATGTGTGCCTTGACCATAGTGTTTTGTCACAGCAATAGAAACGTGACTAAGATAGAGCACCTGCAAAAGCACCTGCAAGGAGCGTTGCAATTGACCATGCTGTTTCTCTTTGCTGGGAAACACTGTCCTCTCATTTACCTTTTGCCCTCAAGACACCTTCAACCCTGGCCACACCTGGGCTTCCATGCCTACATAATAATTGTCCTCTTGAATTCTGAATTCTTTGTAACTCACTGGTAGCCAAAGAAGTGTGACGGTGATGGAACTGAAACCATAATAATATTGTACTCTGATTGTCTGAGCAGGACTTATGACAGGACTCCCTTGAGCAAAGACAAGATATGAAAATGCTTCAGGCTTCTAAGGCAAGGGTGGGGGAAACCTGTTTTCGTCAACAGTTCTGGAAAGGCCACCTCTATTTTCACAAGCGTGGCTGTAGAGTAAACAAGGCTCCTCTTTAATTCACCTCTGCTACCCCATCAAGATGCCTAGGTGTTAAAAAAAAACAACAAAAAAAAGAGGCCTTGTACAGCGATGCATTTGCCAGACAAAAAGCTTTCGCTGTTATTAATGACTGGTGGCGCCCAGTGTAATCAAAGGGCACAGCTGCGGTGATATACGGCAGTGACAAAGCTAGGGATCTTTCCTGCTCAGCGCTGTGGGCCTAACAGCCAGCGGCCGAGAACTTCGAGCGCTGTATATCTACAAGATAAATAGCGCCAGATATGAATATACGTATTGCTTACCGTCTTGAGAGGTGTTGTTATACCCCTCCCCACACAATCAGTCTAAGTATGACGCCAGCGCATTTTTCACCATTTCCGTACACTCCTCGTGCTCCGTAAATGGCAATAGTTTTCCAGTGGAGATTTAAAGCCTTCGGGCCGGACCAGTTGCAGCAGACTGATTTGAAAACCCAGGCCAATGCTGCTGACAGCAGAACGGGCTTCCAGAGATTCATAACCCCTTTTACAGTGACAGGCGGCATCAAAAGAAGGAATCACCTCAAGAATATACTAGAAATCATTTTTATTTTTGCTCCTCCATCATGCCAAGATGATCTAAAGGGAAAACTCGGAGTCACTCATGATATGAATTTGACATGAAGGAATCCATAAGAAAAATTCACTGATGTTTTTATTTCCAGCTATTAGGCCATTTTTTTCCCCTCTCTCCTGCTTTGAACTTGTGACCAGAAAGTGCCATCTTTTGCTTTGTGAAGGGTTCAAGAGATGTATTTAATTGGGGGTTCTGTCCAGGATTAAATAACATACACAGATTTATGTGCTTACTCAGGTGTGAATTTGGATAGAAAATGCTATAATTACAGATCAGGTTTCCATTAAAACAAAAAATAAATAACATAAAGTGGGCAAAGCAACTGAATGGTCTTTTCCGAGATCGATAGCAAAGACACGTCCATACACTCAGAGAGGAAGTCTGCAGCTCCATGACCTTTTCATGAACTTTCTGGGAGACAGAAAGATCATTCAAAGGGCAGAGGTCAGCATTCATGCTGCTCACAAACAAAAATCAGATTTAGTGTCGTAATGAAGGATTTGGGGTTCTCACCTACAAGTGCAAATCAAATGATATTATCTGGTATCATCGTACATTTTCTTACATTCTCAATGGCAAAGGAAACAACTGCCATATTTTACTATGTGTTTAACATGGCAAATTTACCAATTTGTAAATGTTATTTGGCCACCTCCAGGAAGCACCACAAGACAAAAGCTGGGCTTTGAATGCAAAATGCTACAGTCCAGGTGGGGATCATTAGCCATGCAAAGGATCTTGCCATGGTAATGGTGCCAGAAAGACCCACTAACCATGAGTTAAAGGCAGAGCTTCTGTTAGTGATAAATCACGAAGGTCCTGAAGGAGAGCCTGGGTGCTGACCTTGGGCGGACGCAGGCTTAGCATCGTGCAGAATGTGGCTCTGATCCAGAGATGTCAGGGATGAAGCGACAGCAGTGGGAACCATGAGGACTCGGGCTCACTGAACCACAGAGCGCCGCCCCACGCGCTCTCACTCAGCTCTGCACGATGTTAAAATCCAGAAATAAAGAGTTTATGCAAAAGAGGTCACGTGGGGACGCCAAGTGGCCATTTCTATGGTTCACAGCCAAAGGGGGACTGAATGGGTGGGTGCTGTATGTCCATTACAGTCAGTTAGGAAGTGATGCGGGACCCTTGGGAGCTTTGAGGAAAGAGGTAAGTATCAAAGTTCATAGATTCTAGTTCCTAGGCTGGCACGAGTCTGAAATCCCAGCATTCGGTGGGCTGAGGCAAGGGATGGGGGGGGTCACAAGTTTGAGATCCATGTGGCAGTGAAATAAGAACCTAATCTCAAAACAAAAACAAAAACAAAACAGCAGCAACAACAAAAGTCGACTATTCTAAAATTTCTGAAATTGTAGCTTTACTAAGAAGAAAAGGCATTTTTAGAGCATCTGGCAGAATTACTGGGGTCACAGGAAGGATCGTATTCCTTTTTAGAGAGCACCTCCCACTCCAAACACTAGACCGTCCTGAAGTCTACAGAAAATAAGTCCGCACCTGACATACGCTCAAACCAGGGTACCAATCTTCTCGTGTCTTAATGGACCCTAATGACACACAGCGATTTCTGTCTGTCCACACTCCATGTGTCGTTTGTCAAAAATCACTTGGCATGAGTGAGTTTCAGTGTGTGCTAAGGCCATTTGCACTAACAGTAGCTTAGTTTAACTCTAGTTCTCACTATCTGACACTAAACCAAAAGTCGGCTTTTTGATAAACCAAACTTAGTAGTGAGAAGAGAGACAGGGTTGGGGAATGAACAGCTCTTAAGCCTGGAAGCCTTGACATTCCTGTATTCCTTTCTCCTTCGGTTTTCAGAAAAAGAAAGCAAAGCTTGGTGGTGGAGCAGAGTATGAGCGTGAGTACGGCACTGGCCAGAATGAAGAGATTGTGAGTCTGGGACAGTAGGGAGGAATCTCCTGTGGGTGCCAGTTTAATCCTGTGGCTACTAACCTGTGAGGAGGTGGAGAGTAACTGTGGGATGGAGAGCTTGCTCAGGCACAACAGTGTCTTCTCTGTCCTGGGAGAAAAGGGCTGTTTGTGGACTGCTATCTACCTGGGTTAGAATACAGACTGTACCGTGAGTAAGACAGTTGTCCCTGGGCATGTTATGAGTCTACGGAATGGGAGTAAGGCGGTATCTCAGTGGATGGAGTGGAGAGCGGACTCTGTGCTGCACTGAGCAGTGGCAGTGCTCTGCTCTTCCGTGGCCCACCACCCTCTGAGGGGGTGGCTTTTTGCAGTCTGCACTTTGCAGGTGAGGAAATGAGGCTGCAGCAGGGTGACGGACCTGACTCTGTCTCATATCTCAGGAAGACCTGCAGGGAGCTTACATCCACCTCAGTGTCTGAACTGGAACCCGTGCTCAGTATCGATCCTAATGGCACTGTAGAACTGGCAATTCCCCTAGATTTGTGGCAACTATATGAAATAAACAAGATGCAAAACTTTACAACATGATGAGATTTTGCCTTTTTTTTTTTTAATTTTTCAGAAAAGCCCAAATGCTTCCTGTTTGCACAATTAACTAGAGAAAGAACAACTTTGGAATACTTCTTATGGCCCTTTGCCTAGTATTCTTTCCACACTAATCCTGCTGTGTGTGTGTGTGTGTGTGTGTGTGTGTGTGTGTGTGTGTATGTGTATGTGTCTTGAATATAGCTGTCAAAATGAATTCGG
This sequence comes from Meriones unguiculatus, assembly GCF_030254825.1. Taxonomy (NCBI): domain Eukaryota; kingdom Metazoa; phylum Chordata; class Mammalia; order Rodentia; family Muridae; genus Meriones; species Meriones unguiculatus. The sequence goes on from NC_083356.1 coordinate 117,478,217, forward strand.
AGACTTCTCTGTGAAGCATGGCATAGTGGATAAAAATGTGGACTCTTCTAAAAGAGCACCCAAGTTTGCATCTGCAAGGATTGATTTTATGTCCTTGCAAAATTTCCATGGGTTCCCTGCTCCTCAGCTTCCTTGCCTGGAAAACAGGGATGACGGTGAGAAGATGACCCATCTCCTCCAGATTTCTGTGGGGATAAAGTAGAGAATGTGCTGAGATGTGAGCCATGCTGACCATTGCTTTCTTTTCTTTTTCATCCAAGCGTACAGCTTCTGTGTAATCAGATCAGCCACTACATTTCAGCAATTGGCCCTGTGCTTTGCAGACTGTGATGGGTCGGGAGGCCCTGAGTGGACAGACAGGAGGATGAAGCGCCGGATCGAGAGGCTTGTAGAGTTATTTCAAGTTTCCCAAAGAGGTGGTTAAACCTCGTCACTGAAATCAGATAATGCTTCAAAGAGTCTGGGTAACACGGGAGCGGGGGGGAGGTTTGCAAAAGTATTCTGGTCAAAGAAGGAAAAAAAAATTGCAAGGGACTCCATGTCCTGGTGGCATTAAATTTTACCATGAGATGGTAGAAGGAAAAAAAAACATAATATTCAATTCAGAAAGGAATGTCAAATTCAACTAACTACATTTTATTTAAAGTAGCTCTTTAAAGAGAATGCATCACTTAATACGTACAAGAATGATGGAAAATTAACCTGAAGAAATAAATATTATATTCCCCTCCCCCCCCTTTTTTTTTTTTTTACAGGAGAAGATATGAAAGTTTTAAAAATCTATTTCTCTGGCCATCTATCCTCATCAATTCTTATCTAAGTCTTCAGGGAGCCCCATAAGCAGGTCTCTGACTGCTCCTTTAATGAATCTGGCTTGGCTTTTAGACACGCGCCAGAAAGCAGCTCACTGTGAAAGCCTTTTGCTATCTATAGACAGAAATATCACAGACTGAGCTGGCTAGCACAAGGCTGAAACTATTCCTCCTGATGCCATCTGTCCTTCAAGGTCAAGTCTCTGCACAGCTGCGTACCAGGAAGACCGGGATCACCGGGGCGACCCCCGAATGGCACACATATTCGAGATGTGACCTAAGATGGGAAGAAAGGGGAGAAAGAGCGACATGGTACTTAACAGGTTCTGGTCCACGTGGTCGTACCTTTGGCTTCCTGCAACTTATAAACACAGTCTGTTCTAACCGGGGTGCTGGCGTTGCAGGCGCTCTCCCTGAACAGCTGCAGACCGGAAGCCCCACTCGCGAAGCTGTGAGTAGCGCAGGACAGAGGCAGGGGCAGCTCTACAGGACGGACCCCCACCCCCCGCCTCCGTTTTCCTTTATGAAAGATCTAGAGATTCCACTGCCCTTGGTTTTTATTATCAACCCCGTTAGTGAGTCCTCAAAGCGGCCTTGTCCTACAGAAACTTTGATGCCAAACATTTTTTTTTAATTAAACAGAGATTGACTATTATAATTTACCATGATCCTTGTGCGGCTTTAGAAAGGGAGACTAGGCTACCACAGATAACAGCATGAATGAGCCTGAAGGGCATGATGCTAAGTTAACCAAGGCAGACACGGAGACCAGCACCACAGGACCTCAGCTCTGTGTGGAATGTCTAAAAAGCCCTCAAACTCAGAGCAAGAGTGGGATAGTGGTTATGAGGGGCTAAAGAGTTGGCTGCTAAGGGTGGAGGAGATGCTGGTCAAAGGATACAGACCTTCAGCTGTGAAGCAAATAACTCCTAGGGACATGATATATTAGCCATGTGTGCTGAGTATAGCTTACCAGATACATGAAAGTTGCTAAGAGTGAATCTCAAGTATTCTCGGTATGCACACACACACACACACACACAGAGAGAGAAAGAGAGAGAGAGAGAGAGAGAGAGAGAGAGAGAGAAAGAGAGAGAAGTTATGGATATGTTAATTAGTTTGATGGTGGTGATTACGTCACAATCCATACATGAAATATCACATTTTATACTCTAGCTATACACAAATTTTATTCATCAAAGTCCAATAAATAAGGACAATAATAAGTATTCACTATTATAATTTCTTCTACTGTAGAGTTTTTTTTTCTAGAACGTTTTGTTTAATTTCTTTTACATTTAGTTTGTGTGTGTGTGTGTCTGTGTGTGTGTGTGTGTCTGTGTGTGTGTGCGCGCTGGGCATATAGAAGCATAGACAGCTTTTTGGAGTCATTTCTTTTCTTCTAACATGTAGGTTTTGGGGATTGAATTCAGGTCCTTAGATTTGGCATTGAGCCATCTCACAGGGTCATCATTCTGCCTGCAAAGGCGAGCTTTGAGAAAAAGAAGGGCACCAGGACTGATTTCTTGCAGTACTTCAGTACAACCTGAACGCATTGGCTCCTACCTGGGAGTAATATGTCCAGTTTTGGAGACAATTATTTTCATAGCTTTTAGGTAAAATACATTTCAAAATGTCAATAATGTTCTTCTCCAATCTGTTAAGCGATCCTAGAATTATAATACCTTCATGTAAACAGGATCTATGATGCTAGCACAGCTGGCTGGCATGACCCAGACACACATATCTCTCCTTCCTCCTTCTGCATAGAAGATTTGGAGCCTCAGAATGGCCACTGTAGGGATAAATTTACACCTTGGGCATTGGCAAACACTTCTACTCTGAACCCTCAGGGCAGATTGTTAAACATTTACCAGCTCCAAACCCTAAAGCTGATAAGAGTTATCTCTGGACCCAACAATAAACAGTAGACAGTTAATAATATAATAGTATCTACTCTAATAGCATCTTGCCATAACTAGATAGGAATGAATGATGCAGTACAGAGAAGGTGGAAATGCAAATAAATCCCCTGCTAGGTTTTTAAAGATTAGTTCTTTGAGAATTTCTTTTTTAAATTTTTTAAGTTTATTTATTTTTTAATAAATTACAGTTTGCTCACTTTGTATTCCCTGTAGTCCCCTCCCTCATCCCTTAACAATCTTACCCTCCCTTCCTCATCGACTCCCATGACCTTCTCCAAGTCCTCTGAGAGGGAAGGTCCTCCACCCTCTCCATCTGACCCTAGCCTATCAGGTCTCATCAGGACTGGCTGCATTGTCTTCTTCTGTGGCCTGGTAAGGCTGCTCCCCCATTAGGGGGAAGTGATCAAAGAGCCAGCCACTGAGTTCATGTCAGAGATAGTCCCTGTTCCCCTTACTAAGAAACCAACTTAGATACTGAGCTGCCATGGACTACATCTGTGAAGGGGTTCTAGGTTATCTCCATTCATGGTCCTTGGTTGGAGTATCAGTCTCAGAAAAGACCCCTGTGCCCAGACATTTTGGTTCTGTTGCTCTCCTTGTGGAGCTCCTGTCCTTTCCAGGTCTTTCTATCTCCCCCTTCTTTCATAAGATTCCCTGCGCTCTGCCCAGAGTTTAGCTATGAGTATCAGCATCTGTCTTGATATCTTGTTGGGCAGTCTTTCAAAAGCCCTCGGTGGGAGGTTTCTGTCCTGTTCCCTGTTTTCTCCTTTTCTCCAATGTCCGTTCTGTTTGCCTTTCTGAGTGAGGATTGATCATCTTACCCAGGGTCCTCCTTCTTGCTTAGCTTCTTTAGGTGTACAGATTTTAGTATGTTTATCCTATATTATATGTCTAATATCCACTCATATATGAGTATATATCCTGTGTGTCTTTCTGCTTCTGGAATACCTCACTCAGGATGATCTTATATTTTGATCATATTCACCTCCTTTTCCAACTCCTCCCAGGTCCATCCTCCTCACCTCCCCAACTCAACTCTGTGTCCTCTTAAAAAAAAAAATTAAACCCATAAAGTTCAATTATTCCTGCACCTATATTCTTAGATGTGTAGCCTTCTATTAGAGCATGGTTGATTTGCCAGGGGCTAGACTCTAGAAAAATAACCATTTCTCTCCTGTCAGCTCTCTTTTGCCATCAACCCCTCAGCTACAGGTAAGATTCCACGCCCACCTCCCCCTCCATGTTAGGATTCGGTCTGTACTGAGCTTGCACGGTCTTATGCCTGGCTCAATCACTGCAAGTTCATTGTACTGGCCTGCTGAGTTCAGAAGACAGCGTTTTCTTACAGTCATCCACCGTGTTGGCCTCTTATACTCTTTCTGCCCCTTTTCCACAATGGTCCCTGCACCTTGGAAGGATGGGTCGTGATGTAAACATCCCATTTGAAGCTGAATAGCTGCAGTCTCTTTGTTGCACCTTTACTGATAGTCTCTCTGTTAATTACTATCTAGTACAAGTAGAAGGGTCTTTGATGAGGCTTGAGAGATGCATCCATCCATTGGTATAATGAAATGTCAGGAGTTGGACTTAAATGCAATCAGGAAATGGTTGGTTACTCCTACTTTGTACCATTATTGCATCAGTGGGCATGTCTTGCCAGATCAGTTCTTATTGTAGTTTATTGAATTCACAGCTGGGTCAGTGATAATTACTTTTCTCCTCTGGTAGCATGTATAGCAGCCTCCAGCACCATGAAATCTAGCCACTAAAGATGAAGCTTCTCAGTCAGTACCAGCTTGGTATCTCCATGTTCTATGACTCATGCATGTAAGGTTTTCAGGAATAGGGCCTTGCTGTCAGATTTTGGATGGGAACCAATAGCACTGGCAAGAGCCTGAAATATTGGAGGGTCTATGACTCTCATTGGCCAACAACTCTGAAACAGGTAATTCATTCCCAGCACTGGGCTTTTTCTTTGTATGTATAGCGTAACTTCATTTTAACTCTTTTTGTATGTGTATGCATATCTATCTATATCATAACCATCTATCTGTCTATCTATCTATCTATCTATCTATCTATCTATCTATCTATAGGAGGGGAAGGGAGATGGAGCTACAGCAAGGATGTAAAATGAATAAAATTTTTAAATTAAAAAAGAATAAAGATAAAAGTTCTTTAGTGTAATTTATCCCTTTCTAGATTCCCTTCTCTACCTTGTCCTCTCTCCCGTCACCCCAATTTAACCCTCCCTGTTCCACCATTGTCCTTTAAGCCTTCATATATTTGCATTCTGTCTCCCCTCCTTTAACCCCAACCCTCAACACAGTCATCCTAAGTAAGAAAGCCAGACTCAGGAAGACGAATGTTGAATGTTTTCTCGCTTGTGGATGTTAGCTTTGAGTTTCCAGATATGTGAAATACTCAGAAAGGTCGGGAAATGTACAGCTTCTTTTAATCGCTTTCCTTTTTTAAATTATTAAAACCACTAACAAGTAAGATCACTTAAATCTCACATGACCGCAGTGGGCATCTGGAACCTTCCAGAAGTGTTGAAAAGTCAAGAGTAAGGAATCTTCTGAAACTAGGCCTTCTTCAGCAAAAATACATTTGCTACATGTGTCTGTTTTATATTTTTCTTCTGGAGAAAAATAAATTATCCCTCACGTGAAGAAAAATACAAAATGAAAGCACTATTTCTCCCCACTTATTCTCTGTAATAGAGCAGGTTACTAAAAAGAAACAAAACAAAACAAAAAACGGGTTTAATTTCACCTGCCATCCTTAGTTGTGCCTCCTTCTGTGTTCGTCAGTCTGGTTTCCAGTATCACACATCCTTCCAACAGAGCTTCGAGGGAAAGCCATAGAGGGAGGTAGAGGGAGGTTAGCTTTTATTGATTCCGAAAGAACAATATAACAAGATACTGACAATAATAAACAGGTACGAAGTTGTTTCAACCTGGAAACAATTGCAGTCATATAACCCTTGGCGGCCTCTTTTATATGAACTTTTCTTTTTCTCTCCATGGTGACTAATGTGGGAACTGTCCCCCGGCCCAGGGAGCAGCCTCCACTTGCTCTGGAGGTGGTTAAACAGCGGCAGCTTAGCTCGGTAACCTCGTGGAAAAGCTTTGATTTGTCTCTCACATAAAACCAATAGGAGTCATTTCTCTTACTAACAATTCCCAAGAGACTCAAGTCACTGAGCAGGTCTCTTTGATGAAAAATTTATTCTCACAATTGATTTGATCAAAGAGTTTCTTCTGAAAGGCGCAGGGACGCCAAGGATTGCAGCGAGGCATCTGGAGAGCCTGCGTTTACTATTAAGGGACTGACCAATCTGACAGTCGCTGGAAGCGTCTTCACAGTCCTAGCCAGGGTCACTTTCATGTTCTTTCTGACACATACAGTAAACCTTTGGCATAGACATTCTCTGTGGTAGGACGGGGAGAAGGATCGCCGTCAGTAAAGCACTTGCCGAGAAAGCATGAAGTCCTGAGTTCAGACCTCCAGCACCCATGCAAAAAACTATCTGTGGGGTGCACACCTGTAATCCCAGTTCTGGGGTGCAGAAATAGGCTGATTTCAGTGTGGAGTTCTCTAGCCGTACATTTTAGCTGAAGTGATAAGTTTGCGTGAGAGAGCCCGTCACAGGAGAACAAGGAGAGATAAGCGATGAAGAACACATCCCGCCATCCACCTCTGGCCTCCACTTTGCCTGCGTGACTGTTCTCACCCTTACGCACATACCACACACACAGTATGACAAAGAGGAAACTAACTTCTCTGGGGGTAAGCAACTGAATGGAATACATGAGCCTGGTATACACCATTTTGAGCCCTGAGCCCAATGACTATCCAATCAGTCCACCAATACCAACCAAGTACTCTCCGGACAGATGACGTTATAATATAATCCCCACTTACTCGTTGCAAATACTTCTTCATTTTGTCTTCTAAAATATGCCCTAGAAGGAAAGAAAAGTCAAAGATTAATGTTACTTCTTAAGTCACCAATTGTTTATTTGTTTGTTTGTTTCCCAAAAAGGTGACTCCTAGTAGTTCCCACATCCTGGAGCAGCGGCCGAAGCTGACTGGCTTGGTGAGTCCACCGCCTTCCAGGGCCTCCTGTGGCCAGCAAGCCTAGGTAGTCAACCTTGCACCTCAGTGTTAGAGATTTCTCAGGGATATCTGAAAATAAAAATTAGAAAAAGGAAGGGACAAAGAAAGTTCTGGAATTTGAGAAAGGAAACAAAACCTTTCTTTTGCCACAAGCCCTCCCCCCCCCCCCTCGCCAAACCATAAGGCTAGAGAATACCAGCCTGCATCAAGCCGTTAACCTTTGGGACCCTGCTCAAGGCAGTGTGCTGTGACTTTATTAATGAACGCTTTAATGTGCTCTGTAAAAGCTAACAAACACAGATACTTGCTATGATTCATCATATCTAATATTCCATCAAACCTTTCCGTTTAGAGACCAATGCTTTTTTTCTTTTTTAATACCAAATCCTCAAATGGAAGTCCTCTTCCACTCCAATTAAACTTAAAGGGATCAAAAATAAAATCCATGAAAGTTTAATGCTAAGATGTATTTTGGAATAAACAACAATAAAAGAAATGAGCTCTGCACAACATGAATTATAACCCCGGAGAATGTTTTATTAATGCTGCAGACAAGTAAAAGATGTAGTTCTTGAAAAGAGAACTCTAAGAAATGCGTGGTCTTCTGTGCTATTTGAAGGCAAAAGATCCCACTGTAAGACAGTTGGATTTCTTGCTTCTGGCAAAGGCAAATTCTCCTGTCAGAGTCTAATTAAAAACTTATAGCAATTTTGTACTTTTTACTCAATGAGTTTCATACTATTAAATCCTTACTCATGTGCCTGGATTTTTCTATATGATCCCTTCTTGTGTAATTAAAGTATATACATTGCCCTGGTAACATCTAGAAACCCATTTCCAAAACCCATCCGCAAAGATTCTTGAACAAACCTGGTGAAGGGTAGTTTTGTTTTAAAGGAACCTCCCACATCTTTTCTTTCTTTTAAACATGAATGTCCTGTGTGGTTTATCCAGAGAATCTGGCCTTGCTTGATTTCCTGTTCAAAATCTAGGCTTGATGATTAGTACAGTTCCAGAGAACCACAATCACAGATACTGTGAGCATCCTGTGAACAAAGAAAGGGGCCTATAAATTATGTCACCAGGCCAATCCTCTATGTCACCAAAGAATAATCCAAGTGGATTATTATCTTTGTCTCTTCAAATCACCCTGTAGATATTGTAAATGCTTTGCAAACTTTATTCTTCTTTATCTGGCTGTCGGGTAGGTTATCTCCCATCTTAGGAATGATGAGTCAGACATAGTGGAGTTAACTGATGGGCTGAGACTCTAATTCAGCCAAATCAGGAGACCACAGACATCAGGATTTTCCTGTGGTTCAAAATGACACTACTTAGCTCCAGGAACAAAGATTGGCAGGCTCTATGAATTTTGCCCAAAACCACTTAATTTATCACAAACACTTTGTTCACTGTGCAAAGTTCTCAATCATACTCCAAAATAGATAAAGTATTTGTATTCGCTAATTTTTTATTTTCAATGCAGAACATTAAATCTAAGATGTTTTAACTGACTCGGGAAATGAAAAGCTACCATGCTTCCACTCTGAAATGTGAATAATTCACTCACATCAGCTGAGATTTGTACAGCAAATTGGCTCATGAATCATAGGGCAGCCATTAAAAAAAAGTTCACGTGACCAAAAACAGATCAATTTTGAAATTTCAGCTATCTGTCAATCTCTCATAGAAATGAAGGGCTACATTATATATTTTTAGTGAGAAAATTAGACTGGTACAGGAAAAGATCCTGGTCACACTCAAAATCATAGATTTTATGCTTAGCCTAGACTTTCAATGAGGATATTCCACAGCATTCATCTTAAAGATAAGGATGCTGGGTTCAGAGAAGTTACAGCAGTTAGCATCCACATCAGGACCACAGTTGACAATTGACATGATCAAGTTTATCCGAAGCAATGGAGCTTCCACATTCTAGCTAGAAGTTTCTTTTTCTTGGGTATCCAGCTCCTCTGCTCCCATGTGACTACCATCCTCATATTATCCTATGAGCACTGGGAGACAGACAGATGAGTATCTATAGAGATAATGCATCCTTTTGAATAGTGGAGATTGTTCATGGGAGTTATTGATAGAAGAAAACCCTGGAAACCTAAAATGGGAGCTTTTATACCTGTATAGGAAACCAAGGCCTGAGGCAACAGCCAATGAGTGGCTCTATGAAGCATGATGATGTCAGATGAAGGCCCTGGGTCTATGTGGTAGATCTTCTGGAATGCATACACCTTACCCTTATTCATTCAAATGCTGATTTCTCCCCCACCCCCACTCTCTGATTTCAATCTGGATATTGCACTGTGATACTTATTCTAAGCATCATGTCTCAACTTTGTGTAAACAGGCCAAAATAAAGCAACTAGCCACAATGTTGAGCAATGGGAGGAGCCAAAGGGGAGGAAATGAGTGGGAGGAGAGCAAGGAGAGCAAGGAGAGCCAAGCTGGGAGGAGATCTTGGAACTACGTGGAGAATGAACCAGACCTAAGATTTCACAAAAGCAAGTATAAAGAGTAAAATCTAAATGTTAGGAAACTATGAGAGATTGGAGGTTTAGGAGGGAGTAACTATTGCCCAGCATTGTGTTCTAGGTTAACTAAATAAATCCAGTCTCTGTGTGGTGATTTGGTTATATAGCTCTTTAGGATTAACAACAGCTTTACCAGAAGATATATCAATAGTAAATATTAATTCTCACCTACAACAGCTCAGCCTATCACTTGGATGGGGCCTCAACACCCAATCTTCATCCTCACCTACAGGTCTTGCTTTCACAAGTACAGTCAAAGCTTGACTTTTCTAGCTGGAGATAGAAGTTTGGAACCACACCTAAGCCAAGGCAGAGGGAAATTAGAGCTGTGTTTGGCAGGTGAGGTGCAGGGTCTGCTCTCCTGAGTGCTGCAGCAGGTGAGGGGCAGGGCCAGCTCTCCTGTTCTTATAGACCTTGACTGGGGCCAACTCTTCTGTCTGCCACTGGGAGCAAGGACAAAAGAGAGGGGAGGGGATCTCTACATCACTAGTAAAACTTCATTGCAGACAAGAGACAGGGCTGGCTTCCCCAAGCTTTTGCCCTCAGAGTCGGCTCAATCGCACCCTCACATCTGGGGCCATCTGTACTGTGCTGCCCAGGCGAGATGCAGTACCTGCTCTCCTGAATGCTGTTACAGGTGTGGGGGGGGGCAGCTCCCCTGCCTGCCATTGGTGGCAAGGGGTGAGAGGGGTGGTCATCTCTCCTTTGCCCATGCCACTGCCTGTCAGACAAGTGGTGGGGGCCCACTCCCTCACACTCATATCTTGGGGCCAGTTCACTTTTGCTCCTGCCACCAGGGTCAGCTCTACTGTGCTGCCCAGGTAAGGAGCACGGCCAGCTCTTCTGCTCTCATAACCCCAGGGCCAGGTCTCTCACTGCTGCAGGTGGCAAGGGGTGAGTGTAGGAGGGAACCCCTCCCTTGTTCATGACTCTGCTCGTTCATGAGTGGTAGGTAGAGCCAGCTCTCTCATGCTAGTATCCTCAGGGTGCCAACTCACCTGCAACTGCTGCACTGTGCTGGTTGCTCTCCCAAGTGCTGTAGCTGGCTTGGGGTGGGGTCACCTCTCCTGCTTTCATACCCCCAGGGCCATCTATCCCACAGTGTCCAGGGGAGGGGTGGGGCATTTCTGTTCAGCCCTCGGACATCAACATGTCCTCAGGCAGCAGCCCAGGCCTCTGGTGGTAGCAGACTCCCTGCTGTTTCAGGGCCATGGACCCAGATGTAGATCCTGGTGGCAGCACAGGCCAGGACCCCATCATGGTCCCAGGTGACATCACCAGCTGCTCACAGCAGGCTGTTCCTCACTACCCCTTGAGTCTCTAGTTCTGCTTTTCTTCATTGAGATCAAATTCTTCTGTTTCTCTTTCTTTTCCATTTCTCCACTACTTACTTGTTCCCACTTAGAGGTGCCCGGGGTCTCGGAGTGTCTAGTGTCACCTCAGGAGTGGTCTCAGCAGTGTTATGCCCCACTTGTGCATTATGGTGCCGGGCAGGGGTCAACTTGGGCGTTGTCTGCTCCCACCCCCAGTCTTGCGTGGGACCCAGCTAGTAGTCATCTCAGGCTAACCTCTCCAGGCCCCATGGCTCCGATCTGGTGGTCATCCCGTGCTCACTCCCCGCCCAGCCTGCCTGAGTGGCCTCACTCGAGGGTCATCTGTCTTGAGCTCACTCCCACCTGGGGCCCTCAGTCCCAGAAGACATTCTTCTAGTCTTGGTCCTAGGAGACTTTGGGGCCTGAGCTGCACCAGCCTGGTGGTCATCTCAGTCTCTCTGTTTTAGGAAATGTTAGGTTACTAATCATTCAGATGTTCATAAGTCAGAACACTGGGCATAGACATCACCTCTAGCCTCTCTGCCATCTACTGATGCACACGTGACACGCAAGTCACACCTGTAGTGCTTCTAGGAAAGGTAGTTTTGTGCATTATATTGACTGTTCTAAGTAAAAGTTTTCTGAAAAAAAAAAAAGCGTTTATAGGTTTCATCTGGTTGCTGAGGGAGCCCAGGATATATATATAAAAAAAATAAAACTTTAAGAACATCTGCTAGATGCTTAATAAATATATGATGGTTGAGTAGTTAAATAAATGAAGGAACAAACTCAGTTCCCCTCCAAAAAGCAAAGAGAGGACGTTTGTCGCGAGAATCAGTGACTCATTGCAATGAAATTGAAAAGAAATTAGACATAGCCAGGGCACTTTTCCCTGAGAAAGCAATCGGGTGCCCACCCTCATCTGCACCATTTACTTTTATGCTACCTTCCACTAAAGTGATCAAAGCAGCTTGAGGCCCCATTGTGTCCACGCATAGCAACATCACCTTTTTATGTCAACAACATGTAAGGAATAGTCTGCTGGGAGATTCTGAGAGCTGTCCCTTCTCTGAAAAATCCACATTTATTTTAAATATTTAGACTAACTGGCATTGAAGGTGTGGGGAGTAGAAGCATGGTGCCCAAACGTGTCCAAGGTTAATGGTGAAAAGCAATTGTGCCAGAGATGGCAGAATGCAAATGGAGGAACCTGGTTCCTCAAGCGTGTGGTTAAGTCACTTACTCATCCGTGGGGACACCAAACCCAAGCTCCTTATGTGAAAATTAAGCCTATCTACTATTCAACCCATTCTTTGGGTGCATTACATCTTCTACAGCAACAAATACACACCATATATCTGCCTGCATGGTAATCAGGAAAGGTCATCATTCTGCTTTCAGTAATCAGTCAACACTTTCCTTTGTCAGGCTTGGATTGAATACATATTGATTCTATCTATCTATCTATCTATCTATCTATCTATCTATCTATCTATCTATCTATCTTAGTGAATATAATATGTAATGTGTGTTTTCCTGAAATACATCAGGAAAAAATGTTGGCTATATGACCCAGGAAATGATCTCATGACCCTATAATCTCCACCAGCAGCTAAAATTTTACATGTGTCCCCCACTCTCCAGAGTTCTAATGTAACTCCAGGCCAAAGGCTAAAGTTTCTTCTGAAGTGTCTAGGTTGCTTAGATTTGCCTAAGCCTCCATGAAGTATTCCCCATGCTTCCCCTAATCCTTAGTCCTTCTTAGCATCAGCATGTCTTCCCATTTGACCATAGGTTCCTTTAAAGTTGGGAACTGTGTCCCATGAATTTTTGCATTCTCTTTCAAACATCCAAGCAGGAATAGACACTGTCTATGATTAATAGACATTAATTAGACATTAGTAGTCTAGGTAAACAGACACTTATTCAATGTTATATTCTAGAAAGATTAGACCTATTTATGAGAAAGTTGAGAGTATGAAACTATTTTCTTGCAAAGAAACCACTTATGTGAAGAGAGTTATAAGTCCAAGCACCTGTCTGACAGCTGCATGAAGGAAAAAGTCAAGGTCACTTGTTCTAAGCCTTAAAGGAAGGCACCAAAGATCTGCCTCAAACTTTTCTTTGAGTATAGATGGGGTTGAGAAGGTTGTCCTCAGGAGAGGGGAACAGTTGGTCAAGCCATAAAGGAAGGGATTTTAGGATCATATGTCAAACATACTAGCCATCATGGTCCAGGTTTGATTCATTTTTCCACTCTCTGAATCTGAGCTAACATTTACTTTTGATAGAAATATTAGCTGGGCTTGGTCCAGCAATAGTGGTACACGCCTTTAATTCCAGCACTCAGGAGACAGAGGTGTGCAAATCTCTGAATTCCAGTCAGTTCTGATGAGGCATTTTGGTTGAGAGGCAGTGTGGTGGAGTTGAGTTTGTGGCAGTCCAGTTGGTGGAATTCAGAGGCAGTTTTATTAGGCAGTTTTACCAGGAGAGTTTTACAGAGAGAGAGGTTGAAGAGAGAACAAACTAGATTCAGGTGAAGACAGAAGGAGCAAGAGAATGAGAAGGAGCCAGATTAGAACAGATTGTTAGAGTTAGTTTGAGGCGAAGCAGAGCAATTCAATCAGAAACCGGGAGAGAAGTCAGATGGAATCAGTTAGCCTGGAGAGGAGTTTGAGCCAAAACAACTGAGTTGAACCAACCAGCCAGAGTTCAGAAAGAGCTAGAAAGGGTGAGCTTATTCAGCAGTAAGTCTCAGAGGCTAAAAACATTCTAGGCCTAGATAAGATTGTACAGAGGGGAGAAGCTTCTAGGACTAGGCCTAGGTTAGCAGACAGAAGCAGTAAGCCTCCAAGATGGCAATTGCCTCGGGTGAACAAAAGTTGGTGTAAATAAGACCTGGGCAGAAAGAGGAATAGATGGCCAAGCTGGGCGGGATACATAGGATGGAAATGGCAGACTGAAGGACTGATTAAGGACCGCAACGAATCAACATTAAGAAACTGAATGGAAGGGGATGCTTGAGGTCAAATGGAAGGTCTTTACTGCCAAGTCAAGAGCCTGAACTTACTCTTAGAGGAAATCAGGAGCCATTGGGGGTTGTAGGAAAGAGTTGTGAATATTTACTTAACAAACGCCACTTCTTAACATTCTTGCTGTGAACGCTGTATGACTCACGGAGGAGCAGCTGGAGGCATGTGTAGCTTTTCCCCCAGCACGTGATGCTCATTGTTTCGTTCCTGGCACCACAAACTGCTAACAATGTCAAGTCTACTCATGCAAGAGGCTCCACTTGCATGAGTAGACCATGAATTTCCAGACCAGAGTTTCTGTCTTCCTGGTGAACTTGTTGAACAAACTCTAACGACCATACTAGAGTTTTTAAGACAAATTACATTATTTTTATTTTTCTTTTTTGATCAAGGTTATGGCAGAATCCTATAATAATCCCACCATCTTTTTTTTTTTTTTTTTTTTTGGAGCCTACCATCACATGAATCTTGTCTTGCTTTGTTGTTTTTCTTCTTCAGGCCAGATTATCACCCACATTGCTCTCACCTTCACATAGATGCTTCCTCATCTATGTGAGGAAGCGTATATGTGTATATATATATATATATATATACACATATATATGTATGTATATGTGAGATATGCATGTATATATGACATATAAACAAATATTTGATATATACACATGTGCCATGTCCACTGTTGTTCTATATTTAACAAAATTGATTACAATTTTAAAATTTGAATAAATGGAATTTTGCTTTAAATTTCATTGTATCTTAATTTTTATCGTAATCTTGCTTATAGAATTGATCTACACGTGCAAAGTACATAGTATTTCCTCCACCTGCTCTATGGCACGCCACAGAAACTCAGCATCCAGTGCTTATCTATTCTTCCAGTGGAAGGCATAGGTAACTGATTTTCATTGCCCATTATCACAAAATAATGCCCAAAAAAGATATTTTTGCCTCTGGTTCCTTGAAGCTTTTCTGTGGGCCATATGTTCATAAGTGGAATTGCAGAGTATGGGGACAACCTAATTCATTTTCCCCAAAGGCTTTTGGGAAATGGAAGGGGAGAGTATTAATGATATTCCAGAGCCTTTACATCCCTACTACCCGGAGTAGGAGGGCCTCTGTGTCACCTTCCTCTGACACCATGCTCATCCTTCATTTCATTAAGATTGTCAGATTATTTCTGAATCATCATCACTTCCTCTTCCTGCAATGACGACAAAAATGGTCCTGACACAATCCAGGCTTCTACAGCTCTGTGGCTCTAACGAGGCTATAATCTTACACCTGTGTCTTTGAACTCTGGGTAGATGCCAGCTCGTCACCTGTCATTTTCCAATCCCCTTGCAGGATTTCTTTGGCCATTCTAACATTAATCTAGATTAGGTATCAGACAGCTTTTTATTTTATTTTAGTAAGGTAAGTTTTAAGTGTTGCAAATATCTTCTCCCAGTCTGTCATCTGTAATTCAATGGTTGTAGAACAATAGAGTTAATAGTCACTGGCTCATTGTTTGCTCTTTAAGTAAATAGATGCATTTAAACAATAGATCTTCAGTTCCTTTTTAAAATACTAGAAAGACAGGCTCCAGATGATTCTAGTTTGGCTCTAATACAATGATAAGACCTGGATCAAGCCGCTCTTTTTCTTTATGCTGGTGGCTCTTAGACATCAGTGTGTGTCTATGCCATATGAAGTAGAGCCCAGAAGGAGCATCCTTAGTAAGCTCTTCAGGGATGCTGATGCCCAAATCCAGAGGCCACTGACACAGAACTGGAGTTGGATATAAGACCATGGAGTCTAAAAAAAAAAAAGAAAGAAAGAAAGGAAAGGAAAGGAAAACAGACCACAGTGGGCCTTGCAGATCACCTGGGCAGCTTCCTCATGTGGAATCTACATTCCTGGTCACAGGGAAACAAGCACCAGAATGGAAGCATCAGAGCCTTCCGGTCTTGTGCTCATCGAGTCTCTCTTTATCACACCAGGCAAAAGGAGAGGTGACCTCTGTCACTCAGCAGCTCCAGCAGCAGCAGTCTGTAGATGGAACACTTCTTCTGTCTCACACGCTGCAGAATGAGTCCTGGTCCTGCCTCACAGTTGGCTTTTTAACCAAGGCTTGAGATGACAAAAAGATGAAGTGTTTTCATTTTAGGATGGCACCACCAGCACTCTGGAATTAAGAGAGCATCCTATTTACTTCCTGCGCCCTCAACATTTTTAAGGTAAAGAAGTAGACAAACACTACCCCCCACACACACTTTGTCATGGATAGCAGTCTCTGCAAATAGCCCCCTCCAAACTCTCCAGTGTCCAGAGCAAACTAAACCCGAGTCCATGGTGTCTTCTGTTTCAAACTCACATGATGCAAATCACACTGGCCAAATTGATGTCACTGCAGTTTGCCGGGCAGCCAGCACTTAAATCACCAAGATTGCTGCTGCTCCGTGTTTTAGGGTGTCGTTTTGCAATCCTGTAGCCAAGAGATGGGAAGGAGCAAGCTGGGAAGAACGGTCGTTAGCCAGCCGGATGTGCTGTGGCTCTCCTCGTGGGCAACTAGTTAGTATTCTACAAAGCATGTGTATGTTGCTCAAATAGACATTGTTTGTGTCCTCTCTCAGTGACAGGGGGAGCGTGTTCCATAGAACACCTTACCTTTTAATATGCGCGGTTTGTTAGAAGGAAGGCTCAATTCATATTTCCCTTGGTTTGATGGTAAGTGAACAGCAGTGGCAATATTAATCTGTAGTAACCTGTCAGTGAACTCTACAGCTAATATGATGTAGTTATGATTTTACCATCAATCAGGACTGAACAGGCTCTGGGCAATCCTTACAGCACAGCCTCAAAAAATCTAATTGTGCAAAAGCTTCATTGGTTTCCAACATTTCTTTTTTATCTGTCACAGGCTTTAGGCCTGGTACACAACCTTTTATTATTGGCCTTATTGCATTAGCTTGTCGGACAAAGACGACAAGGCTAGGGCAGAGGGTTCCCCTGCATTCCATCATTTGTTTGCATGCAGGATTTTATTTGACAGTGCCGTATTGTTTTAGATGTAGATAAAAATTATTAGGACATATGGCATCATATGAACTTTTGAACTGCCAATGGCCCGTGCGTCCTAAAGGACTGGAGGCATTTACAAATTCATCTCTACCTACAGAGAGAGATGCTGCCTGGATCTCAAATAAGACATCTCTGGGGACTTGGGTTTTCCAGCCAATGCAATCTCCATGTTCTCCTTGACCAATTTTTATGCAGGGGAGGAGTAAAGTCACTGGGAGACAGAATGTTTGCCGTGGAAATAATTTGTTTTTAGCCAAAACAGAGGGTAAATATTTGTGCTATGATCATGGAAAAATAGTTCACTTTCTTCAAGAGGCTGCACACCAGGTGAGGAGGATGGGGCCGTGTGGTCTCCGTCCATGCTCCTGTGCAGGCCATGTCTCTCATGGATGTCTGAGAGGCGTGCAGATTCAGCTCCAGTGATAGCATGTGCGTAAAACCCAAATCCACATCAAAGTCTCCCCAGCCTCTTGAATCTACAGGGTGGAACAGTAAGACTTCAAACATATAAAAGCATCTAGGAAGATGAACTATTAACTTTATCTATTTAGGCATTTTAATCTTTTGCATCCTAAATGCAATTGGGCTTCGGGAGCTGGGAAATTGCCAATCAGCACGTGGGGCAAATGCTTCTATTTTAAAATGTGCATATTCAGAAGCAGCATCTGGCCATAAAGTACATATTTATGTTTGTGATTTAATGTATCACAAACTTTATATTTTACTTCATTTAGCTTCACAAAGAGACCACACTATTTTTTTCCCAAGCGTTACATGGCTTGTACAGAAGCTTTGTGACTCAAAACAAAACTAAACTAAAAAAAAAAAAAAAGAAAAAAAGAAAAAAAAAACCCACATCTGGCCATAAATCAGATATGTGGACAGTGCTTAAGCTTTTCAAATTTAAAATGCCTTTTAATAAAAAACAATTTCAAAATTATATCCACCTCTTACATTGTTCTAAATCATTTAAAAATTCAATTGAAATCTCCCATTCATTAATCAGGAAAAATCTGCATAGAATTACAGCTACTGTCTTTTGAAGCACCGTGCCCCAGCTTCAAAGGAAACATCCTGTGAATAGGAGCACATCAACAGCGCAGCTGAGCATTAACTCCTCACACGCCAGCCTGGGCATTGTCCCCAGCCTAATAAAAATAGATGCACAAAATGAGGAAATGGCCGTGGCATCCTGCAATACGCGTGCAGGAACGCTCTCCGGAGCGACGGTGGCAGCCCCAGGAGGAAAATGACAAAAACAGGATGTCGAATTTGCTGTCCCAGCGGTGAAGGCTTTGAGACTTCTCTGGCTACCTTGTCATCCTTTGAGAGATTTGTTTAAAATTAAAAAAAAAAATTTAAGTTGTCTGTACAGGCATCTTTTCATATATTTACATTTGGATGAGTGTGGCTAAGCCTGTCTGAGAGCATGTTGGCTTTGTCAGGCCTCTTGAAAATTGATGGCGCCTACTGTCAGCCTTCCTGACATGGAGGCTGGCGTGGTACCAGTTTGGATTCTTTGCAGCATGGAAACATGTTTGCGTTTGTCAGAACAAGTTTAATTCCAAAGTATTAGAGCATGGGTGAGTATCAGATCTGTTGTGCTGTTTACTCAGAAGCCTGCCGTGACAGAGAACACGCGTTGCAGGTTCAAGAGGCTGAAGATGAGGAAAGATCCGCAAACTGGATAACGGCTGAATGAGGAATCTAGTTAGACACTACCCTAAATCCACACAAATGCACCTACGTAATTATTAGAATTAGAGGCAAAACCAAAAACTAACTGTGGCTGTGTTTGATAGCTCGCAGCAGTAATTCTGGTACTTAGCAGGCAAAAGTTGTAAGGTCAGGGGTTCAAAGCCAGGCCAGTCAGGATGGCTTTGTGAGTTTGAGGCCAACTGGACTGCCTCTTGGAACTTTTTTTTTTAAAGCAACAACAGAGGCATAGGTATTGCACATGGAAAGTGCGTCAAATGAGAGGAGCAGTGAATGTTTTCTTCCAAAGCAAAAATTCTCAGGCAAAAGTAAATGGGAAAAAAAAAAAGTTAATTCAACCAACATTCTTCCTGGGTGAGCTGAGTAAGAGATAAGTAAATTCATTTTATAGATTTTTTTCTATTACTGTAAATTGAAAATAAATGTCTTTGGAAAGAAACAACACAACAGAGGCTGATGTGACTCTTACTTGTCATTCTAGTCACTAGGATGGCGGAGGCAGGAAGCGCAGGAGCTTGAAGCCATCCCTGGAAATATAGTAAGACACTGCCTCAAAAGCAAAACAGCACAGAGGAGAAGTTTATAGAAGGGAATTGAAGAGACTCAGAAAAAGCACCTTGGTCCAGGCTGTGCAGAGCCTTGGGTTTGACTCAAGAAATATTCTTTCCCAAACAGGGGATTGGAAGACATGGGAGCAGAGGAATTCCTTTTGTACAAAGACTATGTGACCATCATAAGAGGCAAAGATCAATGCAGTTCATGGAGAGGAAGTATATAGAGCCACATGCTAACTAGCTGTTCATTTGGAACATAGATAAGAAAAATTAACATGTTCTAACATTTATCTATATGTGTGTATGTATTTATTATGTATGCATTCTAATAAAATGTTTATTCAAGGGTAGCCTATGCACATATAATTTTGGTGAATTTTTGGCACTCTGGAGAATATTTTCTAGGTCCCAGAGACTGCAACTAAATTTATGCAGTTTATGATTTTAAGTCATGCTAACATTTGTAAACTATAAAGAACAATAATTGCTCCAATGTTGCTGAGCTGAGGACAGACAGATAGAAGAAGAAATGTACAAACAATGATGGAGGACTGTGTCGGGGTTCAGCAGCCAGTGAGAGCAGAATACTTTGGCTGCAGCTGGTCAGAGCACAATAAAATTGAAACAAACACAAAGATTAATTACAAAATGATTAAAATGTCAAGGAACATATGAATTACAAGGTTGGCTTACTTAGGCTCCTCTGTTTTTCTCACAACCAAAAATGAGCAGAGTTGAGAAAAGCCTTTACATGCATTTATTTATATTCCTCTTTGGATAACTTTGTAGTATCTACCCCAAAAGTGAAACAGATGCTATGGGCTAAACAAAGTTGGCTACAGCATATGACGCTGATTTTTAGTAAGGCAAAATCAGTTGGGCATTAACAATCTTGCAGGGCTCATCTCTGATAGTGACTGTTGCAATGGAGGCAATTTAAGATAGTTCCTAATGTCCAGTGGACATGAAGAGATTCTGTCTCATTTCCAATACCTCCATGGTACAGAGCCCTTGAGTAATTTCTGCTTTAATCTCTCTGTTTGTCCCCACCAGGTGGAAGGGTAGTTCCCCAAACAATGTCAAAGCCAGAGTTCAGAACTCAGAAAGGTCTCCTGACTCTTGGGAAAATCCCATGATCTTAAGCATTCTGGGCTTCTGGTCATCCTCCAGGAAAGCCACATTTAACACAGCTAGCTGTCCATGTGCAGAAGGCCAATCTGCCAGGCCATCCACTTTGAGTTAACATTTGTTTCTTCTTTTGAAAAATCTCCTAAATCACACACCCACCCATTTTACCAGGAACGGAAGAATTTGAAATACCCAGAAGACCCAGAGAATAATTATGCAAAATCCAGTAATTGTTAAATTGAGGGGTACGGCAGGTGGGGAGTTTATGCCAAACCCCATACACATTATAAACAAGCTGATGACTCCCGGATGCCTGATAGCATTATTGCTCTCAGCCTGATACAAGGTCAGGGCTTATGACCTCATACTTCATCCAGTGAGAGAAGTGGGTGCTTGGTAACCCTTGGAGACGCCAGTGGTGAGTCCTGACAGAGTTCTGCTATCTCAGGTATCCACTTCGCTCTTCTCAAATAAGCCTCTGGGACAACGCACCTCACCGAATCCAGGCTCTCAGGATGAAGGACATGGAAGCCTGTGTGTGAACCTGTGACGCGTGCAGGGCTGTGGTAGTGATCTCTATGAACACTCAATCCCATTTTCATGTCTGAGGGGGTTCTCCAGACTGACCTCACCACAGACACAGGAAGTACTGGAATAAGAGTTCATACCCAAAATTGCCTCTGTGACTTAGAAGAGTGAGATATATTAGAGTCTTTGTTGGTTTTATTTCTTTTTTGTAGACTATTCACATATTTAGATATAGACTATTTAAGTATAGACTATTGCCTCATGGTGTCTGCTAATTCCTTCCCATCTCCTTCAAAACAGGTCAAAAATCCCCCTGCTTTCCGCCATGCCTACGCAGGCTCCCCAGGGCTAACCTCCACAGGAAACTCACCGAGTGAGCTCACCCATCCCGTATTTGCAGCGTTAGCTTTTTCCCTCCCGATCCTTGTTCCTAGGTATTCCTCAACTTCAGCTACAGCACAGTTGCGACACTTTTCATGGTGTTAAAAAACGTAAGGCTTAACCAGCTTACACCTTCAGGAAGCGGTGCTGGGCTCCCAGCGCAGATCCACACTCTGCGTTACAGAAATGCGGCAACGAGCCAATAGAACTAGCAGAGTAGTTCACTGTGCCCGGCTGCAGCTGGCGGGGGCTGCAGAGGGAAGCCAGCAGATGTTTGCTGGCGAACGGTGGCTTTCTGGAGGCATCAGAGTCCAGGGCTCCGTCTGTCCATTCACCAGTTTGTCCAGCTTAGTAAAAAGGAGAGGAGGTTTAGCTTTGCTCCACTGCTGTCAACGGGAGCTTTGCTGCCGCTCACCGCCGTGTTCTGTGAGTTTTGAGGTTAAACATGGGGCGACATTGTGTGACGTTTTAGGTTTCTTTGAAACAGGAAAGGGAGGGTGACTTAGATGCAGAAGAATTCGATGAAGATTTTGTTGTTGGGGTCAAATTTTACACACACGCGCAGATACATACTCACATGGAGAGACGCACTCAGAGACCCATTCACACTCATGCACACTCATCACTCATACATACTAATACACATACATTCACACTCACTCAACACACACGTACTCACACACACTCATACACACATATACACACTCATAAACACATACTCACACACTCACACTCACACTCACACTCATCCATTCACACTAATACGCCAACACACATACTCACTCAGACACATACACGCACAGCAGTACACTTCACCATCGACTGTGTAGATAGAAAAAAAAAAAGTGGCTGAAAGATGGTAGGAGGAACATGCGGGGTTTGCTTTGTATCAAGGCGGACCAAAACTGTCTGTGAAACAAACAAAACACTTATAAACTTGTAACAACACATAGGGTTGAAGGAAACCGGTGCTGCTGGCCTTGCCTCGGTGTGCCCCGAAGGCTTCGGGAATCCCAGTGCGCGCCCGTGAGAGCCACTGACAAGACAGTACCCTCCGAGCACGCTGAAGGCCAGGGGGCCACCTTGCCTGGCCTTGCCTCACCTGGAAGGCGTCTATGACACTAGGGTGTTGCCTATCAAGCATAATCTAAGCAGCGCACATTCTCTAAAGTTTATCCGGGCGAGGTCAAGAGCGAAGTTCACGAGGAGGGACAATCATACCTTATGAGCAACTACAGGCGGTGAGAGATAGGGCCGTAGAGGATGTTTAAACCAGAAAAGACGAAAAAGAGCTTGAAGAGTGACTGGCCAGTTTAAACCCCTAGTGGGAGTTAGCCGGAAGTGGGGAGGGCAGAGTTGAGGGTGAGGGGCAGACAGGTCACTGGTGGCCAATGGGCAGACTGCATTCCTGCATGCAAATGAGCCAGGAGTTAGGGGGTGATGGGAGTGTGGACCACGGTCGCTTCTGTGGGAGCACAGCAGATGCCGGAGGGAGAAGGAGACGCTGGTGAGCAGGAGGACGCAGTTTCCCAGATGACTGGGTGGATTTGGCGAAGGGCAGCCAGGCCAGCGAAAGAAAGGTCAGTGGCAACTGAGTTTAAAATGTCAGGAACCGCGTGCCGTTAAACAAAATAGACCATCAAAAAGGGAAGTGATTCGGAGCCACCGCCGCACCTCAGCATGCCAGGCACATTTCATGCGCCATTTCATCTTATGCTCACCATTTTTATTGGTAGCTATATCATTCTCACTTTATTTCCGAGGAAACTGGGACTCGGATAATAACCAATTCGGCCAAAGTCACACAGGCAGCTTGTGACACAGAGGAGATTTGAACTCAGTTCAGTTTGGCTGCAGAGCCTGTACCTACCTAGTGGTCACCCATGTGTGTTCTGAAGAAATCTGGAGCTCCTCAGAGCCTCTCTTGACTGAAGATGACCTTCTGAGAAGGAATCCTCCTGCTAGCAAACACTCTCTTCCATCTCAACAAAGAGCAAACCTTGCTCTCAGATAGGCAGATAAGGAGCAACTACATCACATTGGGTGTCCACCTGTGAAAAAAGAAAGAACGGATCTTGAGATGAAGACCCTAACTCAGAAGTGTGTGTGTGTGTGGGGGGGGAGACCAGTGAAGGAGGCTGCTTTTCCCCGCTGGTATCACCTCTCCGGTAGCAGGAGCCCACATTCCAGTAGGCCTAGTATCAATCAACTGATCACTCGGCTGCCACATGCTGGAATGGCTGAACTGTCGCTTCATTCAAAGTCCATACATAAAGGCACTTCCCAGTTGGTTAACCAACCTAAGAAGAATAACATT
The DNA here is from genome assembly GCF_030254825.1 of Meriones unguiculatus. NCBI lineage: Eukaryota > Metazoa > Chordata > Mammalia > Rodentia > Muridae > Meriones > Meriones unguiculatus. The sequence continues at coordinate 117,501,654 of NC_083356.1, forward strand.
GTAACCAGTAGGACAGCACAGTCTGCTGCTGTCTCAGCACTGGGGAGGCTGAGGCAGGAAGATGGATGGGATCACAGATGCACAGCCAGCCTGGGCTACAGAGAGAAGCCCTGCCTCAAACAAACAAGAATAAATTTGGGTCCATTTCACTTTGGTTTGCTTTTATAATTCATGTTTCTATCGACTGACAAAGTGAAGCTGTTTCCACGAGAAGTAACTTGAATGGCTAAAAGGGGTAAGTGGAGTCTCTTTGTCTTCCAATGAGACATGGATGAGGCCAGGTGAAGAATACAGAAGGGTAAACCCTGGTAGATTCTGGCTCCGGTTACTCAGCAAGTGTCTTTAAATGCCTACATATCTAAGAAGCTGGAAGTCATGCATGATACATTATAGGCATAGCTTCTCCCTGAGAAAAGTAGCTTGGGTTCCAAGGGTCAGATCCTGGCCTTACATACTTTGAAGTTTTAAGTGAAAATCAAGTTTGCATGTATCACTTTCTGTGATACCTAGCTTTCAATGACTTCTTTATTAAGCTGTGTACATCAGTACTGACAAAGCGTGGCAAGAATGGACCCACTGTGTATTTTACTCCACGAACAGAAAAGAGATATTTTTTTAACCATTAGTTTAAGCATTAGTCAAACAGTTTGTCAAACCAATTAGAAATCCTGGCAGCAAACACAGGAACATTGAAGCTTCCCGGACTCCTAAATACTTCGGAAGGGACAGAAAAGGGGAATTTGCATTTTGAATGGCTTAATGATTATGTCCATTTGTAAGATCATATGGAAAGTGATCTCCTCTTGCCTGAAATAGATATTAGCTCAGTTATCATTATCAGGCACTATTCTGTCTATCTCCACAATGACAAAAGCCTCTGCCTGCTGGGAATGGACTGGGGTGAAGATATTTCTAGCTGTGTATGTAAGGTCATATTTTATTTTTCTGCCTAGAAAAATATGAGGCTCTGGAGTAGTTAGAAGAGGCTACTGTGCCTTCTCAAGAGCTGCTATGCTGTAACCCAAAAGCCCTGAGTGCTAGACTTTATGAAGCCTTGATCTCTAATGGGCACTACACAGCCAGGGGAGACCTTTCCCTTTGTATATCCAATGTGAAGGGGGTGGGGGTCACGCTTTGCATGCCTGTAGGTGTGTGTGTATGTGTGTGTGTGTGTGTGTGTGCGCAGTCACCTGCTTCCCTTCCTTGTTGCCATGGGTTACAGAGCCTAGAGCAGAATTGTGCAGCCAAGCACTTGGGGTAGAAATAACAGCATCAGACTCTTGAAAAAAAAAAAAAAAGAAATAGGAAGCAAGGAAACAATGACAAAAGAGAAAACAAATCAACATCTCAAGGCTGGTTGACTGTGGACAGGGAAGCCAGGCAGCCCAAAGGGAGGGTGTCTTCATAAATCTAGCCTCCTCTAGACATACTGATCTAAACAGAGATGATGAGAAAAGAACGAACTCATATGTCCAGAGAAAAGCTGCCTTTCCATCCTCCTGGACCTTAAATGAGGACTCTGCCTCAGAGAACACTAAACAGCCCAGTTGAGAGTTAAGTCAACAGCTGTCAGGAAGCTGGCAAACTGCGTGGCATCATGGGATACCAGGCACTATGGAGAGGCACCACTGACAGCAAGGAGGCTGCAACCTTGAGGAGGTCAAGGTCTAATTAGGCCTCTCAAGTCTGGAAGTCAGGCTCAGTGTGTTCCCTGTACCCACCTACATACTCATTACTCTTCCCATTTGATGGCCCATGTGCTTCCTTCCCTCTCCCACAGTATCTGTCTGTGTTACAGGATCTGTGCTAGAAGTGCAGACCAGAGAAGATGCTTGGACAAATCCAATCCCCTATTTTTACAGATTGAAAAAAAAAAAAAAAACAAACAAAACAAAACACAGAACAGGCTCATATCGGTCACTCAGCTTGGTGTTTGTTACTCAGTGAAAGCTGGAAAAGGGATTCCAAAGGTGCCATCGTGTTCACTTACATCAGCCTCAAACTGGAAGTGAGACACCCACACACACCTCTCTTCAGACTAAGCTAAGGCAGCAGCTTCTCAAGAGGCCACACGGAGCTCTGGAGACTGCTTGCCATCCTGGGCGGCAGAACACGGGAAGACGTGTTAGAGTGGCTGTAGCTGTGGGTTGCCATTAGAAGTTTCTCCTCCTTCTCTTCCTCCTCCTCTTCCTCTTCTTTTTCCTCCCCCTGCTTTCCTTTTTTTGTGGCACTAGGAATCAAACAAATACTCTGCCACTGAGCTACATCCCCAGCCATCTTTTTACTCTCCATCTTGAAATACGGTCTCGTCAAGTTGCCAAGGCTGGCCTTGAACTCACTATAACACAGGCTGTTCCCAAACCTTTGATCTTCCTGCCTCAGCCTCCTCCTGAGCTGCTAGGATGACAGATCTTTGTTATCAGGCTTGACTTCTATAAGCTTTCTAATTCAAGCCAGCACACTGCTGCAGACTTCTAAAGGAGCGAGTCTTGCTTTCAGCTTCTCCATTCTCTCCCCACACGGGGGCAAGGCCTTGCCCTATAGTCACCATCTGCTGTGTGTGCAGGCAAGGGTCCGTTTGAGGGTTTGGCTAATTTGTGTGTCTAAAGGAAACAAATTTCTCCATGTCACTGCCTGTCTCCACACCAGCCAGCCTGTTCCTACTCTGCTTTCTATTTGCTGACAACGGCAGAGGTTATTCTGATTTTGACTTTCGGCATATTTTGCCATTTCCAGAGTCTAGACCGCTGCATTAGGACATAAGGAAAATGGGCTCACCCCCACGTTTCTGACATTGGTGAAAGCACGCAACATAGGTACCAGCCATGCTTGCCCATAGGACCCTCCTTGGGAATGATTGGGTGGGGAGGGTGTGGCAAACTGGTCCAGTCGTTTCTTTCCCTGGAGTTTCATGGGCAGGATACAGGGACGAGAACACGGGGCACCCTGAGTAAGTTTATAACCTATTCACCATGTCTCTGTGAGGCTGCCTGAGGGAACACATGGCGGGCCCGGACAATGGGGACGTGGAGAGTGTAGGCTGCACCCTGCAATGTAATCTGTCCCAGGAAACAGGTGCCCGCACTCACATACCATTAGATGCACCATTCCGAATGCCTTACAAAAGGGCTTCTCTCTGCTGAAGAAATTAATCCCGAGCCCAAATCCTGCTGTTGTTAATGGCTAGATGGCCTTGAGATAGATCTTAGCTGAGCCCTTTGATCTGAGGGAGCCCTCTGGGGCTGCATATTTCGCTCCACAATCAAAGTCCAGAGATTCTTTGTCTTCCTCAGGGGCCCACTTACAGTCTGTGAGGTTTTCAAATAGCACCCATTTCCTTTCAACCCTTACTTTCTCCACATTGCTCCTTGGTGCACCTTTCTCTTCCGATTCTTACAGCAAAATGATCACTGTTTACAGTGTTGGGATTCAAAACTCACCACCAGAATTTCTCAGGAACAGCTGCTGTATGCCACCCCGGGGCCCAGGGCATAACTGCAAAGGTGGCCTGTGAGTTTCCAGCCTCGGCATGCCCATATGGGGAGTTGAAAGGTCTGAAGTTTTGACAGAGAAAGAGGAGAGTTGGGGACAGGCAAGCAGAGTGACATTATCCAAGTCTTTGAGTCAACGGAGAACACAGCAAGGGTGAGGGGCTGACAGGAGTGGGGCTAGCCAGGGAGCAGAAAGAGAGGAGAATGGTGATGGAGCAAATGGAAGGAGGTTGACAGATACCAGGCCCTGGAGGCCTGTCCATCTTCTAAACCACATCTAAGATCGGAGGCCGTGAGTTGGGTAATGCGAGCTATTCTTAGCAGGAGACAGTATAATCAGATTGTATCATAAAAATATGGATTTGGGACTAGAGAAGCCTGGGATGGAATCGCCAGCAGGGAGACTGGATAGGGAAAAACTGGGTAAGAACAACCATGGACTTGAGTAGGGTAGTATCCATGGAGACAGGAAAACCATACAAGGGTGGGGCTTATTGATAAGCAGAGCTCACCTGTGGTAGCTGTGTATCCTGTAGGTGAGCATTGCATGGGCTGCCATGGGAGATGTCATTAATTATGAAATGAAGACAGTTGGCTGTCCACCGCTGTGTCTGCCCTGACCACAGCCCAGCTGAAGGGACAGAACCTTGGGTTCATCAGTGCAATTCTGCTGCTCACAGCTGGTTAGGCAAAAGGCGAGCACCAGACCCACAGACAGGCTGTCCAGCCACCAGTTGTCTAAGCCACCGGAGAGTCAGCCCACAGCTGTGATCTGGCCCAGTTAAGCTTGCTCGATTGGGAAACACACTGCAAACAGCCCTGAGAAGGAACCTGCTGGCAATAAGAGCCAGCGTTTTCCAAACGTTGCTATGGGAAAAGGATATATGTGAAACTACAAGAGCTGTGAGTAAGCACTAGAAAGCAGTCTGCAGAGGGCATGAGCAGGTGACAAAAGTAAACAGATAAGCCAACAGAGGGCAGCTCCCGAGAACAGAGGGGTAGGTGGCTTCTAGAGCCGTCCGCAGCCTTGAGCATTTTCTGCTCTCGGTTCTAATCCACAAACATCTTTGCAATAAATCACCTGAATAACTTAAGAGGCCCTATCCATCGCAACCAAACGATGTAACTAAAATGCCTGGTACTTTGCACAGCGTCTCATGCTTATCACTGCCATCTGCCATGCCCACTGTGCTCCAGGGACACTTGCCTGTGCCAGGCTCCTCACCTTTGAGGACTTACCAAGAGCCACCTTGGTCACACTCAATAAGTTCAACAGAATCGGAAAGAATGAAAGCTTCATTCCAGAGATTCTGCTCCGTGGCAGAATTTGAAACCCACGATGTGTTTCGGTGGGTTGGAAATGCCTGTGAATGTGTGCGCCCATCTCCAGAGCCATGATTAATTACTGGCTGTTGCTGCTGGTTATGCCTGAGGCTCTCAGCAAGAAAATGAGCAGAGAAGCATGTGAGCCTTTACATCCTGACAACCAGCCAGGAAGAAAGAGAAGTGAGCATGGACGGGGGCAGAGAAAAAGGAGGGAAAGAAGGAAGGGGGAGGGGGGAATCGAGGAAGGAGGGCTGGGGGCTCTGGGTGTCGACTGTAACCAGGACGCCCTGTTTGCCAGCAGTGTCTGAGTGAGTCCTGCCGCAGGAAGGTGAGCCGTGTGCCGAGCCTTCCTGCACACGAGGCTCTTTCCTCATCATGCTCCACACACATTTCTGAATTAGTTCCAGCTAGTTAGTGTCACTGTAGGGTAATTTAGACTGCCATTGTTTGAGTGCCCAACGTACTCTTCGATGATGGATTTCCAGAAAAGGCAAAATCCATTATTTACACACGGTAGGAAAATAAACCTTTTCCCCAGCCCAAGTCCGGAGGATCAGCTTTTCATTTTAGACAGTTGGATATTTCGCATTCAAGTGGCTTTGTCAACTCCTTTAATCAATGTCCTTTGGAAAAACAAATTTAGCAATTCAGCTCCTGGATTCAGTAGGGGTGAGATGTAACTAAGGGTATTAGCTATCAGTGGTTCATGGTCTGTTAGCCAGGGCTGGCTTGCAATAAAGCATGCCTAACTGACAGCTGAGCCTGGAAGCCTCGCGGCCCAATGAAACAGCGTGGTGCAACCTCCCACCCCCAGAGTTGAAAGGTATGGGTCAGACAGGTAGCGCGGAAGGCATCTCTTTCCAGCCACAAGGAAACCATTCTAAGATCAGGTGGGGAAAGCCTGCCCTCTCAGCACACAGAAGCTGAGGCAGGGGGGATAGTGAGTTCAAGCCCAGCCTGAGCTACATAGTGAGACCATTTCCCAAAACCAAAACAAAGGAATCCAACTCCTTCCATTAGTTGGAAATTCTCATGACATAGTCATAGTTCATTTTCAAGCCAGCTCAGTCTTCTGCTCATGCTCTCTGAGCTATATTTCAATAGACACGCTAAGGTAACAGAGAATCCCAAAGGCAGACGATGCTACTGAAGTGTCTATGGGGTCTCTGAGGACCTGTTTGAGGAAGAGAAGGAAACCTGTCCAATACCACAAGAGCTGGGGCAGGTACCACCTTCGCAAACAGGGAGGCCTCGAGTGAGCCTCGTCGGCAGACTGGAGGAGAAGATAAACGAGTGTGTCACAAAGGAAGTTATTGAATGGATTTGATACCACAGAAGAAAGAGGAGTCAAGGCCCATCTCCCCGGGGAAGCAATGAAAAGGAAAAGCCCAGGGGGATGTCCCAGAGACTTTAATAGGCTGATAATTCTGCGTGAGGAGAAGACTCTTGGTAACCTTCCTGGGAGGCCCGTGGAACCTCTGGACAAGTAGCACAAGTCCTTGGAGACTGTGCTGTGGAAAAGCTGAGAGAACAGACCAGCTCCTGCAGTCACCTCTGGGTCAGCCAAAGGCATCCCTTTGCCCTTGGGGAGACCAATCTATGGTGTCTCTGTTACCTGACCTTCATTCTGAATTCTCCTCTGTGCCCTGCTCCATCCTACTTTCAAACTTTCTCTTTTCAGCCACGTTTTGACACTGATATTCCTTAGTTTTTCCACCTAGGTCCCTTGCTCCATCTTGGCCTGACCCACTTCTGATTAGCTCTTGGCTGCCTTAAGCAATCTGCTGCCCTGATTGTTTGGAGGCCAGAGTTCCAGTGGAGGTTCGTGCAGAGGTGGGGGTATGGTGGGGGCGTGTACAAGATGAGCAGCGACCAACCACTCCAGGAACTCAACAGGATGTGATTTCGGTTATTTAGGTATGGTCCCTGCCTCCCTCCATCTCATTCCCAGGAGCAACTAGGTCTATGAGAAAACACCAAGATGTCAGGGCTTACGAGCTTCCAGGGGCTTCTGGGAAAGAAGCGGAGCCAGCATTACTTCCTCCACCTGTGTAATCCCTCCCATCACCTGTGGCCTCATCCAGTTCCAGGCCTGCCCAGTCCTGCACAGTTGGCTTTAAGGAGGGCACCCCCAGAGAGGATGTCGGCCTTTCAAGCAATTAATGCATGGGCATCAGGCTCCTCTTTCTGAGCCTCTTCCCTCATGCAGCCTTACTGTGGACCTTCCTTCTCAGCACAAGCTCCTCTTCTTTGGTAGCAATATTTTGTATGCAGGCACAATGTTAAGTCAGCTTCTACCTCTCTGGGGACACGAGTTTTAAATATTAGGAAATAGAGAAATGGACTGAATAGCCTTAGGAAGCGTGTTAGACAGATCTATTTCCTGCATGCTTAAAAAAAAGCACAAAATTGCCTTTCAAAATATTGATTCTGCATCATATTTTAAACAAAAGAGCAAATGAAGGAGGTACCCAAAAATCTTGGGGGTGGGGCAGCTCCTAGGTGGCCAAGCAGCTCTTATACTTCAGAAATTTACCCCTGAAGCCACTCACTGTGAACTGTGGTCATGATGTACCCACCAAACTTCTACATCAGGTCTTATATTTTATTTCTTATACTGAAAAATAGTGTCACCATCACCATCACCATCATTATCACTGTTTTTTTATTCTTTTTAAAAATGTATTACAATTTATTCACTTTCTATCCCAGCTGTCGCCCTCACCCTCATCTCCTCCCAATCCCACCCTCCCTCCCTCATTTCCTCCCATGCCTCTCCCCTACTCCACCGATAGGGGAGGTCCTCCTCCCCTTCCATCTGACCCTAGCCTATCAGGTCTCAGCACGACTGTCTGCATTGTCTTCCTCTGTGGCCTGATAAGGCTTCCCCCCCCCCCAGAGGGGAGGTGATCAAAGAGCCAGCCACTGAGTTCATATCAGAGATAGCCCCTGCTCCCCTTTCTAATACTCTCAGCAATTAAAAACAATTTACAGACAAATGGTGGGCACTAGAAAAGATCATCCTGAGTGAGGTATCTCAGAAGCAGAAAGATACACATGGTATATAGTCACTTATAAGCAGATATTAGACATATAAAATAGGATATTCATATTAAAATCTGTACACCTAAAGAAGCTAAGCAAGAAGGAGGACCCTGGGTAAGATGCTCAATCCTCATTCAGAAAGGCAGATGGGATAGACATTGGAAGAAGGTGAAAACAAGGAACAAGACAGGAGCCTACCACAGAGGGCCTGCGAAAGACTCTACCCAGAAGGGTATTAAAGCAGATGCTAAGACTCATAACCAAACTTTGGGTAGAGTGTAGGGAATCTTGAAAGAAGAGGGAGATAGAAAAACTTGGAAAGTCTTAGAAAGAGATGGAAAGACTGGAGCTCCACAAGAACAACAGAATCAAAAATCTGGGCCCAGGAGTCTTTTCTGAGACTGATACTCCAACCAAGGACCATTCATGGAGATAACCTAGGAGCCCTGCACAGATGTAGCCTGTGGCAGCTCAGTCTCCAAATGGGCTCATCGTCACTATTATTAGACTTTGCAACATGGGAAAGAAAACCAAACAGTGACCTAAAGGGCCAGCCATGTGCTTTCTCCCTTCGTGTTGATGGACTAGTCATTTATTCAGGCCTGGGTGCCCAGCTCCCGCAGAAAAGTGGGAGAGGTGGCTGATGGGAGTTGGCAGAAAGGATCCTTGGCTCTCTCCCTGAGGCACCAGAGAGCTAGGAGCCATTTGGTGAGAATGGCAACTGCAGGCCAGCCGATGGCAGGATGTGCAAGCACAGCCGTGTCAGGGGGTGCTCACGTCCGTGGACAACTGTAAAGCGGCTGGGGCTTGTGTTCATGAAGTTAACATTTCCTTGAACACCTTGGCCTAGCATCCACTGTGCTGCTCACAGATGCAGCCCACGAGGAGCAGGACAGGGTCTTCATGCTGAGTGCTGCAAGCAAACTTCTCCATCGTTGGAATCCAGCTGTGGCTGGAATTAGGGTGTTGGGATCCGCTGGCCATCTTCACCTTTCCAATTTCCAGATATCTTTTCACAGAGGCCTTTTGAAGGCCATTCTACATAAAACTGTACTACACACACATACACATACACACACACACACACACACACACACACACACACACACACACACACCCCTTCCTTCTCTCTTACTTATCTCTTGTATTAACTTATAATGAATCAACTATCCTTATTTTCTGCTTTCTCTCTGGTCTCCTCAACTTATCCCCATGATGAAAAGCCATAAAGGCAATGGTTTTCACATGGTTTAGTTCTGGTTATTTCTCCAATGCCTAGCATATAGCAAATGGTCACCTGAAATACATTGACTGAATGATTAAATACCTTAAAATGGTCAACCATCTGAAAAGTGGATATTCCCCTCTTTGAATATGAATCCTCGATTCTACTTTTCCTTGCTTAAATTTTGCCCGTATCTTCTGAGGTGTGTGATGGCCAGAAGTAGGGGATTGTCAATCTTCATGTTCTAAAATAAGTGCTAAGTTTTGGTGGGTGGGGATACTGTTTCAAAGTCAGTGAGCATGAATCGTAAGACAAGTAGAGCTCACCAATTCCAGCAGTCAGCCTGCCAGAGGAACCCCTGTCTCTGATTCCCAAGTTCTGATTGCTGTGCATACACAATTTTTCTGTGTCCTTGGGGTCTGAACGATGATCTTAGCACTTGCACAGCTGGTGCGTTGTCCACTCAGCCTACTCCCCACACCACACATCTGACTTTTGTCCATGTATCAGAATCTTATTTCGTATTTCAAATATGAAGTCTTTGCCAGTGGTCTTTTTTCCCAGTGATTCATTTTATTTATTACAATTTATTCACTTTGTATCCCCTCTGCATCCCCCTCCCTTGTCTCCTCCTAGTCCCACACACCCTCCCTCTTCTCCCTCTATGCCCTTTCCCTAGTCCCCTGATAGGGAAAGTCTTCCTCCCCTTCTATCTGACCCTTGTATGTCAGGACTGGGTGCATTTCCTTCCTCAGTGGCCTGGAAAAGCTGCTCCCCCTCCCCCTCGGGGAAGGTGATCAAAGAGCCAGACACTGAGTTCATGCCAGAGACAGCCCCTGTTCCCCTTACTAGGGAACCCATTTGGAAACTGAGCAGCCTATGGGCTTCCTCTGAACAGGGGATCTAGTTCCTCTCCATCCATGGTTTTTAGTTGGCGTATCAGTCTCTGCTAGCCCCCCTGGGCCCAGGTATTTTGGCTCTGTTGTTCTCCTTGTGGAGTTCCTGTCCCTTCCAGGTCTTTCTATCTCCTTCTTCTTCCATCAGGGTTCTGGTACTCTGCCCAAAGTTTGGCTATAAGTCTCAGTATCTCCTTTGATATCCTGGTGGGTAGAGTCTTTCAGAGGTCCTCTGTGGTCCTGTTTCTTGTCTTCTCCTACTTCCAATGTCTATCCTGTTTGCCCTTCTGAATGAGGATTAAGCATCTTCCTTAAGATCCTCTTTGTTGTTTAGCTTCTTTAGGACTATAGATTTTAGTATGTTTATCCTATATTATATGGCTAATATCCACTTATAAGTGAGTATATACCATGTGTGTCTTTCTGCTTCTGGGTTACCTCACTCAGGATGATCCTTTGTAGTTCCCACCATTTGCCTGCGAATTTCATGGTTTCCTTGTTTTTAATAGCTGAGTAGTATTCCATTATGTAAATGTACCACACTTTCTGTATCCATTCCTCCATTGAGGAACATCTCTAGGTTATTTCCAGATTCTGGCTATTACAAATAAAGCTGCTATGAACATGGTTGAGTAAATGTTCTTATTGAATGGTGGGGCACCTGTGTTCTTAATTTCATTTAGTAAAGTAGGTGTCTAATATCATATCAGTAAACTGGGTAAAACAAATAAGGTTTGCTGGGACTTGGTGGCTCTGAAAGGTGACATAGCTGGAAGAGATGCCCTTGAACACCAGAATTCCTTCACCAGGAATGTGCTACCTGACACCATTAGCACATTTCTAATAAATACCCCTAGGCTATTTGCAAGAGCCCATGGTCCTTAAAACATCCATTTTGAGACAGTGTCCTATTTTAAATTGTATGAAGCATTTCTAATTAACTTTTATCACCAACTCAATAATTAGAATCCTATACCACCAAGAAACCTTTTAACCTTTACTTTATAAGATAGCACTGAAAGGACTTCACCCACAATCTACTGAAGCCCCTTGCCTTGACATGAGAAATCTAAGGTAATCAACAGTCACATAAGGACCGCAGGGAGTTAGTGGCAAAGCCGATGCAATGCCACACCATTGATTCCCAGGTACTTACTCACTACTGCCCTTCTCTTTCTCTACCTCAGAGTAGCTGCTTCAGCTCACATTTTCTTTTCCAGATAAAGCAGCTTTCCCAACACCTTGTGGACCTACTGAGAGTTAGGTTTTAAACTGTAAAGTCCTCCTACCCAGGGGTGAAGAATTAGAAAGATAAACCCAGTTTTCATCCAACCCTGTCAGCAATGACTCTACCGTAGCCAGAGTATGACTTGTCCTCAAATCTGTACAGAGCAGAGGGTGGCCATGGCCACTGGAGGGTCTCAAGGGAAGCCTTGGCCAGAGATGGCAGGGCTGAGGCTGAGCAGCACCTTTCACCATTTCCTGAAATGCCTTCTTCAGCACCCAGCTCGGTGTCTAGTGTTGGTTGGAGCTAATCCTTACCATGCTGAAAGCCAGGGCTGTGGATATTCTGATGTGTCAGAGGGACATCGTAGGAATTGTCAGCTCTTTACTTAATTCCTGTCCTTCAGATCTTTTCGAATGAAGCCAGTCGTTGCTGAGGATAAGCAGTATTATCATTCAAGCAACAGTGTAACAGGCTACAGAGGCCAGCAAACTTGCGGTGACGCTGCTGCCCCCATGCCTTCTTCGTGCAGAGACAATGGCGTGGGTTTCTCATAAGAAAAGGGGTAGCACAAAGTCTTTCTGTGGTGACAGAAGAATTCCATATGTTGATCGTGGTATCGGCGCATATATCTACACATGCAATGACATTTCATGGAACTGTATACACACACCAATGAGTGCAAGCCGAGAAGTGAGATCGGCATAAACCCCATGAACTGTACCCATGATGGTTTCTGCTTTGACAGTGTGCTACAGTCTTGTGAAATGTCTCTGCTGGGAGAAACCGGGTAATGCACGGGACTTATTTATGCTATTCCATGGCTCCCTGTGACCCTAAAACTATTTTTACAATAAATATTTAATAAGAACCCAGGATTTTTACATTATTTGAAACCTCCAAGAGATTTCATTAGGGAGGTTTTTAAATGTTTCCTCTGTTGTTGAAAAAAATTCATTGGCTAAAATTCTCACCTCTTTCTAAAGATGACTACCACTAAAATATATGACATTATAATTTTAATATTAAATATATAGCATTTTTTTCCACAGGCAATGTGGTTGTATGGTCTGAGACATATTATGCTTCTGATTTGTTTTTATATCACTCATTTAAAAATATCACACTTTGAAATGTAGGTTATCTGTGCCTAGGTGTAAAACACTGATCATCAGCCAATAACTGTTAAAGTTATAATAAAACCAGAGTGGCTGTTACTTTATAAATGTAAACTCCTACAGGAAGAAACTAGAGAAAACAGGTTTAAGGCCTCAGTGTGTTCTTAAGAAAATATAGGAACATGCCTCATCCCCAAAACAACACATCTTAAGAATGTGTTCATAGCATTCATAGCAAAGAGGGTGATGCTTTAGTTTTTCTCTTTTTAAAATTATTTACTTATTTATTATTTATTACAATTTATTCACTTTGTGAATCCCTTCTGTAGCCCTCTCCCTCATCTCCTCCCAGTCCCACCCACCCTCCCTCTTCTTTCCCTATGCCCCTCCCCTAGTCTCCTAATAGGGGAGGTCTTCCTCCCCTTCCATCTGACCCTAGCCTATCAGGTCTCATCAGGTCTGGCTGGGGCCTAACAAGGCTGCATCTGCCCAGGAAGAGCTGATCAGAGAGCGTCCGTGTTCGAGACAGCCCCTGCTTCCCTTACTAGGGCGCCCACTTGGAGACAGAGCTGCCGAGGGCCAGGTCTGAGCAGGGGCCTAGGTCCTCAAGCACGGTCCTTGATTGGAGCATCGGTCACTGCAGGTCGATGGGCTCAGGCTTTCTGGCTCTGTTGGTCTCCTTGGGAAGCTCCTGTCCCCTCCAGATCTTTCTATCTCCTCCTTTTTCCATAAGATTCCCTCAACTCTCCATTTACTTCCCTGGGACATTCCGTTTTCTCTAAAAAAAAAAAATTTGGCAGACTCAGAACCAAGGAACTAATTTGTATTTGGCCACTAGGTGGCACTGTTGGTGGCGTCGTGGGCTATATGGAGGGGGAGGGGAAATAGAAAGCAATCTTCCAGCGACTTGAATTTTCTTTCCTTTTTCTTTCTTTCTTTTTTTTTTTCTTTCCTTTTTCTTTTTTCTTTTAATTCTTTGGTTTTGAGGGTTTGAGGGTTTTCTTTAAGGAGAGCGAGAGAGACAGACAGACACAGACAGAGGCACAGACAGAGAGAGAAAGAAATGAAGAAAGAAATAAAGAAGAAAAGAGAAATACTCTTATTTACTGCCTTTCTCCCTCTCCTCTCCCAGGGGAATGACGTGGAAAGGAAAGCTTTAGGCTCGCGGGGACACACACACACACATCACCACTGCTCAGACCACAGTAGGGTAATGGGGGATGGTGCATCCATAACCCCAGCCAGGAGTCCGGAGAGCAGAGCGCGGGTCTCCCTCTCCAGGCTGCGCATCTGGGGATTGCTGAAGCTGTGAGGTGCATACCGTGGGCCTGAGGCGAGGGGCGAAGGGTTAGAGTCACCAGGCTGTGCTCAGGGTGGTCAGCAAGAGTCCTGAGCGTACGTGAAGTCCAGTTTAGTTCTGCAGTGGCTCTAAGAAAGGGGAACCCTTTCAAAGCCGGTGGCCAGGAAAAAGGGTCTTTACCGCTACATGTTTGGGGCCCTGAGGGTCGCTGGCATGGCGCCTGGTCCTGTCCAGTGTGGAATTTGATTAAACATGCCCCAGAAGCTGCCGATGATATTTCAAGGTCTCCGACTGGAGCTGTTATTCTCCCACTTTCCTGAGGGGGCAGTAGGAAGTGAGTTTTAGAAAACCCTTAAATTGGCGTGGGAGATCAGAAGGAACCTGAGGCGGGGGTTGAAAACCACTCGGGGACACCTAGAGAACCGTTTTAAACAGGCGGATGGATTGAAACCCAAAACCTTAAACTTCCTACCTGAAAATACCCCTCGCTGATTAGTGGCATACGGGGCTGTCTCCTGTGCTATAAATTCTTGGTCCAGGACTAGTGACTTAATCTTAATCACAGTCAAGGGGCAAAGTGGTGAGGCCGTTAAGAGTGAAAATGAGGGGGGCGTTGGCAACTGATACCACCTACTAAGTGTTCAGCACCTCCTGTGTGCTAACGCACTGTGGTGCTGTGAAGGAGAACGCCCCACCCCACCCCATCCCATCCTCTAACGCCTGATGCCCGGTTAGTGGAACTCTTTGGGAAGGATGAGGGGCTGTGGCCTTGCTGGAGTGGGTGTGGCCTCGTTGGAGGAGGTGTGTCACTGGGGGTGGGCTTTGAGGTTTCAAAAGCTGCTTTTTTGCACCCAGGATGGAGCTCTCAGCTACTTCTCCAGCACCACACCTGTCTCCATGTTCTACACAACAACAACAACAACAATAATAATAGGTAAATCCTCTGGAGCTGTAAGCAAACCCCCAATTAAATGTTCCTTCTATAATTGCCTTGGTCATGGTGTCTCTTCACAGCAACAGCTAAGACACCAGGTCCTCAAACAAACCTGCAAGCAGGTATTAATTATTATTACTGTCACCACAGAAAAGGGTCAGACAGAGAGGCTCAGTATCTTGTCAACAGTCACAAAGCCTGTCCCCAGTTCCATTCACACCACCTCTGAGCTGGTGTGAACAGAACCAAAACTTAAGTTCTGTCCAGGTATCCCAGCCTGCCCTTGTTGGATCTGTGTCTTGTGTCTTGTGAACCAGCTGTCTCTCTGGTTCAGACGTTAAGTACGCAGGCTTCACAATGTGCTTTGTCTACCTGCTGCACACGACCAAGATAAAAGCATAGTGGGAGGAGAGGTACCAGCCGGCCTTTGCTGACTATGCCTTTTGAGGGAGACAGCTCCAGCCATGACGGCAGCCAAACCATGAGGCATCTCTCTGGAGGAGCATCTCATATTCTCGTATTTGTACACAATCTCTTATCAGAATCAACTACCTATATGAGACTATCAAAGTGTCACTGTGCTTTACACAATATTAACTTCTGCAAAGCGTACGTGATAATGTTTAGTAGAAAAAAAAACACAGATATTTTCCAGGAGGTTTTTTCTTTTCTTTTTTTTTTAATGCCCCAGACATAAACATACAGTGAGATTTTGCCAAAGTGAGTTCAAGCCAACAGTGTAACTATACTTAAAATAGATAGAGCTACAAAAAAATGCCATTGGGGAACTGTCTTGGAAAAAAACCAACAGGAACCTGCTCCCTAATAACGCTTGTTGCTCTACCAGGTCTAATGGAATGAATAGATTCTATCCAGCAACAGTATTGCAATTTGTCAGTAATGGATGTGGGGAAGCCAGTTTCCTTAGTTGGAATGAAGCCATAATTACTAGATAACTGAAAAAAAAAAATGAATGCGAGAGAGACTTCCGAAATAAACCCCAAAGAAGTATTCCTCTGGAGAGCAAAAGTATCAGATCGTATTCAAAGGCATTATGGTGGGTCTTCCGTCTCTACTTTCCGGCTAGACCCTCTGTGCAATGGAGAGATGCACTGTCGGACTCCTCACTCCCCCTGGTTTTCCTGTGAGTCAGGGCCTTTGCTGTCAATGTCTTCCCTAATGTGACCAGGGTACACACATCCATACAAGTAACAGGAATTGGCTCCCATGCTTATGGAGCTGAGGAATCTGTGGCACAAACCAAATCAGAAGACTAACACAGGCACTGAAGGTGATAGCAACTACACAGAGTTGCTGCTGCTACTGTTCAGGCATGAGGCCGGTCCTGATGGACACATGGAGGAAAGCATGAAGCTGCTTTCCTCCTCCCCATGAAACTTTGGCTGTATCAAAAGCATCCGATTTGGTGGGTGATGGCGTCAAAAAGCAAACCCATGCCAAGCAGCTCTGCTCTAGCCAGAGTCCTTGCATGTAAATTAGCATAGGCTTGGCTTAGGATCTTCCCACAAATCTGTAAGCTTATGGACTTGTTTACCAAAAGGGCTGGGACAGCCAACAAATTGTCTAATCTAAGCCCCATAGCAGTTTTTAAGAAAGTAGGAAACAAGTTTTGCAGTGGATTTGCCCTCACCCACCCCCATTACCCAAACCCACTCTTTCCCTATAGTCATGATTCTAGAATCTGAGTGGTCCATCAGACATAGGACTTCACCATAATAGTTTCTTTACCAAAGCCTTAAAGGGCTGAGAACCTGCCTTGGTATTTTCAGTGTTTTAGTATTGAACAATATGATGCGAACTAACAAGCATAATGTTTTATTAACTGGTATATTTATCCTGACCATGGACCTTGCAAAGGGCCAGTACTGTGATCAGCAGAGAAGAGTGAAGGGGCAAAGGCAAGTGACCAGGAGGAAGGAGCATGCAATGAGCAGCAGAGGATGCTTTCCATGTGGCACCACTGAGGCCTCTGGGAGCAAGCATTTCAAGCAGAAGGTGGTTCACAGCATCAAATGCCTCTAGTTAGGGCTGAAAATTGGCCTTTGGACTCCTTGAACTTAGCCACTGGTGCTCAGACAGAATAGTTTCAATTCTTTTCTCTTTCCAGTAAAAGAAGACAAGTTAGAGCAGGCTGGACAGTCACCGTCATGTGGTAGATGGAGCCAACACTCATAAGCAGCCCGCCCTGTGCCTCGACAGCTGCTCCTCTCCAGTCACAATCACTCATTAGCAGAGGCCAAAAGCTCCTCTCGCTGTAGCCCCTCATACAAGTCCCAGTTGGCATCAGCAGTAAAGCCACCAGGGTGATGTTGTCAGTGCTTCGGGCTCTTCTAAGAAAACCGTCACCTTGATAGATGAATTTGAGTTGCTTTGAAGCCAATGGAGATAGATGAGGATGTGAGCTCAGCTCTCTCTTTCCCTCAGTGCCTTTGAAAGGAAGGCTGACCATGAATCAGGGGCAGGGGCAGCGGTGACCACGGAGGAGATCAAAGCTCCTGGGAGTTGGTGTCTGCTGTTGCATCCATCCCACCCACAGGAGCTGCCAGTTGTCAGCAGTTGAGTTAACATGGAATCAGATAAAGGTGTGCCTACTCTGTGGGCTGTGGAGAGGAAGGGAGAAAGGGGGAATGTGAACAAGGACAAACAGAGCATTCTTCCAGCCACAGCAATATAAAATGTTCAGTCTTGGGGTGAGTGAAGCAAAGGATGAGATGGGGAAACTGAATAAAAGGCACGGATCCACCAAAGAAGGGCATCCAAAGAAAAGATTTTAAAATGGGATTCTTTGGCACAAGCTAGATGTTTGTAGCCAAAAAGCATGAATTGCTTGGAAATAGTTAGAGCTCAGAGGCTTGGAAAGAAAGGAAAAGGGAGGCATCAATTCTAGCTTAATCCTCCACTTGAAAAGGCTCCCCCAAAGAAGGACCTGGAGGTGACAGGAGCTCCACAAGAAGACCAACAGAGCCAACTAAGCAATGCCCAGGGGGGCCTGTGAAGACTGAAGCACCAACCAAGGTCCAGCACACATGGACTGGACCTAGGCCCCCTACACATATGTAGCCGATGGGCAGCTCATTTCTCATATGGGTTCCCTAGTAAGGAGAATGGTGGCTGACCCTGACATGGGCTCTGTGGCCTGCTTTTGGATCACTTTCCCCTGGCAGGGCTGCCTTGCCAGGCTGCAGGGGGAAGAGGATGCACTCAGTCCTGATGCAACTTGATATGCTAGGGTGGGTGGGTAGAGGGGGCTCTCCTTCTCTGAGGAGAGGAGCAGGGAAGAGAGGGGGAAGAGAGAGGGAGGGTGGGGCCGGAAGGAGCTACGACTGGGATGTAAAGTGAATAAATAAAAATTAAATTAAAAAAGAAAAGACTTCCCCAAACTGAGTATTTCCCCAAGTTCACTGTCTGCTGATACTGACTAGACCTGAAAACCTCTGACAGCAAAACTTGTTCACAGGTGAAGTGAAGATATTTACAGTGAGCTCATTCTAAGCTGAATATTCTTATGTTTCACAGAAGAAATATTAACGTGTTTGATTATAGAATGTCCCTCATCATGAGTGTTGTAGAGCAGGTACAGAAAACACTGACTTCTGAAACATGGAAAAATAAAAAAATCCTGACACGTATCTGACCTCAAGGATTCAGAAAACACACCCTGCCCTGTAGTGAGAGAGAAGGAAGGGTGGTCCGTAGTGACATTAAGACCGATGATACAAACAGAAGAAGCCATCATGGCTCGGGCCAGAGGCCGCAGCTAGGGAGGTTCTGGAGATGTTAGAGTAGGCCAGGGGTGAATGTGTGCCCTCTGCTGCTTTGTGTCATTGGGAGGGCAGAGTCTACACTAGTGATTCCTATCTTGCTGAGGTCGAGACAGCTGGAGCTGCCCTGAAGAGAACAACTGGAGCAAATGTAGTCTACACACAGTCAGCTTGTTGTGATTCTCGAACAATCACACGTATGTAGCCCTAGCACTCTCAGTGTTGAGGCAGGGTGATTGCCACAAGTTTGAGGTTATCCTGGGCTACATAGCTAGTACCAGGTAAGCCAGGGCTACACAGAAATATGCTGTCTCAAAACATTTAACCCCCCCAACCTCTCATCTCTACCTTCCCAAGTCAAACCAGCTTAGTGTACCATGATTCTATTTTTCAGAATGAGAAACAGTCCTTGAAAAGGGAAAGCAACTTGTTCAAAGTTTTATATGCGTAAGAAGAGGTAGAATTAGATATCTCTCTTCGACAAAGAAAGGTTATCCCTACTGCCCTCTATCCTGTGCTCCCTTCTCCACGTAGTTTTCTGGTGTCCATGACCAACTTCTCCATACACAAACCCCTCGTCACAATTACCCAGAGTTAAGCACCGGTGGCCTTCTTGAATCCCTCTGCTGGATGAAGGGCTAAAGGTCAGAGTGATGTCCACACAGTGACCTGTTTGTTATCAAGAGCTAGCAATGTCTGTCACGTTAAAGGAGTCAGAGACCTCCAGATACCCCAGGAAGCCTCCCGTTGCACAGGAAAACATCTTTAACATCAAAGAAGAAGATCCAGGCAATGGAGAGGAAATGTGCTTTTCTTTGGCTCTTAATGGCTGGTCAAGTGAATCTAATGGCTTACTAATAAGAAGCAATTAATTGTACAGCTAGCCCAGTAGTTGTAAGAAATGAAATCCCAAATCTGACACATGAAGGACATCAGCGATTGAACACTGTTAAAAATCAGTTTCTGGCACAGCTTTGCATCAATAAAGATGTAAAGAACAAAGAAATCATGTGCAACCTACTGCACAATCGATAGATGCTTGAAACACAAAGGCTGGGAATGCAAAGGAGCATGGGACCTCGCCAAATGTGATATCCATTCTCCCGACGAGCAAGCACAATTTAGGGAGCCCTGGGTGGGAAGGACCTCAGGAAGCTGGGATTCCTTTCAGCAGCAGACAGCTTGGTCTCTCCTTCCAAACATCCCACGAATTACAAGCAACCAAGTTCTTCCCCCAAACGGGAGAGTGAGCTCTTAATCCAGGCACTAGACAACCAGCCCCCGAGGAGCAGTAAATCCTGGCCTAGAACAATGAGATACAAAGGCATTCTGGTCTCTTACGAACAAGGCTGAGAGCTGCCCGCATTCTGCAAGGAATCAAAATTTCTGTGAAAAACTGAGAAAAGAAAAAGAAAGAGAAAAATGTTCTTGATGTTTTTGTAATGAGAATTCTTATCCTAAAGCTGGAATGCAAAAAAATTCAGCGAATTAAATGAAAGGATCCAGAGGCCACTTGGGGAACACCCAGTCCATTGTGGTAGAGGTGACAGCCTGTGCTACTTGGCCAGAAATAGGGTGCATAGCATAGGATGCCCTCGGAAAGGATGTTCGTGGTTTACAGCCATGAACTAAGAGAGTTCTCACATGTTCTCTTAAATACACATACAAGGATGTGGGAGGTAAATCATACGTGTGCTACAATCTAACTGACTGGCTAAGCCCGCAATGCTTAATGGTGTCCCTACATCTAAAATGCTCTCAGGTCCTACAAAGAAAGCCAAAGGAAGGATCTTCAGAAAAAATTTGGTAATATTTTGAGATCTCCAAACTCATGGGAACACTAGCCATAAAAACAGAACAGATTTAATGATCTCTATAGCAGGCAATTCTGTTGCCTAGAAACATTCCCCAAACATTCATCAATGCTGTTTTAGTCATTCTTCTGATTTCTCAGCCCTTTACACTTGTCCACTGAGTCAAAGAGAGGGCACATGTAAAAATCTGTATCTGTACAGACATTGCTCCTTTCTCTGGATGCTTTTCTAGGAAGCACCAAAGGATTCATAGGAGCTTGAGTCATTTTGTGGTCGCCAGAACATTCCTTCCAGGTCAAACACATTTGCTGGTCAGTGCAGTATTATCAGATCAATGCTGTGATGGAGGAAACAGAATCAAAGAACCGGGGCAGAGGCCAACGTTCGTAAGAGTAATCCCTTTGTTTCTGGCTAAGACATTCTATTGGTAAGAACAATATCCTTTGGGAGACCAAAAGCTTCCATACAAAGGCAATTTGTAATGAGACCTTTTCTTTAGTTATAAGACTGTGTTCTAAATTAGTTGGTACCTGTGAGCCTTACATACAAAACTGGAGGACACGCTCTAATCTTAATATGGCAGTGAGCCATGCTAGATTTGAAATGCATGCAAGCGGTCAGATTTGAGCCTTGTTTTGAAAAGCAGTTGGTAGCTGTTGGTACACAGGAGGTCTTCCTTGCCCTGGGAATACTGGTTACTCTCTTAAAATAGAGCTAGACCCAAATGACCTTAGAAGAGGAACTAGTGGCTTCCCCAGGGACCCCATGAGGAATCAATAACATGACGGCAGCACCACACCTTTGGAGAGGCAGATGGTTCTTCCATCAAGACACATTTTCTCAGGGACGTCCATGTTAGAGTGACTCGCCAGAACACACCCTCCTCTGTTCGGTTAGCAAAACCTCAGACATTCACTTCCTTCTTAACACACACTCTCCTTTTCCTTCTCCCCTGAGTCAGAGCTGGAAAGATGGAGCCACTGAAACATGATTTTGCTTTATGCCTTATGAGAATTTGAGGGTAGAGACATGGGCAAAGGCTTATGCATTTGAACAGGTCTGTTTGAAGTTCTATCCCTAAAACTTAACCATGATTAGACAGGCGGCAAGACCTGAAAGGATTCCAAGAATCCTATTAAATGGTAAGATCCTACAAATATATCATGTCTCTCGGGGAGAAATGAATGACAGAACCACTCGCTTCAGTTTGTCTATGTTGAAAATAATAATGACTCCGAAGACTGAAGCTACATAACACACACACACACACACACACACACACACACACACACACACTGTGTCTCTTATTCTTTTTGTTTGGGAAGCATCATTAATGAGTACACCTTGAGTGTCAAGGACGTGCTAAGGGAATTTTAAAGTACAAAAGAAGCATGTCATCACGAGCCAATACATTAACATAGGCACATATTTTATTATATACATGCTAGGATGTTTTTATGCATTGAGCCCATGTAATAAATCAAGCAAATAAATATACACGGCAACAGTTTGTGCGTATCCGTGGGCTATTCAGACACTGGCAAGTAAGAATGGATTTTTTTTTCCTTTTTATATTTTACCAAACCTGTTAATTTTATGGCACAAAACACTTGTTTTTCCCCAGGATTTAAAGGTCACACTCCCCTGGGGAGTGCAGAATGAATGGATTGATGAATAGAATTAGGAAATTGAAGGACGTGGTAAGCTCTTTGCCTTCTGTGCCATGCTAGGCTGTGTTGTGACTCTAGTAAGTGACATGAATCATTGCCATGCACATGCTAGGTTGGAAATACCACTGCAGTGTGTACAATGGAGGGTATTTCCACTGAGTCATAGACTTGTAGTAACTGACGCCATCTTGAAAGTATGCACTGAAGTACGTAAACAATGAGGAACTACAAGTGAAACGCCAGGAAAAGGGAAACTTAAGAGACCGATATTCTTGCAATAGAATCATAGCAATATGTCTCATGCAGAGGCCTCTGGTGTTCTGACCAGCCCAACAGTGACAAGGAAATCAACTCTCGAACACACAAGCCAAACAGGCACACCCTGCCTGAGGCCCATGAGCCACAGGCGGAGCAGGATAGTTATGAATGCAGCTTAACACATCAGAAGATAACTGTGTCATGTCCTGATGACTAAAAGTTAGAAATTCTTGATAAAACTATCAATGGGGATTTGAAAGTCCAGCTATCAGGGGATGTCCTTGGGCTTCATATTTTCCAATGTGATAATAAAAACCCTATCTTGTCCAAGATACCAGGTACATCATTATTTTCATCACCCAATCTAGAAAAGGTGAGGACAGGGATGTTAAACCAGAATGTGGCAAGAGATTTTTTTTTTTTTATGCCCCAGGCCTTCCGCTCTGACTCACACATGGTTGAATAGATGGAATGATTTATTCCAGCTGAGAGAGATGGTAATCTTCAGAGCTATTCCTTGATGTTCCTACTGAGAAACTAAAGGTCGGAGAACAGTGTGCTTAGTTCAAGGTCACATAGTTAGGTAGAAGAACCTGAAACAAGGCTTCGGTACTTCTGGGGGAGGAGGGCATGTGCCTGAAAAGGTTTACTGCGAGTAGTGGTTCTGCCAATCTTTTGGAAGAGTGATGTCCTGAAAGAAGTCACTGTGACAGCGGTTGTAGGGCTCAGAGGAAAATTCCTTGCTATACTGCTTTGTCAGAGACAGTTCATGCAAATGAGCCAGTGAATTGGAGAAACGGGAAAGAGAAGGAGGCTGTAATAAGAGAGTTTCCAGCGTGCATCGGCAGAAGGCCTGCTTGACACAAACCTACCAGAATTGACAGTGGTATTTGTTGGTGTTATTAACCCAGGGGTCCTAAGTTGGGGTCAGGGCAGAAGCCAGAAGCATGTGGCAGTCCTGGGAGAGATGAAAACTCACGCACACGCACCAGCAGGCTTTCCTCCACACAGCTCATATGACCAGGAACTGTCAGGCTTGAGCCCCAGCCCACCTCTGTGAGCCACACTCTGTGACCTTAGTGTCCTCATCAGGATTGAGTGACTGCTGAGACACCTCTGAGGGTGGCAGGGATGTGGCACAAAGGCATAATTAAAGTCAGTTTGGGTTAATCTAAAATTGTCCATCCTGTCCTCCTCTTCAGCCTTTTACTGACAAATGAATGTAAACCTGGAATTCATTTTGCTTCCAGAATGCCTGGGATGCTAAAATTATTCATATTTTAATCAGCTTTTAACAAGAATAGGTAAGAAAGAAAATTAGGACAATTAAGAAATAATGAAGCCATTATAAAAACAGTAATGATTTAAAGGCAGGTAAGGGAATGCTGTTATTGGAAACGTTGAAGATTTGCAAATGAGCAGTCGGATGACAGGCACACCATGGGAGTAAGGGATTTCACTAATGCGAAAAGCGAACCATTTATAATCATTTCCTCCCCAAACTGAGGATAATGCGAATGCCCTGGTTATTACAGGAAATATATATTCTCTGGAAAATTGACCATCCTGAACAATGGTGGATATCATATCCTCAGAAGATGTTATCAGTACTTTCCACCCCTCCATTGTCTCAAAGACAGAGCTTTCTATTCTTTTTCTTATAATTCAGAAGACTTTTGAAGGCCTCCAGATTCAGACCTGCTCTCATAAAAACAACAAATGCCATATTATTAAGTGTATCAGTTACTTTTCTATTGCTGTGATTTAAAAAAAAAAATGCCATGACCAAGGCAACTGACAGAGACTTTATTTGGGGCTTACAGTTTCAGAGGGATAGGAGTCTGTCACTACCAGGGCAGGGAACATGGTGGCAGGCCGGCAGGCACAGTGCTAGAGCTGCAGCCGAGAACTTACATCTTGTTGCATAAACGGGAAGGAGAGAGAGCAAGCTGGTGGCTTTTGTAGCTTTAAGCCCACCCCAGCAATGCTCCTCCTCCAACAACACCACACTTGCTGATCCTTCCTAAACAGCCACCAAGTGGGAACCAGGTTTTCAAGTGCCCGAAGGTATAAGTGACATCTCATTCAAACCTCCACATTAAGTCAAGCTATGACACTAGCAGCAGTCATAGCATGCCTGCCTCTCTGTTAATTGTTCATCCAGTGGGAGCAAATACTCCCTCTTCTCCGGAAGCTCTCCTGAGAACACCTCTTCTGAGCAATGAGCCCAAGGGCTAGACTTTTCCATCATGTGGATCCTCCAGCTTCCAGAATCTCAAAGATCTCACCCCCAGCCCAAAGGCGGCTATGGGAGAACTTGCAAGATTGCACAGATGTGTTTGGACTGGGTCTGACAATGACCAGCAGAGATTCCAACCAGAACTCAGTGTCATGTGCCTACCTAGATCCCAGGGACATGATGCTCATGTTGTTGAGCTGTGTGCTCAGAAAGGAGAGAGGTGCTCTCTTCAGTAATTCGTATGTGGGAAATTATCTGCTGACATTCCTGGTGTACAAAAACAGACATGGAGAGTGAGGAATAGCATCATCCAGAAACAAAGACAAAGTTTCTTGTTCTGATAAATCTAAGATGTGATATGCAAAGACAGTCAGGAGATAGTTGCTTCTCTGTGTGATATGTCATCTATAGCACGTATTTGATAGTATCTGACCCAGAAAGGGTGAATTCATGAAAAATTCCAATGGTAACACAGGACCTTCTTGCTAATGACTGACTGACTAGACCTGGCATGTGTCTTTGTTTTTGTTTTGCTTTTTTTTTTTTTTTTTTTGTTCTGCTTGTTTGTCTTTTTATTTGCTTTGGGTTTGGTTTGGTTTGGTTTTTTCTGCTTGTTGATCTTTTTATTTGCTTTTTTTTTTTGCTTTTTTTTTCTGCTTGTTTGTTTTTGGTTTGTTTGGTTTGGTTTGGTTTGGTTTTTCTGAGACTGATTTCTCTCTGTAGCTTTGGTTGTCCTGGATTAATTCTGTAGACCAGGCTGTCTTAGAACTCACAGAGATCTGCCTGCCTCTGCCTCCCTGAGTCCTGGAATTACAGGCGAGCACCACCGAGCCTGGCTCTGGGATGTATCTTAGATGAAGACCAGGGATATGATTATGGCAGGAGAGGAACCCTCCAGTCTCTCCAGCCTCACCTCTCTCTCTATTATGTGTAATTACTGGTATATGTGTGGGCATGTGCACATGAGCGCATGTGCCGCTGGAGACCCGAGGTTCCCCTGGAGCTGGAGCTACAGGCAGTTGTGAGCCTGTAGGAACTCAGGAACTGAATTTGGGTCCTCTGTAAGAATAGTATGAACTCAACCACCGAGCCGTTACTCCAACTCTCTGCTGCCGAGTCTCTCTTTTCCACTGTCTTTCAGGTCTTTACCAGTCTCTCTGTTCACTCTCATGTTTCTGTTACTATGTCTCAATCTGTCCTCACAAGGGGGGGCTATGAGAACCCAGAATCATGCAGACATAAAACAAATGGGACTGGAGAAACACAACAGCGAGGGTTGCGCCCGGGGAAGCAGTAAGGACGAGGGGAAGCTGCTGCCAGCTGCATCTTGTGGTGATGCGGATGATCTGATTCCCCCGTCATCAAAAGCTGCCCATGAAAGCAGTGTAGTGGAGGCTCCTTCAAAGAATCCTAAGTGGGCAGCATTGCTAGGACTATGCTGGCTGATTTATGCCTTTTCAGAGTCCAGGCGCATGTCAAATGCTTGATAACAGTCTCTAGCCATCAAAACTTTCTTTTATCTGCTCTCTGGATTTTAAAGAATGGTTGAAAGTAGGAAATAGAACTGGGTTATTTATGAAACCTCTGAAACTATGCTAGCTCCTCTAGCAAAACAGTGACAACGCACACAAAGCGAAAATCAAAATTCCGACTGGGTAAAACTATCACAAAAAGCAGCAGCTTTGATGTTGTAGATGGTCAGTGGGGTAGAATGCACTTCCTAAACTAGAACAAACTTATTTTCACTGCTAAGAAAATGAATGAGTTATGGATTGGCATGTGGTTGCCCATTAGACAGAAGCCGCCTCTTCCTACCATGTTCCCATGGTTAGAATCTACAGCCCTAGTAAGGGGAGAAGAGAAGTCTCTGACATGAGCTCAGTGGCCTGTTCCTTGAGGGCTTCTTCCTGGTGGAGCTGCCTAACCATCCCACAGAAGAAGAGGATCCAGGCAGTCCTGATGGGACCTGATAGGTTAGGGTCAGACAGTAGGGGAGGAGGACTTCCCCTATCAGTGAACTAGGGAAGAGGGATAGGGGAGGAAGAAGGAGGAAGGGTGGGACCAGGAGGAAATGTGGGAGGGGACTACAACTGGGTCTATAATCTATTCACTACAAAGTGAATAGATTATAAATAAAAATAATGATGATGATGATAGTAATAAAGAGTTTGAAGCCCTCACTGACAGCAGATGGAGACGCTGCTAACAAAGAGTCCAAATGAAGAAACAGTCAGTCATGAGATTCCAAGGGATGTGAGGGTCACCTTGCAATGGATACATGATAAACATTTTGAAAGGTTTTAAAGTTTAAATAGCTGAACACAAAAACCTTTTAAAAGTATGACCTAATCATTTTACATTTCATACAATTTAGAGAAAACATCTTTTTCCAGAAATGACTAGACATTAATCAGATGGACCTCCATACTGGAGAAGATAAATGCCGACCAAAGAACGGAGGCCTTCTGTGAGTTTGCCTTTCTTTTTAAAGCATGGGCATTAGAAACAAATGGGAGTTTTGACCATTTATCATGTAGAGAGACCAGTTGTCAGGCAGAAATTTTTTTCTGTCAAGCCACACCTGGCTGTACATGTTTGTCTCTTGATTCATAGGCCCTGGATATCATATTGCAACATCGTTGTTGGGCTTACGCCAAAGGTAGTGTGCTTAAAACCCTTCCTTTCAGTCTTAAATTAGCTGTAATACATAAAGTAAATAAATAAATAAAGAGCTGCCTCACAGACCCAAACCTACAGATACTTTTGGGTTATTTATTTAGTGTTTTAAACATATCATCTAATGGGATTGGGGCAGAATATTGACCTTCCTAATGAGGTTTGACCAAAGCCAAAATTAAAATTAATGTGCCCTCCCTGGGCCGCCAGCGACAGGGTGCACAAGGATCTGGCCTAAGGCGGACTTGTATGGCAGGATAAAATCGGAATGGCGTTAAAAGTTGGGCATGGACAATCTGTATGCACATGATCAAGATCCAATTTCATCACCCTCAGAGATCCCCGGGACCATTGTCTCAGATCAGGTGCATGATCCGGATGCCCTTACAGGAAATGTCGACCTCGGTGGTTATGCTCTATAGAAATATAAGAGGAGACTACAAAAGGCCCTGAAGGTGTGTTTTAATGGAAGGATCGTCACTACAGTGGTTCTCAAGGGCAACCAGTACAGCGTAGAAACGATGCTCAGAACAGAGCCCTTTCCAGCACCTGCCCATCCTGCATAGAGCCAAGGTCTCTCCAGGTGCGTGTGCATATTTCAGATGCTTGTTATGCAAATTTCAATTGTTACCTGAAATCCTGCTTGTCATTCCCAAGCTTCACAGAACCATGCCCAATCTCTCCTGCTGCTCACCCAACCCCTGAGGTTGGCACAACCATGCAGGACCAACGCTAACAAGGGTGAAGGCTGTTACTTCTACCTCTCCACTTCCATTTTCACCCTTCCCTGCCACTTCCCTATGAATCTCCTGATAGAGATGGTGGAAGCTAGAAGCACAGCTTCTCCTCCTCACTCCTCCAAGGTCCCATTTCAGAGGGCTTTAGTGAGAATAGGCTGGAGTCCATTTATATGCCGTTGCCAGCTCATGTCACCACCACGTGACTTAGGATGAAACTGTCCTGTTTCCTTGGCAAAAAAAGGGGGGAGGCAGTGGAAGAAAGGGAATTATATTCCTAAGGCTCCTAAGGCTCTTTAAGATGAGGCACCTCCTAATAACAGGATGTGGGGTGGGAAAGGAGACATGAGTCTTCTTATTCTTCTAAGTCCAGAATTCATCATTTTTTTAATGCCAGCCCTAGGTACATCAGACTGGGCAGACCCCCAAGGAGGCTCAACCTAAGTCTGTGAGGCCAAAAGCAACCACAACATCCTCAGAGTCACCAGACGCACCCTGACACCTCCTGCTCGCACACATATCCAAAGAGGATAATTTCCATCCAATATCCCCCTTAACGAACCCCGCTGTTATCTGGCTTTTGAGCAGATAAACAGCTGGTATTTGTACTTGAATTCTCAGTCTGAGTGGCCAAGGCAAGGTGGGTGGGGGAGCAAAGGACAGAGGTAAGCGCTGACTTTCTTCCAGGCTTACCTAAAGTCCATTTCGTGCTTAAGATACCAAAATAGTTCTTCAAATATGCTTGCAATCGGCGGCTCTGCCCTTGACTGTCTTCCCCCCAGCTCCCGTCTGAGTCTGTAATGAGTCTGCATTTTATAAGAGCTGAGCCTGGTCCAAATGGAACCATGTAACTGTTAGGAAGATTAATGGACTGTATCATCCGGCAGTTGACTATAAACTTCTAATTGTGTGAATCTCAGTGTGGTGTCTAGAGCTAAGTCGGAGCCTGCTTCCTCTGTCCCTAATACCCACAGATATTGTTCATTATTTTTCTAATGGCAGCCCTAGGTACATCAGCGCTGGGCAGAACCCTGAGGAAAACAACAACTTTTGTTGTAGGTACCTGAGAGTAATCATTATCACCTTTGCCAATTAATTCATCAGTCAGTGTTTACCGAGCTGCCACTGAGAACGGGGTAGAGTGCAGGGCCCCGCTAAGAAAGGGGGGATAGACGAGCCTGTGAACACAGAGGGACTTGCCCAAAGGAGATGGGACCGCAGGGCCAGCCATAAAGGGGAGCCAAGAAATCTAACTAATGGGACCTGTGACATCTAGCAATTCATTCCTCTGTACCCAAAACAAGTCCAACTATGGGACAACAGAAAGACTGCACACACAAAATGTAGGTGATAAACATGCATTTTGGAAAACATGAAACATTACGCTTGACTAACAAGATTATTTATCATAATCTAGACTAGAAAACAAAGATTTCTTGGAGATAAGGGAAAATAAGGTTACTTGGGAGCTTTAAACCTGCTTTCTTACAAGTGACCCTTTTCCAATAATTTTCAGAATATTTCTAGTGCTTGGTTTTTTTTTGTTTTTTGTTTTCCATGTAAGAAGGCCTTATTCTTTCCCTGCTTTGAAATTACCTGCAAAGGCTTCTTTAAGCTGAACTTGCTTTGTCCTTGGCAGAAGCACACTCTGTTTAAAAGAGTCATCAACTACCAGCTGCCGGTCAGAATCGTGGGCAGGGCTTTTTCTCCATGCCTACTCAACTCTCTTCTCTTCTCCTGGCACCCTCCTGCTGCCTCCGGACAGGAAACCTCTAACTACTGGCTGCATGATGCCCTTCCATTGGGACGAAAACAGATACCCAGCTGAGATCCGGTGGTCTCCAAATCTTTTATCCTAGAATTTAATTGCATTGCTTGCTTTTAATCGCTCCGCAAAGTGTTCTTTTCTCCTTCCTCGCAGTCGCATTAAATGAACACGTCCCCTTACAGTCCACGTAGTCCCTCACCGGAAGTGAAGGTGAGAGGAGTATTAGTTATCTTCATTGCCATGGTGTGTTGTGAACCTCGGGAAGGCATGATCCTTGTTGGCAGACGAGATGGGAAGTCTCCAAAGTTAATCAAGTTGCTGAGGTTTTCAGGATCCGGATCTTGGCAGAATTTCCCCATATGCCTGTACTGTGCCAATTTAGAGGCTTAAACGTCTAGGGAACAGTAAATATAGAATACGCGACTGCAGCATTAATGGAGATTGCTGTCCTGCCTAACCAGCAGGGCCCTTCTGTACTCAGAAACTCCCTTTTGACAAGATGGAGACCGATAGATGGTACACATGCCCTCCTCCACCCTTGAGAGAACCACCATGTCATGCTCCAAGCCAGTCACTTGCCTATCACCTCACTGATAGCAGCCTGATATTTATCCTGGGTCGGAGATAAGGAGCAGACCCGTGGAGATTCGTATCTGCTCTTGGATGATGGAAAACAGGCCAAAGACCTGCTGCACTATAGAGTTTAGGATTGACTGATCCCATAAACTGCCTCCAGTTGTTGTGATGAGGCCTGTAAAAGGACAATCCCAAAGAAGCCTGAAACTAATGAGTTGGCAAGAGGAACAGGATCAGATTTTACTAGCAATACCATAAAGTTCTTGACTATGGAAATGCTATGTGTGGGCCAAGAGTCCTTTTCATCTCACCAAAGGAATAATGGCCAAGAGGGCCTGAATATTGATCGCCAAATGTTTTCTGTTGCTTCCCCACAAGGACAACTTAATAGTCTGACTGTCAGATCTTGCCAGAATGCGACTGTGGAAGAAACTTTGAGTCGGGAAATTAAAACAGGAGAAAAGAATAGAATGAAGCCCTCTAACACCCGTGGAATCACACTGCTTGCAAATGTAACTTTCTCTAGACTGTAGGCCATGTGGACACCAGCAGGTGAACAAATATTTCCAGCTGCCACAGAGACAGGAGGGAAATGGCTAACACCCAAAGAGCCAGAGAAAAGGGTTTGTGGAGGTTGAAGCCACTGGTGTTTTTTTTTTCCTCTCATTCTTAAGAGTATAAATTGTGGCGGATATGAACAAACAAAAAGCCCAATGAGCCTGTTTATGAGGAGAAGCAATAAAAATCCACACAGATAATGAATGACAGAGATGGGGAAATGAACTTTCCAAGCGGAGTCTAAAATCCTCTTCGTAGGTGCAATGCACAAGCATTTCAGGCCCTTGCTTTACAGCTTCCTTTCATTTCATTGGGATGTAAATAATTGATAACTCGGAGGGACCCAAGGAACCCACTGCAACCACAAACAGATATTTTTTACGACATCAATTACAAAGCTAGTGATTTGATGAGAAAAGGAAAATATTTCAAACCGCACTTTAATGGTCTCTCCCAAGAACCCCCAGTGTTCCAAATGAAACCTGGGTCTCTGGGCCTTGAGTTTTTCCTCTGTCTCTCCATTTTTCCTCCTTGGAGGGAACATGAGTTACAGCTGGACAGGAGGAATGGCTAATTACGTTCATGTCTGTGCTTTTCGATCATGGATTACAGACGTCCCTATTCTAATATTCCAGTGGAGAAAGGCCCGGGAGAGCTTGGCAAGGAGGTCCCTGGGGTGGGTCACATCTCATATGACAGAAGGTGTTGTGGACTTATGTTTGGCCACAGTCATGGTTGAGCTTGGCATGTATGACATTATAGTACCAACAGCCAAGCGTGTGACAAAACTATGGCAAGCAGCCCCATTAAGGCTGTTGAAAGGAGTCAGAGTTCAAGTATTTGCACATGAGGACTTTACGTGGTGATGACTTCTGGATTTATAGTTGTTGGGGCAGGATTAGTGATGCTGATTTGGTCTGAAAACAAGTCTGTTCATGAAGTTTGTGTCTTTGAACATGAAGTCAGATGCTTTTTCTTATTTTTTTTTATGGTTAAAATTCTGGCTGTGCTTCATGAGGAAGGGCCAAAAGTATGCCTTGGAAGTCTATGTGAAACTTCATAGGATACTGAGCACACACTGTGTGAATTCTGAAGGAAGGAGACTTTGAGGTAGTCTTGGGGTAAGGAAAGAGAAGCTAAGTGTGTCTCAGAATGGGAAGGAGATGGTGTGGAAGATTACTCAGCACAGTTTCGAGAATAATAGAAAGCTTGGAACCCAATACAGTCAAAGAACGCCCCAAACTATCATTACAAGATAGAGAAAATAGCTCCCCAGATTAGCTTATAAAATGGACTTGTTTGCATTTCTCAACTACCAGCATCATGGCTGTTGCATTACATTTCTTTCTTGGTAGAAACCTCAACAACTGAGGGATGAGCTTGGCCACTTAGTTTAAAACTCCAAAAAGCTGTCAACCTATTGTCAGGTTGAGAAAAATACTATTTGACCAGAATAGGAATGCCCTCTCCCACTAAATCCATGTTTTTTTAAGCTTCTAGATCTTGCCAGGAGATATTGATCAACTCTGCAACTGAGCATGAAGGAAAAGGTAAAATAGTTCAATGAAACGATGTCTTCTACTTTGGGAATGTTGCTGTCAATAGAGCACGTGCCTAACATTCACAAAGCCCTGGATTTGATCCCCCATTCTACATAAACTAGGCATGGTGTAGAAGTTCAAGATCTTCCTTGAACTCATTATATGAGGAAGAGGCTACAATTAATGAATAAAGTAATTGTGGTGGTTTGAATAGGAACAGCCCCTGAAGGGCTCACAGCTTTGAATGCTTGGTCACCAGGAAGTGGCACTATTTGAAGGTATGGTCTTATTGGAATGGGCGTGTCATAGGTGGGGAGAGGTGAGGGACTTTGAGGTTTCAAATGCTCAAGCCAGGTCCAATCTGTGTGTGTGTGTGTGTGTGTGTGTGTGTGTGTGTGTGTGTGTCTGTCTGTCTGTCTGTCTGTCTTTCTCTTTCTCTGTCTCTGTCTCTCTCTTCCTGCTGCCTGCTGATCTCAAGGAACTCTCAGTTCCTTCTCCAGCACCATTCCTGTCTGTTTTCTGCCATGGACAATAATGGACTAAACCTCTGAACTGTAAGCCTGCCCCAATTAAATGTTTTCCTTGATAAGAGTTGTCATGCTCATGGTGTCTGTTCACAATGATAGAAACCCTAAGACAGTGAGTCCTTCATGCAGGCATTTTTGATGCAAACCTACCCTTGTTTTCCCCCATTCCTTCCTGTACTATTCTTCCACACCTCTAATATTCCACATCATCCAACAACATCAAATATGCTATGCGATATACAATCATGAAAATATCAACAGTAAAGTATTGCTTGGACCTTTCATTTCTAAAGACATAAGGGAAAGGCCATCAATCCTTTATAAGTTTTACAAACCAACTTAGTCTATTTAAGCAAAATTAGTCTCCTTCCGGCTGAGAATTATTGAGACATTCTTAAAACAGCTCTCATTCATTTGCCTATCACAAATTAAATATTCACACGTTAGAGATGGATTTGGGAGATCATTGAGTCTTCGCAGTTTGAGCCTGTAAGTACACTTGATGATGAAAACGTCTTAGCGAGTAGATATTTTATCACATCTGTGTTAATTTGGGACTGCTGATTTGTCGTTAATAAAGCATTTGGCTAGAAAATGATGTCCATATTTGATGGTCTGGTAACTTCTTTCTCCCATTTTTATGCCACTGTAACTGCCCAGTCTTATCATTGCCCATTATAAATGTGTAAAGTTTTATGGACTAAGTAATGTCAAATGAGGCAGTGTCAGGCAGACCTGGAGACAAGTCAGAGTGTTTGGATGGGAGAGCTGTGTGGTCCATGGCAGCCCAGCTTGTCGTTTACTGGGTATTGATCCCGTTTACACACTGATTTAGCATCCTGAATTATGATGCAGTATTTAAATTTAAATACCAGTTGAGAGCTGCCATCTCAAAGGTTGCTCTAAGTCACAGGCATTTCGACTCTGATGGTCTCTGCGTCTCCAGAGTGGATCTTTTTATTAGAATTGCTCATAAAAGGCTGTATGGCAGTTAACTCTGCAGGAAGAGGCTACATGATGCTTTCTAAGTGTCTGGGGTACTAGGGAGCAATGTAACACAGATAGTTACAAGAACACCATCCTGAAGGGAACTGCTGTGGTCACTCAGTCCAGGCTGTTGCCTCTGTTTGGTCTTGGGTTTCAAACCTTCCCCCAAATCTCAAGGTCCAGCTTTTTTCCATAACAAAGTCGACTATCAGAAAGCTAAAACCCATAGCAACTTTCCCCAGCATCTCCCCAGATCCCCTGCAATTGACAGTTGACACTCAGCAGCCCATTTCTCCCTCCTGGAGGGGTGTTGAGATCCCACAGGTCAACCACAGGAGGAAGCAGATTATAATGTATCGGTCAAACCGTTAGAAAATTAGAGGTTCATGCATTTTTAATTAACCATAATGCATTACACTCTCGATATTATATATTTAGCCTCTAGTGGTTGTGTTTGCACTGGGGAAGTTCTCATGAGTGGAATATGCTTGACTGTTGTGCTGCAACTGCTTTCTTCTGTGTATGAGACAAGATAGATTGGGTTCTAGAGTCTCTCTGTCCCTAAAGGAATACGAGTTTTCTGAATCACAAAACACGTGCTGTTTTCCTCAGGTATTTTATGTCCAAATACAGGATAGGAAGAAGGAAATAGGAAAAAAAAATGAACATTGGTTGGGAGAGAGAAAAAGAGAGAGAGAGGAAAGAACATATTTATTCAACAGTCTCTATTCATTTGTTTATTTATTATTTGCATATTTCATATTAAGTCTTACTCTGTAGCTTAAGCTGGCCTGGAACTTTCCAGAGAGTCCTAGCCAGCCTCAGATGCATGGGGAATCATGTTGCCTCTGCATGCCAAGTGCTGAGGTTACAGGTGTTAGCCACTATGGCTGGTTTTATGATGTTAAGGTCGTGTGAGACCCATCTGCAACATTTTTGAGTTTGCTGTGATGTCATCTTACTTCTCACTACCCATAACTGAGGGAAGGAAGGGAAACAAGAAGAGGCAGGTAAACCCCCATTGGAGCATGGACTGCTTTGTGTTCCCTGAAATCATAGCCAACCCTAAGCCCTGAGTCACCAGGGTTAACCACCCACTGACAGGGCTGGACGCACAGGAAGAGCATAGAGGGATAAGGGATGAAAGGGATGCGATCCAATCCAGGGGAGATTCTTCTTTGCCTCCCTTTCCTTTCGATGCCTTGCAGCAGAACTGTTCATTTTTCTTGTGTGCTGGTGGGAGGTTAAGAGCTCCAAGTCAAGACCAAAGTAAGTTTGAGGTCTGAAGTCTCCGCTTTGCTTTATAAAAACATGCAGATTTCAGAAAGGAAATAGTTATCTCCACTCCTCACCGATATCATTAAACAAATGCAATAATATGCCAAACTACTAACAAAGTAAACAACCTCTTTTCTTTCCATCAACATGACTAGTTCACTGTATCATGTGTTTTGAGAAACTATCGCACACAACCTTCAGTAATTCAGCCAGATAGTAGTTCTTAGTGTGTGGCCCTGGACTTGCAGTATCCCCTGGGAACTTTCAAGAAATGCATGGGCCCAAGTCCCAGCCTAGACTTATCATGTCAGAACCCCTGGGAGGAACCAGCTCCATGTTTTAACAAGCTTCCCAGATGAGAATCACCAAGTGAGGGAGTGTTTCTATTTTTTTTTTTCAATACGGACTCTGGAACACAGAAATTTAAGCCATATTCTCAGCACTACACAATTGGATGTGGGTCAGGACTTCAGGAGTCCTAAGTCCTTTCTCATAACTACCTTATGCTTGCTGTATGAGAGATAGCAGTTTCCTTGGAAACCCAAGGTCAAGAATTTAGATAAGTGGGAAATAGTCTATGGCAAAAGAATTTATATTTTAAGATGAATGAGAACATGTGGCTTAACCCGGTTGCTTGGCCAAGTTTCTGTCTATAAAATACCTGAGCCAATGACGTTATAACCCCAAAATGTTAAATTAAAATGCCAAGTGAGTAATGGGAAAGCATGGCTGGAAGCCGAGGTCCCGCTGAGACCCTTGCTTGTGTGACGTGATCCACTCAGCTGTGGGCCATGACAGTTCCACACCAAAGTGACCTCTGAGAGCAAACAGAGTCCGAATCTGTGAGTGGCACATTGCAACTTCAAACATTAGCTATTGAATGACACCTTGTTTGTAAAGGAAACGTATGCACATTGAAACCAAAGTTGAACAAAACTCATGGATTTCACTTTCAGAATGCCATTTTGCAGCCTCTGGTTGAAAAATCCTCATAACATTTAATGAAGCTAGATGAAAAGGCTAAAAGAGATTCAAGGTCTACAGAAAATATGTGCGAGGAGAGGCATGGGAAATTGGATTCATAGAACTGTGCTAAGTGATTCCTTTATCACGCATATGCCCCGGTGTCTGCTTTTATTAATTCCGTGTTTGAAGCAGTGTTTCATAATATCGCCATGCTTATGTAATCATCATCGAGATCACGGGACAGCGGGCCCTGGTCTCAGGAGTGGCTGTTAACGTGTTGGGAAATTGCCTTTTGTGATGTATGTCATTTTCATATGGGCACCATTTTAAATTTTCATTGAGAAAGCCACTCTGTGGACTAAAAACCATCCAGAGGAAGCAGGTTTGGAAAGGTTACTGCAGAATCCATCTCAACAGCAAACAGAAGTGATTTTAATGCCTGTTATTTTGGAAGCAGTTCAAAGTTGTTTTTTCCATTGTAAATGGCGTTAAAGTGCTCTGGGGAGGCAAGGATTACTTTTTTCCTTGGCCCTCTGCGCTTCGGTAATGGCTCTCCTACACTGAAGGCTCAACAATACGAGTCAGGAAGTTATGTACAATATATGGGGGACAGCGGGGGGGAAGTGGGAGGGGAGGGGAGGTCATATGGTAAGTATATGGGAGAGAAGTTGGGGCGTGGAGAGTGTGCATGGGAATACCAGCCAAGCCAGGGAGCAGCTGGGAAACCTGGTCTGTATTATGTGGTCACTCCACAAACTTTTCCGAGGAATCACATAAGGAGGATATTATGTTTTAATTAGAGCTGGGATTGCTCCAGAGAAAATAGTGGGGAAAGAGGGCGGTTTGGTGAGCACGCTGCTTTTTAGTTTGGCTGAGTCCCTGAATTGCAGTTAACCACTTACTGCCTTCTGCACACTGCACGCCGCAATGGGGGCCACGATTGAACAGATGAGCGCCTGGGGCTCCTGCACAGCCCTAGCATGGGAAGGGACAGCAGGAGCAGTGACTGGCCACTGGAAAAAAGTCACATCTGGTGGACTTCTGTGTGGGAGGGACCAGAAAGCCTACAGGATCCCCCCTTTGCTCTTAATGTGTATTCTAATTGGGAGCATTTTTCTTTTATGACTCCTGATACATATTTAGTGTGTTTCTGAAACATCTAGTAAGAAAAGAACTAAAAGAAGCAGATAAATGCAAAAAAAAGTGGTGAAAATAAGTAATTTCTTCAAAATAATATTATTCTATTTCAATTTAGGAGAAAGTACAATAGATGCCAAGAAATAAAACAGTTCATATGGTTTAATCCCTCCTTAATACAAATCAAATGCTTTTTTAAAAGCTGGTACTTTATTTATTCTTTAAATTAGCATCTATTAAATTAAATAATCAAATGTAATAAGTATAATATTAATGAAAAGGCAGTAAATGTTGTCGTTTAACAATTAGTTACTGTACATTTATTGAGCTCTAGCTGTATACTGTTTACTCTTGTAGGGTCTGTGGGAGTGTTATAAACCAGCCTTCTTAAAGAACTGACTTCCAGAGACAAGGCCTAGAGCCTTCATATGTGAACAGCAGTGTCAACAAGACATGAGCAATCGTAGACAGTCAGCTGGCAAACTGGTTTCAGAAGGCAGCTCTGCGGCCTCCGAAGGTTGGAGGTGGAGGGGGTGCAGAGCTTTTGCTGGACGTTGAAAGCGTGAACAGAATAAAAGAAAGCAGAGATGAGGAGGAGCAGGCGGCGTGGGCAATGCTGGGCGAGAGCCCAGTGAGGCATTTTGGGTATTTAAAACCATCATAGCTGGCCCAAACCTTCTTCTGGACTGAAGTGAAGTCACTTCCATGAAGGTGACATTCAAAAGAAATGGTACTAGCGGCCAGAGCGCACAGGGTCTTGCTAAGTGCGGAGGGCCTTGCTTGGGAAAGGACACCTCTCTATGGAACAATGTGCAAGCCAGCAGAGTCCAAAGCTAGCAAGCAACCAGGCCAGCGGCACACACTCACCATCCCCGCGGAACCACGAAGACAAGAAATTCACCACATGCAAGGAACTCTTGGGGGTGTTTTTTTTTCTCTCTCTCTCTCTTTCTCAAATGGGATCTTAAAGGTATGTGACCATTTGGATATAGTGTTCATTGTGATTTCTAGATTTCCTTCTCTAGTGCCCTAAGCCCCAACTTGCTCTACCATCTGAGGCAGCCTAAATTCCTGACGCTTGTGTTATTGACCCTCTGCTAACAGCACATCAGCCCTGTCCTTGCCTCCCACCATGCATCTTGTCCTCCAGGCCACTGTTTGCTCTTGCATGTAAGCTGTAGTCTTTCCGAAGTGTGGGAGAAGTCCCGCAGAGAAGGAACCAGCCATCTAATTCCTGGAATTCTGCTCCCTCTACACTCTTCCAGCTGCTGTGCATGTATGTGCCTCTCGGTTTTATTAAATAAGAAAGCTTAAAATGGTTCCCCAGTTCAGAGCCCAACCCTGCGTGCTGTTCCCTCTAGCCTAACCAGAAATCCCATTCTCCTCCTCTAACTCGATAAACCAAATCTAATTGGAGAATAATTATAAAATACACTGATGTGCAATTTGTTTCACTAACCCAATAATTAATTAATATGCTGCTTTTGGTTGGGAAGATCTCTTAAGACACAGCGCAAATTCCACTGGATGAAAGAGAATGCCGGAGACATTAGCCAGGGCAGCATCTTCACAAAAGACAGGCCAAGAGGAAAAGATAAGGGTGAGGAGAAGATGGGCTCTCTTTGGCCTTTGGAGTACGTGGCGGGATGTGTTTTACCTCATTGAGGGAGTCTCCTCTTGCCCTTTTCTACAAGTGGAGCAGAGCGTCTGCTCTGCAGATGAGTCTGCGCTCTTCACGCAGCTGCATCCCGCTGCCAGACGGACTTTTCATGTGGAAACCCCAGCCACCAGATGTTCTGGGGTGAGAGAATCAGCGCTAATCGATGGACCCCACCCGGCATCTTCTATTGGCCCCTACTCCACGCTCATTAAGGTAATACACAACCCTGTTGGTTTTTTAGGGTCTCACGAAGTCCAGGTTAGCCTCAAGCTCAACATGTCCCTGGGCTTCTGGTCCCCCTTGCCTCCACCCTTCTTCCCTACTGATCTGACTACATGTCTGTGCCACTACACCGCTTTGCCCTGTGCAGGAGCTCAAAATCCAGGGGGTCACACATGCGAGGCAAGGATTCAACCTCCCCTCCCCTAGGCCTCCCAGCTCCCCTTGCCTATCTGCGGACAAGTGAATCTTCCAAAAGGCAAGGCCTTGGATTTTCCCATTCATTGTGTAAAGCAGGCAGTGTGCATAAATATTCCAGTGGCCTCATTTTAAATGACTGGGATTCTATCTAACTTTTGAGGGGTGAGAGTTAAAGTCAAATTGATTTCTTTGTAATTAGCGCAATGAGCTCTTATTAAATATTCATGAAACCAACTGAATTTTTTAGAAAAACATTTTTTTCTTTCTTGACAATTGAATTTATTATTGGATGACGTAAGGCAGAGGCCATTGTGTCTTTGTAACTCAGAGGGTGTTTAGTTTCGTTAAGAGCACTTTCAGATTTCTCTCGAAGCCTGGGTGTTCCTTAGAGATTAGGTGAATGCTTCTAATTGTTGGGAAAGATACAGTGTTTTGCACCTGATGATGGTAGGACATCAGACCCAGAAGAGCTGGCGTCTCCTTCTTCCTGGGGCTGTTGGCTACCCTCCCCCCCCCAATCATTCCTATGTCTTTGTCAGAGCACAAGTAAGTGTTTCCCCAGCTCAGGTGTGTGCTAGTGTCACTATCCTTTTTTCCACAGAACTCTCATTGATGCAGTAGAAGAGGTTGCTATAGCAGGCAGGTGCCATACATGACAAATGAGGACTCAAAATCTACACATTCAGTTCATTGTCAGCCTAAGGTCTAGACAATAAATAAACAAATAGATAGAGAGATAAACAAATAGATAAATCTGTTGTGATATGGTTCCTTGCTGGTCTCTGCATGGGAATTTTGCTTTACATAATTATTGTTCTTAACTTGAAGTTGAAACTCAACCTAGACTTCATTCAGAATAACAACTGACCAACTGTCTTCCTATTCTCTGTGACGAAAGTTGTGCTTTGATGTTATTGTTGGCTTTCTCTACATTTCCTCTACACGGTGTGTGTATGTGTGTGTGTGTGTGTGTGTGTGTGTGTGTGTGTTCGTGCTGTGGAGATACCAGCAGCTTTCTGCTCACATGCAGTCTAGTCAGCTACTCAAGACTCTTTTCTCTGTGACAGTTGGTTCATTTGATTCCCCTGAGATAGCCCCTAAACCCAAATAACAATATTTGTGCAAACTTCTTAGAAATGTAAATTTATTTTAAGTGATGCTTTTCTTCTTTAGGAAAATCATCAAGCTAAATACTCAAGTCTTATCCTGTGTCAATTCATAAAAGGAATTGTGATGAGGAAATTCCATTTTTATTATGTGAAGCCATATTGGACTAAGATAAGAGAAACTTGCTTAAATGAATTATCATTTCAGGATTAAAGGAATTTTTGAACTAAAGAAAAATGAAAGGCTACAACTTCCCTTCCCTCTAACTCTTTCGATTTGACCTTGTCTTCAACAGTACTGTCCTATTCCAGATTTTACCTGTCTAAAGTCAAGAGGAAATACTTCTCCATTTTTCTCATTTTACATGAAATTCATGGTGACAAAATATGTGTGGATGTTTTAAATAAAGACGTTTATAATTGTAAAATAGATAGATGGATTCAACACTAGAAAACACCGAACAATCTGATAGAGCAGACTGTAGGCCCTTTATAGACCATCCCCTTAGTGTGGAGACTAAACCTTACAGTGAGCTTAAAGGTTGTTTAGTAAGCATTTGTCCATGTTGATGATAATGTTTCTGTAAGGAAGAATTCAAACACCTTTGTGCCATAAACTCACAGGGATTTCAGTAGCTGTGCAGACTCCTGAACCCATCCCACAAAGCACCAAGTCCTTTGGCCAAGGTGCAGGTTCTGCAATGCTGTCCAGCACCACAAGGGGTTTGGTATACAGGCCTGCAGGACCCACCAAACAACAATACTATGGCTATTGATTACAAGGAAGGCATAATTCGTTTCCAGCAAGTCAGCAAGTGCTTCCCAAGGCCAGAGGGCAGCAAAGGCTCCCTAAAGAACAGGCTGAAAAGGAAGCAAACATCTTTTCTTACACATTCACCCTGTCCTTCCTTCTCACAAACCCCAGGCAGTGTTGACAATGAAGCCCCTGCCTAGTGGCCAGGCTCAGAGTTAACCCAGAAGAGCCTGGTGTTAGAAGCAGGATCATCCGGTGCAGGAGAATATTCCTTCTGCGTCCAGCTTTTCTTTCTCTGAAGCTGCTCATCCCCATCCTACCAGCAGGACACCCCTGTTCCCAGCAAGGCTTCACACAGCACGCCCGTCCTCTTCCCAGAAGGCAGCATTTTTACTTTGCTCACTGGAATACACTTAGACCCTAGAGAGTTCTTGGCTGGTGTTCAGCTGCAGCCCACAATCGTTCCATGTGAGGCTGTACCATCTTCTTAGGAGAGATGTAGAGCATGGAAGTGAGGATATCCTCCATTGGGAGAATTAATTCAATTTAACTCAACTTAGAGTTAGTTTTTATTTTTTAACCAAAGATAAATTAATGACATCTTATGACTCACTTTCAAAACATACTGCTTCTTTTTCTTCAAGCGAAAGGTCAATTAAATTTACTCTTAAAAATAGACATCATTCTAAATTCCTTAGAGTCTTATGGAATTCTCATTTTATACTTTCATAGAGTCTCTATCACAGGATTTTATTAATGAAAAATGCTGGAGCACACATGGCCAATACTCAGGGGTAAATGGAGAGTGACCCCGCTGTTCTGATCTTTCAGGCTCTGATTTTACTCAGTGTCTCAGAGTACCATGCCGTTTGCTGTTGGCTTAATTCAACTTTATATCTAAAGAAGTTCTACCTACAGAAAGGGCATGGTATAGGATGGGCTTCGCTTTTAAAACCTATTGCAAAAGCCAACTGAAAGTATCGTTGTTATCTGATGAAACTTCCATATTCTAACAAGGATGTAAGGACCC
Source organism: Meriones unguiculatus (assembly GCF_030254825.1). Lineage (NCBI taxonomy): Eukaryota > Metazoa > Chordata > Mammalia > Rodentia > Muridae > Meriones > Meriones unguiculatus. The sequence continues at coordinate 117,543,698 of NC_083356.1, forward strand.
ACTAGGCCTAAACCGAAATGTCAGAGGGAAATAAGAGAAAAAGTCAAGACCCGAGCACCATGGGTTCATTTATTTTTGAATTGCTAAATTTTAGGTTAATTTTTATTACTTTTAATTATATCTGAGTGTACATATCTGTGTGTGGGTATGTGTATGCGAGTGTAGATGTCTCTGGAGGTCAACAGTACCAGATGCCTAGAGATGGAATTCAGACACTTTTGAGCCATGGGTTCTGGGAACCAAATTCAGGTCCTCTGGAAGAGCGGGAATTGCTTTTAACCACTGAGCCATCTTTCCAGCCCCACATTTGCTAAATCTTGTTGATCTCATGATAAAATGTACAAAAGCCAAGGAAAATCCTCCCTCATGTTAGATGAGGCCAAAAAAGAGTACACCCTCAGAATGTGTGTCACACAGAGATTGACAGACCTCCAGTCACCCTTCAAGAGGAGAAGGAGGACAACCAAAGGAGGAAGCAAAAATCTTCCAGCAAGACACTAAAGCAGGCCTGCCCTGCTGCAGATAGGCATCTGGGTTTGTAAGTTCCCAGAGCTGCACACTGAATTTAATTGCAAGTATTTGTGGACTACCCCAAGTCCCAAGCCTAGGTAAAACTCCTCTGCAGAAATGCACCTTTGTGTTAGCATCTGAGACTCCCATGAGTAAGTTCTCACAGTAACAAATGCACACACAAAACTTACCCAGCACAGAAGCAAGGTACCTTGGGAAAGTCTCTTATATGCCAGGGAGGCCTAAGTGGTGCTCCAGAAAGGAAGGGGCAGGGGAGAGGAGAGTTCTCCTGCCTGACGCCTGTCTGTCCATCATATTTGATGAAGGCTTCTACGATAGAATAGAGGAGGCAAACACTGAAGCTTCTTAACCCTGTAACTCATGGTCACACCCATCTCCCTGGCAAGGAAGACACTAAACAGGCTAAAAGTTATCAAATACCTTAATTTGAAGCTCCAACACCTTGGGAACAGGCCTGTATTTGTAAGGAATTCCAAGGCACAGTTTTCATCTGAATAATAATAAAGAAAAAGAACAAAAACAACCTATTTTATTGCACAAAGGATTTGGCTTCTTTGTTCGTTTTCAGAGGCAAAGCGGAGTTGGAAAATGGGATCCCGTTTGGCAAGAAGGTGCAGTGTCTCCTTGGGCTGTTAGATGGCAGGTCACCGCAAGCCAGCTGCTGTGTTCTGAATCCATCAGTCCTCTTGGTTTTGTTCATGTGTTTTAGATTCCAAAAAATGTATTTTGTTAGAATTCTGCGCCTTTAATTTTTAAAAACCATGTGTGTTTTAGGGTCAATTTAATCTGCATGTTTCCTATTTTGTTATAATTAAACCATCAAAATATTGTCTTTAAAAAACTATTTGATGTCCACAAAATCTTCTGAGCCCTTTCAATGTGCCTCTTAAAAGCATTTTTTATCCCACTTAAGAACAGAAGTTGCCCTATGTCATGGGTGACCTGATGCAAAAACCAAAAATCCCCTTTTCATTCCAGAAACCTTGAAGTCTGAGTAATTCCTGGCTCTGAGAAAACGAGTTTGCCCACTGTTAAACTCTGCATGTTGCTGAAGACATTTGGAGCAAAGATGAGCTCCCTGAGAAGGGAAATCAGAGCCTGCAGGAGAAATGGGAGGTATGTGAAGTTCCCTACGGGCCCCCGAGTGCTTTCTAGGAGCCCGGCCTGCCGAATTGCCATCAACAAAACACGACAAAGCTCAGAGGCACATCAAATGTCTGCCAGGACTCAAAGGAAATGTGATGTCCATATGAAATAATATTTGCTCATGCTTCTAAGAAAACAATGCGATACGAATGCGTGGGTTTCACCACTTCATTCATGATCGAGTCAACCCCTTCTGCTGTTGGCAGCCTACAGGGGACTCTTAGAAAATTTACCAAGAAGACTGAATAACTAATTTCTCATAAGGATGAATAGCATATGTGATTGTAACGCCAGCTTCTGATGTGAGAAACTGAAGATTATGATATCCAGGCCAGTGGGTGGAAAGGGTCTTTTGTAGGAGAGTAGGAGATCGAAAGCCTGGATGGCGAGCCAGGCTCTGGAGAAGAATCGCACCTTTCTTCTGGCAGTGTCGATAAGCCCGGACACTTAGCAGCACTCTGATGGCGAAGCACCCCAGCCAGGCTCCGGGGGACTTTCTGCAGGCATTTCCACAGAACCTAGAAATACCTCTGTGCTGAACAGCTCACATCCAGAAGAATACAGGCCTGCTATCGCCAACCATCAAATATCCGACAGACAGGATACAGGGGTTTCCCCACAGGGGAGCTGGCACACGAGCTCTACGGAAAAGGGAGCTGAGTCCATTTCCTGTGATTGTTGGTGGAGGATGGGCGTCTAGCCCTTGGGTATGGTGGAGTCCTGTGTACATTAGAGTCCTCCTGTGATGCCAGCTCCTCGGCTGGGGAGCCTTTATCTTCCACAGAGAAGCCCAGGTGCTCAGGCCCAGGATTCAAACGTCTTTCTTTCTGTTGCAGTTATTACATTAATGTATGGGGACTTCACAGTTTGCAAAGCTTCAACATAGATCTGTAGATCTCTTTTGGAAGTTGCTCATGTGACAGTAACAACAGCAGGCATTGTTAGAAAGCCTGAGTTTCGTGAAGTTGGGGAGCTATAAGGTTGATACATTAAACAAATAATAATAATAACATCATCTAGTCTCTTAAGATCATATAAAAATTTTTTTTCTTGGTTTTCCAAGACAGGGTTTCTCTGTGTAGCCTTGGGTGTCCTGGCTCTCTTTGTAAACCAGGATGGCCTTGAGCCCACAGGGATCTGCCTGTCTCTGCCTCCCTAAGCGCTGGGTTTGCAGGTATGCACCACCGCATCTGGCTTCATATAAAATTTTTAACCTTTTACTAAAGTGGATTGGATATCTATGTAATGCCTTAGCAACAACAACAACAACAAAAGTTTTTTGAGGTATCACTGACACAATAAACTGTGTGTTTACGGGATGGGATGTACTTCTTTAACAAAAAATATGTACAGCACATATTTCTTGTGCATACACATGTGCACATGGGTACATATGTGTACACTCGTGAAACTATCACCACCATCTGCTATCCGTCACCCGTCACCCTCGGAGGTTCCTCCTGTCTTTCAGTTCCTCTTGCTCACTCTGTGCTCGTCCCCATGAAGAAGCTGGAGTCGCCCTGCTTCTGTTTGATCTTTTCAATGATTTTTAACCTATGAACTTCACTGACTTTTCTTCCCTAATGTTTCATCTGTCATTAATTCTCCATTTTCCTGTCCTAGACACTGTCATTTTCAACACTAGCAGTAAAATTTAAGTCCTTTTTTCTTTTTTCTTTTTTTTTTTTTACATTGTTTATGTCAGTACTCCGTATTTTTTCACCTTTCCTCTAGTTTCCTGAAGATACACAATACAGCAGGACCTTCAGAGGACCCTGGTCCACCACTCCATCCTCTAAGTCGTTTCTGACTCTGTTTGCAGCTGATGGGATTTTTTTCTCCAATTAAAGGTCGCAACTTCATTGCTCACTTGCCAGAATGTGAGTGCTGAGTGTTTCTGTAGCCCAAGTCTCGTGCAATTTCCTTCTGGGTGTTTTTTGTCTGAACTGATGGAGTTGTGTCATAGCCTCTGTTAGGTGGGGCCCAAGCAGCCCTGGGCAGCTTAGCCGTGTCAGCAAGCTCCAGGTCGAAGGAGAGACTCTGCCTCAAAAACAAACAAACAAACAAAGCTGTGGGCTATTAAGACACTTGACGTAAGCCTCTGACTTCCACGTGCATGTGCCTGTACACACACATAAACACACACACAATTTAAAAAAAAAAAAACTTCATGAAAAAGTAAAAGATGTAAAATCCATATGCTGAAAATTACAGCATATTTTAAAGAAATGAGAAATGTGCCTATATAAATAGATGAATTGTGCTCACTTGTCATTAGATAAAAATGTTAAGACTGACCAGTTCTTCCCAGATTAATCTGTAAATTCATAATTTCTACCAGATATTAGCAAGGCTTTTTGTTTCTTGTAGAAGTTGATTAATCCTAAAACACATTAAAAAAATGCAAAAGAAGATCTCAAAAGCTAAATTGATTCTCATTAAAGATGCCCAGGTCGTGGGTGAAAGAAAAGTCACTCAAGCAATGGTCTTGGAAGAACCAATTAGTCCCATGAAAACACAAAGAATCCTAGTTCTCACATCTTATGCAAAAAATCTATGCAAAATAGATTATAGACTTAGAACCTACTAGAAAAAAAATGCTCTTGATTAGGATTAGAAAAATATCAATGAGCAGGAAAATAAAAACTAGGCCAAACTGGCTTTCATAAATGCAAAAGTACAATGAAGACTGACTTTTGTGGGTGACTGTGGCTGATGACAGCTCTCTAGCCCTTCCACTTCCCCTTCCCCTCTGCCCCACATCTGGGCCAGCTGATAAGAGAACCCAGGTGCTCCCACCTTTGTTGCCAACGGGAAGTTCAAAGCATGCACGTCCCAGCTCTCGGGCATGGGAACCCTTACTCCATCCCATCCCTGATCACAGCTAGGGCCAAGCCAGGCTCTTTCCCACTCCCTTACAACATTTGTGGATCTGCTTGGGAGCCTGCCCTGTTCTCCCCAGAAAGTCTCGTTGTGTGAGGAATAAGCCTTCTCAAACCTTCTTCAAACTGTGTGTGTGTGTGCTCGCACACACACACACATGTTTTCATCAGTTGTTTCAACATCAGTAGGACCCACTCTATTTCTGTGGGATAACCACAACAAAAACTTTTACTATTGAAAAGAAGAAACTCAAACCACCTACTGGAGAAAATAGCATAAATATTTCCATTTATATTCTCAATGTTATTTATCTGAAGCAGATGATTAATTCTTAACCTCTGCATTAAGAAAACCAACTTTAGGGCTGGAGCGATGGCTCAGCCATTAAAGGCTAGGCTCACAACCATAGATATAAGAAAACCAACTTTAAAAGTTATCAAAAGACTTATTATCTAAATCTTCACCAAAGAAAGCACACCAACGGCAGATAGTCACACGAAATGACACCAAATATCCTTTGATAGTAAGGAAATGCAAATTAGAAACACAGATTTCATTAATTAAAATGGGTGTTGGGATGGGCGTGAAGTGACCGGTCCCTTCCCTGGTGGAAATGCAAACTAGGTTACCACTTTGGGAAACATTCCCAAAGTTTCATGTGAAATTTAGTTTAATCTAGACTTGATAGACAGCCCATTAATCTCACTTTTGGGTGATTATCCAATAAAAATGAAAGCATGTATTTATACATAGGCTTGTTCTCCAATGATTATAGTAATTTGTTCATAACTGCTCTAAACTGGAAGCCAAACAAATGCCAATCAGCCGGTGAATGGGTACATAAAATGCAGTTATTTCACTTAATAAGATATTACTTATCAACAAAAAGGGAATTTTGAAACATGCAAACTGGGGCTAAATATGAAAGCCATTCTACCAAGAGAAAAAAAGCCAGATACAAAAGACCATGTGCTGTGTGGCTCCAGGACGTCAGCACATTAGGAGTGAAAGCAAGGACGATCAACAGAGTCACGGCAATGAATACAACACAACTCTTCAACATGATGGAAACAGGCTATAGCTTAACTGTGATGGCAGCTTGCCATTGTATATGTTTGTCACAACACATTGAGTTGTACCTTCAAATGGTACTTTTAGCGCATATAAATTATACTGCAAAGAGAAATGTTGAATGCAATAGTTCAACAGAGCTACTGCCTGAGAAAGCAGTGCGCTGGGCCCTTCAGGTTGGTCTTTGCTTTATACGCGTCATCTTACTTGGCCCTTACATGAAATAGTGGAGTTCTCTGGGGCCATTTTTCAAACACAGGCACAGACGACCCCAGAAACTTTCTAAGATTGTGCTGTCTGAGGGAAAATGTGCAAAGTCCAAGTGTAAATTTTATTCTATGAAGCCCCCTTTTTCAATGGAAATTTGCATTTTAAAATCTTCCCCTGACATTTTCAGTGTATTGCTGCCTTAGATATCCTGGGATGCTTGAGAAAAATGCCATAGGTTAGGCAGTCGGCAAGCAAGGAGGGGTTAGCTCTAGTGGTTCCTGGAGGTTGGGCAGTCCACATCACCTTAGCAGCCCGTTCAACGTCCTCAAGAGACTTGCTTCCCATGATTCTCACATGGTGGAAAAACAGACGTGTTCTCTTGGGCCTGTGTTGTAAGGATGTTTGTGCCCTTCACACGGACTCTGTCCCCATGGTCTAATCACCTCCCAAGAACCTCCCCTCATTCTGTAACACTTTAGAAGATAGGGTTTCAACATAGGAATCGGTAGAGGACACAAATATTTAAACCACATGATTTCTTTATATTAACATGGAATCAAGAAAAAAGATACAGGCGTTTCTATCTCTTTTTAAACTGCAGGTAAACAAACTGTGAGAGTCTTTATATTTCTGAATTGCGACCATCTTAGCACACATTTTTGCAATTTAAATCTTCATCTAGGTAGGTAAATAAATGCAGAAAGTAGATATCTCTTTGCTTTAAAAATTGTTAAGTTTGTAATTTTATTTGTATGCATGTTTTGCCTGCATCTCTGTCTTCGAGCTTTCACTGACCATGTGAATGGCATCCCAGAGAGTAGCAGGGTTACAGACATTCTGAATGGCTGATGACTAAGCTCGGCCTGAAAAGGAGAACAACCCCCCACAGAGATAGATGAACCCAGAACCTGGAAACAGAGTGACCTTTGATGGGTGGTGAGCATCTCAAAGGCCACAAAGAAGTTCCCAGCAGAAAGCCACCTTGAGCATCTGTCAAAGGGAAGCCACTGACGGCATGTTCATACCGCCTGGAGCAGGCAGGTCCCTGGTGGTGAAGTTCCAGGCAGCATCATATCCTGGGGTCTGATAAAATAAGCTGCCACCCCATTTCCACACTGGCAGGCTTCACAATCAGGGGTCTGGACTTAGATGGTGAGAACTGGCGTGGAAGAAAGATTTGTATTTTGACTTTTCATTTGACTCAAGCGTCTAATACGTGAGCATGAGACGATTTGAATATCCAAACTTGAGTTTCAAAGTGACCTCGACTATCAGCTGCAGGGTAGTGCTGTGATGCAGCACGTGCTAAGATACAAGAGGGCACACAACAACGTTCTGTCCTGACTGTACTGCGTGGAGCTTGAGCCGCTCATCAGCGTTCAGAATGCTCATTCATGTATTCCCTAAAATATCACACACACACACACAAACACACACACCATAACCTACCATTGCATATTCACGAAACCGAGTCACATCACACTAGGGCAGCAGGGACGGAGAGGACAGCATTGCTGCATTGAGAAGACCTGGCTCCCTGCCTGTGCTAAAAACTAAAAGCTCTCCCACCCCCAACTGCACAGCTTCTTTCTGACGGTTCTGGGACCAAGTGCTCCATTTCCCGAGTCAGAACACTTACCTGAGAACCTGTCTGCTTCACCACGGGCAGGGGTTACGATCAACCTGAAAATTCATTAGTGAGTATGTAGGATGTGAGTGCCCGGCTGTTTTACAAAGAACCCCAGGCTCTACCCTAATTTAATTAATCCAGTGTTAAAACTTTGAGAAGCGAGCTTTCTGTGGGTTTCTAGTCCACCTCGGGTGTGTTAGCCGGGCCTCGGCATACGTCAGAGGCTGAACTGGAGCCCTTTGGTGGTGTGCCTGTTCCTCAGCAAACACTTCGGAAACTCCTGTCTTCACAGAGGGAGGAGTGAGGGCCCAGCGACTCGAGGCTACCTCCAGAAGCCAGAAAAAAAGCGAGAGTCTCCCCTTTGCCCACCACGCCTCTGGTTTTAGTGCCAGAAGCCTGCCTGGCACCCATAACCCGCCACTGTGATGAACAAATTCACCTTGTTTGTCACTAGATTCCACGTAGTTTGTTACACATGGTGACGGAACACAGTGTGAGGCTCACCAGGGTTTAGCAGCATGGGAGAGAAGTGGCTTCCAGAGAAGCTAATGGTCACACAGAAATAAACACATGGAAGTAAAGAAAACCAGTTTTCTTCCTGTGTGTGTGTATCTGTATGTGTCTTTGTGTGTGAATCTGTGTGTATGCATGTATCTGCGTGTCTTTGTATGTGTCATTGTATGGCTTGTGTGTCTGTATCATGTGTGTGTGTCTGTATGCATATCTGCATTTGTGCCTTTGTGCTTAAAGATGAATTTTAGTTATTAATGGGGCATATTTTCATGAGGACGTTATGTAACTTCCTGTAGATGAAGCTGGTTGGTCCAGAGAGCCCAATGAGCTCTGTGACTTCCATGTGCATCTTCTTCAAGCGGGGGGGGGGGGAGGGGGAGGGGCGATAGAGGTGCTGACATCTGGGGACACTGAGTCATCGTGGGCAGTGAGAAGCCACAAAGGGTAAGGCCCGCATGCAGACCTGAACACCAGACCTCGCGTGTGAGCTCTCTCTCCAGCCCTCTGCACAGCGGAGAGCACACCTGAGGAGACAGATAGGTTATTGGCACAATAAAAGGCCGAGCGATGCAGTCTGAGAGTCATTACTTGCTTTTACTGTCCAAACAATGAGAGCACATAATTTGTAAGCACTCTTTCACAGTGGCGTGGGGAAGGAATCCTTCTTCTTGCTCCTTAAGCTGTGAAAAGGCACCCGTGGGGATAAGTGGAATTGCATCATGAATTTTTCCTCTGTCCTCCTGCTTCTGCATCTGCTCAAAGTGGGATTTATGTGAAATAGCCCCAGTTCCCCTCGCGAGTCCACCTACTGGCACAGATCGCCCAGCCACGGCTATACAGCGCTCTTCCAACACAGAGTGGCCCCGAAGGAAATGCCTCGAAGTTCTTTTCTGTCGTCACTTGGAGACGACAAACCGTTTGCTGCTTTATTTTATCTTCCCACAGACTCATCTTTGCAGGTCCTGCTTACTCGTGATTAGGTGTCAGGCACAAGGAGCTTTCCACACTCACAAAGTCCTGAGGTTGGCAAGGTCTTCCAGCTCACCGTCTCACTCTTTGCTCATGCCGTCTGGGGCTCTGGCCAAGCCAGCCGATGCTTCCTTTATTTCTGAAGAGTCCCTGGCTTGGAGACTGTTGCAAGCTGAATTATGTTCTTTTCAAACCTACAAGTTAAAATCCTACCCTCCGGTGACTTACAGTCTGGCTGCACTGGGGAAGGAGGTCTTTAAAGAGCTAATCAAGTGGTTCTCATCAGATATGACCGGTATTCTCAAAACAGAGACAGAAGGAAGACAGAGCGGAAACACAGGGAGAACACAGCTTCCAGAAGCCAAGGACAGCGGCCTCAGAAGAAACCATCCCTGCCGGCACCTTGACCTCAGCCTTCTGGATGCCGGAGCTGTGAGGGGCTTGGTGGCAGCAGCGCCAGCAGACTCCCAGAGGGAGGAACAGACTCCCAGGTCTGATAAAACCCTACCTGTTCCAGGCTGTGGCCTTTTATTTTTGCCTTCGTGGAAAGGTTAGAAAGGCTCCAGACAGCAGCCTGAAGACATCAGGCCAGAGGGTCAGGTGGGCAGGGATGGAGACAAGCATTGCAGCTGCTTTTGAAGGGGAGAACACTCAACTGTAAGGAGAAGCACTGATTCTCCTCAGTTTGTGGCCATCGCGGCCTGAGGACAGGCCCAGGTTCCCGCCTCTGCCCAAGCACTTTCTAACTCACATCAGAGTAGCAAGTGCTTGGAGCTGTAGGGTAAGTCAAGTGGGCAGAGGCAGAGGTGCCATTGTGAACTGTTATAAATCCCTTCCTGTGGCGAGTCAAAGGACACCCCTCACCCTGCCATGATACATCCATCGCTAGGTATGAGCCTGACCAGGCTTGCCCAGCCTACGCTGCGTGGTCATTCTCCTTTGCCCCTGACTCTTTCATTTCACATCCATCTTTTTCCCCAAATATATATATATATATATATATATATATATATATATATATATACACACACACACTATAGTATATATTATGAATTATATATACGTATCTACATATGTGTATATAAAGGGAGATATAAGACAGAATCTTAATTTTGTTATCTGGCTCTACTTCCACTACCCCTTTCTTTGTCACCAACCCTTCACTCCTTGTTTGAAGACAGGCTGGCAGAGATGCAAACAGAGAGCTGAGCACACTCATCCTGCCCCTGGCTCTCTGCTGTCCCTAGAGCATAACTGATGCTCTCCCTGTCTCTCTGCACAGGGACACCCACCAATGGCAGCCACTGGGAGCCAAGGCAAGGGCTGCACCCAGCGACATTGTAGCTGCCTGGGGCCACTGCCCTGCAGAAGCCGAGCTGCAGATGGGAGTAGAACTTGTCATGGCCTGAAGCAGTGGCGCTCAACTCTCCTAACGCTGCGACCCTTCAAGACAGTGCCTCAGGTTGGGGTGACCCTCAACCATAAAATCATTTCACTGCTACTTCATGACTGTAATTTTCCTGCTGTTGTATTGTAAACATCTGTTGTGGCCCACAGGTTGAGAACCCCTGGCCTGGAGGCTTTGGAGCCTTTCACAGAGCCCAGAGGAGGGGTCACCCTGAGCATGGACACACACTTGGCAGCGATCCCTTATATTGACCCCCAACACCTTAGGCCAAGGTAGAGTCTCTGTGGCAAGGCTTGCTGAAAAGTCAGACCCCTGAACTCCATTTAAGACTTCTAGACTTGCCAAACCCAGGAACATTGTCTTCAGGACACTAATCCCATCTTGTACTTCTTTGTAAAAAGCGATGATGTGGATGTTCTGTGGTGGATGTGGGTCGCTCACTTTATCGTGAACTTCTTTAAAGAAAAGCAAACTTTTAGCTGTTATTTCGATACCGTCTGCGCCCCTTTACAATAGTCCTCATCCTCGCTTTTGAAAAGCGCTAAAAATGTTTATGGAATCACAAACATGAGCCTTGGGGTGTGTGTTGTTCATTAAGCACTCAGAATTCTTATATTCACTAATACTGGAAAACCGCATCCTCTACTTCTCATTCCCCAGCCTTCTGGGTGATATTTTGAAGAAACGGGAGGGATCAAGCCTTACTTTGGCCTGCTGTGTTCAGTCTGCACTCACCCTCCTTCCCCTGTTGGACAAATGTCCCAGCACTGCATTTTGCTCTCTCTACCAGCCTGTCCTCCTTGGAGGCCAGCACTCCCCGTGTACACAGAACCAAGGGAATGCAATGCCTTGGCTTCTGCAGGTCATCCAGGCACAGTGCTTCTCTGTCCTGCATGGACGCCAGGACACACTGCACTGTCTGATTGCCACTTCAGTAAAGACATTCACACTCAAGCAAGTACCGTCTTTAGAGTTGTGACAACACCTGACAGGACAGAGGCAACCACCGTGCCTCGCTGGCATCCACTTGATAATGGTTCCAGATGTGAGCTACTCATTCCAAACCTCAGTTCGAATCCTGGCTCTGCCCCGGCACTGCTGTCTCCAGACAAGGCCTTTCATTCTTCTGGGGCTTACTTCAATCATGCATAACAAGGAAAATCATAGCCCTCAAGCCACTTGGCAGAACATTAATGAAATCAGACTTAAATATGTGTGATTTGTAAGCTTCAGAATACTATAAAGATATTTGTGGAAACTGAAGTTTCAAAACTTATCCATGTTAAAAAAAAAAAAAGATACATGTTCTCACAGAAGCCAAAAATATTTTTTCATGAGAATTTTTAGAAAGAGATTTCCTATCTTCCTTTGTGTGACTTTTAAAATTAATATCCAACTTTCTTGGTTTTTAACATGACTTTTATATTTTACTACATCCCTCTTGTTTCATCCATTATCAAATAGGCAAAGCCTCCAAAGGAATGAAAGCATTAAATAAAATGCTATACGTTCTATAGTAAAAGCCATGGGCTGTTCTCCTCTGGGGCAAAGAAGAAAACAAAACAAACTTTCCATCCATTTTCCAACAGCTGTTGCTTTTTAGAGAAAGCAAATATTTTTGAAAAGAGCTGCATTTTGGACCCAAACCATTTATAAGCTTTGCAAATGGAACACGCAACCAGCTTGCCAGCCTTAATCTTAGGCTTCCATTAAATGCACCACAACTGCATCATAAAACAGAAAGGGGAAGAATTTATAAACAAATAAAGCAGTTAATTGGGGCAATAAACTAACAGTTCCCTCCTGAGTGTGGAACCGGGATATCTCAACCTGAAGAATCTTGAAAGCTATGTTTCAGGGGTCTCGTGACAGCAAGAGGCAAACACAGATCAAAGCTCTCTAGACTGCTCCTGGGTCCCCGATGCTTATCTCTGTGTCCATACCCACAACCCCTCTGTCCCCTGACCTCAAACGGGTTGTAAATCATTTCCAGGGGAAGATGAGCCCCCTGACAGTATCCTAAACTCCACCACATGCCCTGATAAAAGATGGAAATGCTAGGAGATCCACAGCTGTCTTCATCTGCAACAGAACAGGATGAAGGCCCGTACTTAACTTCGCCGGTTCTCTCGTTCCATCAAAAGCAAAATAGACTTTGGAGCTTCAGGAACAAGGTTAGGGTCCTGTTTTTGCCTCCTGCTTGTTTTATGGTCAAAAGTAAGAGCCAGATCTTTAATTTGAGTTTTACACCACATTTAGTTATCCTTTCATTCAAAATTTTATTTTATTTTATTTTATTTTTAGAAATGGTGATAGAACAAACCTGTAAGAACAAATGAGTGATCATACATGTACACATTATGTATGTGTGGGGTCATACATGTACTTATTTTCATATATGTTTGAGATACAAGTACATATCCTATCACAGAGAAGATGCACACAAGTATTTAAGCTCATCTTTTTGACTTTGAAGACACCATTGCTATTTACAGCATTCACCGTTGAGAACTATGAAACACAAAAATAACGTCATAATGTTTTAAGTAACTTTACCACTTGAGTTGGGCCACACATTTACAGCTATCTTTGGTTGTATGTGGCCCAGCCAGCTTGTGGGCTGGACACAGCTAACATGGCATTCAAATATACAGGAATTATAATGAAGTTGTCATAAATAGAGTTACAGTGGTAATGTCTTACAGTATTGCTCTTATTCATGATAAAAAGAGAAAAGAGAAGGAGGAGATGGATGGAGAGAGAGATCCTTAACAGTATCCTTTATGGCTGAGCCCCATCCACTGTGAACAGCAGCACAGTCGGGGCGGATTTCAGGGCAGCAAGACTGCTGTGACCACGGGCTGCAGCAGAGCCTCTGAGCCCTGTGAAGAGCGCACTCATGACCTTTGCCTCGTTAACACCCAGACCTGCACTCTCTCCCACCCCTGGAAATGTTTAGGGTCCATTCATGTAATCAGAAGCACACACTATCTAGCAGGAAATAAGGCCTCTTCATAGAGGTCTGGCTTTCAGTATGTTTTGTTTAAAGTCTCTGGAGATAGATGGCCATTTACCTTTGTTTAATAGCCCTCATAATGCATAGCTAGTGCTGCACCTCAGAGGTGCTCAGTGAATAACTTCTAGTACCCCAGAGTCCTAGTAAACTGTTTCCTGGGTTCTAAGTCAACCCAAGGAAGAAAATTCCTGTCAGTAGATTTTGTGCTTTACTTTGCCTACAACCTTTGCTAGACACAGCAGGTGTGTGTGTTCTTTGATACTATAGGATATATCAACTGGGAGACTAATTGTTGAAATTAGAGCTCAACATTGACCATGAAAGAAAGCAGAAGGCATTTAATCCCACAGGTTAATATCTTTTTTTTTTTTTTGTGCGGCACAAGGTTTATTGGGGGAGGGGGCATCAGTCCTTCTTGGCCGCCGCCTTCCTCATAGCTGTCAGCACGTTGCTCAGCTCCTCCCGCTTCCTCTTGGCGCGGATGTGCGTGCCCACCCTCTTCTTGATGAACTTGAGCGCGTGCTTGTCCTTAGACATCTTGAGCAGCTCCATGGCGCACCGCTCGTACGGTGCGAAGCCGCACACCTCCCTGATCATGTCTCACACGAACTTGGTGTGCTTGGTGAGGCGCCCGCGGCGCCGGCTGTGCCTCGGCTTGCTGACGTTCTTTGTCACCTTGTTTGTGGCCCTTGCTGAGGCCGACGGCCATGGGGTAGCGCAGGGCCATGGCTGCTGCTCCGATGGCGGCCGAGACAGGAAGCCAGGTTAATATCTTAACTACTACTTTCTGGGCTTCACAGGCAGTGTCGTGTGTTAACCAGTTCCCGAGTAGGCAGGGTATGTTCAAGCCTGACCGTTTTCTTTCTGGAAGCATATGTGGCCAGAGATTGAAGTCACATGTCTTATTAATTTGCACAGTGACTGTGAAAACATCTTGAGGTTGTGCTTTTGAAAGGATCCATTACCCTTGAGTGAGCTTGCCACTTCTTGTGCCCAGAGGTTGATGAGAAGTGTAAAGGGTGGTATTACCTCTTGCTCACTCCTCTGTATTGCCAGGTCTTGTCTCCTCTTCCACACAGAACCAAGCCCAATAGAAGGCAGCTGGAGTGCTGTCCTATCATCAGCTCACCTGGTGTTCTAATAAAATATTCCAGCATCTGGTAGGTAATAAAATGCAGAGCAGAAAGCAGGGGTCTAGCTGTTGATATGCTTTAGCCACTAGATAAAGCCGGGCAGCATTGTTGCAGCCATAGCCAATGCCAGGGTCCCAATGGGACCAGGCTGAGAGCCCTTTCTCTTTTTCCTGTGCAAGCACACTGTTTCTGCTACTCCTGTGCAGCCAGGCGTTCCATCCATAGTACGATCGAATCCACTCACAGCCCAGCTGAGGAAAACACTGCTTAACATGATGGAATCAAACACAATAACACTTATATCTCATAGACCCATTCCCCCAGGGCGGTGGCACTGAAGGGTGGATCTCCTTCTCAACCCGCCTCTTCTTAGCTCCCCAAATAAGAATAAGTGTTAGATCTCTTTGCAGGAAGAGACAGATATGCCAACCACACAGGACAAGTTCTCGCTGTCAACCATGATGGATGGGATTCTGTACATTTAATAAATATAAATGTCATAATCCAACCATCAAATTTAATAAACAAAAATACCGCAGACCGTCTTTCCTCTGTGCTTCATGTGTTCCTTTAAAGCTGATAACATTACAACACGTCTTGCCTAGGCTCTAACCTCGCCATCTGCCTGGCTCAACTTCTGAGGACTTGGTATGGGCGAAAAAGCAAATCAAATGACTTCACACTGAGAAAAAGAAGAAGAGAAAACAGGGAGGGGGGTAGATTCCTCCCCCCCCACTTTCTCCTCCTTTTTCTTCTGATCCATTTGTTAACTCTACAACCAGATGTAACGATCTGAGCATAAGTTCAGCCCTCAAGAATTGTTAGGGAGTTGGGTCATGGGGAAGATGTTCCTGCCTGAGTTAGACAAATGCAACTGAGAAGCGTGCTTTGCCAGCAGGCTGAGTGGCGCAATTCAGTGCCTTGATTTGGAAACATTTGCGATGAGATACAGAAACTTGCTGATTAAGAATACACTTTCCTTTGATGGCAAATTAATAAAAATCAGAACCACAGCAACAAACACATACCAAAAGACAGTTTCATCCCCAAGGGTACAGAGCATAGATTTGAGGCTAGAGCTAGAAGAGGCCCTTTGTGTTGAGAACATGAAACTTTAGTGACTAAGGGAATACTGTTCAGGAGAACAGAGCCCAGAGGACCTCCCAGAATGTCTCGGATGCTGACAGAACGAAGCTGGTCTAGACCACCAGTCTCACCTGTGGGTCTTGGCTCCTATGGGGGTCACATATCAGACATCCTGCATATCAAACATTTACATTATGATTCATAACACTGGTAAAATTACAGTTATGGAGTAGCGATGAAATAATCTTATGGTTGGGGGTCACCACAACAAGAGAAAACTATATTAAACAGTCTCGGCACTAAGAAGGTTGAGAACTGCTGTTTGAGGCCTAAATGTTTAACACGCCCTCTACCGAGAGCCTGTGATTTCCTACCTACCTTATGTACATTTTAACAGTTTAAAGTCATCGAGTCCTTCTAAGAACACACAGCCCTTAACCCCATTTAGTAGCTGAAATGCAGAGACTGTGTGATGTAGTCATGTTTATAGTACTGAGGTATGATAGAGCTAGACTCTGAACAGCTTGTCTTTCTTCTCTGGGACACCCCAGTATCTTTCTTCTCTGGGATACCCCAGTATTTCCTTGTGCACGTGTCTTCATGCACAGTCGAGCAGCACAGCTTGAGTTCTCTTTCCAGTCCTGGGGTTCGCACTCATGGTATGTGGTAGATGCTCCCAAGGTGTTGGCGGCCGAGGGCATTAGAAGCTGTAAAAGGGACATTTCTTCAACCCTAAAGATCTCCGCAGTATTCGAGCTAATCCAAAGGAGACCATGGGCTTCGGGACCCTTCCACCGCTTTCTCCTAAAACACCTGCATGCAGCAGCAAACGGCTTGGCCACTTCCTGGTCTGGTGAAGGATTCCCACAGTTTTGTAACTACCTCACTTGTTTCAGTTCTTCCAAATTACAAGTCAAACCTCACACTTTAACAGTGTACCTCCCAATAAGGTCATGCTCCAAAGTTCCTCCTTTTTGTTATTTTCCTGGCTGTGGATGTCATGAAGTAGCTCAGGAGGTCCAAGTCCCACAACTCCTCTGTGATACCAAGAAATACATGCTGAGTGTATTTAAACTGACAGAATAAAGGTGACAAAGTTCCTTGTTGGTCTTAATCTTGGCAAACATAACTGGGTGCCTCAACTATTTGGACAAGTCCAATCCAAACACCCCAACGCTGTACCACAAGTGAAGTAGGAAGCTGGGGTCTAAGCAGAAATGTCCTTTTCCTTGATCCCAAGTCTCTCTGCCTCCCCTTGGTCCACAAAAGAAAGAATAGCTGTGGGAAAATCTCACAGATGGCCCACAAGATGGCTCTACAGGGAAGGTGCTTGTGGCCTGATGATCCGAGTTCAATTGTCAGGAACAAATGGTGGTAGGGAGGACCAGTTCCCACAAATGGCCCTCTGCTCTGTGTGCTCACTGTGGTGCATGCATCCCAGCTCCACACTACATAGATAAATAAGTCATTTACTAAGAAGATAAAGAAAAATTTCATAGACATTATACGACTAAACTACTCCTGATTACCACATTGTTATCGAAAAAGTTTATCTGGAGCTGGGCAGGATCTGTGATTATTAAGGGTCTCCTTCCCATCTTCTGATTTCCTGCAAGATCTCTCACTGATGAGATATCTCTCTCTCACTGGTGAGATATCTCTCTCACACACTCACACACAAACACATAATGATTTCAGTATAGCAATAATCCCCTTCTCTTATGACAGACCTCTTAGACCAGCTTTTCTCAACCTAAGGGTCACGACTCCTTTAGGGTCAACTGACCCTTTCGCAGAAGTCACCTAAGACCACTGGAAAATATTTACTTTATAATCCATAACAGTAGCAAAATTAGCATTATGAAGTAGCCATGAAAATAATTTTATGTTTGGAGGTCACCACACCGTGAGGAATTGTATTAAAGGGTCACAGTGTTAGGAAGGTTGAGAACCACTGTCTGAGACAATGGGCAGTGAAAGCAGTGGGTACTTCTGTGGCTCCCCATCAGGACCAGCAGGACTGTCCCAAACTCTGTAGGACAGTCTATGCCCTAGAGCTAGAGGTCTAATATACAGAAAAGCCAGGACTGGTGCTATAGTTTGGGCATTTCTGCAGTTTTCACAGCATCGTCTTGTCCATTGAAGGTCAAAGTCACTGTTATGAATCCCTAATCTGCAGAGTCTTTTGAGGTTATTTTATAAAAGCAACAACAAAAGATGGCCAGGAGGAAACATAGGAACCAACTCTCACACACCAGTTTTACCAAAAGACACCAGCAGCTGGCAGTAGGTGAGAAGTGGGGAAGTAGAGAGTAAAAAGAAAGCAGACCTCCTTCTGTCTAGATCTGTCCCTCCTTATTGTCTAACTGTCAGAAAGGAGAGACTCAGGGAACAGTCTCAGACCACCCCTCCCTATTCTCTGGCTGCATTCATGCTGGTATCCAAATCAACCTGGAAGAACTGGGCATCTGTCATCAAGTGTCCTTGTAAGTTCAGAGTACTAAAACAGAAGTTGGTACTCTGCCTCCCTTAGTTATCCCTTAAGACACTCAGGTCATTTTAACTATGCTCCTCACACTCAAGAATCCAGAATGGTAACATGTATTGCCCAGAAAAACACAGAAAGTAGTTTTTAAAAAAACAAAACAAAACTGACATCAGACAGCTGGCTTGCTTCTGAGTCTGGGTGGATTAGCAATGGCTGACTTAAGAGCGAACTTATTTTGAAAATGCTTGCTAGCTCTTTTCCACCACTGGAAATTACCTGGTAGTTTGGCCTCATAAATATTGTATCGTTATGATTCCTAATACCCCTGTCAGAGTCCTTAACTTTACGATAATAGGCAACTTAGAAACACTTTGCCAGACATTAAGCCATAATGTAGGAAATAAGTGACTCACAAATGGGCTAGAGCTGTCTAAAGCATGTCTGGTAAACAAATAACTGATGCTGGACAGCAGTGGGAAGCGAAGGCTAAGTGATGCCTCTGTGGAACAAGACGAAAGGAAGCAAGCACTGCTCTCTGGTTCTGCATCTCACAGTGAACGGCTGGGCCCGCTGCTCTTCTCTCAGCTAAGAACGGCTCCTTAGGGCCAGGGATGCAGCCGGTTGGTAGAGCACCAGCCTAGCACGCACAAGGCACTAGCTGGATCCCAGCACAGCAAAAATACTGAGTCTGGTGAGCAGTGGAATGGCTTAAGTCATAAAGACTCTCATTGCCAAGCCTCAGAACCTGAGTTCAAGCCTCAGAAGCCACGTGGTGGAACTTCCATGTGTGTGTGTGTGTGTGTGTGTGTGTGTGTGTGTGTGCACACGCGCGCTTCCCGTTCCTGCTGCCACACCTTCTATCATGAAGATCGAATATCCCTCTGGAACTTTAAGCCTAAGTAAGCTCTGCCTTCTACCAGTTGCCTTGCTCATGGCATTTCATCACATCAATAGAAAAGCAACTGAAATGCCCAGAGTATGTCCATGAGTATTAGTTGAAGTTCTAGTTTCCTAAATCTTAATTTCTTTAGCTTTCCATACCAAAACCACAATGCAGGACTCAGACCCAGAAATAGACTATCCACTACTCTGAGAATACTGCCACTCAGGTTTTCATTGAGAACATTTTTACACAGAAGAAAACGGGAAAGAAAAGCAGGTCAAAACCAATTCTAAAGGCAAAACTTGCTAGAAAAAGGATCAAAATTTACAAACTGAGACTGCATAAAAATTGCAAACAGAATCAGAGAATTTTTGTTTTGGCAATAGTGAGAGAATAGATTGCTTTATAGATTTTTATTTCTTTTTGAGATATATTTTAATTCCCTGCTTCTTTCTACCAGGGATTGTAGATGGCTTACAGAAGTTTAACCAGATAACATTCCTAAAATTTGAGAGAGCCTAAAACATTTGGATATAAAGTGTTAATTCCAAGGTGATATGAACAGAGAGGAATGTAGAACATATGATAACAGGATATCTCCTTAACTTCCTCAGAGCCAGAATAAAAAAGGCAAACATGGTCATTTATAAAATTTAACATGTCAACAAGACAAAAACAAACCAAATGTTCAGGAGAATTACACTTCCTAAAACAGACTGAAGTGTTTTGTTGTTGTTGTTTCTAGAGTGTTTCATAGGAGGATACAGTCTGATACCCAAGACCCTCCCCACCACAGAGCCATAGCCAGGACTTCCCACAAATAAGTGCCTCCTGTGTCTGAAGGGTTATGTCCTCCACCAAGGTCCCACTTAGAAGTAGTGTTTTAAGGAATGGGCAGTTCTGTAATCATGGTTTAGGAAAGCCTAATATGGTAGCTTCCACCCAGGCTGTACATGAGACTCTTAACTGAGCAGCTGTAAAAATATGCTGATACCCAGACCACATCTCAGAATCTCTGCAATGGGTCCCCAGAGTCAGCATTTATCTAAACGATGCTTTCCCAAGATGCTCCGATGATTTAAGGATTAAGAGCCATGGTGGCCGAGGTCACCTTTCTTTCCCTCCACACGACTCAACCTCAGACCAGAACATACCCTGGATTTGTCTCCTTTCTTACGAGGGGCAAGCATCTCCCAGAGTCAGGAGTGAAAGGCCAATCTAGGCGCAGAAAGAGGGGAGCCCACGTGATGGTGGGGACAAAGGCATCAGCCCTGTGCTGCTTATGCTGAAGCTTACTGACACGAGATGGAATAAACGTCCTTCATACGAAGCCACTACGCAACGTTTTTGCTTCATACGGTCACATGCAGCCTGGCACATGAGTGTGGCAGAAATCAAGAAATGGAAATATGAAAGTCCCTCAAGTGGCTGTTCAGGGGATAAACATAGCCCATGAACTCAAGAGTGGGAAGAGTATCCCTGGTGATTGCAGGATGGTGAAAAGGATGCTGGGAGGACAAGGCTCAGCCAGCTTGGATCCTTCTCTGAGAAGGACATCTTCACAGAAGGTTTGCTGTAAGGTTTCAGTCCCCACTGTGAAGATGAAAGCCGGAACCATAGGTGCTCCAAGCTTTCCTGGCAGCCCTATACTCTGTGGCTTTTAGAGAATCCACTGATGGGAGAAGACGCTCAAAAATAACTGTGAACTTGTGTTCAGTGGGAAATTACAATTTTCAAAAGGTGGTCTGGGGGTTCTTCTAGCTAGGAACTGGAGAATTCATTGTTTGGGGCCAGATCACTGTTAGAGCGAAGTGTTTGGTCTACTGAGTCTGTCCAGCAGCTGGGGAGTTATATTTACCACAAGAGAACATTGTTTTGGTCCAACCAGAAAAAAAGGTCAGTGAGGCCACCTGGCCCTTCCAATGATTCTGTAGAATCACAGGGTCGAAGAAAGAAAGAAAAGTTGAGGGTCCCCCCAGGTCCCAGGACAGCTCCCTTGCTCCATCACCATTAAAGTAGCCACTTGGGCCTTGACTTGTGAGCTAAAGGCCTATGCTGGACACAGTGGGACTGATAAGAAATGAGGCCAGGTGCTCAGCCTTCAAACCACTCTACAGAGAGTGGAGAAACGAGTGGGTCCAGGTTCCAGACAACCCCCAGTTTGAGTGAGAGGCAGGCTGAGAAGATAAAGCCAAGTGTGGAAGAAAGGGGTCGAGAGCGAATCAGTTAGAAAAACATCATTCAGCAAATCCTCTGCTGAGGAGAGAAAGACTTAGCCATTTTGTTTTGTTTTGTTTATTTTTTATTTTTGATTATTCTTATTTCTATATTAATTACAGTTTATTCACTTTGTATCTCAGCTGTAGCCCCCTCCTTCATTCCCTCCCAATCCCACTCTCCCACCCTCATCTCCTCCCATGCCCCTCTCCAAGTCCACTGATAGGGGAGGTCTCTTCCTCTTCCATCTGACCCTAGCCTATTACATCTCATCAGGACTGGCTGCATTGTCTTCCTCTGGTAAGGCTGCTCCCCACTCAGGGAGAGGTGATCAAAGAGTCAGCCACTGAGTTCATGTCAGAGAGAGTCTCTGTTCCCCTTACTAGGGAACCCACTTGGACACTGAGTTGCCATGGGCTAGATCTGAGCAGGGGTTCTAGGTTATCTCCATGTATGGTCCTTGGTTGGAGTATCAGTCTCAGAAAAGACCCCTATGCCCAGATTTTTTGATTCTGTTGCCCTCCTTGTGGAGCTCCTGTCCCCTCCAGGTCTTTCTATCTCCCCCTTCTTTCATAAGATTCCCTGCACTCGGCCCAAAGTTTGACTATGAGCCTCAGCATCTGCCTTGATACCCTGCTGGGTAGTCTTTCTTTAGCCATTTTGTAGTCTTTATTGGACAGAAGACCCAGTAAGGCTCTTGAAAGGGAAGGGACCAGGGAAAGAAAACTGTTGAAAGTCTGTAAGTACTCCCTTCTCTCCTGGAGCCCCACCTCCTCTTGACAGTCTTGGTTTCTGTAGGACTAATACTGAACTTTCATCGGGTGCACCCAGAAAGCTTCCTGTTCCCACCTTCACCCAGGCCTAACTGTGGCTGAATCCAGTGGCAGCAGACTGCCAGTGAGGCTCCCGGAGAGCGCGGTGGGAATTTAAAATTTTTATGGTCTGAAAAGTGGCTTCAGCACTTTAACTTTTATTCTCTCGAGGAGCTTATAAATCCTTCTTCATTTAGCAGTTTTTGGGAAAGTGACAGCTTTTGTTAGCCAGGCTAAAGCGAGATTAGAAATAAAAACTTTAACCATTAATCCTCACTGATTAAAGTGAAACCAGGAATTAAATTGTTACCAACTGCGTGCTAATTTCAGCTTAAGTCTTTGGCAAGGGGCTTTGGAAATTTTCAGTTCACTGAGCTAATTCACAATGCCTCACTACGGATGGCAGGGAGTCAAGGTCGCCTTCTCTCCTGGGCCCATTGTGTGAACAATGACTATTTCAAAATCAGTCCAAAAAAAAAAAAAAAAGGAAAAGAAAAATGGAGTCCTAAGCTACATTGTTTCTCAGCCCACTTTCCTCATACCCACTCCAGCGCCTCCCTTCACCACCAATCTGCCCCCGCTTCTCCAGCGGTGACAAAGTCTCTCCTAGACACCAGAGAAACCCAGCTGAATGCTGCCCCCTCACATCTGCATGACAGCAGCAGCACGGAAGCAGGTGTCGCCTGAACAAGCAGTTCCTACCACACTCGGGGAGGAGAGGGAAGACTTCCTGCCAATAAGCCACATCACTCATCAATCACAATGAATTTGTGCGCTAATTAAACGAGGGAAAGTAAAAAGTGGGCATTTGTGCTGCAGACAGGGAGAACAGCGTGGGGAGGGAGGTGGGGGGGCAGGTAAATTTTCAAGACAGTGAGAACTTGACAGGCTCAGCGTCGATTAGAAGGGGCGGGAAGCATGTGACTGGAATTTGTAGCAAGTAGCTCTTTACGTTAAAAGAAATGAGCAAACAAATATAAACAACTGGCTCATACCCATGCATTCACATACCCAAGGGGGCAGAGCAGGCTGTGGTGGGGCAGAACTGTGCTTTTGTAGGAATGCCCGCTGGGTTGTGAAACTTGACTAGGGGGAGACAGAAGAGCAGTAGCAAGAAACCTCAAGCCTTCTGTCTTCATGTTGATGTCTCCCTCATCACTGAACTCTTTCTCCCTTGGTTGGCTTTCCAAGGCCACTATGTATAGCATAAGGACTAGGACAGGGCAGAAAGGCTCCGAGCTGAAGGAGGAGAGGAGGAGGATTTGTTCTTTGCACACATTTTTGTCATTAGGAAGTGGCATTGCTTTCTTCAACCAAGTTCCCTCTGCTTGCACACCTGGAGGGTGGTCTTGCCAGGGATGTGAGCAACTTGTCCTTGCTGTGTTTTCTTCTCTTGTCTCCTGCTTCTGTTTCTGCATTCTGAGCTTTGAACTTAACTTCTGCCGCTGCTTCTGTATATCACAGATCAGAAAGAGCTGAACAGAGAAGGGGGGAACCTTCCCTCATCCTTTGGAGTAGTTCACAACACCAAGTATCTACATGGGGAAGGAAACTAACATTTGTCTCTTCATGTTCAGCATTGTAGACAAAACATCTGGTCAAACAAGTTAGTTCATATTTCCTTCCAATTCATATTACAAAAAAAAAAAAAAAAAAAAATCTCACACCCATGCATACACATGCTGGCTTCTCCTCTGCAGAAATCAAGCATGTAGTTTTCCTAGGTTCTGGATATACACATTAGACCCTGAGGATCAATAAAAAGACTGAGGGATTGTTTCCCTGTTTACACTGAAAAACAGCCAGCTTGTTGGCTAAACATCATAGTTTCAACTAGTAGCTCTGATGCTTGATTTGAGATTTCTGTGTGTGTGTGTGTGTGTGTGTGTGTGTGTGTGTGTAGTGTAGTGTAATATAGTGTCAGAGTATGTACATGGAGGCCAGAGGTCAGCACTGACTATCTTCCTCAAAGCCTCTGTATCTTATTTTTTGAGACAGCATCCCTCACTGAACCTGGAAGTCACCGGTTCGGCTAATTTGGCTGGCCAGCAAGCCCCAGGGATCCTCCTGCCTCTGACTTCGCAGCCCTGAGATTAAAGGCATCCACTTCTACCCTCAGCTTTTCACATGGGTGCCTGGGGTTGGAACTCGGGGGTCATGTTTGCACAGCTCAGAGCCACTGAGCCCTCTTCCCAGCCCTCTAACAACAGGCTTTTATTGTCTCTTGTCAGTGTTTCTGTTAGACTAGAAAACTTTCATATCTGCCTCAGAATTGCAATTTTATAGATCTGGGGGGCACATCATTTTCTTCTTAAGCATGCTCTTAAAGCCAGAAATCTTGTTGAACAGCCTTCTAAAATTTAACAGAAAGCCACTCAGTCCAATTGTCTTTGAGATAATGGCGAACATTACTGCTGCAGCTTTTCAGGCACTATGTCGTTGTTTCCCCCCCTTCCCCGCAGAACCCCTGGTCTCCATGAGGCGCATGTTAGATGCCACTCTCCTGCTGCCAGGAGAGAGCAGCTGTAGTCGGTCAAGTTAAACGTCAGCTCCACCACCAGACGGTGAGTCTGCAGCAGGGCCGAGAACTTTCCAGATCTTCCTGGCAAGCTGGCCCCAAGACAACGCGGCTGGTGCCTAGTGCACATGAGGTGAAAAATAAAACTCTTTTTCTGTTCCCCGAGGCAGACCGTGAAACTGTAAAGATGAGCTGGCATTTTGTTTTATTTTGTGTAATAAACTGCTCTTTTCACAGCGGTTGGCCCCCCGGGGTGAGTTTCAAATTGCACTGCTTGGCTACAGCTGTGGGTGTGGCCTGACTCTATCCCAAGACTGCTTGGAGGCCACAGCTGTGTTGGGCCCAGAGGATCTTAAAATTAACATCTGGACTGCACTCTTTCAAGTTTTCCCCCACCCCTCCCCCTAAAAACAAGTCGAGTCATTTTCACAAGGCAGGGCCACTGATTTGAAGAGTCTGTCCTTGCTTTACCCATAGTTACTTGAGGTGGATCAAATTTCAGCGGAGACTGACACTCGCATTTGGCCTAGGTCAGTTTCTGAATCATCCCTGTGTGACGCTGTGGTTTGGCCTGGGAAACGCTTAAGCAGAGTTTCCCTGGTCCACAGGCAGTCAGTTTCCTGGGAGTTGCAGGCTGGTAGATTGTGTTGGTGGCTGTTGTTCATAGTTATTTGTTCTTGGATCCTTCTTATGTGTGGCTGTGACCGTCTGCTCTCACATCTGGGGAGTGTGTGTGATCTCTGAGCACATCCAACCCTCTGAGTGGAGGGTAGAACCACTTGTTCTTTGCTGGGGAAACGTCTGGTCTCCTTTCTTGACCAATATGGGCCATGTTTGAGCAGGCAGAGAAAAAGCCAGCCGGCTCCCTGATTCCACTACATTCTTGAGTGGAGCCCAAAGCTCTCCTCAAGGGAACAACACTGCCTGGAGGGCCAAAGCGCCAGGAGCTACCACACTCAGTCACAGCCATCAGCTTTGGGTAGGGCGAGCCTGGGAAAGAGCCTGGGGTAGAGAAAGTTCCAGCTTTCAGATGCCCTCTCACAGGGACAGTCTAAGTGACTTCAGTAGTCCAGCTTTCAGATGCCCTCTCACAGGGGCAGTCTAAGTGACTTCAGTAGTCCAGCTTTCAGATGCCCTCTCACAGGGGCAGTCTAAGTGACTTCAGTAGTCCAGCTTTCAGATGCCCTCTCACAGGGGCAGTCTAAGTGACTTCAGTAGTCCAGCTTTCAGATGCCCTCTCACAGGGGCAGTCTAAGTGACTTCAGTAGTCCTACCTGCCGTCCCCATTACCTAGGCTGTGCCCTTCCTCTCCGATCCATATCCCAGCCCTAACCAAAGAACAGAGGCAGAGGCCCCGACCTGGTCCAGCACCTGAGGCCGCTCCGTCTTTCATGTGTCCCCAGAGCAGCTGGGGACAGAAACAACATAAAGAACATAAAATCCCAAAGGTAGCCTGAAGGACATGTGTGAGTGAGGGTAAAATAGGCAGAGAAGAGAGAGAAAGAGAGAATCCAGCAGCTCTCCATAGCCAAGGTCTTGCTCTATAACCTGGGAGGGGTTCCAGTCCTCATCAGGAAGAACTTGCTGGCTTAAAATAAGAAAGAACCCCTCATTCGAACAGAAGGCAGAAAAGCTGACAGTTATAACACCAACACAAAATATCCGCTCTGGACTTGCCAGGGCCACCTCCTGCCTAGACGAAAAGCCAATACCTTTCTCTCAGGTCTTGTCTGTGGACAGCCACTCTCTTGAGGGCACCCAGGCACAAGCTTAGGTAAGGAACTCAGAACACAGGGAAGATGCCTTTCCTGTTGGAATGCAGAACAAGCTGTGGTCAAGGCCACGCTCCTCTCTTCTCGCTCCTTCTGCCTGACCCTAGTAGATCCTGTGAAGTCCACATCTGTCTGCAGCTGGCCTGAATCTGGAAATGGGGGGGGGGGGGGTCCAGCTGGCTGAAACCGCTGATGTCATTCACAAAGGAAAGTCTGGATATGATCATAGACAGAGGCCCCTGGCAAGTTGTCACACCTACTCCCCTTAGCCTGGAAACTGGGGAACAGCCTGGATTTTGACCTTCAAGGTGACAAAGCATATTTTTAGGTAAGTCTCCATTTCCAGATCTCAATATCTCAATGATGGTGATTTGCTATTAAATGAAGTTCCACTTTAAAGGCTCAACTTAAGGGTGAGGGCTCATGGGTTGGGTTAGGATTAGAGTTAGGGTTAGAGGGTTAGGATTAGAGCAATGGTTTTCAACCTGTGGGTCAAACCACAGGGTTTGAATGACCCTTTCACAGGGGTCACCTAAGACCATCCAAAACCACAGATGTTTACATTACAATTTATAACAGTAGCAAAACCACAGTTATGAAGTAGCAACATAAACATGAGAAACTGTATTAGAGGGTCATAGCATTAGGAAGTTTGAGAATCACTGGGTCAGAGGGTTAGGGCTAGGGTTAGGGTTAGAAGGTTGGGTTAGGGTTAGAAGGTTGGGTTAGGGTTAGAAGGTTGGGTTAGGGTTAGAGAGTTGGCTAGAGGGTTGGGTAAGGGTTAGGGTTAGGGTTAAGGTTAGTGATTAGGGTTAAGGTTAGAGTTAGGGTTAGAAGTTGGAGCTAGAGTTAGGGTTAGGGTTGGTGATTCAGGTTAGGGCTAGAAGTTACAGTTAGTTAGGGTTAGGGTTAGGGTTAGGATTAAGGTTGGATATCCTCTTTGAAACAAAGCAGGATGACCTAGGGAAGATGAGACCTCCTTCTCAGAGAAGTCTCTGCCACTGCCTTCTCAGGACCAAATCCTGGCAAGGTGGAGACAGTTTTCCAGCGACGGAGTCTGTGGCTCAGGCTTTGCACTCTTATTCTTGTGTAATTTTAGGTGAAGGCAACCAAGGGTCAGGAATTTATTGAAGTCTAAAGTGTGAACACTTCCCAGCACGCCTCTCACATTTTAGCAGTTGTGAGAAAGTTGAGGCTAATGCTGTTTTACTTAAATGTTTTTTCTAAGCTTAGAATTTTCCAATAGGGAAACTTAAAGTCTGTAGCCAATGAGGAACAAGGAAGGTTTTTTGTTTTTTTTTTTTTTTCATAACCGCATATTTGGTGGGCAGTTCTTGAGGCTCTCTGTTGGAAACATGACAATGTGGGTCTGGTAAAATATGACTGTTTCAAACTATCAAGTAGCAATATAAAATATTCGTACTAGATTTAGTTCTCCTGAAAGGTGGCAGATTGATGGAGCATGGATAAAGGCAGTCATCCTTCAGGAATGGCTGCTTCGTGAGAAATGGGTACTTCCTTTTCCTGGGGACAGGGATGTTCCCACGTGCATCTTAACTTGCATTGCTCTCAATATACTGACCTCAGTCTCATTCCCTGCTGAGGCCTCTGGCAAGAGTTGGGGTTTCTGTAAGAATTCTGTGGTGGAAGAAGACATTCCTGAGACTGGGGTTCATCCGGTCATTGCATTCTGATCGGCCACAAGCCAAGACGGCTGTCATCAAAGCCCAACCTTCCACAGCCAGGCTCTGCAATGTGTTCCCATAATACCTGATGCTTCAGACCTGCTGCTCAGCCACCACTCTGCCTCCTCCTGCTCCTTGGTTCCCACAGTACCACTGCTCATCTTGCTGGCTGTTTCCCAGAGGCACCACTCTTCCCAACTGTCCCTCTGGGACTCATTCATATCTCATCAGTATCCTCATCTTTTGAAGCAGGAATGGCCTTGTAGGCTATTACCCTGATAATAAAGTAGGACAAAGTATTTTGACAAGAGATATTGGCTGACTCCAAGACATCCAGGAATCACATCTAATTACCAGAGATTGGTATAACCCAAGACTTTTTAAGAGCGAAAAGGATAAAGCATTAATTGAGGAAAATCAGCCTTCCTTGTGGAATAAACAAGGCACCCCATGCTATATTAAAAATGACCATTTATCATGAGTGCTCCAAACATACTCAGTTCAATCCTTCCAAAGGTTTGGCTAACTACCTCCATAGTTGTTTGGAATTCTTCTCAAAAACAAAGAAAATATGTTCCATTTACATGACACTGGAGTGAGGGACACTCTTGCTATGCCATGTATCACTGCTGAGCCACTGATATATATATATATATATGTATATGTGTGTGTGTACATATATACATATCTTATATTTTAATTATATTAATATAATACATATATATATATATTAAGCCCCATCTGAATTCACAGATTCTGAGCTAGAATTTCACTTAACAATTGCCCTTTCTCTGCCCTTCCCTTCTCTTCTTTTCCCTTCCCTTTCCTTTCCTTCCCTCTGTCCTGCCTGCTGTGATAGAAGCAGGGAGGATTTTAACTATTAACCTCATAGTTTAGGGGCCACTCCCCTGTCCCCCACATTGATCCCACATGGTTACTGCTTGGATTGTCCATCCTCATTCTTTCTTCTGCCTCATTGATGGCTGCTGCTGCAGCTGCAGGTTCAAGTCTCCAGCGCTGTCTTCCTGGAGGACTGTTACTCCCATCACACCTGACTCTTGAAGGCTCTGGGAACATCTTCCAAGAGGACATGCGAGCATCACCATCATCAGCCAATCAACCATCAGCCAAGCCACCTGTCCACCACTGGAGGATGGTCCTGATTAAAAGCTCTCCGTGGGAGGTGGAACCATTCGCCCCTCCCTCTGCCTGGCCACAAAGTCTCCCACCCACTCTTGTTCGAAAATCAACTCAGTCTTTTGTATGGATTAAGCGATTTTAAGCAGGCACTCCACTGGCCACTACATAATAAGATCAAGCTAGGTTTTGCTCACAACACTCAGAATTTCTGAAAACAGTAAAGAGCCTCAAGAAGGCAAAAGCTCCACATTACAACGGATCCTGGGAAAAGGCTTGTGACCCCACAGGCCCAGATGGCCGACTGCACTGGGGGAGCAGCGTAATGCTACATCACCACTGACAGTTGGCACTCGCAGTCTCCCAGCTTAGCCTTTATAAATATTGTGAGCACACATCACGCCGGTATTGTCGCAGTGACCTGTTCTTTGAGACAGCACCGGTGACTGCCTTGTGTCCTTGGTGAAACTGCAGCACCGGAATAAACAGGGCAGAAATCGTTTCCAAGGTTCAGCAGTTCCCTTAAGCCAGGAATGCTCCACGTAAGCTATCAGGTTCCCAGCACCTTCCTCATCCCAACCTTCAGAACCCTCGCCTCCTCCATGCTTTGATATATAGTCTCAGATTTGGGGATTTCAAATACGGCCAGTGATCTAATCATTTTCCCTAATAGAGGGCAGATTTCGTTGTAATCTGGAAATAATTTTCATCTGAATATCACCAACAGCCAAACATAATAAAATATGTGTAAGCCAAGCCCCTCTCTGCTGCACCACCATAAATCTCCACAGATGAGGGCAGGGGCGGGCAGGTCTCCATTTGCTTTCATGGGAACACTGGCCTTTCTGGGGCATACAGAAGGCCACTGCCACCATGCATGAAGACAGCTGTGGTAACTGCCTGGACCATGAAATAATCAGCAAGCTGTATGCAGCGGCTTGAGGAGACCTCCCTACCCTTGCTGTGGTTTGGACAGGTGGCGAGCTCTTTCCTCACTCCCGTCTACCACAGTGGAAAGATTAGGGACTGTCCACAGTGGCACTCAGTGCTTGCCCACTATTCTAGAGACAGGTAGAAAAAGTCCTGTCCCAGAGTTCACTTTCATTAGTGCCTGACTCCATCGCTGCAGACTGGCACCACGTTTGACTCTTGACCCTCCAAACTGCCTACAAAATCAAGACCCAGACATACTGCCAGCTTCAGGGTCATTAGCTGAAAATCACAGTGGTACTGAAAACTAAATATCTGACACTCATTTTATTTTATTTTATTTTTATTTCACCTTAGCAATGATACATCTGCTTGTGCGGAGAGCCATCTTCCAGCGATTGCCTTCAACAGAGACTGACTGTGGGCACAGAGCTGACCTGCCCTCAGCCATCCCCTGCCTAAGGTGGTCATTCTTAGTCCAAACACCAAAACTTGTATAGCATCAATGAACCACACTTGAGTCAGTCATAAGGAACCCAAGAGAATGTATCCTGCAGATACACAATTGAGTAATGGCGGAAGTCCCTGCTTAGGTGTGTCCTTCATTCAGGCTCTATCATTTAATTCACGACCTGGCTGAGATGCCATCACAGCCATTTCCTGTGGACTATTCATCCAGAAACACCAGGCTTTGAGGCAAGGTAGGAGGAAACTTCTGGGGGTAGAAAAGGAACTCCACCTACTTTTAAGTGCTTCTCCTTTTCTTTCAGTGGTCCCAGGAATTTCCTCCACTTCCCCCCACTTGAAGTGTTTGTGCATTTTCTGTAGCTGGTAATTGGGGCATTAGTGGGACTCTTGCCTTTTGGACTACAATCTTTGAAAAACAAACTGGTGCCTGTGAATTTTCCACAGTATATATGTCCCAAGTCCTCAGCGGCCTATAAGCACAGCAGCTCTGGGAAATTTTCTCTACGGCTTTGTCCTTTAGTATGAGAAAGAGCTGGTGTGTGGGAAATGACTTCCATCAGCAAATCTTTCCTCTTGCAATAATCCTCTACGATCTCACAAGACAGATAGATGTGTGACATTCGATTCAGGGGACACGGACTGCTTCTCACCACGGTTGTTCTATTTTACATGGTCCTAGTCCATTTCAAATTGTTTCCTAATCCTGATGCTGCCAGAATCTTCCTTACTCTATTCTGGCCCTTATGGGACACCTCCTATCTCATGACCTCTTCTCTGTTCACCTTTCTCCAACCCCATGTTCCTGGCGGGGCCACAGATACTTTCTGAGCTGGCCACATTGTGAAAGACATCTTGGACAAAATTAACCATAGTCTGCATCCCCGAGGACCTAACTCAGCTCTGCACAAACCTATATAAGCTAAATAAATCTGTGCGGGTCCATTGAAATCAGAAGAAGCTGCATGTAGATGGTGTGTTTGTGTTTGTGTTTGTGTGTGTCTGTGTGTGTGTGCACGTCCCTACATAGATAGCCTATAGGAGGTTTAGGAAACTGGTGCTTGAGAACGCCTTCTCTTTGCACACTGTTAGGCTGTAAATCCTGAGGTACACTGTTAGGAAGAAGCATTGATGATTAAGTTATGATCTTTGCTCAAAGTGACTCCAAGCTGGAGAAAGATGTATTTGCTGAAGGGGAAAGAGGTTCGTGAGGTTTCTGGAACCTCAACCAAATCTCAGAAAATAAGCTCTTGGGGAATTAGGGGTATGTAAAATGAGAATCATGTGGAATGTGTTTCCCTTTATACTCATGCAGGCCCAGAAATTAGGGAAAAGTGTTCAGTTAAAGCTATTTAGGGTTTGGCTTCACCCACATCTGAAAAGTAGTTCAAGATGTTAGGTGAACCCAAAGTACAATCATGTTCACCTTCTCCTACTGAAAAGAGTATGTGTAGCATCTGGGGGAGGATGTGTTTAATGTCAAGTTAATAAAAGGAGAAAAAGGTATGTCGGAGTTGAAAGGAGGGGGGAGTGTTCAAAAACACACAAAGAAAACATTTTAAACCGTCTGTCCTTTGGCCGAATGGAGGAGCACAGCAGCCTGAAATCTTATGTCCAGTTTCACACATGCACCTCCCAGGGGATAGAGACCCCACTTGGAAACTCTTGAAAACCGTCCTTCTCACACCTTCAGTCACCAGATGTCCCCTCAAAAATGTAGCTATTGCACCTTGGTCTTCTAACAGAAGGATCTAGCCAGTGATAGGTTTGAAAGGTAAGTGATGGGTTTTTAGGCCTAGGTGGTTAAACTCCCACATGCCAAGATGCTTACGGAAAAGCCAAGCCTACAGCCAGCTGCCCTTGTAAAAGTCAGGGCCGCCACAGCAGGGGCTGAACTGGAAGTCACCCTATTGTCCCTGCTGGGACTCCATGATGTAGGGCTGTCCCTTCGCTGATCAGACATAAAATAACTCATTTTCTTCAGAACCCGTGGCTGTGTCTTCCTCTCCATTTCTGCTCTACCTACCAAGTCTAGATTAATTGAACTGTGAATGGCCCTGAACTCTCTGGGGGCTAGAAATAACCCAAGAGACAAACAAAACAAAACAAACAAACACCAAACAAACAAACAAACAAAAAACTTTACTTGTAGCCTGTCAATTCTTATGATGTCTGAACTCTCAGATAAGGGGAAAGCTCTGTTTCTTACTCTCCTTGTAGAAAATGAAAAATATGTCTTAAATCAGATGAAGATGACCAGTAAGACTTAGAGACAGTAGAACAAGACCATGTGTCCATGCATTGTCCAAATGCCGTTGGACTTGGCAATAAGAACTGAGCTTAGTTTCTGAATGTCTTTTTGCTTCAACCTCCACCAGTGAAGCATGTGCTCTGCGGACGATGTGGTTAAATGAGATGCAATTCGTGGAAGCACTCTGGAAGAGCATCAGTCTACAGATTGCTCCTTTGAGCTCTGCCTCGTCTATTAGACATTCCCTCCCCAGCTTTACTTAACCAAATGCCTTCTGGTCCAGCCTTCCCTATCTGCAAGTGAGACCCCATCACCCAGACATTTAAGCCACTCATCCTTAAGCTCTCTCTCTCTCTCACTCACTCACTCTCTCACTCACTCACTCACTCTCACATGCTAATCTCCTTTAGCTAATCACCAAGTTCTGTTGATTCAACTTCACTTCTCCCAGAGTCCAGGCCCCT
The DNA here is from genome assembly GCF_030254825.1 of Meriones unguiculatus. Classification (NCBI taxonomy): domain Eukaryota; kingdom Metazoa; phylum Chordata; class Mammalia; order Rodentia; family Muridae; genus Meriones; species Meriones unguiculatus. The sequence continues at coordinate 117,576,916 of NC_083356.1, forward strand.
CTCTTAGCTCTATCACCCCACTCACCTGAACCACGGCAAGGGACAACCCTCAGACTGCCTGCTTCCTCTCTTGCTCCCACCTTTGATTTCCCTACCCACGTGCACCTCTCCCCATCACCCAAAACGGCAGCACTCTTCACTGCACTAAGGTAAACTTAGCCACGTTGCTCCCCTTCCCAATATACCAGAGGGGAGCTTCTACCAGCTTCCCAGAGACCTGAAGAAGTGTTAAAAACAGGACAAAATAGGAAGGCCTCGTAACATTGGAACTTTGGTTGTGTGGCTTCCGGGATAGGTGTGATCTTTCCCTGTGAGATACACACATTAACATATCCCAGAGCCCTTCTCTCTCCACATCAGTTTTAACGGAGTACTGACACTTGGGATCTTCTCAGCTGTGAGTGTTCAGTGGACATCCTAATAAACAGGAGCCCCATTAAGAAGATGTTTGTGTGCTCTGATACTCATTTGTGCAATATTTGTGTCTGCCATCTGTTAAACAGCTGTAGCTTCGAGAAGAGAAAAGGAAGCAATTCAGCATAATGCAATAAGTGACAAGCTGAGTTCTTTTCTATTTGCATTTTTTAATTGATACTGTCTTTTTAATAGCCAAAAAGAATCTCTCTCTAAATTTTGAGTATTTTCTCAATGACTTAAAAATTCTGTGTCTTGGAAAGCTTCAAACTACTTTGCTGAGCACTAGGGAGTTTCTGAAAAAAAAAAAAAAAAAAAAAAAAAAGTGTTTGAAATTTAGCATAGAAGCCAGTCTGTAACACCCATACGCAAATCCTTGGCTCAATGGATTATCTAAGGCAAAATTTTAATTCAAAACTGACATCTTTTACCACCCACTATTAGTGATCTGTACCCAGGGAAGACAAACCAATTTCAAATATTTTTCTAAATAAGATATATTTAAGAGAGATAAATCTACCAAGTTTTACAAAGCCAAATATGAATGTTTTCTGAATTATCTGCTGTTTTAATGCTTTGGACCTAAAATCTTTAGAATACAAACAAAATACTATATCATTTTAAGACTCAGTCATACAGTGTAAAAACAAGGAAAGCTTCTAAGCATTACGTTTTCTCTTTCCTGATAATCTACACTTTGATTCTAATCAAGAGACCTGGGTAATCAAAAGTTAAGTTTCTCAGATTATCAGTGGTACCTTTGCCACTGGTATCATTACCTCCTAGGTATGATCCGGTCCCTGGAAGACTTTCCGGGCCCCTCACTGAGGGTTTGGAAAGCCTCTTGGTGTGATCTGGGGAGAAGTAGGCAGGAACTCAGAGCTCTTGGGCTTTATCTCTTCTGAAGTGCCGTGCCCATGGCAATCCAAGGGTATCATCAAATCTCTTTGCTGTTTAACTGTAAGACAGGAATACAAAACCAGTCAACTTTTCAAAAAGGCCTGCTATGCTCTAAAACGCCCCAGATCTTGAGTGTATCATAATTTATAGTGGGAAAGAATGTCTGTGAGTGACTCCATTTACAGCGGAAACTCTTCTGACTATAAATGGAGTTTACAGTCAGAAGATGTAGTTGGAGCTGGAGAATAAGGTTTGAATAGGGATTTCCTTTCAAAAGCCACAGTAAAAAAAAAAAAAAAAATCGTTAAGAGAGGGCTTACTTTGTCATGTATTTAGATGGGAATTATAATTGCAGCTATAAATTTCTTTTAATAACCAGGAATGAAAGAAGTAGGTTTCTTCTCATAATTTTCCCATCAAGCTTTATGGTAGTAAGATACCACATTTTGGTATCCTGTTCTTCCATTAAAAAAAAAAAAAAAGCAAAACAGAATATTTTAGGACTTCATTTTTTTTTTCTAAAGGGCCCCTTTAAGCATTTGATTTTCAAACTTTTTTGGTGATTTTCTAGTCTATCATTTTTCTCTATTAGTTATTGCTTATTTTCCTGTTTCTGCTACTCCCATCTGCCAAGAGCTTTGTGTGTGATTCCAACAACCGTCAACATCTCTTCTATCAACGTCACAAAATCCCACATCTGTTACAAGATTTGCTACTTTACTTTGTGGTAGATTTATTCTGTTTTGTTAAAGTATCTGCCAAGTCTACTGTTCACTGGAGAGAGATTTTAATTATGTGTGTGAGGGTGGTAGTTTTATAAATAGATAGCATTAGTGAATGTTTTCATCATGTTGTAGTGATTTTTGTTTTTATGCCATTTATAAACAAAAGGGACTACAGAACCTACCTTACTTTCTTTCTTCCTTCCTTTCTTCCTTCCTTTCTTTCTTTCTTTCTTTCTTTCTTTCTTTCTTTCTTTCTTTCTTCCTTCCTTCCTTTCTCTTTCTTTTTTTTGTGGCTATACAAAACTGTCTCACACTAAACTGAGATAGTCTCTGATATTCGATCCCTAGGAAAATTTCCATGAGAAAATAATTCCAGACACACATGAGATTGACATTAGTGGAATTTTTCTCATTTGAATAATTGATAAATGAAAGAGAGATACGACCAAATCACGTATCAATTCCAAAACAGACGTTTGCTCATCAGTGTTGCTCTCTTATACAGTTTGAATGAAGTTTGTGGCTTCCAAGGATCCACTGTGACTGAAAACTTGTCCCACATGGAGAGGCTGGTACCTTCGGGAAATGTACCTGGGAGTTTTGAGGTCATTGGGAGCCTGAGTATTTCTCATTAACCCTTTGGCGGTTCTTTGATTTCTTCTGTTCCTCTGAGAGCAGCGGTATGAGAAGAGTGATGTTTGGGCCCTTTCTCTGCCTGCTCTTGATCTAGATGAGACCACTAGTTCTTAATACATCTCTCCCTATCACATACCAAATAAATGAGGTCAACCAATCCTGGACTGTTAATTTCCAAAGCTTTGAGCTAACTAATCCTTTCCTCTCGGTAAGGTAACTAGCTGCCTTGGGTGTTTGGCTGTAGTAAGGAAAAGCTGACTATTACAAGCACATAGCATAATCATGGAAACCGCCTTCACGTTATTTCATGCTAAAAAATTCCTTTTGTAGATTATACATTATACATTGTATATTTCTGTTAGTAGATAGTAAGTAACAAGTAAGGTTTTACACACACCTACAAACACACACACACACACACACACACACAAATACAAAGAGAGAAAGAGAGAGATCCTCAGCTGAAGGTCATTTGTTTCTAAAAAAAAAAATTCAACTGGGATCTGTGTCCATAGCATGAAAAAAAAAAAAAAAAAGGAATGGATTGGCCCTTTCAAGTTAGAAAACAACCCTCTTAGGCTCTAATGAAGACACACCCTTCTATAGAGGCATTTACCAGCCATGCCAGTCCTTGGCTTCTCCTGAACTTCCCCTTTCCTACACGTGGTAGATTTGCCGATTTTCTCTGAGATAGAGCCTAATGCCCAGCTGACTTCTAATACATGTTCCCTCTTTCCCTTTTACCTCTGTTGCCACCTCAGACAATGGGTTGCCTCTGGCTGGAAGGCAAACCCAGAAAAAGGAGCTATTGTGAACAGTGAAACAAGGAAGGAAAGCTGGGAGAAGGGTGTGAAGTCTAGTGGTCAATATTATAAGTGACCGAACTCAGGTCCCCAGGACCTGGAAAGATCTCCAGAGCAGCGGCCTGAGGTATACCGTGGAACCATTCTTCCACTAACTCTGCTTGCAATGGTCAGTGTTGCCAGAGTCCTCCCTCACCTTCCCACACTTACGAACAGCTTGCTCACCTTGGCTGTTGGAGAGACTTTGCAGCAGGAAGTAGGTAGGATGTGTTGTCTTATCAAATCTGACCAGCATGAAGCTAATCTCAATGGCAGGCGCTGGAGTGAAGACACACAGTCTTTACAGAGACAAAAAATCACGTGGGGAAAAATTAAAAAGGGACCCAGAAGTCACGGCAAGTATAAATGCTGCTGGGGTTGACAAGAAAAAGAGGCGCTGTATAGTACTTGCATATGGTGATATATGGGGCGCGACCAAGGGACCCCACTCCTTCATACTTTCCCCCCTCTTCTCAAATGCCATTTGCCTCATGTTTATTATCTCTGCCTATTCAGAAGGATGGATGCATCTTTGAAAGGTCATTATTTTAGTCCATAGCAGCTGCCGTGGGAGCCAAGGAAGCTTTGAGAGAACGTGTAAGGCGCAGATGAAGTCCTTAGTGAACGTGTGTTGTTGCTATGAGCATGCCCATGTCAAGGACCAATGCCTCAGACCCACTGGGAAAGTATCAAAGCCTTCCCCCTATGGGCAAGGCTCAGAACTAACAAAGCCTTTCTCTGGTCCAAGCGCAAGGTTTGACAGAGTGTGTAGGAACAGTTGACCTGGCTACTTCCGCTTTCTCCCAGATGTTTATAGCCTCCGACATCTCACCTTCGAGAACTTCTACCCAGACTAGCTGACCCCTCTCCCTGTAGTGCACTGTGGCAAACACACTGAGGTTTCCAGTTGCTAAGTAGCACACGTCAGAGTACGCACAGCTTTTCTATATGTGCGTCTATGTGTCTGTCATCTCCTTGCAGCTCCTGGCCTGGTCAAGATGCCACGCCATGAAGGAGATGGCAAGCTGATGAAGAAATGGCTCTGGCGTTAAGAACACTTATGCTCTTCCAGAGGACTTGATTTAGGTTCCCAACGTATCTGTGTTGGGAACTCAGAAGTGCGAATAATTCCAGTTCTCTTCTGGGCTCTACAGTACCCACATGCACACGGCATATACACAGATATACATATATACATACACTTTTTAAAATCTAGGAATTAAGATGAAAGGAAGGAGAGAGAGAAAGAAGAGTCCTGACAACTCTGAAGTCTGGGAAGCCCAAGATCATGAGGCTACTGTGGTCAAGGTTTAGTAGGGGCTTGCTTCCTTTACAAAGGGATGCCTTCTACATAACCTCACATGTTAGAAATGGCAAACAAGCCCCTTGAGTATTTTTTATCAGAGTACTGGGCCTATACCTGGGGGTGGGTTCCTAATGATCACCTCCCAAGATCCCTACCCCAATACTATTACCTTTGAAGTCCATGATTCCACATGTAAATTTTGAAAAGATACAGATGCCCAGGAGATGGTGCTTATTTGGCCCTCGTGGGCTAATTAATGGTCAGTGGGGGAAGGGCTCAGCCCATTGTGGGTGGTACCATCCCTAGGCTGGTGGTCCTGGGTTCTGTAAGAAAGCAGCTGAGCAAGCTATAGGGAGCAAGTCAGTCAGCAGCACCCCACCATGTCCTTTGCATCAGCTCCTGCCTCCAGGTTCCTGCCCTGTTTGAGTTCCTGTCCTGACTTCCTTTGATGCTGAACAGTGATATGGAAGTGTAAGCGAAATAAATCCTTTCTTCCCCAAGTTCCTTTGATTATAGTGTTTCATCACAGCAATAACAACCAAACATGCCTAGGATGCCCCGCTTGTGTCTATCTCACATGTTTTTGCTCTGGTTTTATATGCATGTATATGCATACGTATGTATATATAATTTTATTTTTGCTCTTTATGTGTGCACATGCACAAGTATACACAGGTGTCTGCAGAAGTGAGAGGAGGGCAGTCTGAGGTGGGTATTGAAAACTTCACTATGGTCCTCTGAAAGAGCACAAATCATTCTTAACTCCACATATGCATATGTATATGTATATATTAATAATCTTAAAGTATACTGTTGTGTTCACTTCCCTCCCCCTAATAAAGTGCTGGTTCCATGAGGCAGGAACTTTCTGTTGTATTCTCACTGCCCAAGTCAAAGTTCTACCTCAGTAAAGGTTTGGTAAATGACTGTGTCGGTAACCATTGTTTTCCGGTGACAAGATAAAGAAGAAAATTAACTTATAAGAAGGAAAGAAAGGTTAATCTTGGTCACAGTTTCGGACATTTGTCAGCAGAGTAGGAAAGAGAAGAGAGGAGGGAAGGAGAAGAGAGAACAAGAGAGGGGAGAGGAGAGGGGCTGTGGCCTAAATATCCCCTTGCAGAGCACACTCCCAGTAACCTAACCACCTTCCCTAGGCCCTTCCTTTCAAAGGCTGTAACACTTGCCAACAGCACTGCCAGCTGGAGAGCAGGCTTTCCGTGAGCCTTTGGGAAACAGTCTAGAGCCAGATCATGATGATGACTGATTGACTTCAACCATTTTGAACAGAAAGGAAACAAAATCAAACAAATGTTCACGTGGCAGCATTGTTGGGTTCAGATTAAAGAAGAGTAAGGGCAAGAAAGGCACTCTGGACATGAATGAGTTAATTAAGCAAAGTATCAGTGCGCCTAACAATGACCAGGGGAAGAAGTAAGAGACAAAGGGGTGAAGTATTTAGGAAATGAGCCCTAAAAGACTTCAAACTATAGAACATGAAGATGGGCAAACGGGTCAGGAAAGGACCACTGGTTTGTAGAGGAGAGGGACTGCTGAGATCAGGGAGACATAATCCAGAAAGGAGAGACGGAGGAAATATACCATCCATCCTATAACCATCCCTCTCATCTACCAATATTATTGCTGGAATAGGAAAGGGATAATGAACAAGAGAAAACTACCTCAAAGGTGGTTAAGCTAAAGTACCACATGCCATGGAAAATGATGGGGTGGTTTTAAGTAAAAAGCATCTGTATCAGAATAGTTAGAGTAGGGGTCCATGCACCCTATCCTGTGTGACTGCAGCTTTGGAGGAATCCAGGCTGGCATTTGCCTCTCACCTCACCAAAGTGATTTAACTCCTTTGCCCCAGATTTCCTATTAGAACAAAGGATGAGCAGGCTCTATCATGCCAGGCATAATGTCTCTTAAATGTGATTATTTTGCCTGAAAGTGGCCCAGAGCCAGAGGGGATGGTTCTGGACTTTATGGGGTTCAGAGAGCTTACAGTTTGAAGGGCATCCAAAGACTAGAATGTAAACAGAAAGGCAAGAAAGAAAACCACTACAGATAACAAGGCTTTAGGCTGTCAGGCGCCACACACACCACAAAGCACAGAAAACCCCAATGCTTCTATTAATGAGTTGCCTGGCATTCATCCATAATATTTTTCCTGTAGTATTCGGCTGCACAGCCTTGATCACCTCCTCATATGACAATGATTTTGCAATATGATTTTTATGGAGAGAATCAAAAGGTCATTCAGTCTTTTCTCTAGGGTGGTTGAACTAAATTTGCCTTATATTATGGAAGGCTTGGATGCTTACAACACTAAGCAGACACATCTCTGTGAACATGGGTTTGTACCCTAATGGCATAAGAATTGGGATTCATCGTAGTTCATACACACCTGTCAAAAAGAGTGTTTGTGGAGAGTGGTGTGTTTTTGCTGTTGAGTATATTTCTGGCAGGAGTAAACTTCTGCCCCACTCTTCAGTCACCACAATAGGCCCTCCTGTGTGTCCCCTTCACCGCTCACCTGCTCAGAACACACAGCCCTGTAGCACATGTCGATTCCATGCTTTCACTCTGGGTTCTGAATCTTCTTGTGTCCATGCTGAGCAACAGAAGTGTTTAGAAAGCTGTGTTTACTGGGGCATGTCTAGCAAGAGCCTAACTACACATGGAGGTGCCCAGAGACTACGTAAATATATCTCAGGAAACCACGACCAGATGTTGTCCCAAACCATGTTGCCCTAACTAGATCCATTATTAATTAATGGATATTAATGGCCATTCCAAACTCCCACTACCCACTACTAGGAATAGAAACAAGAAGGAAAATAGAAGTGAACATAAACCTTGGTCTTGACCAATCTCCAATATTTCCATCTTTACCAAATATGCTGCCCTATGAACTCATTACTTCAGTCTTGCACGAGATCTTGGAAGCAGCCCTTGTAAATGAGGGACACTAAAGCTTAAAGCATGCCAGCACCAAGGCAAACCTGCATCTCATTCAGACCCTGGCAGGTACTCAACCAATCACTGCCCGTCTCTTTCTCATCCACATAGCCATTCTAAGAAGGTGTCTGTCCACACTCAGGACACCATGCCTCAAGCTGTGCCCAACCAATGCTTGACAACCACTACTTTCCTTTACCGCTGACTTAAGTTCCTTTACTCAACTGACTTAAGAGCAGCTTGTGTAAGATTTTTATTTGAAGTAGATGTGATATTTTAAATAAAAAAAAAAGAGACATGCTATTTGCAATAGCCTCTCTGGAAAGTTGTCTTTCAAATATAAACTATAAAAACTATGCTTCTAAGAATAAAATAATGAGGTCTGGCTTTTGAAACCTCAGTGTATCTCATGGGAACCTTGCCTCCAAGATACACTAAACTAGCACTTTGCATACACTAGTTTTCAAGAAAAGGAAACCTGTGCAGCTTGGCCATAGTACAGTTTTGTTTTATTTATTTATATTTTTACTAAAATATGTATGGTTTGGATTATGAAATGGATGTGTGGAGAAAATAAAATAAAACAAAAGCCCTTCCACAACCATATACTGCATTTACTTTAATTTTAAGCCATTAATTTCTGAAGAGAAATGCATTTCCATAACCTTGCTGGGGTGCACAAGAGAAGGCGGTGTTTCTCCAGGAGCTAATACCCTTTGTTCTAAGAGAGAGTGTAATAAATGCACACAATTTATAAGAGATACTTTGAAGACTCTCTCACAGAATTTAAAACAATCCGGGATTTAATAGCAATCAACGGAATCAAGGCGAAGTGAAACTATTCCGGCTGAACACACTGGAAAGGTGGGGTTGGAATTGATGCTGCTTATTATTCATTTTGACAAGTGCAAACTCACGCTGAAGATAGCAGGAGTGGAGACGGGGGCTGCGAGGAAGGGTAATACAAATGCATTATTAACACAGAAACAAATCTGACTTTAAGCCCGACTCATCTCCTGGTTAGTGGGAATAATAATAAAGCCTTGAATTCTCATTGTACTTTTACATCAAGAGTAATCAGAGAATGGCCACATCCTCAAGGGAGATACAGTGGTCAGTCCACATCAGCAACATTTTCCAGAGGAGCCAGTAACTGGAATAAACAGGACAAAAGCGGGTACAGACAGGTAATGGCAAGAGTGCACTTGGACCCTGAGGCCAGGGACACAAAGCTGCAGCGTTCTCTCTGACGACCTCCTCTTTCCTTCCCCTGAAGGCACACAGGCAGAGGAGGCTGGATTCACATCCTGACAAGGCACCGAGGACAGCCCCAGCAGTGGATCCCCAGAGACCTCTGACCCTCTTCTCCATACCAATGGGGACAGTCCTAACAAGACATTTCCAAAAGGATGCCTGCCATGCCTGTCCAAGAGCCAACCACCCGCAAGGGCTAGAAATACAGACGTGCCAAAAGGATTCCAGGTGGATCTGGTAGAAGCCGTGTCTACGAGCTGTAGTGTTCGGGTACAAGCAGCATGTGAGAGTATTTGTCTTCTACACTTCTGATTTGAAGGGAGTCCTACCACCATTCCCATTTTCCCAAGGAAACTAAACCACAAAGATGCTGAGGAACATGGTGGGGAGACATCTAGGTTACATCAGCACTGTGGGAGGAAAGGAAGGAATTTCGTAAAGCAGACAAAAGTCCTGCTCTTTGGCAAATGTGTGTGCTTTACCTGTTTATTCATTGCATCCATAGACTGCCCCTGGACTTAAAATATGGCCAAATTTCATAGGCTTCTATTTCCATAGAACTCCCTTCCATCTCTGCCCTGTTCCACTGATTCTTTCTTAGAAATCCATGGATACAATTGCTAACCCAAAGTCAAAAACAGAACAAAGTAAAAGACAAAGAATGTATGCTCAATGCACTGACCAGAGAAAAGCTCCTGACAGGAAAACTGGCCTCACCGGCTTTGCGTAGGAATATCCACAGTCTGCTAACGGAGTTAAAGCTGTATGGGTAACGGCAGCTAGCCCACACACTCCATAACTGTCCTGCCAACCCTTGCTGTGGGGATGAGACATTTATTTCAAACCTTGATACCTGCAGCAGCCTCCCTTCCACTGCAGGCCCAAACACTGGCTTCTGTGAGGGCTTCCTACTGTGAGGGATGGATAACCAAGAGCTGCTACAAAGAAATTAAAATGCTAGGGCTGAGGCTACAGCTCGGTTGGTGGAGTGTTTGCCTAGCATGCATGAAGACTTGGGTTTCATTCCTTAAAGTACATAAACCTGGGTTTGGTGGAGGTGGAAGCAGGAGGCTCAAAACTCCAATGTCATTCTCAGCCTAGTCTTTAGAGCTTGTCCCCAAAAGGAGGAGGTGGGTGGGGCCGATCTGGAGAGATGGCCAGTGGTTAGGAGCACTGGCTGCTCTTTCGGAGGAGCACAGTTCAATTCCCAGCACTTACATCTGTATCACCTAGGTGGGATCTATATCCCGGGATGTCTGACCCTCCCTTATGGTCTCTGTGAGCACTGCACATATATAGTGCACAGAGAACATTCAGGCAAAACAATAGAATAAAAATAAGTTAGACATTTAAAAAAATTAAAGGGAAGGGGAAGGAAAGAAGAGAAAGGAGAGAAATAAAATCGTACAGAGAAGAGGTTTGTTAGTACTATTCCAGTGTAAGCTCTCCTTGACCCCTCTAACTGCAAGTTTTAATCTTTGAACAGCTACAGCCTTGCTTCAAATCACTCCCTCAAATTCAACATTTCTTGCTGTTCCTCCATCTCACATTCATTGTTTCCTCCCAGTCTATGTTGAATTATTTTGGCCTTTTGAAATAAATAGCAGGGCAAACAATAATAAGTCATATATTGATACTATAATCAACTAATTCTTCCATTGTTTGTTTCTGACATACCTCTTTTTTTTTCTTTTTTTAAGATTCATTTATTTGGTATTCATACAATGTTCTGCCTGCACACCAGGAGAGGCCACCGTATCTCACTGTAGATGGTTATGAGCCACCATGTGGTTGCTGGGAATTGAACTCAGGACCTTTGGAAGAACAGCCAGTATTCTTAACCTCTGAGCCACCTCTCCATACCTCCTTTCTATTTTTCCCTTTTTATCATTTATGTTCTTACCATCCGCAACAGCCCCTTTCTTTTCCTTCGGTAGAATTACAAATGGTAGTGTGTGGAGCAGGTGTGAAATGCGGGACTCAGCTGACCAAGGTGCAAACCTCAACCTCATCTGCCCACAGCTTGATTCAAATCTCTGAGCTTTGTTTTCCTCATCTACAGAAGGGTAACAACAGCAACAAAAATCAGATAAACCTGTGAATGCGCAGCACCAAGCCCCAAGCCCCTTGCGTGTTGACCCCCTCACTGGCAGTTGTGCTCACGACCTCTAATGTAATCCTCCGGGACACTGGAGAAGAGTCTTAGGCTTGTCCACCTTCTAGCTTCCGGTGAGAAAGTAAGAACCAGCCTTCCGGTAGGCTGACTTAATCAAGGTAAATCATTGTCTAGTGCTGTTGAGCCGTAGTCTAGGAAGGCTGCCTCCTACTGATCAAGGGTAATTTGATTCTCCTGGTTGCCACTGGCTCATTTTGGTTTGTTGTTCACTTGGTTTGGGTTTGGGTTCGGTTGAGGACATCATAGCTCATTAAGTCAACAAATGCTGATGACCTGACTGCAGGAGGCAGATAACGGGTTTGCAGCGCTTGAACTCCACACTACTTGGGAGACCCTCTTATGAAAATGAATATTAAGAGCAAGTTCAGAGTTAGGCATCAAGTGTGCTTGCCAAGATGCAGATTAAACGGGGCCTGTTGCTTGAGACCGATTTGTTCTGTGGGAGTCACTGGTTTGCCAGGTGCTGTGTGAGGCCCTGGGCGGGGGCACGCATGCACAGCGTCACACTCACACGGATCCCGTGGCCTTGCAACTTTCAGACACTGTGGGTCTTTTTATACGTCTTCCATGGCGCATCTGGGGTGAAGATCCTTTCTCACTTCAGCTTCTCAGCCTCTTCCCCACTCTGGACTGGGAATGCCCCAGAACCTTCTCTATCCAGGAGCTATCTGCTCTCTCCCAGCTTTCCCAAAGGAGTGGAAGATCACCTCTCATACAGGTACCCAGGACAAGACTCAAGTTAATTTTCTTCTTGGAACCTAAAACCAGACAAAGGAAGATATGGGTTCCAAAGAGTGTGCAGTATACAATATGGTAGGAGGAGTGTTTGCAGGGCTGGCTAAGAGCAAAGCCAGCAAGTGTCCTGCTTGGGCTTTAGAGACTCTTATTTCTATCTTGCTACATTCCTCCTCTGATTTGCTGTCCAAATGATGAATAATGAACGGCAAATAAACTTCACTTTCCCTGGAGAGGCCTGTTCTCCAGGCAGTGTCGAAATAACCATCACAGCTGTCTTCATTACCCTCCGGACAATGTACCCAACCGGCTTCAGCACCCTCCACTTGCTATCCTTTACCGTGATGGCTGGTTTTTGTTAGCTTTACCTAAAATTTCACTGAGGCTCAGGAAAGAGTTACATCTTCGTAAGGGTTAACTGAAAACATTAGAACATAACTCTTGCGTTATTTATTTATTTATTTATTATTCACATTAAATATATGGAGAGGTGGGGAGAAAACATTGGAACTAAAGATGACCTGGAATTCACTATAATGTAACCAATGTAATCAATGTAACCAAGGCTGGCCTCAAACTCACAACAATCCTCCTGCCTCATGACCATCCCCCACCCCCACCCCCCAGCCATTGTTGGGATTTGCAGGGGTGAGCCACCATGCCTGCCTCCTGCACTCCTCTTATTTTAACCTTTATTCTCTGTTTCTCCCTGAGAGATATGATACTATGCATTAATGCAATGGAATTGGACCTTACTAAATTATATTCTCTTTCTGCTCTGCATACAAGAGCTTGCGTGTGCAGCAACTGAATCTTTTATCTTAAACTGACAAGGCTTAGTCATGAGATGCGACTGGAAATATTCATCACTGTCTAATGCATGCAGGGTATTGCTTAAGATTCAAGGCACCATAATCTGGCCTTTTCTTGAATTTTTGTCTTGATTAAATGGCTCTGGTATTCAAGAAATAGAAACCACAGTCCCTGAAAAGCCGTATGTGTAAGACAGACATTAATTCCATTTTAGAGTTACTAGCCGACCACAGCATTGTTATGAAATCATCAAATTTTGGTCAGAAGGCTTTAAAGAATGAAGGCTGGGGAATTGATTGCCCGATCAACATATTGCATCTTTGCAAGAGGAGAGAAGAAACCATGTAGCAACTGCGGCTGAAAATATCAATGCAAATGCTGTTACGTCTCACTTCTCTGTCGGACTGGCTGCTGACATCCCAGCCGGCTGTCAGGGGCAAAGCAGACCTATTTCCTATTGGCTCAGCAGTGTCATATGACCGGACGGCCTGCGCCAACCTAAATTACCAAGTGAACTGTAGTGTGAAATCACTCCTGCACCCTTTGCTGACTTTACGGTGTGACAGGCACTCTGGGAATATATTGGATGCCTTCAGACCACATTTGCATCTCCCACAATGCACTTGGGAACTTGAGGTTCCTGAGCTCCCTGGGATTCGTGTTTTTGTTGACTCGAATTTGCAAAGGCTTGTGGGCTCGGCTGCCTCGCAGAACCATCACCCCCACTTTCATTTGCTCAGTGTCCCTCCGCCTTTGTGCCACGTCTCCGTTCGTGACTTCAGCAGCACATCACGCAGGCGCTCAGACCACTGTTCCAATCGTGGCTTCCCTATGTCTGATAACGCGTTCCACGCCTCTGCTCCGATAATTTAGGTGGTAAGGATATCACAAAAACCAGACTAGAGACGTCGAGACGTTCTTACCTGAAAGGAAAACAAAACAAAACACTGCAAATTGCATCCTCGATTCCCAATGGAAAAAAAATTCTCATGTTTTCAATCCAAATATCTATTTTATATGCTGATAGGATGGAAAACAGTATAGCCTTCCCAGAGGTCATCTTGACTCTAGGTAAATAGTTTGAGTGAAAAAGCAGGCTTGCAAGGATGCTGAGTCAGGGCTATATATAAAACCAAAACAGCTATTTAGAGGTTTTATATTTATAATTGTCGCATACAATCATTATCATCATCATCATAAAATGCATAAATAAGAAGGTCGATGGTTAAATAATGGATAAAGCATGTAGATATAACACAACCCAGATGCTGGTTGAAAAATGTGAAATATTCTTCCCTAACTATTGAAGTTTTTAAGGTTATGTTTATAATTCTAGAGGACTTTCTGAGTAGGCCACCAACCTTTAGAACAGAAATAAATCTTTCATATATGTTTGAGTGTGTGTATGGTGTAGGCACACACGTGTGTGTGTGCGCACATATGTTCAGCCACAGGAAGATGACAGATGCCGGGGGTCCTGCTCTATCCCTCTGCCTTCCTGATTTCCTTGAGGGTCTCTCGCTGAACCTGCCCCCAGGCCAGCAGCTGGCAAGTCGCAGCCATTGTCTGTCTCTACCCCCACCCCCACAGACCAGTGCTGGGGTATGTGGCTACACTCAGCTTTTCATGTGGGTACTGGAACCCCAGCTCACTTCCTCCAGCTCTCACAACAAGCTTATCCCTGAGTCATCTCTCCAACCTCCAATAACAGGTTTTACTACATGCAAGTTGAACACTTTTATTGCATGTATTTACTGTGTGTGGACATGTGCACAGGCAGGCACAGCGATTCGAGTGTGGAGAGGAGAGGATGCCTTTCAGGAGCCAGCCCCCTTCAACTCTGCAGGCTGTGGAGTCAACGCTAGTTGTCAGCCTTGTTGGCAAGGGCCTTTTACCCACTGAACCATCTCACCAGCCAAAACATAATGTATTTTTTGGTCTTCTTGGAGCAGTAAACAAACAAACAAAAAACCCAAAATATGATAAATCTCAAAAACAAAGCAAGGGAAATGTAACATATACTCTGACAAAGGTATGGGAAAGCTCTTTGGAGCTGACAGGAGAAAAAAAGGAAAAACCATTAATTCAAAAATAGATAAGAAACGGATAATTTATAGAAAGCCAATGGCTGAGGGGCAAATATAAAGATGCTTGGCTTCACCCGTAATCAATGAAAAGCATATAAATGCCATAATTAGGTATTTTGCAGTAATAAGACAAGGAGAAAGACCAATATATCAAGAGTGAAGAAACTCGTGGAGTATAAATTGATGCACGTTTGGAGGGTGTTTGAGATACCTTAACTAATTTATACATCTACAGCAACACAGCATGGTAATTGCTTGCCTTTATTGACACTTGGCATAAATTCAGGCTCACCCTCTTCCAACTAGGTGTATTAAATACTGAATTCTCACTGCCTCCCTCTGAGCAGCCCTGCGCTTGCCTTGATTCCAGAGGCACAGTTTACAGACACTTCCGAGTGACGTACACGCCCCTCAAAGCTGTCCCAAGCAGCTTCCCCAGCTTTGAGGTGCCCACTTTACACGTGAGAAATCCGTACAACCTCCCTATGGCCACGGCAATGGTATGGTAATAAATCACGTGTGAATGCTTCTACCACAGCTGACTGCAAACGTGACATCCCTGAGCTTGGAGTTGGTAGGTGTACATAACTGGCCTTTGCAACTGGCTCCGAGCACTACACTTCTGAAGCCTTGCAGCCAGGATCCAAATTCTACAGCTCACACTCACAGCCAGCGTTCTGTTCCCGGTGCTATCCAAATGATACAAAATACCTGAGATTAAAGTCACATGCAAGAGTAGAACACTTTGTGATGGAGAAAAAAGTAGAAACAAGTTGAACTTGAATTTATCACTGGCCACCTACTAAGCCAGTACTGCCCTCTGTGTAATAAAAGAGACATGATGCCACAGAGCTCTGCCCAACAGAGAGTCAGGATGAACACCTTAGTTATAATTCAGCCACCAAGGGATATTTCCTAAGTGATAAAATTACATATATGTTCATACATGTAGATTTGCAAAAATACAAAGTTAGAAATGTCACACAAACCACTTCGAGTAACATTTTCCTCTGTAATTATATACATGTACGACCTGCAATTACCGTAAAGTGTGACAAACATGCTTGCTGGCAGTCATGGTCAAAGATAGCAGCTTACAGAAGAGCATGTATAGTATGATCTCTTTTTCTAATAATAATTAAAAAAAGAATAGTTTTGCCTAGGACAAATGCCAACAATGATATCCATTAAACTGTCAATAGTGGCTGATTAAATAATTTTTTCCTTGATGCTTATTTTTATTTGATAATTTTTTTAACCAGAAACATGAATAGCTTTGCAATGAGGAAAATAAGCTGTAAATTAATCTTAATATGTAAAAAAAAAAGTAAGAGTCAGCCAACAAAACCTATTTGCTTTGCAACACGAGTAAGCTCAGAGCCCCCTTTTCTGCAGCAAATTCCCAAGGCATGAGCTGCTGAGGTACCCAGTGTGTCCTAACTATGAAGGTTCTAAACATGGGCAGATTTCCCTTTCTTCCGGTGTTTTTCAGCCCAATCCAAGGGAAAAAGAAGGAGCTAGCTGCCCAGTGACCTCTGCACTGGAAATCACTGTCAGGTTCAAATGAATTCACATGGCTTACCCATGTTCCTCCGCTTCCAGTAACCCTGCCAAAGGTCAACCTATGGCCTACATCCATGCCAATATGACGTGAGGAAGCCATTGTAACCCCCTGGAAAAAATACAATTCACAACTGTGCACCAGAAAAACAACCACCCAGCGAGGGGGGGAATTCAATAGCATTAGGATTGCTCAACAAACCAACAAAAGCCAGGAAATTCAAAGTTAAGTTTTACTCTCCCTCCTTAACGCCACACCATTGTGAAAGAGAAAGAAAGGGCACAATGGCGTGCATTAGGGGTGGCAGAGTCAGCCGCGGTAGCTACACTTCCAGGCTTTATTGACTCGTGTCATAACCTTAACATTCTATAAACAAGTGGCTTGGCTTCAACACCTGGGCCCTTTAAAAGAGACATATCTTCTGCAAGCCTGGACTAGCGGAGCCCATAGCAGCTTCCAGTCTTCTGGGCGTACACAGTAAATCATGCAGGAGAGAGGAAACAGATGAAATTGTTGTTGAGATTGCAGCCCTTCTGGCCTCTTGGGAAAATAAATAATTACGACAAAGAAATACTATTTACTTCTGAGACCGGGAGAGACTTGTGAGTAAGCTGGCCTCCCAGCCAGCTCGTGGGCACCTCGCTCTCCCTCGAGTAGCTTTGCGTGTAGGGAACACGCAAAGGAGATGGTGCTTCACGGGGCCCAACGTTGAATGCTTCTTCTCAAATGGCTCATGCCTGAATAAACTGAAGTTTTAGCCAACTCAAAAACAGTTGTAGAAGTTTAAAAAATAAGCGTAACTTATTAGCAGGCATAAAACCTGTACCTTTATTCAATTTTTAAAAATATCCTGGTAGTAAAAAAAAAAAAAAAGCATTATAAATGGAGTTAAATGAATGAGTCCAAACATATTTATTTTTGTGGCTTGGCTTGAGCAAGACTGTAAGGTAGAACAGGCTCTGCAGAGAGCCTAGGCACAAGATACAATTCCTTCTTGAGGAGAAAATTCCAGAAGATACAGGGCAGCTTTAGTAAGGACTTTATCTTCCCCCCCTGGGGTGGGGGGCACTGGACACTGGAACGAAAGATCTGCAATCTTGAAGACTTTAGGATTATTAGCTGCTTCATCCTCAGTCAATCTCGGAATTATTTTAGAATCAGGGGTCTTTGCGGTGGAGAGAGCAGCTCAGTTGGATGGAAACCATTTCCTATCATTTTATCTTTGGGATCTGCACTTTAGGAAGTGCCACAGATCAGACCTGGTGTAAATAACATGGCCATGACCCTGGGCTAAGTGGATATGGCAATGCACTGGGGTCATCTTTCAAAGGGATTTAGATGTTTTCTTTCCCTGTGATGCATTAAATTGGTGAATAATAATGGGTTTGTCATGGTAAGCCCATCATTGCATTTTCAGAGTAAACATCGCACCATTTGCATGCAGTTGGAAAAAAAAAAAACAGTCACAGGAAATATGGATCCTTTGTGTGCTCCAAAGGAAAAGGAACTGGGTTGGGCAAACAGACTCTGCAATAGCAGCCAAGCTATCAGGAATGCCAGGAGCCAAGGAAGGGCTCCAACAAAAAAGGTCCCATCAGACCCCCATTTCTCCATTTCACCTCTGAGCTCAGCCTCAACATCCTTCACTCATAAGACGGATGAAAAAGGTCTACACTTCCCCCTCCTCTGCAAGTGGAGTCCGAAGCACCACCCATGCCTGCTGTCACCGTCAGTTTTCTAACTGTGACGATACACGTTCTCGAACGTTTCTGTGCCGCCTAATAAATCAAAGGCATCTCTGGTAGGTGCAGAAACCAAATTGTGTGTTCTAAATCGGAACCAGAAAACCAAGGTGGAGAAGGACACAAACATTCGGCTGTGGAGTAGATGATCGATCTGTTTCTGAGGTGTTTTCCAGCAGCAAGCTCCATCGACACTGCGTTCAGATAGGCTCCCCTTCCTTTCTGCCCAGAAATCACATGCATTTGGTTTCTTCAAAGTAGGAAGGATGGCCAGAAAAGGAGAGTCCATCAGCATGGAAGGCAGTTGCCTTACCTTTCTTACACTCACAATTTGATTGATCAACCATAGTCTACAGAGGCTTGATAGTGTCAAAGGATTTTGAACTCAATTAGACTGAAGCCATTGATTGTTACAGTCCCTAAATCCATTGATATACACTTCCAGTCAATTATTTGATTTGAGACATAACACAATCTTGTACATTCACATATACTACCTAATAAAGGTTTTGTTTGCTCGTTTGTTTTGCTTTGTTTTTTGTTTTTTTTTTTTTTTGTTTTTTTACATTTTCTAAAAGGCTACAGGAGAGGAACACTTGAGAGCCAGAAAATATGAGTCCCAAACACTTAGAGTTCTTCTGTTCTTCTGATGCCCTTTTGAGCTGGTCTCTGTCTTCTCAGGCTCTGAGAAAAGTCACTATGTAATTTTGAGTCCCCTGTACATACCTGATAATAACCCTGACAGAGTTAGAAATGGTTCTCCTTCTCTGGCCGTAGAGGTGTCAAATGGTGGACATTAAGGTCACCCTTCTCCCCAGCAAGGGAGCTAGGTCTCAAGGTCAAGTCCCCTGACAGAAGTCCCATGTTCATGATCATGTGCCACTCCTTCTGTGCCACAAATCCCTTCATCCATATAGACATCCCTCCTCCCCCTGAAAGCTAGATGTTCCGAGGTTGTAGTGTCCATATTGTGGATAAGGAAGGACTTAGTTTGTGCAGTGTGTCCATTTCTGTTCACAGGGGACAGCCATGGAACCTTTGACTCCCTAATCCCAGAGGGCCTCCACGTCAGGATTTCATCCCTTCTGCTTCTCCTGCCACCACCTCATTTCCCACCTGCATAAGGCAATGCTCTCCATCGCTTCCCCCTACTTCTCCCTCCTTTCCACTCCAGTCTGCTCTTATCCAGACAGTTCCTTTGAAACCCAAGCCCAACTATGTCACCACAGTGCTCAAAACTCTCCAGATTAGCCATCAAATCAAAACCAAATGAGATACCACTTTACACCCAGGGGGGATGGCTACAATCAAAAAACCCAGACATCACACATGTTGATCAGGCTGTGGAGAAATTGGACTCTTCAGACGCTTCTGGGGGTGTGAACTGTGCAGCCGCCCAGGAAGGTCCTCAAACTTCTTCCTTTCTGCTTCTCGCCTAAGGATGGAGTTTGTGGCTGGACTGCCTGCCCAGGAGCCCTCCAACCACAAACCTGGGAGGTTTTGACTCAAAAGCCAACACCTGAGTGGGAAAGAGAAGTGAAAACATAAGATTATTCACCATCCTGCTAGATGGTTCAGTGGGTAAAGAAAAGTAAGTGTTTGTCCTGGTGACCTGAGTTCAATCCCTGGCACCCTCAGTGGAAGGAGAGAGCTCATTTCAGGAAGCTGTATTTGACTCCCACAAGTGCTCCCAAATATACTAAAAGCCACTGAATTATATACCTTATTAGTCGAATTCTATGGCCTGTGGCTCCTACCAGTTAAGCTATTATTTAACGGCATGTAGGAACTGATTCTCACAAGTGTTCCCTAAAATCCACACACACACACACACACACACACACACACACACACACACACACAAGAGAATAAATGGAAAAACAAATAACAGTCTTGCAAAGTTCTAAATCCTGGTCTTCTCTGAACATATGAAAGAAAAACAAGTGGTAACTCAAAAAGGCTGTCATCACCACCTGATAGCCACAGCTCTGGATGCATGCTGCCACACGCTCAGCGGCAGAACCAAGCGCATCAAATACGAATGCAATGCACTTCCTGGTGTGGGTGTTGGCTCAGCGGCATGGTTAACTATGGGACCTCAAACAAGCTGCTTGTATATTTAGAGCCTCAGTTTCCCCGTCTATGACAGAGAGCTCCTGGCAGCACTACCTCCCTCAAAGGACTACTGTGAAGAGGAAATGAGACACCAATGAAAACATCATCAAATTACCAACAGCAACACTAAAGGGTACAGAGAGGGAGGGGCCAGACCAGCGTAGACAAGGCCCTGGGTCCGAGTCCCAGCACCAAAACAAAGTGACTTCTGCAGACCTGGGAATGAGGTGGCCCGTTTGTTAGGATGCAAGGGAGGCTGTAGTTACCATGGTTTCTGGAATTAGACTGTCTGGGGTCCTGATCCTGAAGAGCCGCTCCCTACTTTTAGGATTGTGGATGAGTTACTTCTCATTAGCTTCGTGTTTTAATTCTTACCGTTCAGTGGGAAAACTAAAAGCGTCTGTGCTGTGAGGTTGTAGCAAGAGTCCATGAGAAGTGCTGGCATGTTAGATGTCTTCAGTAGACAGTTTACCTGCACTCATGGTGAATGTTTTTCAAGAGCTTCAGAGAGCGGTGCACCCACACTACAATGCCCTGCGCACAATCCCTTGGCTTCTCACAACTGTTTCCTGAAGCCTGTCACTGAAATTAAAGCCACTTTCCCTTCCCATTGCTGGCATGGGTGCCTTGTACAGGACCTTAGAGAGCTCTCTAGGAAGGCAGTCTATATAGCAGTCTATATAGCAAGCCTTTGGGGATGGATAGTCCACTAAAAAGCCAACCATTCGGCAAGTGGTATCCCTCCATAAGCTGGTGTGGAGATCTGAAGAGTATTCCTGTCTGTCCAGATTCAGCAAGACACCAGAGTCATGTGATAACTCCTGGAAGAGAAGGAAACCAACAGGCAAGCATCTTCAGGAAACTGCATTTGGTCTCAGGTGAACAACACACCAGCTGCCTCTTACTCCCCTCACACTGTTTGTTCATTTCTAGTGATTCTCAGACTTTGGTGTGCATCAAAAAGACCCAGGAAGTTTGCAAGAACACCAGTGCATTGGTCCTACCTCGAGTTTCTTACGCTGTAGGTGTAGGATGGAACTCCAGTCCATGGATTTCGGTCAGTTTCCCTAATGAGGTGACTCTGCTCGGCTGAGGACATATCCTACCTAAGGAAGGGCTGTTTGGAAAAGCACAACCGTCTTTCAGGCTGCCGTCCCCTTTAAAAGAACGGCAGTCAAGCCCTCCCGATGCTCACAGGAAAGTTCCTTAGGGTGGACCCTCAGAGAGGCCCTGAGTCAGGAGCTGATGGCTTGCAGCTGCCCTGATGAAACATCCTATAATCAGAGGCCGCTCTTCTCCCGAAGACCGCCCTTAGCACAGAGGGTTCCCAGCCCAGCTGCTTGCTCCCAGTGTCCTCAGCTCCCTCACCCCACCCAGCCCCCCCCCTCTACCGATTTCCCTAATACTGCAAGGAGCCAGTGGGCGTGGTGAGGACCTGAATCGTCTTGGTGGACTTCCACCGTAGCTCGTAGCTCGATGTAGGCTTTCCTCCCAGAACCAGCTTCCACTGTCTTGAGGGGAACGGCTGGAGGTTTTGTTGCCATGGCAACCAGTCCTCTCTCTCTCTCTCTCTCTCTCTCTCTTTCTCTCTCTCTCTCCCTCTCCAAGGGGAATCCTGGTGTGTGATTTGATGGGTGGGCTACACCATTTCCCAAATAACAACTCTTTTCCCAGGAAGAAGCCCTCCTTTTTGCAGTAGGGTTCTCCCCCTACCCAAGGATCTCATTTTACATGGCAAACAAGTGTGAATTCCCTTATCAAATGGAGCTTGTACGAGCCAGATGTGGAGGACAGTCAGCCTTCACCCACAAAGGGACGCTGACAACAGCAATTTTGCCTCCACCCAATTGCACCCAAAGTCCTGCTGGAGGATGTGGGGGTGGGGGTGGGAGGACTTCCTGGAGATAGGAGGAGGGGTACTGAGGCCACACACTAATGTGTGTGTGTGTGTGTGTGTGTGTGTGTGTGTGTGTGTTTAAGTTGGGGCTGCTTTTTCTTCCTACTGATGGTGATATAAATTCTATGATCAAAAGCTGAAGACTTGGGGTGCTAGGCACACGCCTCACCTCCGCCTGTCATAAAATAGCTGGAATGCCCTTTAAAATTAGAATGCTGCTACAGGGTAGTGTGTTGCTATTTCGCCACAAATGTACCTTTGTGGTACTTTTTCTTTCTTTTTTTTTTTTTTTTTTTTCCTGTCATCTATTTTAAGAACTTGAATCGAGTTACACATAAAAGAACTAGATCCAGGATGTTTGGGGGGGGAAATTAACAGATGATATTTAGCAAACATTTTGATGGGTCATAAGGAAACATCTGCAGAGAATCTGAGTTGGCGCTGGCAAAGGCAGCTGCTTTCCGTTACAGCGCTGGGCTGAGCCGCCTAGCTCGATGGGACGCAGTTCAAGGAGCCTCCAGCAGGGGGCACCCCTTTTGCAGTAAACTCCTTGGCCTTTATCGCTTCGCTCTTCACCAGCCAACCCTACACATAATTGGCGTTTTGATTTCTCTAAGCCTCTGCATCTTTCTTCAAAGCGGACACTCCCCTACGAGAAATCTTCCTCCCATCTCTAATGAAAATGAACATTTTGATGGGAAGGGGCTGTTGCGGCAAGGATTAAAAGCAAAATCTAAAGAAGAAGAAAAAGAAGAAGAAGAAAAAGAAGAATTAAATGTAGACTGTGAAGAAGGTCTTGCCTACTTTCATGGCCGACTAAAAGGGTGCAAGGAATTCTTAGAGCGTCTCATAAAAGGCTGAAGCGGCCGAGCTCATGGGCGTGTGCATGGGTGTCGGCCTAAAATTGGCCCTCTGTTGCTTAACTTTTCAAGGGTGACCAGTGTTCCTGGACAGTGCCGCTATGTGTGGAAAGGACCTCATTTTCCCCAGCCTGTGAATAAATAATTACAGCAAGTAGCCCACTCATTATCCAGAACAATCAGCCCGATTTTATACGGTCTTAGACCGTCTTGAACACCAGTAATTCAGGAAAAGACAGAAAAGGGCTCTCAAACCCAGAATCAGTAACACGAGGCTCAGGAAGGCTTTGTTGTGACCTCTTGCCTCAGCCTCCCCAAGACTGGGATTACCGGCTGATACAACACATCTAACTAAATACTTTAAATAGCTTATGGGATTTTTTTTCCAAATACAATTAGACAGTTTAGCTCATTGCATTTAGTTCAGTAGGCACATTTAGGCAGCATTCTCATTTTAAATTTGTTACGGACTTTGTCATTTGACAGATGGGAATTTCTTTTCTTTCTTTCTTTCTTTTTCTTTTTTTTTTTTTTTTGTGACTATTTTCTTGCTGGAGTTGGTGATTGCATAGCCAGCGTCACTCTATACTACTCTCAGGAACATTTGAAAAGCTAATTAAATTATTCATCCAATCTCATAAACCCTGAGTAGTTTCTGTCACTGTCCTGGGCACTCTGGAAATGTTAAGTCCTCTGAGCTTTAGCAGGGGCACTCTCTGTCACACAGTGAGAAACTGAGGCAGAGTCAATTTACACCCAGAAAGTCTGAAGCCTAAATCCAAATGCTTCACCATGATGTGTTCTCTCTCTCTCTCTCTCTCTCTCTCTCTATATATATATATATATATATATATATATATGTCTGTGTCTCTGTCTCTTTCTCCGTCTGTGTGTGTGTGTGTGTGTGTGTGCATACTAGTAATCATAGTCGTATCCAAATTCAGTAGTCTACGGCTATCTTAAATATCTCTGGTACATATTAGATGCTCAACAAAAATAAGTAGTGACAAGAGATTGCCGGGTGGGTATATACTGACTCTCAGGAGCCGTTTATAGAGGCGGAGAGCAGCTATTTACACAGCATCAAGCATTTCCAGCCCTTTTGATGACCACCTTCGAACCTTGCTGAGCCAGCTTCCTCATGCTCAGTGTGCTTCTCCATCTTGGGATAGTTCTAGTAGAATCTCCACTGCAGGGGTTCAGTCCGGATGAGGTCTATGAGAGGTTAGCTGTAGGCACCAGTTTTTTTAAACACTATTATTTAGGGGTTCCTTAAAGCCTACACCTCTCTTCCAACCCCCTAACGCCAAAAAAGCTGGAAGGGAAAGGGGACATAGACCTCTTTACTTCTTCCGTCTGGGTAGGGTCATAGGATTCTGTGGGGAGCAACGCCAATATCGATTGTCAGGGAATCCAGAAGTCCGGGTGAGCAGCAAACCAGCAAATGCAGCAAGCAGTCCTCCGCCCTGCCCCACCCACCTCCGCCAAGCTGCTGTGCAGTCTCCCTCTGGGCTACCATACCTATAAACCTCCAAGTCCTCAGAATTCCGCTAACTCCAGCTGGCAAGGACCACGCCCCTACAGGAGGCAATTATCAGCTGTGTACAAAATAAAATCCCACACTTGGGATTATAACAAAAACGTGTTTACATAACATAGCTGAGTCTTTCTTTAAAGAAACCAAACTTCCGTTACAGTCACCTCTGTCTGGACCAGGTTGGGAGATGCTGACTCTTTCTTCATTTTCATTTAGACTCATTTTACATAGACTCTTAGTCAGCAACGCCCTAAAAGTGAAATCTTCTGAACTGCTCCCCCAAAGAGGTCAACCAAGAAGCAAGGAAAGATGGCTGGAGAGATGGCTCAGTGGTTAACAGCACTGGCTGTTCTCCCAGATAATCCAGGTTCAATTCCCATTTACCCACATGGCAGCTCACAGCTGTCTGTAACTCCAGTTCCAGAGGACCTGACGCCCACACACACACACACACACACACACAAGCAGGCAGAACACCAATGTACATCAAATAAAAATAAATAAATAAATTTTTTAAAAGAAGAAGCAAGTTCAACTCTTTTTGGAGATGCTCAGAAGCATTTGGTAATCAATATTGATGGGGGGGAGTGAAAGGAAAACAAAGTGCACATTAGAAAATCGGCTACGGACTAAAACTTGCAAGGTTTACAGAGCTTCAAGTTCGATATTCCACCTCTAGAGCCAGCAGTCTTTAATGTGTGCAAGAGAAAGCTATAAAGTCTGCCCTTGACAGGGAACAAGAAATAAGTGAGGGGAGGCCCAGATGGACCAGGCTCAAGAAAATGGGGGGATAGGTAGGCCCCTCCCTCCCCCCTTTCCCTGCCCCTCTCACACCCCAGTTCATCACATATTCCCACTATGCTCCCATCCCCCCCCTCACTTGAACCTCCTCCTGGAGCAGAGGCCGCATGGGGAAAGGCTGCCAGGTTAATTCAGACAATGACCACGGTTGGTCACTCACTCCCCAAGGTGGGCACCATTTCCTCAGACCACCACAAATCCGTTCCACTCAAGAGTTGTTTCCTTGGGATTCTCGTGGTCATGTAGTGAAGTTTAAAGTGAGACTTCAGCAGCCTGCGCATGCGAATGCGTGCGCATACACACTTCTTCATGAGCTTCTTCTCACTCCAACAGAACTTTACATTAAGGAGAGCCACAGTATTCCAAAATACCCGAGTGAAAAACTAGAGCTTGGTGGCATTAGAAATTTGAGGAGTTCCAGAATTCTCTAATGACCTCCCAACAGTCCCAGAGACTGTTCCCTGATAGGTGGCCTTATATTTGTACATCTTGGAGTCTCTCAAAAGACAGCTGAAGGTCTTTTATCAAAATGATTGAGAGATAAATCTCAGAGGATTTATTATACGACCCAAGTCTTCACATTCGGAGCTGTGTGTGTACACTGAGCTAAGGGCCACAGAGGATGAGGCAGGTCTTGGTTTTTGCCTTCAAGAAACTCTTGATCTGTGGAGAAGGAGAATCAGGAGTCTACCCTCCACACGTCATGCAGAACATGCTAAGGACACTGTGGAGGCTTCATAAGCCAGATGAGGGTGTCCTGGGTGAAGCTGTGTGAACCTCTGAGTCCTGTTTACCCGGGGGATCAGAAGAAAGAGAGGGCAGGAGATGGCTCTCGGCGTCTTGTTGATCTCTTCCAAATGGGACTCTTCACTGCATCAAAACTTGGAAGCAAAATGGATGAAGGAAACGTCAAGAGCCAAGCTCTATTGATGGGAAAACTATAATAGGTGCAAGGGGCCACACGAAAGAACTGATTCTAGCTTCCAGGTGTGAGAAAACAGCTGGGGTAGAAGTTTGGGAGTAATACCACATCAGAATCTGGAAACCTCATTCTGGTCATGGACAGAAGCTTTCTGGGAGCTGGGGTAAACAGACCATTGCCTGGGCTCACTAGGCCTCTCTATGTCCAACAGCAGCACCTGCTTTCCATGAAAAAGGGCCCTCACAACCCACGCTTGCAGATTAAGCAGGGCCACATGTTATTTTCGGCAGCTCTTGAGGACAGAAAAAGTGACATCCTTATTCCTTCTCCTGGAATTAGGACTGCATGTAGGCTCTTGGCAGACCTGACCAAGCCCAGGCCACTAGCAGTCTTGAAGCTTCCATGTTCACCCTGTTGGAACCACCAACACCATCAAACCCCAGAGCAGCTTTTTGGGGGGTATAAGAATCCAAACAGGAAGAGGAGATGAACATCAAACCACAAGGGAATGGGACCAACCTCCACCAGATGGACTCCAACATACCTGCTCACTAACGGTGGCCACACCAGAGCCTCAAAGAACATGAACAGAGGAACCAGCTAACTGAAGCCAGTGCAGACCACCAAACCAAGAACCGGATGGTGCTTATTGCCTTACACTGCTCTACTTTGGCCCGTTAGTGAATCGACCGTAGATAGGGGGTTCTTTTTCCTCCGAAGTTCTTAAAGCCTGGAGCTGGGACAAGCCACTTAGAATTGCTGAGGTGAATGCTGTCTGAAGGGCACACGTGCTCTCGAGTCCTGTAGAGGAAAGGTTTCTGCTGGGCTCATCGGAGCATCCTGGCTTCCACCAGTTAGGATGCCTGGCTCTACCTTACAAGCTAACCATAAATGCACTGCCCTGATTGATGGGACGTCAATGTTAATTAATAATTCAGAGTATGGTCAGACTTTTTTCACATGTAATCACAACTTTAAATCTTAAGAATGCTCCTGGAGATAGCTAAGAGGGTGCTCACCCTTCAAATTATGTTTTTATTTTCACACACACACAAAAAGTTACCTAATGGTTCCTCAGAAAGTAAAGGAAAAGGTCAGGATTGGCCACAGATGCCATATTCCTCTTAATTGCAGAATACCAGTCCTCTGGAATGTATCTTTCATGCGACCAGACCCCAATGTGGGGACAGACAAACAAAAAGACAAACCAAGTGGGTATTTGAAGCCTCTGGAATTGGCCTCTTGGATCCCAGATGGTATGGAGTGGGGGAAGGGTACGGAAGGAGGGCTCTGGAGCCAGGCTGATGTTATGAAATTCACAGCATTGGAATTCCAGAGTGCACATCAAAAGGGAGAGAGCCTTGTTGCCACACACTTGAACTCATTCTGAACCTGCAGGAATTCTCTGTAGTGCTCTACCACGCCTTATTTTCGGTCCCATAAATCTAACGTTAAGTTCCTCTCTCTCGCTCTCTCTTTTTTCCTGTCACCACATCATACCCACATGGCTAGATAGATTTTTATCAAATTGAGTGGATATGTTTGGGATGTCCTTACTTGAAAGAACTGAAAACAAGCAGCAGCAAGGCTCGCAGGCCTGTGAGTCACGTCAAGGAGATGAAAGTGCAGG
Organism: Meriones unguiculatus; assembly: GCF_030254825.1. Classification (NCBI taxonomy): domain Eukaryota; kingdom Metazoa; phylum Chordata; class Mammalia; order Rodentia; family Muridae; genus Meriones; species Meriones unguiculatus. The sequence continues at coordinate 117,604,830 of NC_083356.1, forward strand.
CCGAGAGGTAGCCAGAAGACACTGGGAGCCAAGTGTAAGTCCTGCCAGGCCTCACTGTGGGCTTAGGTCTAGACGGAACCTCTCCCCAGGAAGTGTCATCTGTTAGCCCTTCAGCGTCCACAGCAGCGGGGATTTGTTTAGTTAACATGGGCCCAGGCATCTTACCAGCAACTGGGGGAGGCAGCATACAAGCAATACCTCAGACAGTGTTCCTCCGGCCCAGGGTACTATTTAGAAACAAAGCTTTGCTCTAACCTTACCTTTTGGAGATGACAATGCTGGTCAGGGCTCCCAACAGAGATCCGAGAAAACACAGACTTATTTCTGGTGGGGTGTTCTTGACTTGGGCATTCAAAGGCATACTCACCTGATGGCACCCCCATGGGCATTTAATAAGCAGCAGCTGAATAAATGCGAAAATGAATGAATGATTGAGCAGATGGTGGGTGGATGGATGGGCGGGTGGACACACTGTCCGTCTGAGGTGCTTTGACGGGCAGCCGTACCCTTCACAGAAGGCTGAACTTGTTAGCTGCTCTTCACGAGGAATGGCATTTTTACTTCCATTATTTAAAGCGGTGTTGAATATTTTCAGACTGTATTTAAGGATTCAAAAATACAAAACCGCAGCTCTGAAAGGCAGGGATTACACCACTCCTGTAATGCTCTTCAGAACTGTTTACCTTGTGTTTAATATTGGCAATGCCACTGTTCCTGCAATGAATTGACAAACAGTTCAATACACCTCATTTAGAACCATTATGGGGCATTTCATCAAAGATCCGGTTATGAATGTCTCCAAAGAAGGGATCAATGGGGTTTTTATTATGGTTGGGAGAGATTTCTTTAAGACAAGGTGACTAAAATAAAGAGTGACCAGGACAAAGGGCACGTTGCATTTTATTCCACTGAAAGTAAGCATATTTTTATTTTTACAGGAGTCTCTTCCCACATATATTATCCATGTAATTGTTTATGTTTCAAAACCCACTTGATAGCAGTTTTACAAGCAGCAGAAGGATACTGTTCTCAGGAGTCTGTGCCCTGGGACTTCCTCAAAGAGAAAATGGCCTTGTAATTAGCACATTTGGTACATTAGCAATAAAGCACCCGAGGGAGGCCTGGAGCTCACCAGACTTCTTTCTCAGTGTGCCAGTGTGAGGTTCTATGGGCTCCTACGTCGCCACCAGTGGGTCAAGGGTCCCCAGAGCCGTGGTCTTAATTAAAGATCTCATGAAACACGGTGCTTTGGGTAACTTATCTGTATATTTTCTCTTTATGAAATGCACTGACTCATCTTCAGTGTGGTTCTGTGTAGACCAAGACAGTTTTATAATTTAATAAGAGAAACATTCTTAATTGGTTTTCATGGTTTTCCTTAGTTTGCATCAGCAAATCAATAATTTGTGGGAAAAGGAATACAGTTTGGAAAACTTTAATTTTATTGTGTAGCTCTATGTATGTATATTTATGCATCATCTCCCTACTTTCATACATCCTTTTTCTAAAAAAAAAAAAAATAGCTACCTGTGCATACTGTGCTTTGTAGAAGCCTCAGCAGCACGTAAGGGAAGCATGTGGGAAGAGTTCTCCTAAGACGCCAGCCGAGGTCCTTCGGGGCAAGCCAGAGACTCTAGTGCTGCATGTGGACTGTGAGAAAGACAGAGGAGGGAGCAGACACTCAGGCGATGCCGGGCCTTCCGTCCAGACCCCACTCCACCAACCCTCATCTCGCAGGATGGGGATCTGATTGGGCCGGCATGGATCTACTTTGAGACAATCAAATGTGGTCAGGACCTGGGGTGGAAATCAAAGATAGGGACAATAGGGTACCACGCTTGACCATCTCCTTCTCGTCCATTAGGCTCCGAAATTCTACCCTGTAAATATTCCCTGGGGGACTTTTCCGGTATCTACCCACAGCATTTCTATTTTTTCCAGTGTAGACTCAACAGTAGCAGCACTCCACATTTGTATAGTGCTTACAGTTTTGAATACTGATGTGCGTTATTATTAATAGCACAGATTTAGAAGAAAACAAAGCCATCGTCTGTCGAACATGTGCTAACTCCCTAACAGGGCAGTTCCACTGATGGTGCACTTACAGTGTGCCGGGCTGACCTAGGCATTTTGAGATTATGCCTTACCCTCACACCAAATTATCAGGCTCATGTTAGTGCCAAGTTAGACCATTTATCTAAGTAACAAACTTTAAGTTAAAATTATAAATCATAAAATAATTCACGTGAAAAACTTGACTCGTGCCCTCTATGTGTACTCATTTGAACTTCCCAAACCCTGGGGTAAATATCGTTCATAGTACAGACAAGAATGCCGAGAACCAAAGACGGAAAGAATGCCTTCCTGAGCCTGTGAGCATGAATCCGACCCTCGTCTCCTAGCTATCTGCAGTGCTCTTCACAGCACTAAGTCAAGAGAGCCGGGGAGAACCTATGATAAGGGTATTTCTGGTGCTGTCACAATCTTGGACAATCTCGCTTTGTACACGTGGTGTAATTACTGAAACAAACTCTTAACTGAGTTCATTTGTTTCATTTTTTTCCCCCTTTGATATGGAGGAAGAGGAAAAAAATAATTACAGCCTAAACTGTCACATGTGAGACTCTGCGGCTCAGTGACGCCCTTTCCTACCTGTAAGTCTTCAGTGAGTGCAGGGACACCAGAGCAGTGTCACCACTCCAGTGCCACCACCCCAGGGAAGCCCTGAGTCCCCACCCTTTCCCAGCCACAGGAAGGAGGAAGAGGAGAACTGAGAATAGCAGCGAGACTCGATCCAGGATCTGTCTATCCCGTCTCCTCACTCCAGCTTACAGCCTACTGGTCCAAATTTTGTCACATGGCCATACTCAAAAGCAAGAGAAGTGGAGAAACACTCTTGTCCTGGGATGATGTGCCGTCCCTAAACCTCGGGAGGAAATGAGTTGTTTCTGACACAAGGAAAATTCTTAGATGTTCTTTATGTGTAAGATCAGAATCTGGATATCCAAGCTGGGTGGTGGTGCTGCAGGCCTTTAAGCCAGCATTTGGGAGGCAGAGGCATGTGAATCTCTGAGTTTGAGGCCAGCCTGGTCTACAGAGCAAGGTTCTGCATAGCCAGAACTACACAGAGAAACCCTGTCTTGGAAATAAAAAATAAATAAAAAAATAAAAAAACCCTCCCAAAAAATATATCATTTTTAATCAAGGCAGATTTGGGTTTTCTAGAGCCTGAGGTGGGATAGAGAGTAAATATATTTTTCAAGTGAAATAATGCACAATTTTCTAAACTTTGAACATGTTACAAAAACAGATTGCCAGGGCCTTGCACAGATGAGCTTCGTACCAGCAAGAAGCTAGAAGTTCAAGCCTTAGTTCAGAGTTAACTAGTTTATTATTTTCCCTCTCATTCCTGCAAATGTTGACCAGAGGGAACCTACTATAATAAGATAATATAATAGCTGGGCCCATGGCAGAAGCAGTATGCCCTTATGAGAGCTAACTTTGTGTAATGTCTGGGCTAACTAGCTAGCAGGTGCCTTGCAAGCCTTTGGTGTGGGTCACTGACCAGCCAGTTTCTGCCCGGCCATGAGCAAACACACCCACAATGGTTCGTGGGGAGCAAGCGCCTACGTTTGTTTGGGTATCTGAGTTATTGTGTTGGGTCAAGCTGAGAAGGCTAGGTCTCACCCCTGAGCACTCCAACCCACAGGTCCTGATCAGGAGAATGAGCCAGCAGACAGGGCTGGATCTGCTGTGCCTCCTCCCTGGGGGGAAGATTCTGGTGAAATCTTTGTGAAATGTGCTCTGGCCTGCTCAATGTCAAGGGCCTGAGTCCAAAGAAAAATAATCTGTCATTACAATGGCCACTTAATCACTTGCCCAGAGCAAATGACAAAATATGACAGGTTCAGTTTCACTGAAAACGTAGGTTGAATGAAGGAGAGAAAGCTGGCTGTGGGTTTGCTTCCCAGGACACACTTTTCCCTCTTGGAATTTCCGAAATGTGCCATTCTTCACATGACCCCAGTGAGCGGTCATTTCATTCATTCATCCTATGACCATTTTCTGTGTTTGGCCATAGAAGCTCATACACATTCCTGACAGTAGATGGAGGGGACTCCAATAAAACAGGACACTTTAAATGAGTACCATGGAGTTCTGTCTCCCTGGCCTTCTGGGTTGGGGTGATGAGCACCCTTTAAAGAATACTTAGCACCTTTCAAAGCATGCTTAGCTGCCATCTCAAATGACACCCACCGCAAGTCCGTCTCTCCCTCCTCAGCAGGGAGACAGACGAACAGGTACCTATGGAAAGAGAACACTTAGATTTATTGTATTTTAAGCTAGACCTTTCATGTATTATGTTTCATCTAAACTTTGTTTTACAGATAAGAAAATGGAAGCTGAAAATAAAGAAGAGAAGGGGAAAACAGGAATTTCACCGAGGCTTGTGTAACAATCTTGGGATAGTGGAGACCCATGATTGTTTATCTCTGACTGCAGAGCCACAAGCTTTCCAGAGATCAGACTTATTTAGCTTTCTTGTGTCTCACAGTACAGAAGCCCTTCGATCCTGCCTTGTTAGTAAAGAATCTTTTGCTGAACTGCCAGTCTCCCTGGGCTGTTCTTCATGGGCCTCGGATTAGTAACAAGAAAACCTACCACAGCTGATTTGTCCTGACAGAGACATCCGCTGCTCAGGACGAACACTGGCTGCTTTAAATAATGATCGCTTGGCAACAACTTTGACCTTAGCCCCGTTAGAAAAAAAGGATTATGACAATTAAACACTTCAGAATACTGTGTCACCAGGGCTTTTATACACCTGTGCTCTGCACTTTCTTATGAAATAGCAGACCCCTCCCTAAAAGAAGGCAGAAGCAAGGCTCTTAAAGGTGATTTTCCCAATATCAACTTACCTCTCTGCTGAAGGGCAGGCATGTGGTTTAGTTGGGCTAGATGCTGCCAGATGGAAAGCTAATTTTATTTCACCAGAGCCTATCACTTTTTTCTTCTTCATAGAGTATGGGCAAATATTTCCTAAAGTTCCTTATTTAGCATTCTTCAAGGAGAGCCGTCTTCTATCATCCATTCTGAGCGAAAAGTTAGAAGGTGGTTTTTGGTTAGCATTAATATTGCTGACCCTTAATTCTGTGTGATCATTATGGAAATAGCATAAGATAAATACTGTGTGTGTGAGAGAGAGGGAAGGGGGTCAAGGAGAGCACTAACTATGTAGCCCAGGCTGACCTGGAACTCACAGATCTGCCTACCTCTGCCTCCCAAGTGCTGAGATTACAACATGTGTGCCACCATACCCAGATTTTGAGAATTAAAAAAAATAATAAATTGGTCATAATCCACATGTTATACACTGTTCTTGCCATGACAGTCAGTGAGCACAACTCCAGATGGACTTAGCTTTTATACATGCAGAAACTCTGCAAGTCTCTTTTGATGGTCTTCCGAGGCCCATACCTCAACCCTTGAAATGTCAAATTTTGAATCAAATACTTGAAGTAACTTATTGAAATAGTCAGAATCCAACTCATCTAAACAGTCAAAAAAAAAAAAAAAAAGAAACAAAGAAAAAGAAAAAGAAAAGAAAAGAAAAAACCCTTAGTATGCTTTGAGACAATCTTTAGGACCCTTCTAATGACACAGAGAGTTAAGAGGAGGATGAGTAGAGATTGTCCACAAAGATGTTTTGGAATGTGGAGCTGGTGGCCACTCCAAGCATGGCGGAAGAAGGTGAGCAGAGGCAGCTAGCTGGGAAGAGAGGGAAACTGTGCCAGGAACGATGTGTGGGGGAAAAATCACAACAACAACAACGACAGGTCCTATCAGCTTGCTCAAACATGAATTGAATTTTTTACTCTCAACTCTAATATATTTTAATACTTTCTCAAAACTGTTGAAAAGCAAAATCACCCTACCTCTCTTAAGCTTGAATCTTCTTTAGTTGACTCTTTAGCAGCACAGAGTTTACGAATCAGTGGCAAACACTGTGGCATCAAGGAGCAAAGTCACAAACCCAAGTTCAGGGCTCTAGAAAAGTCCAGAAGTGACGCCAATCCTTCAGAGTCGCCAACCTTGGCACCATTGACATCCTAGAGCAGGTAGGGTTTTTTTTTGGAGGGTGGGTGGGGGAGAATCAGTCCTTCAATGTGGATTATTATCATTTTAAAAAATAAACATCAGGTTGGAGAAATGCAGGTGAGATCGCTTGCTGTCAAGCCTGATGACCCAAGTTAAATTCCTGGAACTCACACAGTAGAAAACTCCAGCAAGTTCTCCTCTGACCACCAAACACACACCAGTGGCACGGACACACACACTCAAGTACACACACATATGCGCACATAAATAAGTAAATGTTTTTTTAAAAATTGAAAAATAAGTGTCTATTTCATTCCAAGTCTGGTATAATGAAAACGGTGATTCCATGATGGTCTCCACTTCGTCTTTGTATGAGAACAATGTGTGAAGTGTGTGGTGTTAAGCAGCGTCCATATCTCTACCCTCGATGCCAACGTCACATCCCCTACGTGTAGCGACCAGGTACATTTCCAGGTTTGTCAAAGGTCCTGTCTTAGTTACTGTTCTATTGCTCTGGAGAGACACCATCACCAAGGCAACTCTTATAAAAGGAAGCACTTAACTGGCGGTCTCCTTACGGCTTCAGCAGGTTAGTCCATGGCCGTCATGATGGGGAGTGTGGTGGCAGGCAGGTGTGGTGCTGGACACATTGCTGAGAACACTACACATTGACACATGGACAGCAGGCAGAGAGAGAAAGACATTGGACCTGGCATGGACTTTTGAGACCTCTAAGCCCACCCATAGCGACACACTTCCTCCTCCAACAAAGCCACACCTCCTAATCTTTCTCAAATAGTTCCACTAACAGAAGACAAGACATTCAAACATATGAACCTATGGGGGCCATTCTCATTCAAACCACCATACCCTCCGAAGCCAAAAGCCGACCCAGGTGAGATCCCCTACTCTGGGGCCACCGTGATTTGCCAAGTGATGACTCAACCCCAAACTAGTCCTGCCACATCTCCAAGTCTCCCTTAGGAAGACCTATTGCAGATAAGCTCATACATTGACTTGGCAGAGATTATATTGTTCTAGAAAAAACAATAGGCTTGAGCAGGGGCAGACTCATGTTTAAGTCATGGCTGTGCCAACTCATTTATCTGGGGCCCTCAGACGATATTATTAATTTCCCCACATCTCATTTTTCTCAATTGTGAATGGAAATGACTGCAGTAGTAGACCTGCAGTCTACAAGAGCCTGACACAATGCCTGGCGCATCACAAGAGAACAACGTTGATTATGAAACCAGAACTACTGGGAAAGAAGAATGCTTTGCCAATGGGCACACAGGGGAACCGAAATGTGGAGCTGGGAAACTCAGGCTTGCACAAGCCAGCATCTTCTGGAGACCTTCATGACAAGCTTTGCCAGGGAATAGCCGGCCTCCCCAGAGGATCAGGAGTGTCTGGATTCTAGCTCTGCACAAAGCTAAACCTTGAGAAAGACAACCAGATGGCTGGGATCCAACCAGAAATCCAGAGCAGTGTGAATCAGACTTTGAGTCAGTGCTAAGTGCGTTTGTTAGAGTTGGAAAAGGAGCTGGGAAGCAAGGAACTCCCCTGTCCCCCAAGGAACTCTCCTGTCCTCCATTCCAGGGATCTGACTTCTCTAATCAATCTTTTGAAAACAGAAGTTTCTTTCTTCTGGATTCTCTTGATGATGCTAATGCTTTAAGAAATGAAACAGGATTTTTGTTTTGTTTGGGGGGAGGGTCTTATGAATTATCTTCCATGGAAATGCATCTTGAAAAGCTTTGGCAGTACCTCAGATATGATCTCATTTAGAAATAGGGTCTTTCTACAAAAGGGGGCTGGAGAGCTGGTAAAGAGTGTGCTACATAAGCATGAAAGTGTCAGTTCAATCCCAGCCCCCACAGAAAAGCCAAGCACCGTATGTCTGTAACCCCAACACCAGGGAGGTGAAAGAGCATGGCTGGAGCTCCCTTGCCAGTCAAGCCTGAACAGCAAGTGCCAGATTCATTGAGAAATACTGTCTTTAAAAATAAAGTGAAACATAATTGGGGAAGACACCTGATATTGACCTCTGGTGTACACACACACATGCATACACACACACACACACACACACATCATGTACACAAACACACACACACAACAAAAACAAAAATGAAGAAAGGAGAAAAGAAGAAACAAAAGGAGGGGAATAGGCAAAAAATATAGGGTCTTTGCAGATATTGTCCAGATGGAAAATTTGAAGTCCTAATCCAATATGACTGGTTTTATTTATGTATTTATTTATTTTGTAAAAGAGGAACTTGAAGTTTGCCTAACTTTTTGAGGGAAGATTATGTGAAGGTGCTAAGAGAGAAAGCTGTTACTTTTCTATTGCTGTACTGAAGCAGCGTGGCCAAGGCAAAAAGGAAGGGTTTGTTTGGGGCTTACAGTTCCAGAGGGACAGGCGTCTGTCACCAGCCTGGAAGTGTGGCAGCTGGCAGGCACAGCACTGGACCAGCAACTGGGAGCGCATGTCAGGATCCGCAAATAGGAAGAAGAGAGCATGCTGGGAAACCTCAAAGCCCTCCCAAACAGTTCTGCCTGCTGGGGACCAAGAATTCAAACATATGAGCCTTTGGGGTCGGGGTTGGGGGGAGGACCTTTCTCATTCTAACCATCACACTGTGTGTTTACTGAGGATCAACGCAAGCCAAGAAACGGCAAAATTTCCCAACAAACAGCCAGAGGCTAGGAAGAGATAAGGAAGAATTCCCCTACAGATTTTAGACTGAAGACGGCTCTACCAGCACCTCCATTTTGGACTTTCCTTGACAAGTGTAAATTAATAAGCTTGTGTTTGCTTTGAAGCAAGAGTTTTGAGGTGCTTGGTTAAACCAGCCATTGAGCATTACTGCAATGCCCAGTGACAGACATGTTTTACTAAATCTGTGAGACATAACCACCAAAACTGACATCTGAAGTGATTTTATGGAAATGTGATAAATATTATAATGAGATCAATTCTATAAATGGCCAAAGAACATATTAGAAATGGCATATCAACATATGAGTGTTGTAATATAAAATGTTCCTGTGATGATTTGTTATCAATATTAGCACACATACTTATTTATTTATTTCCTACTTTAAATGGTATCTACTTTCGGCCTTTTATTTCTTAGACTACGTTAGTAGTGTTTGCACAGGTGAGCAGTGTAGAGATATTACCTTTAGAACAAAGTAGCTATGGTTAACTCTGCACCTCAGAACCAGCTTTTGTTTCCTTTAGTCCAATTGGTGCTGCAAGTCAGGCTTGGTGGAGCTTGGGAAGGCGTATCATAATAAAATGCCCCTGTTAAAAGTCCCAAATACAGGACCCTGGCAACTGAATGGTAGTTTCAGTTGAAGAAGATCCGTATGCAGCAAGATAAAAGAATGCTTGTCAGCTCGGTGAGACAAAGGCTGTGGCTTTGGGGTCCACCTCATAAATGCCCCTGGAAGGAATTTGCCCCAGGCCATACCGGAAGCTGCCCCATCAGGACAGTGGCACAGTGGAGATAGCAGAAAAAGGGCTCTCCTAGATACCCTGGACCCTACGTGACTTGGACCAGACGCAGATTCCTGGATGCCCCTCCAGGCAGGCACGGACGAGAGCTGAGCCGAGAGGTAGCCCTGGAGTGAGGGTCAGAATCAAAGGATGAGGCTGGCGCCCAACAGAGCCTGTAGTACAAACTCAAAGGTCTATAGCACCAGCGTCAGTCAGAGTGAGGGACACTAAACGAGCAGGGTGACCGCTAGCCTTTGCCATGCTTCCCACAGACGACCTCAGCAGACAGCCTCTGGCTCAGGAGCCAGCCTCAGACAGCACAGCATTGGTCCCGCCCTCCCAAGAAGCCGGAAGTGGAACAGTTTTACGACAGGAGCCAACAGCATGAATCCCAAGCTAACCCCAAAACGACTCGCAGCCTACCGGGATCTATGAGAGGAGCATAAGCAAACAGAAATCAGAAACCAGCTCTCTGTCTCAACACCGATTAACTGATAGAAGCATCCATTAACTGAACACAACAAAGCAAGCATTCGGTTAGCAAAGACTCCTGGTTCCCAAGCAGGAGTTCCGCACTGCTGAGGTGCAACTTGATCCATGAGGAAAAGAGCTAAGTCTAGTTTTATAAATTCAAAAATCTATACTCCTTTAAAAAAAAAATAACTGAGTGTTTTAATGTGGTTATATAGGCAAAGGTTAAAAAGTAGCATTCCAAAGTGAAAATAATTTAATTCCCTAAATTTTGCTTTGTATTTAAAGAACAAAAACAGCATACTTTGGAGTCCTGGCCTTCAAGTAGGCTCTACAGCTATCACACAGCAGCAGCAGCTTTACAAGGGACACATCCCACACTGTGAGCAAAGGAGCTCCTCTCCAGGCAAGGTCCACCACCCGTTCAAAACAGTCATTGAAGTTAGAGGCAAAAAGCCATTCCCTTTTAGCCTTTATTGCATACAGTTTTCTAGAATGATAAAGAGTAAAAGAGAGATATGTAGCCTGGCAGTGATGCGACATGCCTTTAATCCGGATCTCTGTGAGTTCAAGGCCAGCCTGGTCTACAGAGAGAGTTCAGGATGGCCAAGGCTACACAGAGAATCCCTGTCAAGAAAGAAAGAACGAAAGAAAGAAAGAAAGAAAGAAAGAAAGAAAGAAAGAAAGGAAGGAAGGAAGGAAGGAAGGAAGGAAGGAAGGAAGGAAGGAAAGAAGGAAAGAAGGAAAGAAGGAAAGAAAGAGAAAGAAGGAAGGAAGGAAAGAAAGGGAAAGAAAGAAGGGAAAGAAAGAAAAGGAAAGGAAAGAAAAGAAAAAGAAAAGGAAAGAAAAGAAAAGGAAAAGAAAGATGGCTGAGGAACTCTCCCCACCTCACTCAGTCATGGTCTATGCGTACTCCACAGCCCTTGGCTGAGAATAGGACCAGTTTGACAATGGGAGACACCCAGGGCATAGCAGTTTGGAGGGAACAGTGACAGGAAGTTCTTTCTCTCTAGGAACACAGATTCCCTCTGTTACGCAGGTTCCAAGGGTCCACACACTGGGCCTCATTCCTTGATCTTCAAGATGCCTCTGTCTTCAGGAATTACCTCTTAAAATGTAGCATGGAAGCCATGCAGCCATGGTGATGGGAATGCCACCTTCACTCTTGATAAGCAAAACTCCCCCTCTCCCTGAATTGATCGGATACTGAAAGGCCCAAGAGGACGAGAACACAGAAGGTGCTGGAGGGCAAGCAGAACAGTACACGGGAAGAGTAGAGGAAAGAAAGCTGGGGGCAATCCCCTCCGCAAGCAGTCTGTGACTAGCCACTCTTTTAACATGGTACCTCATATTTCTCTCCTGGTAATCCTCTGAGGTTTAAACGGTTTAAGTGATTTGTTCAAGGCCATACAAAGTGCAGAGCGCTGAGTTAAAACCTAAGCCTACAGCCATTCTGGCTGTGGAAATCCATGTACTCTTTACTCCATGCATGCGGTTTCAGGTAGGCACCTGATGTTTGCTAAAAGCACTAAAACTAATTCTAAAGCATTTCTGCTTTTTTAGACTGTAGGAAGTTATCTTATGAAACAAACTGTAGAGGCTGGAAAGATGGCTCAGCAGTTGAGAGCACAGGTTGCTCTCCCAGAGGGCTAGGGTTTGTTCCCAGCACTGACAACCATCTTTGACTCCAGTTTCAGGATATCTGATGTCCTCTTCTGACCTTCTCAGGGACTACATACACATGGTGCCCAGACACACATAGACAAAACATCCAAGTACATAAAATAAATGAAAAAAATTTAAAACAAATATACCACTCTCTTGCTCTCCTCTTCCTTTTCTCCATTTCCTCTCTCCTCTTCTCTCCTCTTCTCCTCTTTTTCTCTCTTCTCTAAACTTAGAAAAAAAAGAAGTAAAACTAGATATGCACAAAGACTGTACTATAATGGTGCTTACTAAATAATCTAGCAAGAAAGTAAAGTAATAACGCGCTGGCATTTTAAAAAAATCTGTTTTAAACAAATATTCTGGTAATTATTGTTGTATAACAAACTATCCAATTATCCTATTTATTTTATTTTGTTTTTCTTCTAAAAAACTATAGGTCAGGAACCTAAGAAAGGATGAGCTGTGTCGTTCTCCTAAGAGATCTTGCAGATGTAGCGTGAGAGATAGGGTTGCAGCTGGTCACAGGCCATCCTGTGCTGGACTCCCCAAATGACTCTGGGAAATGGATGTCAGCTCACTGGTCACAGCACCTATGCCTGACCTGTTCTTCCAGTGTGAGCTCCCTCACAACAGGGAAGTTTCAGATTGCTTGACTTGCCCGGTAACTCGGAGCCCCAGCACAAGCACAACGGAGAACAAGGAAGACTCTGAACCCCGTTTTTTAGCCTAACCTTTTTAGTTCTCTGAAATCATTTGGGCCCACGTGCAGCTGGAAACAAGTCACAAATGAGCCCAGGTACTGGAAGATGGTGAAATACTGAAGCATTTACATCTACTTTTTAAGATGCCTCAGCCCTTCTAAAGAACTCACCCAATATCCTTATGCTTTTGTTAAGTACACACATGGCCAGTAGGAGAAAAAAAAAAGACATAATAAAATTTTGAGCAATTTTCTCTTGAATCTGGATACATTTTATTTTCATCTTTACCTAAAATTTTATGTAGAATTTCTATTAATTTTGTGATCACATACGCACAAATCACATGCGACATGAAATTTCTAAAGTTTGATAGGAACACTTGATATTCCTCTCCTCCGTCTCCCCCAGTCAGGCCCCTTCCCCTACATGTCTACTGTCTGAAACTCCACAGAGCATGCCACCTCACGAGTTCACCCCTGTTCAGTGTCACATTCACATCAATAAACATCAATGCCAGACGCCACAGGTTACCGGCACACCTAGCAACCCATAAGGGGCCTGGGAGCACAGCGTGGGCTGTCATGTATGCTGCATGATGTGGAAAATCCACAAGCCCATGAGGCCACAGTCACATTCCTCTGAATATGGCTTTTTCCCCCTCCCTCACAGAAAGTAAAACTGCAATAACAAAAATCTAGTAATTCAGCTTTTGAGAATGTTTCTGTGGGAAGGAGAAAAAAAAATCATATCAGTTAAGACCTATCAATAAAATAGTGGGCCAGGACTGTTACGATCCACTCTATTAGGCTGCCTTCAATGCCAGTGTCAACAGCTACAGACAGAAGGAACAGATGTCCCTCAGTTAGGGGTGGGAGTGCATGCTAAACCCAAATATTCTCAAAAGTCTCAGGGGCTAGATCTCACTAATGACCCTCACTTTTCCTTCCCTCATCCCCTAAAACACTTAAAAACTAAGGTCACCAGCTGTTGTATGGCATCAAGAACTAAAGAATTTATGGCAAGGGTCCTATTTAATTACAGCTCATGAAACTGATCCTGCGATATTGCAGACCTTATATATAAATATTATTTATATCCCCAACTCTCAGGAAGGCAAGGTCTATTTCACAGGCTTGCCAGGGGTCAGGGATCTGGCCTGATGTTAAACATGAAAGGTGTTGTATAACATAGCTAAACAGATTAAGGGCTGGTGTGCAGACACGGTTTTCTTTTCGACACAACTGTATCTCTCCTGTGGCAAAGAAGAAAAAAAACTCCATTCGGTATTCTCCTCAGAGGCCTAAGCACCTCTCTAAAAAGTGTGTACTTAATTCAGAGGGCCATGGGGAGCCATCGAAGGCTTACCGAGAAAGGAGTGCCGTGAGCTGAACTATACCTCAGGGGGTTTAAAGATGAAATTAGTAAATGAGAAAAAACAGAAATGTAAAAGTCTAGTTGTTTGAGGGGATGACACAGCAGTTCTCAACCTGTGGGTTGCTATCCCTTTGGGGGGTCAAACGACCCTTTACAGGGTTCGCCTTCGACCATCAAAACACACATATATTTACATTATGATTCATAACAGTAGCAGACTTACAGTTATGAAGTAGCAACAAAAAGGATTGTATGGCCGGAGCCCACCGAACATGAAGAACTAGGGGTTCCCAGCGTTGGGAAGGCTGAGACCCCCTGAACTAACAGAATGGGTTCTCTCCCAAACCTGGAAGGAAACAAAAAGCTAAACACTAAGGTAGGACTTGTGAAAAGAACATAATTTAAATATCTAGAAAAGCTTTAAAAGACAATAGAATTTTACACACAACTGGCAAGCATACACACTTGAAGCCTGTAGGAAACCTTGGAGTTTCTAGGCAAACACTGGTTTCCACAGCTGATCCAAAAGGAAGTAATGAATCTGAATGGGCCACAGAGAAGGACTACCTGTGCGTGACCCAGGTAGTTGGACTCGGATTGTCGGTGAAGGGTGAGGAAGAAGCAGGTGAGGCTAGTTGATAACTGAATGAAGATACTTCTTTTGGGCACGGGGAAATCAAAGGAAGGGTGTAAATCTAGGGGAAAGGCATGCACCAGTTGGAAGCATTGGCAAAGGCGTGCCCGAACAGAGACGTTCGTCCAAGTGTGGAGACATGATGGCTGCCAGTCAATGATGTCCCAGGACTAATCAGGATGGCGCCGGACTAGGCACGGAGAAAACGACCCATACTTATTCCATTGCATAGTATCTTAACTGTAGACGCTTGTGTCCCTTTACAACGTATAAAATATAGTAGTACCAGAATTCTAATATCCTCAGCATAGGTATGGAGCAGTGGCTAGTTTAAAATCCTTAGCAATAAATTCTACTGTGTCCATGCAGTAGAACATTGCTCAGGTGCAAAACAAACAAACAGAAAACCAGGTTGCTCCAATTCACACAATTAGGTGAACCTTGAGATGTCATGTTGCATGGAAGAAGTATAAAACCAAAGAGTGTAAATTATCCCATTTATGTAAAAAAGAAGAAAGGAAGGAAGAAAGAGAGAAGGAAGGAAGGAAGGAAGGAAAGAAAGAGGAAGGAAGGAAGGAAGGAAGGAAGGAAGGAAGGAAGGAAGGAAGGAAGGAAGTACAAATAGTCAAAGTAATGAAAAGCAGATTATTGGCAGGGGTAAGGGGCAGAGAGAAGAGTGTGTCGCAGAGCCAGAATACTTTGGGCCATTGGGACACTCATATCTTGACTATGGAAGTAACTTTAGAGGTATACACACCCATCTAAATACATTGACTGGAGTATATGAAATTCCTGTAATTATTTATACATTATGCCTAAAATAAGAATTAATATTTTTTAAAGAAATCTGAGACCAAAAAAATGGGCTCTAGAATCTCTGTGTTCCTTGGCTATGTTATACTTGGGTTACAAAGAACACCCAAGACACAGTGATTTACACCCATGAAGACTGAGTTCTGGTTCATGTTCAGCGTTGGCTGCTGGTCAGCTATGGCGCCATTCCATAGAAGGCCCAGTGTCCCTTCCACATACCTCACACACATGCACAGAGGCTCTTACTGAAGCATCTCAGAATTAGCAGGCAGCCAAGAACAATTAGAGACGTGAAGAGCACATTTAATAAAACGAAACGAGGCCAACGAAAACAAGCAGAAGAAGGATGTCGACGAAAACAGATATTTTAAAAAGACGGGAATGCTAACCGTGCTGCTGTACCAAGCGGCCCTGACAGAGCCTCCGGAAGGTGCTTTTCTTCTGGGAGATGTAGTTTACACTCAGTGTGTTTAAACATACTGAAAGGGGATCTGTACAATGTAAGGAAAGTTTGAGTTGAATCTGGTGATAAGCACATAGATATTAAATAACAGTAACCATCTGTTAAAAGCAAGTATAACTATAAACACCACGGAAAACAAAAATATCGGCCTGGATAAGGAGGAGTAAGAAGTTACAGGAATAGGTGAATAAACACTCACATTGTCTTGATTATTTAAACAAAGCACAAAATGGATGTAGATAAAATTACTGGAGAACCCATATCCGGGGGCTAGAGAATTTGAAGGGTGTGTTGGGGGGCAAAGTGGGAGCTGAACTTCACCTTCCAACTATAAAAGTCAGTATGATAAATAACCCCTGAGGCTAAAAGGTGGTGCCCGTATCGGTGTGGAGTTAAATAGTAAGTCGCAAGAAGACAGGAACACTTGCCCCCAAGGGAGAAGAGTGGGCAAAAGTCAATTATCACCCCTGTGGACCCCGGAGAAGAGAGAAGCTAATTCCACCTGACTGCCTGAGGAAGGGCTCCACAAACAGAACAGGGAAGGTGACAGGAAACTCCGTCATCCTCCGAGTTCTTCTCTTAGTGGAAAATACTCTCCACCCTCCGTGTGCACCTTTAAAGTCTGTGTGTGTCTGTGTACAAGGTGTGTACGAACATGTATGTGATACATGTGCATGTATGGATATGTGTTCATGAATGGGGGCATGCGTGCACATGCCGTGGACCCAACCTCAGGGTTTGGGGGTTTGGTTTGCTTTGCTTTGGTGTCCTGCCTTGTTTGGAACAGGGTCTCATATCTTCTACCGGAAGGGCAATCAGCAGGCTAGTTCTTCCCGGAGCCTGCAGGGGTTCTCCTCTCGTCTCAACCTCCCAGCTTGCCCTAGAAGTGCTAGGAGTAAATCCCACACCAGATTTACACTGGGTTCTGGACATCCGAACCCAGCTGCTCACGCTTGCCCAGCGGCGCCTTGCCCACGGCGCCACCCCTCAGCCTGTGTGAGCATTTCTTTCATCTTTTGTTTTGATCACTCATTTCATTTTGTTGGCAATGTTGAGGGCCAGGAAGGCGCTGCAGCACATGATTGCCGGAGTAGATAGTTCACTTTCTCTTTCTACTAATAATGGACCATGTTACCGAATATACAGGGGCACGATGCGATGTTAGAAACTTCTGGAAGCCTCCAGCTCTCTCTTCCCTCTTTTACTTCTTCTCTGAGATGCAGGTGTCGATAATATGAGCAAAGACACACTCCTAAGGATGGTTACAGCAAGATAAGACAAGGCGCGTTGGCTCTGTGTGCCGAAGGAAACAGAGCAGGCTACTCTAGCCTGTCCATCATTCACGCTGTGTGAAATAGAAACAACCCTTGCTCTTAGCCAAAAGACAGTAGCAACGCCCCAACCATTGTTAATACCTTAACAAGAACGACCTAAATGACTAGACACCTGGCCAGAGTCCAGGAGCAATACCATGGGTGCTGGGAAGATAGGAAGCTGAGCACAAACATGAAACCCAGGGAAGCCATGCTGTGCGTTTTTACGTATATCTTGTTAGAAATTGAGAGCCATTAGCTCCTGTGCACTAATGGTGGCAAGTCTGTCCTTATAATGGCGAGAAAATAATCTGCAATCTAATGCATGTGTTTAGAGAAAAACCTACTTACCAATAGAGGACATGCAAACCATATGCTGTAATTAGTGGACAGCACTGGCTGTCTCCAGCCATGTTCTTGGTGAGCCGAACTGGTTGGTTTTCCTACAACATCTAAACTGGTGTTTCTCCATTCAAAAAGTATCACCTCAGGGACTTTAGAAATACTTTGTTTGGTATATCATAGACAGTTTTCACTTTAAGTGCTTGGGTAATAATTTCTTATTTAGTATACCACATAAAATAGGCATTCCTAATAATAAAATTATATTCCCACTATTTTTTTTAAATCTCTTAGGAAAGTACCCTTCCTTTATTAAGCAACATTTCTAAATAGTCTATGACACTGAGTAAAAATTTAACAAAGGCTAATAAGCCGGTTGGAAAAAGAATAAATATTTTAAAACTGATAGTAGAAAAACTAGCTGGAAATCACTATGGGGGGGGGAGGTTTACTTTCTAGAACATAAAACAAAATGCATTCCAAATAAGCTAAAAAGGTGTTACATTTAAAAGCAAAGTTTTTAAAACTACAAGTCTCATCTCAGTAAGGAACAACATTATAGAACTTATTGGAAAACTTCACCAGCAAGATAAATGAGACCAACTAAAGGAAAATGAAAAACCGTACCCCAGACAGAAAGAAGACAAGCCAGGAAAGGCCAGAGTGATTTGCATTGCACACGCATAAAAATCTTAATGTTTTTCAAAAATCTGTATAAATCAAAAGTCCTTCTGCTTTTTACTAGGTGGAGTTATAAAAAGGCAGGCTACAGATGAGACAATATAAAAAGCAGTCAAGATTCGTAGAATTACCTGCAGATTTTCTGACATTAAAAATGGGAACTAAAGCCACAGCAACCTCACTTAGGCCACAACCTGTGCTAACCTGCCTGCTGCCAAGCTAACGCATTTTGATTAGTACACACCCGGAGAAACACTTAAAAGAGAAAACAGTTACTTATATAAAGATGGTTCTAGACATTGTCTCTCCCTTTATTTGTTGTGTGCATGAGGGGGAGAGACGCATGGGAGTGATTCGTATGTGTAAGATGTGAGTGAGGGAACACCCACTGCAGGGCACACGCGTGGAGGAGATCAGTTCTCTCCTCCCACCGTGGGCTAAAGAAACCAAAAGTGAGTGGCTAGGTTTTCACAGCAAGTGCTTTGACCCGCTGAGCCATCTCTTGAGCCTGCTTCTGCAAATTCTGTTGTAAGAAAGATTTCTTTAAAGAAATTTTCATTGTATGTTTTTTTTTTAAAGCATCTAACAGTTGGGGAATGGCTGTGTAAATTTGGGTGTGTTGCTATTGCTGTAAAGTGTTCTGCAGCTAGCAGATAACACTGCATGTATAAAATTATGTGCAGAAAATGTCTAAATATCAGACATGTGAAACAAAACATGCTTAGTGGCTAGATTTCTATAAAACTGCAAGTCTCTTCACTGAAAGGAATCGAACGGATATGTGCATGCAATGAACTGGAGTTTAGAACATTGTTTTTCATAAAATGTTGGAATGAACCATGAAAGATAAGAGATGAATTAGTCAAGTGAAAGAAATTACTATTCCAGCTTGCAATCATCTCTAAACCAAGCCATAATTTTAACAAGTACTATTTATTAACTGTCTAATGTGTGCTGGCAATTCTGCTGGCTTCCGAAAAGCCATATCTGAAGATCACAGCCATGCTGCTGGTTAGATGCTATCAGCCTTCACTTTACAGATATAAATGGAAGCTCGGGGAGATTAAATAATTTGCCAAGCTACCACACAATTACTGTAGCATAGAGCCTAAATTACAATCTACGTCTGCTCCCAGATTATTTCATTAAAAAGGGTTTCTTCAGGAGAATCCACATAGTCCCTTCTCATGGAGAAAGACAGAAAAAAGCAAATATTATTCAAGAAAAAAAAATCTAAATTCCACAGTCTAAAGACTTATCACTTGATATTTTCCCAAATAGCCTTCCAATATTTTCCTAGCACGCTTTCTTTCTCATAGTTAAATTCATAGTCCATGTATAATTTCATATCCTGCATTTTATTTAACATTACATCATACTCATAAGTCTTAATGACAGCATAATACACTATTACATGGATATTCTGTTGCTTACTTAACCATTTAATATACATTTGGACACTGCCAGTTTTTCACTATTAGAAAAAGCGCCACAATAAAATCCTCAGTGTACAAACCACGCTTGGCAAGAAAGCTAGCTAAAAGATGAAGCGTAGGGATAAATGGTATGGGAATCTCAAAGAGTTGCTATAAATTTCTTCCCAGGAAGGTTGTATCAGTTCACACCGGCTGTGGCTAAGCACGCCTGTATCAGTTCACACCAGTAGCGCCTGAGAGTGTTCGTTTTACACATGGCCTTCCAAGGACCATTACTGCCTTTTGATCCTTGCTAATGGAGAGATGAAAAATTAGCCATCCTGGTCTAATTTAAACTTGCAGATGGTAGTTTTGCAGGTTTGTTTTTTAATCCAATCTTCAGAGAACCTGCTAAGTGCTCTAAATTATTTCAGCTCCAGACACACCATCATAAAACAGTCACAGGCCCTCAGCTTTTTCTCACGTCTTCCCCCAAAGACAAGGAATCTGCAGTCTTTGTTTCGTTTATTCATCCACCATACTTACACAGAGTGGGTGCATGGGAAACATTTTGACAACAAAAAAGTAGCATTTTTTTTTTTTACAAAATGTTTATGAACTTTAAGCAAATAGACTTTCCTTATAGACGGTCTCTACAGACCAGCTACATTTGATTTGGTTTCCAACAGAAAGGGGAAGAAAATTAATCTGGAGAAGTAACCGTGGTCTTTTGTTTTTCTTAGTTTCTCTCATCTCATGTCAGAAGACTCAAACATCTTACCAAGAACAGCTGTACTGAAAACAGCAGTCACTAAGCAGGTGGCACCACCTGTAGCTAATCAATTATAAGCTAGTCTCTAAGTAAGTTCTTTGCTGACACCCAGTTATTCCAAACATTTTTAAAGGAAGTTTCAAACCGAAATTTTTCACACAGGTTATATATATGGATGGATGGGTGGATGTATGGGTGGGTGGATGGATGGATGGATGGATGGATGGATGGATGGATGGGTGGGTGGGTGGGTGGATGGATGGATGGATGGATGGGTGGGTGGATGGATGGATGGGTAGATGGATGGGTAAATAGGTGGATGGATGGAGGGAGGGAGGGAGGGATAGACGGATGGATGTGGATAGGTAGACCGGTGAATGGATGGGTGGGTAGATTCTAAAACAGCAACAGGTAGTCATCTCACTCTGATTTACTGTGCTATGGGGCAGGTGGCTAACTATGAAATGGTCATGTCAGCTACTTGCAGTGGATGACCAGGTCACCGGTATGGTTTAAAGGTGAAATGTCCCTCCTTGCCCCTGTGTTTGTATGCTTGGTTCTCAGCTGGTGCCACCATTTTGGGAAGCTGTGGAATCTTTAGGATGTGGGATGATGGAGGAAGTAGGTCCTGTGGGTAGGATGGCTTGAAGGCTCTAACCCAGCCTACTTTCACGTGGAACTCTCTGCCTCCAGGTCTGTGCCACATCATCTAAGAAGCAACCTCGAGGACATGTCTGCCGCCACAGACTGCCCAAGCTTTCTGCTGCGCAAGAAGGATCTATGAGAAAGAAAACTAGTACAAATGAACTCCCTGCCCATAGTTTCTCCTGCAGCTTTACAGAACCCCGCTTTACATTTGTGGATATGAAGGATGTGTGGGTCAGCGAGTATCCTGAACACCTTAAGTTACCACAATCCAACAGGCTTTCAAATGTCCATATGTTAAAGCAGGAACCAGCTCTAATGGGCAGAGCAGGTCCGTCCTGTGTGATTAGCTTTAAAAGTAAAGCAAGGAAAGTGGGAGCTGTGATGTGGCTTAGTGGTAGAGTGCTTGTCTCTTGAGTCCAGGACAGCCAGGGCTACACAGAGAAACCCTGTCTTGGAAAAAAATATCTCTTAAAGTACTTAAATTCTGAGGAAGGGAGGACAGACAACATGAAGAAACAAATATACAAGCAAGAAAATGCAGACTTCTGATAAAAAGTGGGATGAAGAAAATCAATAGAATTAGCTCACTCAGAAAGGCACTTCTAAGGAAATGGTTTTTCAGCTGAGACTTGAGGTGAGAGGAGCAACCAAGGAGCCAGCAGACAGCAGGACCAATGGACAGAGCCTCCTGCGACACATGGTGGTCAGCAAGACACAGGAGGTGGACCAGGTGGCCAACTCACTGGGAGAAAAGCAAGCAAGCAAGAAAGAAGAAGATAGTGCCTGGAGAACTCCCCTGGAGAGTGGACCTGGCTACCAAAGCCCTGGGAAGACCTTGAAAAGCCTGAAGCCTGAGTGTGATGTGAGGGAACTAGCCAGCCTGTTTTTCTTCCTGCCCCTGCAGGCCTGACCCTCTATCTGCTCAGCCAAGCCTCATCATTTAAGACCGTGAACCTCTGCTCTCGGTGACCCCTCCATTCGTTCTGTAAGGATGCAATGTCAGGAGCTAGCCTCTGCTCAGACCTCCTCTTAGACACGGAGACATTATCTGTGAACCAGAGGACTTGGGTACCATCACCTAGGAAATGAGTCTCCGTCAGAGGATGCTACATCCTCTACCGCACCTGCCTCCCTGCCCACCCGGAAATCAGAAAGCCTGGATGCTGACTCTTGCCGTCACCCACTCCCATCCTCAAAAAGCTCCATCCTTTGCCACACGGGCTCTGATTCTCTTCAGAGAGCTGACCATGCCACTGCCCCTCTAGCTATATGTCCATGGTGTAAATAACACATCTAATAAATGCCTTAGTGCCCAGTTATCATCTCAGGGTCCTCCTGAACCCTCCTGCCCCATCCAAAACCCAACATTCCCTTGAAGCCCCTTTCACTTGCTCTTGCCTTCCCTTTTCCACGCCTGTCACCTTTAACGCACCATGTCACTCGGGGATGCACCATTTGCCGTTTGCTGTCAGGCTCCCGTGTGAAGATGTAAGGTCCACAAGGGTGGACTTCTGGAGACCGGTGCTCTGAGCTACCCCAAGAGCCTGGATAGCAGCACGGGCAGCAGCACAGCAGCAAGCTGACCTGTGGCCATGATGCCATGATCAGCTCTGGACTTTGCCCTCCTGGAGCCACACAGCTTTCTGATGGACTTGACAAGTTTGCAAGGACACCCTTTCTGAGTGGAATGATCTAGCAGGCTAAACACTGCCCCATCCCCACCACCCCCGCACCCCTGCCACCACCACCACCACCACCACCACCACACACACACACACACACACACACACACACACACACACACACTCAGGCGTCCACTGCCAAGGTCCGGGTCCTATGCGGTTACAGGAAATGTGGGAGCTGAGGCTGTAGGTGTGGTCAAAGCTGCCACTCACGGATAGTTTTTACTCCAGGTTCATCCTGGTGGTTTAGGGAAGCCCACTGTCATTATGAGCACCTCCAGAGGTGGCAGTGCTGGCTGTGAGAGCCTCGAGGATGTGCCACTTAGTCCCTGGGACTCTTAAGTCGGGTCCTCTGGCCTCCACACCTGTACCATGGCACTCATACTCCCCACCACCCCAGCACATGCACATGGATAAATGTGATAAAGAACAAAGAAGATAAAATTAAAAAGACAGTTTACTGAAGAATAACCCAGCAATTCCACTGCTTGTAATATCCAGAGAAAATGAAGTCACACATCCGTATGCCCAGCTTCACAACAGCCAAGATACTGGACCAATTTAGTGTCTGTCAAAGGTCAATTGAGCAAAGAAAAATTGGCATATATATTCAGTGGAATACTATTCAGGCATGAGAGAAGAACAAAATTCTGTCACTTACAGGGGTGTCAAATGACGCTTTCACATGATCACTGATCAAATATCCTGCATATCAGATATTTAATTACAATTCACAACAGTAGCAAAGTTACAGATTTGAAGTAGCAACAAAGTAATTTTATGGTTTGGGGTTCACCACAACACCAGGAACTGTGTTAAAGGTCAAAGCTAGGAAGGTTGAGAACAGCTGCATGAAGGGAAATAAACAAGGCAACAAAATGCACAAACTCATGTGAAAATCTAACATAGCTCATCCTGCAGTACAAGAGATGGGTGCCAGAGAGCTGGGCCGTTAGGAAGAGTGGATAGGAGGCTTGATAAATGTTACAAAATCACCTCTATATGAGAGGGAGAAATATTCAAGCAAATGTGGAGATAAGGAAGAAGTAATTGCCTGGTTAAGAAGGGTCAGGGCTAAGGGTCAAGTGGAGAAACTGGGAATGACAAAGATGTTGACTTTCCTTGATGATGAAAATGCTCTAGAACTGGTTGTGGTGATGTGTGCACAGCTCCTGAGCACACACACACACACACACACACCACTGAACTGTGTGATTCAGGTGAGCTCTGATGTGTGCGCTACCTCAATAAAGCTGTTTGTTCTGATAGCTTTGTTTCTTTTGTTTTTTCAAGGTCACAAAACACAAGCAGAATTGTTAGCACCTAAAGCTCCCAGAAGATGCCCAGTCTTACTCTCCTGTGTCTCGCTTCTAACCTATAAAACCATCAGTGTCCAGTGTCGTGGTCCAGGGCGTCTCAAGCCAGGAAGCTTGTGCTTTGTGTATGTTTGTTCATGGCCTGACAACTAATGCAGGTGACCGTATATTTTAACTGTTCAAATCTGCATCGAGAGTGAAGGAGTCCCACTATAATTTTAGGAGCAAAAGGGGGTTAAGATGTAAATTTTTAGAGATGTCCTTTTTGCTCGTATTTCATTATGTCAGATTTTCTGATATTTGTGACCAAAACTACTCTACAAAATTACAATAAGTATACAAACATATTTCATAGACAGCCATAAGGTTATTCTTAACATTCCTCAATTTTGAGATATTGATTCCAGCGAACAAATGCAAAGCCAATAACACAGGAATTTCCTATGTGGAGTGACTTGCTGTAGTGTGAAGAATCCAATCCCAAAGTTAGCCTAGAGTGTGAGAGGAGGATGAAAGGAAAGAAAACCTAGTTCCCACTTTCAAAAAGTTGACAGTAAAGCCAGACAGATAAGTGCCACAGAAATTACGGACCTAATGAGCTGATTTATCAGAGAGCTGTTTCTTGGCAGCATCTCAAGATGTCCGTGTGCCAAGTGTCTCTGTTCCTCCGGGGAGGAAGGAAATGGAAAATCTGGTATTCCACCACTATCCTTCTCCCTCCTGAAGCATCTTTCCTTCTAAATGCAATGAGCGTTCGCTCCCCAAGTAAGCTAGGGAAAGAGAAAGCAAAGGTCTACTTTAGGAAATTCAGAATATATCTGACATATTTATAATAGAAAAAATACAGGAAAAAAGTTGCCTATCAAGTACTGAAGTGTGTGTGTGTGTGTGTGTGTGTGTGTCTGTGACAAGGCTCACTTAAAGAAACTATCTTCAATGCACCTCTCTTGTTCTACAAGAGGAAAAGAAGACTCTATGCAGGAATGAGCATGGGGAATTTGCCTTGCGTATTGGAATGGGAACAACTGCACAAGCAAGAGGTGGAATTAAATGCACAGCAACCCTAAGGGGATTAACTTAGAGTGTGCACAAAGGAATGCAAGAAGAAAGATGTAAATTTGGAGGCTCCAGCCTGAGAAAGGAATTCCATTTCCTGAGATCACTGGAGCAAGGCAGAGTCCTGGCACATGAAGCTATCAGCCTGGGGAAGGATCACAGGCCGGAGGTTGTTCTGGTCGCTTGGGAAGGGACTCCACGCACCAGAACAATTTCCTGCACTGGGAAGAACAGGGAAAGATTAAAGGCGATTTCTCTTGGCTTAAGATATACATGCGAAGAGATCTGATCTCCAGTGAAAGATCAGGAAGTCTGTCAGAAAGCATAAGGTGACTTCTTTTTTTGGCTGATTTTTTCAGGTGCATTGAGAAATGTTCAGACAGAAGACACAAGCACCGTTCAGTGAGAAGCCAAGCCTGCTGACCAGTGCAGATGTTTCAGGGGAAGCCGCGAGGAACTTTGGG
Organism: Meriones unguiculatus; assembly: GCF_030254825.1. Classification (NCBI taxonomy): domain Eukaryota; kingdom Metazoa; phylum Chordata; class Mammalia; order Rodentia; family Muridae; genus Meriones; species Meriones unguiculatus. Next base: position 117,630,250 of record NC_083356.1, read on the forward strand.
GAATTGCATACAAGATGACTGTTACACAGAGCTGATATAGTGAGCTCAAGGCCCCTGGAATCGGGGCCCCCTGTGGCTTGACTCTGAGAGGTGAAGCCACGGAGCATTAAGAACATGAATATTGATTGTCGGGGAAGCTGAAGGCCCAGCACAAACAGGCCATCTAATTGAGTCAAAGAGACCCGTCTACCCTACCTCATTTCCACCTGCCCCACCACAAAAGAAACCACAACTCCCATTGAGTTAATGACTTCTTCACTTTTGTCAAGAAAAATGCTTCTGCTCCACTCTGAATCGTCTTGAACTCTCTGTAGCTTCCAGCCATTGATCAATAGCTATTATCTTGCCCTGCATCCGAGGCATCCTGGGTATAGTCGGCCCCGTTCGTTCATTCATTCATTCAGTCCGTACCGACATCCCCAGAGTGCTGGGTGCTAAGGAAGATGAATAAGATCCAGTCTCACTAGTCCAAACGGTGAGCACTCTCCTGGGGAAACTGAGCCAGAAAGGCTGTCTCCATGTTTTTGATTCATCTTTTCCACATTTCCCCAGCTGCCATCCTAGGTAAGCCTCTCCTCCAAATACCCCACGACTTTATCAGCCATATAACATGAGGACAGTTCCTCATTCTGCTCCCCATAGACAGTGGGACTCTGGCTGCGGCCCACCCCCATCATTCCCTATTTCATAGGCCCAGCTGTGCCTTTCTCTTGCTCGGCAGAGTAAAAGTATGCTGCAGTTTACCCACCAAAAGACGTGTCCCTGACACACTTTCTGACCAACTGTTAGGATCTTTGTTCATTACTCAGGAGACACAAAGAGCAGTCTTTGCCCCCCCCCCCCAATTAATTCCTTATCAATTCCAGCATCCTCAGTCTATTCCAAACACGGGCTAGCACGTGCCTGTGTTAGATGGCTAGGCTTCCATCTTCTCTTAGTCACGTGATGCTCTTAAGAATGCCCCTCCGGCAGGTCCCCTCCAGCTCTTGCATGGGACTTGTTGGGGTTTTCCTTGTGTGTTGAAGCCTTCCACAGACCCCACGCTCCCCAGAGTGATGTAGTAACTCCAGGCTCGAATATAACCACAAAGTTACCTTTCTCTTTACTTCAAAACCAAGAAGCGTTCAGATTAACTCTGGTGGGGTTGGATGGAGCAGGCGATGTCCCTGAACCAATCTCGGCAACTGAGCAATATGAGACCTGTTCAGCCAGACTGACAAATGAGTGAACACCCATGAGAGCTACCACAGCAGTGCCCTCCTGAGTTGAAGAGACAGTAAATTAAGGTGGCAGATCTCTGCACTGAGTTGTGGTGACAAACTCCCACAGGTGCATTTCTGAGGGGCGGGCGAGGGCTGCTCTGAGAGAGACTGCAGCAGGACGATTTTAAGACCCTAAGCAGCTTTGAAGGGCAGCACAGTTTTGCTCTGGTCCAAGTACACAGAGTGAGTTACCTGGGTCCAAATGCTGGCTCTGCCACTTCCTAGAGAGACAAACTATGTGTCTGTGACTCAGTTTCCCTGACTAGGAAAAGGAAATACATACAGAACTTAAGCAAGTAAAGAGATTGTGCTTGTCTCTTCAAAAGTGCTCACTACGGGTTCTTGATAGTAGGGACATCAAGGAAGGAACATTAATGCTGACCTGGCTGACTAAAACCTTACATACATAGAGGAGAAGCAACCAAGCATGGCACGATGTGCTTCCAAATGCTCAGAGACGAAACACAAACCCTTCATATAAGAAAAGAAAAGGAAGAAAAGGAAAGGTGAGGGGAAAGGCGAGAAGAAAGGGGAAGGGGGAGGGGAAAGGGAAAGGGAGAAAAATTAAGCAAAGAAAAAAAAAAGAGAAGGTGGGAAATTAAAAGAAAAAAAATCAATTTTGGGATTAATCCAAAGACCTCGCACATGCTAGGCAAGTGTACTCTCACGAAGCCCTGTTCTCAGCTCCTAAATAAGAAATTTTAAAGGCAGGATGGCTAGTCACTCCTCTAGCTCTCTGTGCCTTTGCTAGCTTAGGCCTTCTGTGAGTGTGCATTTCATTAACCCAGGGAAGGCTAGAGCCAGCTAATCGCATACCTGCTAACAACATTCATTACAGCAGCCCCTTGATCAGATACTTAGTGTGAGTGATCCCCTTGGCTGGTGACCTGACTAGCATCGAAAAACACTCACATGTCCAGCTAGGTTGATGGAGGGCAGGAAGTGTAACCTTTGACCAGGCGAGTGGTAACAGTGTGGGCCTTTCTGCAAGGAAGAACCAAAGGAATTAAAATTGAGTCAGTCACCAAGTAGATTGCATTTAGGGCCACCTATAAATCTCTCTGAAAGATTTGCCAAAATGTTTACTTTTCTTAGTAATTTAAAACAAATGGGAAAAGGTTTAGGGCCAAACATTGCAAAAACAAATTTGGTTTCCTTCTCTCCCGTTCCATCACATGGGCAAGGTGTTCCCTTTGCAGGGTTTGTCCCTCTGCCACAACCATGGTGCTCCAAACCATGGCTACAGTTTCGGAAAACAACATCTTCTGCTGTCCCTCTTGCCAATCAGGGCTGCAGTTGTGTGATGCGCCCACGTGGGTGCCATCGAATTCCCACACACCACATACAGCTGCGAAGACGAAATATTCATTTCATGCAATGTACTTGAAATCTCTCTCTTTTTTTTTTTTTTTTTTTTTGTTTTGTTTTCCTCTTCTCCCTTAATAACATTCAGATTGTGTTTCGCAATGCCACCAAGAGTCTGCCTGGGACAAAAGGGACCTGATTCTGTGGTTGCTCCTGTTTATAGTTACGATGTTTATCCTAGGGGTGGGGATGAGGCTTGGTTAGAGATGCTCTTAGGAATTAGATGAAGACCAAGCAAATGTGAGTGCAAAAGCAGTTTGAGCCTGGTTCCCAGCTTTGTCCTTTATTGTAAGGTTTGGCCACTAGAGTGTAAAGATTTAGGTCCTGTTGTAACTCCTTGCTGGTTGTTCTTGCTCAGACAGTTCCGAATTGACCAGGACTATTTAAGGACCAACACAAAGTAAAAGCAGCTTTGATAATGCTTCTGCCTCTGACACTACATCAAGCTAGCCTTCTGGAGCAAAGCATTGATTTGAAAATTGGCTTCCTGACTTCTAAGTAATTGTCAATTCTTTTTTTTTTCTTTTTAATGGAATTCCTGTCTACTGACTATATAGCCCTTTTTCTGTTTGTTTTTCTATTAATATAAGTGAGGTGCTTTCTGGGTCTCCCAGAATGATTCTTATATTCCTAGGATAAAAGGATGGAGGAGAACAAGTGATATTCTCACTGGTCCCTGGGAACTTTCTCTATGGCTAATTTGTGAGTATTCCCTCTGCACTACGGTAACCCTGAACTTTAATGTTAAGACAGCATTTAGCATTTGGTCTAATTTTACGAGAAATGATTTTGTTTCATATAGCAAAAATTTCTGTCTGTGGTTTCTATTTATTTTATTCAAACCATCCATCCAGTTTCACTGGAGTCTACCCCATAGGCACTAGGAGAGAAACACAAATGTACTTGCCTTGAAGTTTTGCCTAATGAGCTGAACTTTAAATACACAATCAGGAATGAGTTAGACATGCTGTGTGAATCTACAAATTGTTGGTGACAGAGAAGGGAAAATCCTGAGAGTCTAAGACATTTCTTGGGGTGTCCAAATTCTGTTGACGTGTGTCTTTTCCCAAAAGCCTGAAATTATCTGTCTCTCTCTCTCCTTTCTTTCTCTTTCTTCTTTCTTTCTTTCTTTCTTTCTTTCTTTCTTTCTTTCTTTCTTTCTTTCTTTCTTTCTTCCCTCCCTCCCTCCCTCCCTCCCTCCCTCCCTCCTTTCTTTCTTTCTTTCTTTCTTTCTTTCTTTCTTTCTTTCTTTCTTTCTTTTTTGGATATCTAGTAAAGATGAAACTTTCTCCATGATGAGAAGGATTTTTTTTTTCCCTGCCCTTAAAGGTTCTAGAAAAATAGCAGAAAAGCAGTAAAAAGGATGCAGTAATTTCTGGTGGGGATTATATCTGAGCTATACCATTGCTGCCCCTCAGACTGACCTTATATTCCTGGGGAACCCCACTGTGAAGCCTCCTGACTTGAGAGCCACATCTACAGCTCTGCTCCTGGCCAGCTTGTAGGCCAGCACTAGATTATTCAGGATGGCTATGCTGTGCCTACCCAAGTGTCCCTCCCCGAGGAGGAGTCGAGGCACCTGCTCTGAGTGTACAAAACGGTGGTAAGCTTGACTGTGAACTGGTGTGTTCATGGTGAGAAGAGAGGGTGGCGCAAGGCCCTGGACCTCTTGTTCACAGTCTTGCTTGCAAGCCCCGTATGCCAGGTGTTCGGTAGTGAAGAAGAGAGATGGGAGCTGCACGCCCAGAGCCTCCCATCCGGCAGGGTGACAGATGGGGAAGAAGTCATTAGAAGGGTGATGGGCTGCAAATGAGAAGCGTGGTGCTTTGGGAGCCTCTGATGAGCAGAGCAGGCAGAGCCAAAATGGAGAGGGTGAAGGGTAAGAAAGCTTCTACCAAGGAGGTTCTGCCCACCGTCTCCCCGCGGGATCCCTGCACGCCACACCAGAACTCACACACTAGGACGTGATGGGCAAACCTTACTCTGTTAGGCATGGCAGTGGGGCTGAGGCGAGGACTCTCTCCTGACCCCAGAGCCTCCCCCAGCACTGCGCTTCCTCGTCCACGGTCTGTTTAACGGATTATTTGTCCCAACTTCCTTCCACCACCAGCTGAGCGATGAGTGATGGAACGAAATCCGTTTCTGAAAGTAAAGTTGCTTGACTTCTGGAGCAGAGCGATGGCAGCGTGGGTGCCGGCTCTACGACCTCGCTCTGGCCACTGTATCCTGGGGCAAACAACACCTGCCTCAGATGGTCTCATTCTTGAGGTAAGAAGGAGCGAAAGAAAACGCTGGTCCGCAAACATGGTCACGCCTCTCCATTCCGCTAGTAAACGCAGGCAGTCTCTGAAAACCTTTGAAAAGGACTCTTTTTCAGATTTCATAATTCTCTGCTTTACTTCAGTGCCAACACCCCCTCCCCCCCACACAATTTGATTTCTACCAAGTTAAATATATGCCCTTGGAGGAGGGGGTACAGAAACTCCTCGTATAGCCCCATCCCAGCCTTGTACACATGACGCTCCAGCCGCCTGAGCAGCAGGGTTAATGGAGTACACTCACCACATCTGGCCATACTGCATGTGCCTTTACAAAGAGGCAGAAATGTATTCCTTTAACGTGAAAACACACCTAATAAGTACAGATATCATCACCCACACTTGTGTTGAATTCTCTCCTAAACTTCTGTTGTAAAACCTGAGAAGTGAATTCCTAAGCCAGGAAGGCATTGCTGGGCATGCCGAAGTGAGGAGCATCCTGACCCGCGGGATTCCTTGGAACACTTCCTGCCTCCTGCTGCTGTCGGGAACTCGCCAGTTCCGCAGGCATCGTTTATCTTCGCTCCACGTTGGACTTCTGGTACCTTCTATATTCCACTCCTGGTTTTACTAAAAAGGCTTTTCAGAAATGAAGCTCTCAGATAAAGAATCAAAGTCTGGAAATATCTAAACTCCGGGAACACTGAAGACAAGAAAACCCACAGGCGAAGGCGCGGCTCCCGGGGCTTGATAAATAGCACTTTTATCTTCACCTTGGGCTTTGATATGATGGTGATGCAATGTGCAACTTCCAGATTTACTGTCTCCACCTCTTTTATTTATAGGAAAAGATATGTCTAGCCATCTATATTTTTCGTTTTGTGTGGTTTGGGAAGGAAATGGATCTATGGGCGTACAAACATGTTATTTTCTGGGTGATATAGCGAGAGCAACCTAATAACGTTTTCTGAAGCAGCGTGGCTATCCCCATAAACTAAACTTAAGGGTGAAACTCTTCGGGAAGCCTGTTTGTAGTTGTTGAAAAAAAATAATAGATGCAGTAAATAAAATGTTACGACAATATGTACATAGAAGCCAGGCCCATATTTCCTCCACTTTCTCCGTTTCCTCTGCAGTTTTAGTCACAGATGCATTTTTACAAAGCAGTCCCCATTTAAATGCCACCACAAGCTTGGCTTTCTCACTCCTCTAAACAAACCCCAGTTTTCTACAGAACAAACTAATTGTGTCCATTCACGGGGAGCTTATGCAATTTCGTTTCTACTAATGGCTTACATCGTGATAATGTCTACTTTGCTAATCCCTGTCTTCTGGTGAATCCACAGCCCTTTAAAAAACAGCACCTTGGGAAACACATCAGAGACCAGAAGCCCTCTTCATACAATGTACCATTTTCAAACCTGGGGAAAACAGTTTTCAAGAGGCTTATGGGGTCAACCAGGATGACCTCACTATCCAGGACTACGAACCAAGGCCAGAACTCTGGGCACTTCTTTCTCCGCAGCCACAGTTGCCTCTAACAACCCCCTTATATCTTCTATCCCGGGTCAATGCTGATTCTCAGTGGAGGTCATAGAAGGAAGCCCCTTGCTTTTGCCACTTTCTCCAACTGAGAAGGATCACGAAGCTGCTCCCTGACTCTGAGCATGAATGGCATGGTCTTAACCTGACTATCCAGGATGGGAATGCTGTTATGTCTGTCTGTCTATCTATCTATCTATCTATCTATCTATCTATCTATCTATCCTGTCTGTGGAGACAGGAGTCAGATACTCCTAGACCTGGACCAGACTATCCAGGATGGGACTTGGCTCTCTGGTGTAGGGTGGGAGCCTCATTGCTTACCCGGTTATTTCAGACCTTGAGTCATCTGGAGAGCCAAATCCTTTCCTCACCAGCTCAATCTCAGCCAGCTGGAGTCTCAAAGGAACGGTTCCTCCTGGCTTGGCAGGGTCAGGGCATCACTAAGCCACTGGACGTGCTTTTAGCCTATCTGGGGTTATGGGCCCGAAGAGCGCGGGGAATGATCTGAGAAGGAGGAAGCAGAGGCGTGGGGATCTGGGTCCCCTGGCGAGTTTGAATTTCCGTGAACACCAGCTGAAACGGTGATTCCCTAAGCTGGGTTTCCAGCTCCCCAGCTGTTGACAGGGAGCGCCAGCACATGGCCCTCTCCCCAGCAGGTCAGGCACTGTGTGCACTGCTGTTGAGTCATGGCTGAGCGCAGCTGCCTTTGAACTTGGCGCTCTGCACTAGAAGGGTCCATATCCCTTTACAAATCCCTCAAGCCTCGCATCATTTGATATGTTCTCTTTACGTTTCACATCATTTGCCACGCGTTAAGCCGCTGCTTCAAGGCCATTCTGGATCTGGGGAAGAAAACCGGGCCTGGGCATGCCCTGTCTACCATTGTTGTGATCTTCTTTCCAGTGTGCCTGCTCCAGTGAAGGTATGGGTATTGGTTTAAGGATTCGAGGCCTGTTTTCTCCCAGAGGAAACCCAGCTGCCGGAAGCAATGTGTTAGAGAACACTGACCCAGAAGTGTAGACACTTCTTCATGGAAAATAGGAACAGATCATCCTACAGGGTCTCAGATCCATGCAGATGGCTTCTTCCAGACAAGGAAATATTTGTCCAAAATGCCACATACACACACACACACACACACACACACACACACACACACACAAACCTTTATGCTCCCAACATTGTTCCTGCAGCATTTGTTCCATACAGAGCTCACTGGCAAAAACAAAACAATAATCATCTTACTTCTGCTTCATGAGTAATACTCTCTTCAGTCCATGCTCATGAACTTTGATAGCTGTAATCATGTGCCTAAAATATGCATAGCCTTTTTCGTCCTCCATTTGACAATGCGTGGCCATAAGTATTTACCAAATCTATGTGTGTTCATTAAATATATCATCTGACACAATGAACTGCTGAAATACTGCAGAGTTTTGTTTTTACTTTTTGATTAGGCTTGTCCCTTTGTCATATATTCTGACACTTTAAGGACTGAGAGGTACCAAAACCTATCAAATTTGACAGAACTAGAAATTGTGTTTCTATTTCAAAAATAAAACATTTTTAAAAGAATTACAAAACTGGGTTTCTCTCTTTTCATTAGGGTTGTTATTTTGCTGCTTCTTGGTGCCGTTAGATCTAAAGACATTGAAATCATTTGCATCTATCAGAATTGGCTTTTGCCTCGGGATGTTTCTGCAGTGGAACCCTCTAATAGTGGCATCCTTTAGGACAAAGCAAAAAACACTCACGGTATCAAAATCCCTTTCTTTCCCTCATACAGATAGTTCATCCCAAAGGAAAAACACTGTCTTTGCTTGCCTGCTGCCCCATAAGGATGTAGTTAGGAAAACCTTGTGCAAACGGGTTTAATGTTCCTTTAAGCTCAGAGGAAGAATCATGAGAGCTTGGAATGCCTCTTTTGAAATAAAATGGCAAGTATAATAATATATACATTTTAGTGGGATATTAAATTTGATAGTTCCGAGCAGAGAGACAACCTTCAAAGCATCTTCGTTCCGGGGAATGTGAGTTGTGGCTCCTCATTGTTGGACCCCAAGCAATATGGCATTTTCCTCGGAGGCCTTTATGACCCCTGAGACCCTTTCTTTCCATTGCTCCCTTTCCTGTAAACATGTTTGTCTTTTCTCTTCTTATTTTACCAAATACCTAAAAATGGAAACTTTTCTTAAGATGGACCCTTTCAGTCTGACATGACCTCACTAACCAAGTCACAGGCTGAGGGTTAACGCGGGACTTCCACTCCGTTAACCAGGATGGTCTGCTAGTCTTTATTCTCAGACACTGCGCGCAAAGCCAGGCGAAGGTCCAACGCTGCTCTGCTCAATATATTTGCCTCGGGCTTAAGAAAGCTGATGACTGAAGATTGAGGGGGAAATGAGGAAACATTTCTGGGCCCCTTAGTAAAGATGCTACGTGTGAGTGTATCTCCACGTTGTGCTGGAGAAGAGCAGCGATGCCCTGAACTGTGTAACTCTTTCTGCTAATTGCTCTACGCAAAGAAAATAGTTCCTCAAATATCAACGTTCCCAAAACTACACGGGCCCTGACGACTATGCCGTATCAATATGCTGAGGCTGCCCGGCAAGGTACCGCAGACTGGGTCACTTTAGCGGCCAGAAACTACTGTCCTCGCCCTCTGGGGGCTGTAAGTTCAAGGTTAAGATGCTGCTTGTTTGGTGCAGGTTTGTTTCATCTGAGGCTTCTCTGATTTGCAGATAATTACCTCCTCACTCCGCGGCGTATTCTAACTCCCTCTTCTCCTAAAGGTACCAGTGTACTGGGTTAGAGCCCCATTTTGCCCGATCACTGTTTCAAAAGCACTTCCGCCAAACATAGTTTCATCCTGAAGTATCAAGAGTTAAGACTTTAATGTACAAATCTGAGATGGGACAAAGTTCACCCCAAACATATAAGTCTGAGAAACATAAAGACAAGTGTGGCGTTGCTCTTGTTCTTAGCATCCTTCGGCTACGGGAGGCACTAAGTAGTCCGTGTTGCGGAAGGGCTATAAACTTGACATTCAGGAACACCTTAGGACGCTCTTCTGGAACTACGAGCAGAAACATTTACCCTCATGAAGCTGCGAAAACGAGACTCCGGCGGCTGGCAGGAAACGGTCCAAAAGAAACCGCAGTTTACCTAACGTGGTCTCATGTGTTGGCTGGAATCAACAGAGCTATGCTCTCTCCTGTGGAGGGAGGTGACTTACTCAGAGTGCTTGTGCCTGTCTCCTCAGACTAGGAGAATATCCTGCTCAACTGTCCCATTCGTCAGCTGTATGGGTACAAACTACTGACCTCCCTGCTGCTGTTTTCTTATGTGTAAACTCTGACGGTAACCTGCCTCGGATGCAGTGAGATTAAATGATGCTATAGATCTAAAGAACAAACTGTGGAATGCTACCTAATTGCTCTAGCACTCGCCACTTTTATTGCCTATAAAATGAAAAAATTAAATAACATACTTTCTAAAATTACTCTTGAGTTTAAAGCTGAGGTAACAGTGCACCTCTGTGTTTTACAACTCTCCAAGTCAGTACTTGGCAATTGCATGGTAACGTTAGGAGACATTATAAAACCTTGGGAGTGAATTTACTTCCTGCTAGTTGCAATTAACTAGCTTTTTCATACTAGAGAGAGGGAGAGAACAGGAAGGGTTGAATGATTCTTTCCATTGCATTCTCAGAACTTTCTTAAATGATATGACATAAATTCTTCATACAGAATACAGTTCAAATGTAGTGTCCCCTAAAACACAGCTGATGTCATCATGCTGCTTCCTGTTGTACGTATCCTATACTATAAATAGATTTTGTTCCTTTTGCTGTTACAATACCCAGTATAGTATTTGGCATAGACAGGAATAAACATTATTTTTTAGTGTTCATACAGGGAAAACAAATCATTCAATGATTAATAAATACACTGGCTAGTATAAAAGTCCCTTTCAGTTAGAAAAATCAAGCAATCATAGACACTTTCGTTACAAATATTTTTTGGAAGTAATTGACAATATGTGTCATAACTGGATTAGTAGAATCGAAGGAATATGGATGAGGGAGATAAGAAATTGTGTGAATTCAAGGGTAACGGCCTGGTCATTGGAATTACATAGGGTGTTTGTTAAAAATACAGCTACTCTGGGTCTTTCTTTGGAACGCTTTAGATAAAGCCAAGGGATCTGAATTTTAATGAGTGTCCCAGGGTTTTTATGAGCAGGCAGGTGTTAGGAGCACTATTTTAGACCAAGCAATAGAATCAGCCATTGGACTCAGCCCTTGGGGATGGTAGTGGGAAGGGGAATGGGAAGGTGGAGACCAGATGCCCTTAGATATTACAAAACTGTGGGAACTGGTTCAACGTTCCCATCTCTACGTGTCCAGCTCTACTTTCTCACTATCCGTATTCTACAAAGGGACCAAGATATATGTAAAGTGTGCTTCAGAAGCAACACAGATGCTAAATCAACGTTCCATTACAAAAAAAAAAAAATCAGAACCCCTGAAAGCCGATGTCTAACCAACGGCTACCATCATAGTCAAGGCTTCAATTCTTCTCTGACCATTGATAAAATTATGAAACAAAAAATCAACTAAGCTTTAGGAAGACTGAAAAATGCCATCAACAAGCGAGCATGGTCACAGTGACATGAGTAGATGTCTGTCAATGGAAGCAGAAACCTTTCTAAGTGGTTATGGCGGGCACACACCAAAGCAGAGAGCTGCAGAACAACTTTCACCACATTTAAAAGAAATGAAGCCGCTGAAACGTGTGTATTGATAAAACCAAACGCAAGCTGAAACTAATAAAGACACCACACAAGAGGTAAATCTCCAGACATCCAGGGGATAAAACAGTACGCTGCTAATACTCTATGAGTGAAAGAGAAATAAAAATTAAAATTTCATAGGACTTGACTGCGAGAGAAGTAAAACATAATTTGTGGGTTGTAGCTCAACAGTGCTGAGAAAGAAGCAGAGTCACGTTAGCAAATCAAAGGCCTGAAGAAGGCAGTGTAAGTCCCTATGTCAAACAACAGCCATGGAAAGGAGGCGGCCAGGAAGCAGCAGGCAGGAAAGAAATTAATCAAAAGCAGAAAACACGAGAGGAAAGCAATAACCAAAAACTGTTTTATAAAGCAATAAAACTTGCAAACTTCCAACAACAACAGCAAAAACAAAAGACACAGATCACCTATGAGAATAAGGCAGAGTTCAGTTCAGACCCTGCAGCCATGAAAGTGATCATAAAGGGATAAAATAAACAGATCTTCTGACACAAACTTAACAACTCAGAATCAAGGGTTCAACTCCTGGAAAATAAACGATTATCAAATTCAACCACAATTATATAAATAATCTGCATATTTCTCTAACCATTAAAGAAACTGAAGTTATTATTTAAAGTCAGCCCACCATTACCATCCACCCATCCTCAACCCTAAAAAAAAAATCTGGAAGAGTTTCACTGAAGAATTAATACCAAGTCCCTAAGATAGAAGAGAAAGGAATATGCACTGTATGAGGTTACTCCAATGTGCAAAACCAGAAAAATAGTTTAATGGAAACCTACAGACAGAAATCATAGCAAGTCTAGACAGAAAACTCTCAACAAACGTTTAGCATATTTTCCCACCCTACCTACAAGATGTGCAGAGAGAGAGACTGAGGGGCTGATCAACGAATCAATGCCTGTCCCAACCTGACACCCACCCCATGGGAGAGAGCCAACCTCTGACACCATTAACTCTACTATGTTTACAGGCAGGAGCCTAACTTTACATTCTCTGAAAGGACCCCCAGCAGCTGATGGAATCAGATGCTGGAACTCTCAGTCAGGCATGAAGCGGAGCTAGGGGAGTCCTGTGGAAGACTGGAAGGGAAGGGTTGAAGAACCCGGAGGGGACAAAAACGCTGCAAGACCTCCAACAGAGTCAACTAACCTGGACCCATGGGGGCTCACAGAAACCAATCAAAGAGCGTGCATGGACTGGACCTAGGCCCCATACACATATGTAACAGATAGGCAGTTTGATCTTCTTGTGGGTCCCCTAGTAAGTTCAGCAGACTCTGTTGCTTGCTTGCTTTCCATCACTGCATCCTAACCCGGCTGCCTTGCCTGGCCTCAGTGGATGAGGAGTGACTCAATCCTGATGTGACTTGGTGCGCTGTGGTGGGCTGGGGGTGCGGCTTCCCTTTTTTAAAATGAGGACAAGGGGAGAGGAAATGGGAGGAAGAGAGCCCAGGAGGAGAAGGGGGGCTACAACCAGGATATAAAGTGAATATAAAAATTAAAAATAATTTTTTAAAAAATGTAAAATAAAAAGTTTAGCATATTGAAATCAGCAAATGCAAGCCCTGCTCCTTATTCACAAGTCAAAGAATGAAATCAAAGCACTAAAGAAGAAATTCATGTGATGACAAGTGAATTGACAGAATTCAACACCCATTTGTGTGCACTTAAAAAAAAATCTCTAAATTAAAAAGCAAGACGGACTTTATCCATCCGGTAAAAGCAAACCCTTCTGCAGCTAACACCATTTCTGACGTGTCCTCCACAGATTGGAAAGAAGGCAAACATGGCGGCGGCTGCTGCTGCTGCTGCTGCCCCAATTCTGCAGAGTTATTTCAAAAATGGAGAAGTAGAAAATGTTTAGAAAAGAAATAGGAAATCGTTGGAACCTAAAACAGGGAGGAGAACTTTTGATTGACATCAAAAGAAAAATTTGATGAATTAGGAGACCATGCCACGGTTTAGTTAGAAGGATAAAAAGAGCTATGGACTGAGAGAAGATATTTGCAAAGCACGTATCTGAATTTAACAGCAAAAGAAAGAAAAAAAAAAAAACAACAGACGATAAATAGACAAAAAGGCATGACCCACCCTTTGATCCAAGAAGATATCCAGATGGCAGATAAACGCTTTCGTTTAAAGTCATCTGCTATAAAAATGCAAAACAAAGCTACAAGAGAGTATTTGTATGGTCCTGTCAGAATAAATAGCTAAAACTGAAAACAGGAGAATAAGAGAAATGGAACCAAAGACAAGCTGCTGTATAAATGGGCGATGGCACACCCCCAGGTTAGCAGGCAGAGGTTGCTGGGGGAAAGTCAGAAGTCAGAGGACCTAGGAAGTGTTCTCATGAATATTTTTTTTTTGCAAGAGAAATGTAAATTTATGTTCACGCCAACGTTTGTGCCTAAACATCGATAACTTTATTCGTAATAAAGCCAGTGGGCGAATAGATGCAGAACACCCTTACCATGGGAGACCACTCAGCATTAAAAAAAGAACAAAAGGACCAAGCCGTTGGTCACGCAATAACCTGAATCTCCTAAGAACAAGAAAGGAAAAATAAAAATAAGAAGTGATGCTAGGGTGGGAGAAGGGCCCGTCTGGTGAAAGTGCTTTGCCACCAAGCCTGACAACGTGAGTTCAGTCCCCAGGATTCACATAGCAGGAGAGAATCAACTCCAGCAAGCTGTCTGTCCCTGGCTTCCACGTACATGCCGTGGCATACACATGAGAATAAATATTTTCAAAAGGAACAGAATTGTTTCTTAAAAAAATAAAAAGCTATCCCAAAAATTTACATATTATAAATTCCATCTAAAGTAAAATTATAAACTGAGAATGTTTTGAGGCAGGGGCCGGAGAGATGGCAGGCCAGTTAAGACTGCTGGTTGCTCTTGCAGGGGACCTGGGTCCGGTTTCCAGCACCCACCTGGAGGTCACACCTCCTGTAACCCAGGACTTTCTATGCTTTCTTCTGGCCCCTGCAGTTACCAAGCATACACATGGCATACGTACATATATGCAGGCAAAACATGCATAGAGGTAACCACATTAAAATACCTTCAAAATGTGTTGAAACTATAAATGTATAGCAACAAAGAACACAATTTGTGGTCTCTACTAGCTGGGTGAGGACAAGAAGCCCGTGGTATGAATACAGGGAGAGCCGCAGGGACCTGGCGATAATAGAAGAATTTGGTGTTTCTATTAGGAATTGATGAACCCATGTTTAGACACATTTAAATACACTCAAACCCCACGGAACCTACGTCAACTGTCCAATAACAGCTTCTAACCGAGTGCTGAACTCTGCAGGTTGTTAGCATGGAGAGAAGCAATTCAAGGGGGAACAAGACCTCCCTAGACATTTTGTTGTTTGTTGTCATCAATTTATAATTGTTTCAAAATACACAGTTAAAGAAAATAAGCTTTAAAAGAGTGAAAACAGAAAAAGACACGGCTCTCACGGTTGGAGAGCTGAGTGAATCTTGTACTTTTTCCTCTGCATGCTTCCATGACCGGCTAAATGAATAAATAGTGGAAAATGCAGATATTGGGGTTGGAAGAGACCCAGATCGACGGACCTCTAGAATCTCCGATTCCGGAGATCTGGAATGGAGACCAGGAATGTGTGTTTCCAGTAGGTTCCAAGGTGAACCGATGCTGCTGGCCTGGAAAGGCTTTGAGAATCACTGATTAAAAGGAAGAGAAAAATCAATTCAGTCTTTGCATGTCTGGTTTAATCCGAAAGTGGCCCTTGATCTGGTGGTTAGATAAGTGCTGCTACTAATCTGAGCTATCGGTTCAGATCTCATTTCTTTCAGACAAATAGCAGCTCAGATAAAATGTCTTTCCATTCAAACCCATGGCTGCTCAACCGGATTCTGGAAAAAGGCGGGGGGGGGGGGGGCGGGAAGGAAAAAAGGAAGAGAAATAAGGAAAATTAGCTTGTAAAGGGACAGAGGTCCACATGATCTACACCGCCGAATGAATCAACCCTTCAGAGGCGAGCTGAGGACATCGCTACGAAATGCCTAATCCACCTCTGTTTGGTGCTCCAGGGCACCATATTTTTGTATCTGCCACCACCGAAGGGCTCTGCCATCTCGTGGGGAGAGAGGCCTAGCATAACACAGTGAATTAAATGTGATCTTTCTCTTCCAAGTCTTCTCTCGGTTACATTTCATGCCCTTTTCTCTGAGTGTTTATCACCGCCAAGAGCCGTATTTCTGTTTGAGTATCTGCAAGTGGCTCCCCACTGAACAAGTCAAGAGAAAGGTCCCATAAATCAGAGAGTCTGTAGACCACATCCTCACTCCCAGACCAGCACTAGGGCTCTCAAACATCCTTCAAAACTGAGTACTTCAGAACAGCCTTCTTGACAATAAAGTTTCAACACATAGTCCTGGATGGCATTAGAGAAGCTTCGGGTCCCCAAGAGGGTGCAGCCTAGAGAGGCCCTGACAGTCGGTCTCCTCAGTCTCTTAAAAGCCCAGATCAGGCACTGACCCAAGAGAGTGAGGACCAGTTGCCTGCTTCCCTCTTCCCGTCACAGCCTGTCCGAAATGAGAACAAGATACTCCTGGGACAGCAGGAGACAGAAACAGCATGGAAAATCATGGGCTTGTAATCACCACTAAGAAACTGAGAGGATTAAGCAGAAGGAAGCTCGGTAAGAGCACAGCACTTCCACTTTGAAGAAAAACAGAGGACTTTGGAACATGACTCAATGACTCCCGAGTACTCTCCAGCCCTTGAAGAATCTCCAAGCCCACCTGGCCTGCCCAGCCCAAGTTTGTATTTTCTTGTTTTTGTTTGTTTGTTTGTTTTGATGAAGAGTCTTATTATGCAGCCCTGGCTACCCTGGAACTCTCTGTGTAGACCAGAATGGCCTCAAACTCAGAGATTCATCTGCCTCTGTCTCCCAAGTGCTGGGATTAAAGGTGTGGGCCCCATGCCTGGCTGGCCCAGTCTTCATTCCTTTAAAGCTTCAGTGTCCACAGGGGCACACGCATCTTTCTCACTTTCACAGCGGAGCCATGTGATACCAGCCTTTTGGGAGGAAGAACATCCCTGGGGCAGCCTTCTAGAGTTTATGGCTTCACCTCACTTCCGGTGTGCTCTCTCTGCTTCCTGTGTGCTGTGGAGATGACATCAGCTATGTGGACTCTGCCTCTGGAACCATAAGCCGAAACAAACCCTTTCTTCTGTAACCTGCTTTTGGTTGTGGTATTTTTTAATCATAGCAATAGAAATCATAGCAATACAGTGATTGATGGAGATAGTACCATAAAAGCTGTTAGGAAAAGTGAGGATGTCTGTGGTCTTCCTCTCCACCAGAGACTATTATTCTGGAAAGCTCATTAGATTCTGAATCCAAACATCACTCTCAGAGAAGCACTGAGCCCTATTTAACATTCCCTCATTAGACTTCTCAAATAACTGGCAGTTTGAGTTTGCTGAGCCTAACTGCTGGGGAAAGTTTGAGACACACTGAATGATGACCCATCTTGGAAAGACTGAAAATTTACCAGAGAGCAGTTGTAACTGTTAACTTCTTTTCTCTTGTCTTTCAAGGCTCTTATTATTTGTGATGAACCCACAGACACTCACAATGGAGAAAGAGAAGCTGGAGGGAGGGGGCTTCGGAGCAGTGATGGACAATGGAGAAAATTTCCAGTTGCTGGTGTTTCAAAGGCTTCTTGATTGTTTACATGCTACATACCTTTTAAAGGTAAGGTTTTGTGATAACCACAGTAACTAGCAATGTTCTTAAATATCTAAAGCTCAGATTCATGGGCCATTTCAGCACTCGTTTCAAAACATTCTAACTACAGAAAATGCAGACTTTTTCAATATGGGATTAGAATACTCTTTCAACTTTCTCTCCTTCTGAAAAGACATCTTTCAATAAAGATATACTTGGGAATCTGAGGTAGAGAATTTGAGACTATATAGCGAGTTAAAGACCAGCCTGGGGTACACAGCAAGACCCTATCTCGAAATACCAAAGAGGGGGGAAGGGGAGGGAAGGAGAGAAAGAGCACATGTAGCTCGCCTCTATACGTAAGTATTTTGTAAAGTATTAGAGAAATTCATCTCCTCAAAAAGGCCTTGCTAACCTTTTATGTCTTTACAGTTTTTCACGGAGCATATTGAAGGAGCAACTGCCTTTCAGGAGCTGTGTCTTGAGGAGGAAGGAGGCATACAAACCTGAGGAGAAGCAATACAACTTGAAGTCAGAGCACCACAGAATGCCAGGGCAGGGAAGGGAGAGACCGTTTTCAAGCTTGAAGATTAGAATGCGGCTGATGGAGGTTGGGATAAGAGAGGTGAGCTCTGAATGAGAAGAGATGCACTTGGTTTGGGCTCAGAGAGAGAGGTGGCAATGAGGCATGGACTTATCAAGCAATCACTATAGAAACTGGCAGGGGGGGTGAGTAAAACAGACTAGTCTGCAAAGGAATGAAGAGTGACACAAAGCTTCGTGAAGGACCTATGGTTTGTTTGAACCTTAAAAGAGATGAATTTGTTGAAGGTGAAGTAGAGTCAGTTAATGGCAGAACTGTCAGTACAGGAGGCCTTTCAGATTTCACTATCTGGGAAAGAGACACGGAAGATGTTTAGGCGATAAGTGATGAAAACAGTATATTGGGAATGTCGGAGTTTCAACCCCCTGTTGAGAGAAACTGGAATCAACGTGAAAAGGACAGATAAAAGGCAAACTTTGAAGGAAAAATAGATACAACTGTGAGTCAAAATGTCAGGGAGCCAGAAGACATGATAAATGAACCTAATGGAGAGATTTCTGGAGCTTTTGACAAGGACCAGAAATAGAGATGAAGAGGGAAGGGTGGTGACTAGAAAGAAGATCAAGCCAGAGCGGGCCTGGATACATGGTAGCCAGAGGGAAAGTAAAAAGGCAAGCCTCCAGTTTAAGGTAGTGTGGATGGCTGCTGTCTTAGCTGGCCTGCCTACCTGAGAACAGATACCTCCTTAAATTTACACCCAGACCTTAATTCTCTCCCTCTAGTCCTTGTCCTTGTATAAGTTGAAATATGAATTTAAGCCAGGTGTGGTAGCCCATAGCTGCAACCGAAGCATTTGAAAGGTGGAGGCAGGAGGATCATAAGTGTGAGACCGCTTCAAGAGCTTCTGTCCCTGCCCTTCCCCGCAAACAGCTGAAGTACAAGGGTGTCCTCAGCAACTTAAGAAGATCCTGACTCAAAAGGTAAAAGGAAGGTAAAGGGTGCCTTGCACCCATGAGGCTGTAGGTTCAATCCCCAGTACTGCAAATAATAGTAATTATTATATGATTTATAATTTTATTACATATATGAAACTATATATTATATAAATTATATACTTTTAAATATGTAATATAATTATGTAAATAATTATATAATAAAAAGAATTATTATTTTTAAAGGGTAAAAGAAAGAAAGATACATGAACTCAATCAGACCATGGCTATCTGGACGGAGTCAAGCGAACACAAACTGAAGGCAGCAGGGAGGTAAAGTCCAGAAGCTGTGTAACTGCAGCACAAAACCCAGAAAACCTTGCGGTCTGGAGATGCCTGGTTTATAGGGATAAGGAAAAAGTCTCCACATGAACAATGCCCTTCCCCCACTGGACCCCAAGATGGGAACCTGTCTTATGGATGCCAGGCAGGCTTTCTCTCTGAGAAAACAAGCTGAGCTGAAGAAAATCAGGAAGTGAGAACAGCTTGCCTGGTCCCCCATGGGGACTTGGAGAAATGGACACAGCAGAGGCATGCAATCCTTCTCTTGATGCACGCACACTCACGCACGCACACACACACTCAGTTTCCAGGGCAGGGCAGAGACTTACTCTCACAGATAGACAATAATGGGTCACTAGACATTTAGAAAATATGTCTAAATGAAAGAGGAGAAGGAAAGAAACAGGGAAGAAGAAAGCAAGAAGAAGAGAAAGGAAGGCGTAAGGTGAGGAGTGATTAGATCCAACAAACAGACAAAGTAAGGACTGAAAAAAAATGAGCAAGGTCCTTAAAAAATGGTAAGAAAAATATTTTAAGAACAGTAAAATAGTCATAGAAATTATGATCTCAGAAATGAAAAGTAATAGAATGATCAGAAGAGATTATTGAAGAGAAATCCAAGAAATATCTAGATATGAACATGAAGAGAACTGGAGTAAAAAGCTTAGATAACCTAGAAAGCCTAACTTATCAGCTCTACAAAGAAAACACGGGGTAAGAGGTGAGGAGGAAGCCATCACAGAAAGGAAGTGAGAGAGAGAGAGGAAAGAGGGACAGAGAGAGAGAGCAAAGAGAGACAGAGAGAGAAAGAGAGAGCAGAGAGAGACAGAGAGAGCAGAGAGACAGAGAGAGAGACAGAAAGACAGAGAGAGACAGACAGAGAGAGCAGAGAGAGACAGAGCAGAGAGACAGAGAGAGAGACAGAAAGACAGAGAGAGAGAGCAGAGAGAGAGACAGACAGAGAGAAAGAGAGAGAAAACTAAAAACAAAAGACCCAGGAACTTCCCGAGCTAGATTATTATCCACACCCATCCCAGGAAAGGACGACTGTGGCATCACAGCGCAGAATCATGAAATTCCAGAACTCTGGAAACCAAGGCAGGCAGAGGAAGCGTTGGTCACAGAAAAAAGGACCATATGCACAGGAAGACATCAAAAATCTTCACGTCAGATAGGAAGCTAGAGAACAATGGGGAGATGCCTGCAAAACAGTGGGGGTGGGGTGATGTGCATACTGAGATTCTCCTCTCAGCCAACCTACTGATCTCTGGACTGTATGAATAAAGTAAAAACTGTAAGAATAAAATAAAGAGTCTCGCAAAAAAAAAAAAAAAGCATCTTTTTTTTTTTTTTTTTTTTGTACCTTTTATTGGAAATCTGATTGAGTAGAGACTTATTACCCAAAAGGATGGCTCAGGCAAGGAAGAGATCCGGAGGATTCAGAATCCCTAGGAAGAAATGCAAATGAAAGGTCAAGGATGCTTGTAAAAGGAGCTTGTGCGATGGCACTGAGCAACCAGCCTAGAGAGAAGCAGGTGCCACAAGGTCCTATATGGAGTGAGAAAAGGGGGTGTCCCAAGTGTTTGATGTAGTTCAGAGAAGATTTACAGCTCTGTCACAGATCTGCGGATAGACTAGAGCAAAGGTGGAAGGAAAAGCAGTTGAGGAAAGAAAGCAACCGCTTCCCAAGGAAACAAAGTATCAGTAAAGAAAAGGATCTTCTGCCCCATAGCTCAGCTGTGAGGGTGAGAGAGCTGTGAGAAACACTGAAGCCATGACCAAGGGGAGGAAGCAGAGATGGTGCCTGAGGCAGAAAAATTAAGAACGTTTAAGGATGTTTCTCAAAGTGAACACAGCATTCTGGAGTTTGTGTGTTTGAAGAGTGTAAAGTAGTTGCATTGTCTGGAATAGTTTGTCTTTTAAACTTTTTCACATTAGCCTGGCATGGTAGTGTACTGTTGTAGTCCTAGCACCTGGAAGATGAAGACAGGATGATCATGAGTTCGAGGCTACTATCCCTCTGACACATAGGGCACTCCAGGCCAGTGTGGACAACATGAGACCCTGGCTCAGAAGACAAAACAAAACGAACAAACAAAAATGCAGAAATTAAAAACTGAAATCATATGACTTTAAAATAGAGAAAAAGAATATAGTAAAAGAATTAAATATAATAGAATGGAGATAGCAAAATAAATGTATATTTTAGGAGCAAATGCAATTATGAAAGCAAATGCTCATCTCAAATGTACTGACAAAAATAATTTTAAACTTCCCAGCTCTAAGTGCTTTTCAGAACAGAAGGAGGCAACTGAGATGATTAAGCTAAGTACACTTTAAAATCCTGTTTTCTGTTCTTCTTGATAACACACATCAATCTCTCTTTCCCAAAGATACATTCATTACATTCATTCTTGTATCCAAAACAACAGTGGAAAAATGTTCAAGTAAAAGATCTCCAGTTGTCAGACATTCAAAACTTTACTCCTCATGTCTTCCAGGAGTGTGTCTGATGGAAACCTTCACTGATTTCTTCCTTCCTTCTTTTCTTTCTTTCTTTCTTTCTTTCTTTCTTTCTTTCTTTCTTTCTTTCTTTCTTTCCTCTTCTTCTTCTTCTTCTTCTTCTTCTTCTTCTTCTTCTTCTTCTTCTTCTTCCTTCCTTCCTTCCTTCTTTCCCCCTTTTCTTTTCTTCTTTGGTTTTTCAAGATAAGATTTCTCTGTGTAGACTTGGCTGTCTTAGAACTCTCTCCATAAACCAGGCTGGCCTTGAACTCAGAGATCTGCCTGCCTCTGTCTCCTGAGTTCTGGGACTAAAGGTGTGTGCCACACCTCCCAGAGGCACTTATTTTCTTTTTCAATTCACCTTTTGAATAACATTTCCCATGTGTAATCCTAGCTCCAAACTGTGGTTCCCTGCTCATGTCGACTTAAACACGTAAACATTCAGTGGGCCAGGAAATGGCACTTTATTCAAACAATAGATTAGGAATGAAATAGTGGCTTTAAGGTTGTTTTTGACACTTAAAAGGGGCTGAAATATTTTTATCCCTTTGCTAGCTGTTGTTTTTCTAGAGACCTAATAACTTTGAAGAGACAATTGCAGCCGGTTATGTGCGATGAAACCCTGTCCGATGCAAAGTGATATTTTCTTCTCTATTTTTCATTTCTGCATGCTGGCTCCAGTCAACAATATAATCACTTTCTTTTATTGATTTTCTTATAAAATGTATCCTTGTTAGGTTCATTGATGACTATACATTACCGAGGCATCTGATAAAATTTCATCGTGCTATTACCACTGCACAGGAAATGCGATCGGCTGGATGAAAATAACTGCTTCTCAAGGAGCCAAGGATGTGGGTTTTGATACAGAGAGCCAGAGAAGGGCCTATGTATCTAAAGACTGACAGCCCCTAGGCTCTCCCTGCCCCCCCACCGCTTGTCAATTCTTTGTTGTCTTCTGCTTCTGAGATACACTGTAGCGCTGTAGCAATCTCAGTTCCCCCATTTAAAAGAAGAGGGTGGAGGGCTACAGCACTTATGGCTCTTCCAGAGGACCTGGGGTCGATTCCCAGCACCCACACAGCACCTCACAACCATCTGTAATTCCTGTTCCAGGGGATCTGATGACCTCTTCTGGCCTTCACCACCATTAGACATGCATGTGGTATATATACACACATGAAGGCAAAACACTTATGTATATAAAATAAATAATTTAATGTTTATATAATCATATATTATATATAATAAATACAATAAAATAAAAGAATACTGAGAGAGTGTTTCACTTTAAGTACTTAGCAATCTAAAACTTTTAATTCTTCAAAACAAATTTTTAGGTTTTCATGATTGTCCCACTACAATGCATAATCTTTGGTGAACTGTGTCTGATCATTTGGGTTAACTTGGGTCAAAAAACTTGTTGAAATATCTCACTGGGGCTCAGGAGATAGTTCAGTTGGTAGAATGCTTATCATGGAAGCAAAAAGAATGAGTTTGATCCACAGAACACCACACACACACACACACATACACACACACACATACAAAAAAACAAACAAACAAAAAACCAAACCAACTAACCAACCAACCAAACAAAAACAAACCCTACAGGCAACTAAGGAATGCTGAGAGAGGGAGAAATAATAATTTTCCCCAGGAAATAGCACATCAGTTGGTTAAACAATACCAAATGGTCAGCCCTGAGAACATATGAGACTAAGCAGGGTGTGTTTACATATTTAGAAGTGTGTGTGTGTGTGTGTGTGTGTGTGTGGCAACAATTGATGAAAAAAAGGCTATGAATTTGAAAGGGGGACTGGATGGAATGGAGGAAGGAAAGGCAAGGAGGAAATGTTGTGATTATATTATAATCTCAAAAATAATTAAATTAATGAAACAGTTGTGAATGAGAAGGGCCTATTCTAGGCTCATATGTGTGAACGCTCGGTCACAGTTAGCTGAACCGATTGGGAAGGGTTAGGAGATGCGCCTCTGTTGGACCAGGTGTGTCACCGGGTGAGGGCTTTGAGGTTTCCAAAAGCCCATGCCAGGCCCTCTGTCTCCCTCTCTGTGTGTAAAACAGGGTATAAAATTTTCAGCAGCTTTTCCAGCACCGTGTCTGCCTGGACGCTGCCATGGCTCCAGCCATGAGAATAATGTACTAACCCCCTGAAACTGTACATAGACTAGCAACTAAATGTTTAAGAGGCTTTGGCCATAGTGTCTCTTCAGAGCAACAGAACATTAACTATGATATGACTCAGTCTTATTAAATAATTGAGTTTTAAGTTAAATTTCCTTTTAGCCTCTTACTGTTCCTAACCGGTGGCTCACGCAGACACTGTTCAGGCTTCACGTCGGCTTCCTGGTTAGGGGAGTGAGGGTTATCTCTGACACAGACTATGTTGCCTGCTAACTGATCACTTCCGCCTGGTGGGACTTCCCTACCAGGACAGAGGGGAAGAAGAAGAATTCAGTCCTCATGTGACTAGAGGAGCTGGGGTGTCTGGATAGGGGGGCTCCCTTATGCTGAGGAATAAGGAAGAGGGAATGAGGGAGGGAGGGTGGAACAGGGAGGGGAAGAGGGGAGGCCTATGACCGACATATAAATTGAATTGATTAATAAATAAAATAAAATAAAATAAAAAAGTTAAAATTTCCTCTTCTTGGAAAATGATTTTTTTAACCCAGTTTCCCCACTTAAAATTATTGTTAATTTTGCAGAATGAAAGTATTCAGAACCCCAGAAAGATTAGATAACAACAAATTCATAAGTAGAGCTAATTTTTCAAATTAAGACATTCAATGCTAGCACTTTTCTCCTACATGAAAAATGACACAAAATACTGGACTGCTCCTTAGTTCCGTCTTATCTGAATTAGAGAATATTTTAAATCAATGCGGCTTTATTTCCTTAAACCGCACACAATAACTCATACGGTTGGCAGGGTTCTACTTAATAAGAAATCATTTAGGGATCCGGTTAACAAGTAGAGAAATGCCCCGGTTAGCATGCCCCACTGTTCAGGACTGGCTGCCTCCCTGGAGTTAGATAGCCTGTGCTCTAACTTCTCCTCTGCTGGCTCCTGGTTTTCTTGGCAAAGCGGCTCTCCAGTCTAGCGGTGAGAGCCCATTTCTTATCTCACTTTCGGGCTGCACATTAGCTAGATGTTCTAAAGCTGACATGTTCCTGATTAGTTCCTGCCTTTGGCTTTCGCTGGGGCAAGATATTTGTATATCTGAAACCCTTAATCTCCCCCATTTAAAATCGGGGCCAGTGGTCAGTAAGGTCAAGAGAGTTGACGGTTAAAAAGAACTTGATGCTTAGAGAAATAACCAGGCAGATAGGATTTTTCTCCACATATCATCTTAAGGGATTTCTGACCATTGTAACATCTCCCTTGGCCATTGTAGTAAATGTGTGTAAACAAAGCAACTCATTCAGCCATTCTAAAAAATATGCACTAAGGGACTTATAAACAGCATATTTTCACTCATTAAATCATTTTTAAAGTGGGCCATGAATGGCAACTTAAAAGCGCTTAAGAAAATATTATTCATTCTGCAAAAGAGTTACTCTGGCCTAGAACACAAACTGGTCATCTGGGACTATCTGAAAATTGCAAGCAGGAAACAGCCAGGGTCACTGCACAACTCCCTCTAAAGCAAGCCAAGCTTCTGAGGCTTGGCCAGACAAGTCAAGGGCGGGCCATCGCTGGGACTTTTGCAGGCTGGGCCCGAGCAAGTTTTTTCACTTGAACACCAAACAAAAACAAACTCACAGCAAAGCAAAAGAACGTACGCTGTGATTCAGATTTTATATGAAAACATTTATTCAGGCTTCTAGCTGAGTCCAAGCCCCACAGCCTAAAGGCATTAAACTGTATTGAAGCTCAATGGCCTGAGAAGTGTCCTTTTGAATTAGGACTCCAGTCACTGAAGTTGGGGCAGGAGGTGTGGGGAGGGCATCTGCAACTAATCTGAAAACTCCATTTCAGATCCTGGACTGGGAGAGCACAAACGCTATCTGTACAATGCTTTCACATGGCACAGGAGAGAGTTATCTTTCTGACAGCTGCATCTTGGGAGCAGAACCCAGTGAAGGGACTTTCCGCTAGTGACGGGTGACCTGTAATATAGAAAGGTTTAGATGGGTGCTAAGAGAGAAAGAAAAAAAAAAAAAAAAAAAAAAAAAAAAAAAAAAAAAAAAAAAAAAAAAACAACAAAAAACCAAACTTCTGTAAGTCTCTCAGAGCCTTACTACGAAGGCAATTCTAGAACCTCTCATTTTGCAGATGAAATGGGACCCTTGATTCCAGACCAGTGGATTTCAACACAGAAATGAGTCGTGTCAGTACAGGCACAAGATTTTAATTTTTCACTTAGGTGATCTCTAATTTTTGGTTTGGTTTAGGCGATGCATATGTAAGATAGAGTGTGCTCATAGCTCCCCGTCACCCATCTATCTATCATCTATCTACCTATCTAAATAAATGTACCTGTGTTGAGGTACTCAGTCAAATAAATCCAAGACAAATAGATTCTCTAGACAATAACCCTGAGCCACAGCCAGCCTCGCTGTAGGACGAGAGAAGGATGAAACTGGAGGCCGTTTTCTCAGTCTGTCTTACCCTGATCTGCACACCGCAGGAAGGCACAGCCCCGGTGGCTGAGACCTGCGTGACACTAGCTCTGGGCAGATAAAATTTCTGTTCTTGAACCTTTTTATTTCTTGGCTTATTTTTCCCCCAGTAAGTTTGTTTTTAAAACTTCTTCCTAGGAGAGTAATCAAGCAAGCAGACAAAGGGAGAGAAGTGAGGCCTCTGGCAGTCTGACTTTTAGTAGCAACTATTCAGCAGTATCTCTCTGGGGCTCAGTGCATATCACAGCCATTTAAAATGTACAATATATGTATTCATGCATAAAGATACCAATGGCCTATTGACAGTGGGGAATGATAGATTTCAAGCATTGTGTCTTATAATGGAATCATTTACAGAAATGTTTATAGCATAAACACATGGCTGTTTTTTAAAATAATGATTCTTTTTAGAAGGTATGATTGGTTTTTTGTTTGTTTAAAGATTTCATTTATTTTATGTATGAGTGCTCTATCTGCATGTACACCTGCATGCCAGAAGAGGGCATCAGATTCCAGCATAGATGGTTGTAAGCCACCATGTTGTTGCTGGGAATTGAACTCAGGACTTCTGAAGGAATGGACAATGCTCTTAACCACTGAGCCATTTCTCTAGCCCCCAAGAAGTATAATTGTAAATGAATCTCTGTTCCTACACAGTGTTTCAATAGTTTATCAAACATATTAGAAAACCAAAAGACAAGTCCTATTTAGAAGATACAATGCATTGCAAATAATTTATAATACAGCCTTTGCTTTCAACCCTACAGCAAAAGTACTAGACTTCTAAAGAAAATTGCCAACATGAAGACAGAAACCTAGGCTAAAGGGCTCAGTATAATGAGGAAAGGCTGTTGGAGAAAGAAACCGAGCAGAGGACAGAAGACAAAATCCAACATTACAGTTAACATCAGCAGCAGGAGAAGAGAAAGCTTGAGCTCACAAAATAAAATATCATTAAAAAGGGGCGACAAAACCAACAAGGAAAAGTTTTTAGGAAATAAAACTGTGACGGTCAAAAGAAAAACTCAGGAAGAAAATATAAGTAATAGACAAAAAATAAAAACAAATAAAAAAGCATGAGGAAATGAGAAGGTCAACCCAGAGTATCAAATGGCAAAAGAAAGAAAAGAGAAAAGGGTTGGGAGAAAATTATCAACTGAATAATATAAGAAAGACTCTTGGAATGGAAGTCTATGAATCTGAATAATGACAGCCCTTTAAGAGCCTAGCATAATTAATGAAAAATGCCCACATCTGGAAATTTTAGACCCCTGGAAATGAAAAGGAAAGTCCTAATAATTTTCAAACGGGCAGGTCAGAGTGCAGGTAGATTGAAATGATCAGGCAGAAAAACACACTTGACGTCTCAAAGGCTACATACACCAGGTCCTAGAAGTCAGTGAAGCGCTGGAAATGTGATCAGTTTATAAGCCTGTAATTGAACCACCCTTGGGCTGGGGGACAGACAAAACCATTTTAATAGCTTCAGGATATAAAATTACCGACTCCACCCTTTTTCTCCAGGAACTTGTCTGCCTGTCCTCCCCTCTCTCTCTGACAGAAAAACAAAAAAGAAGACTATAAATGCTTCAAGAAAATGAAGGATCAATGTAGGAGAGAGGCCAGGGAAACCCCAACAACCATGAACCCCCAAAATCTCCCAGTCAGATGGCAGCAAGAAGGCACAGGCCTCAGAGGAGAGATTTCAAAAGAAGAGAATGCTGGGGATGAGAGCTGACAGCGACTTAAGGATAACCATGATAGGTATCATACTGAAAGCACTAGAGACAGAAAATAAATAAATAAATAAACAAACAAACAAACAGATAAATGGGCAGAGAAGGAGAGCCTGGGGCCTGTGGATATTTAGAATATCATCTTGATCTTTGAGAATTTAGAAACAACACTGGGGTATATGGACCATTTCAAAAAATATTTTTAAATATACACAGTTAATTGGGGGCATGGAGTGTACATCTTTAATTTCAGCATTTGAGAGACAGAGGCAGCAGATCTGTGAGTTCAAGGCCAGCCCGGTCTACACAGCAAGTTCCAGGACAGCCAGAGGTACATAGTAAGACCCTGTCTCAAAATAAAACAAAACCAACCACACAAATGTGCATGGCAGTTTCCTTATGTCCCACAAGAAGTTATCAAGCAAACAAGGAAGATGATGATGGTACAATGATCAAAATGTTTTTTGCATGCTCCATGGGGGATACAGAGACTGCAAATCCCGAAGTTGTGATAGGGTTTCTTTCTGCCTTGATACATTTGTCCTTGCTTGTTTCGTGTGTGAGAGTTAAGATTAAAGATTCAACAGATCAGCCAGGCAGTGATGGCAATACGTTTAATCCCAGGTAGAGGCAGGTGGATTTCTGAGTTTAAGGCCAGCCTGATCTACAGAGAGAGTTCCAGGGCAACCAGGGCTACACAGAGAAACCCTGTCTCAAAAAACAAACAAACAAGAACAAAGATTCAAAAGTCACAGATACAGTTAGTACATACTAAATGCCTTTTTTTAATGCCCATTAATAATGCTTTTTTTTTTTAATAATGCCCATTATTTCTGTCTTCCTGTATTTTGGAGATTTTTTTTCCTAAAGTTTCTCTCTGATTATCTTGGCTCTTTTCTTCTGAAAACAGCTCTTGGTGTCTCAGAGACAAAACCCGCTTTTAAACCAGAGAAGCTGAGGTTTAATGGAACTCACACCTCACAGACCACACATCCAAGAACCCCCATACCCGACAGGGTCCTGGGCAGAATGAAACAAGAGGCTCATAATAACCCTTCCAGTCTAAAGCTGTCTCAGCTTTTTGCCAAGGGCTGAGAAACATGTGCAGCCTCAAGCTCTTGTTTCCCAGAACAGTCAGAGGAAAGAAGAGAGGGAATAATTTCTTCTCTTATTTTTTTTTCTGTTGACTTTTAGCATATTAACCAACCAAATAAATCCTCACTATAAGTCTGTTTTATCTAGCACCATTTCATTTGAAAGATTAAAAAAAAAAAAAAAAAGCAAAGGTCAGAGAGGTTAAGTAACTAATCTAGCATCACAGAGCTAAAAGTGATGAAACTTTAATTTGACCCAAGCAATCTTGTCGCAGCATCTCAAATGGGGAAACTGGGTATTTCCTTCCGGGACATGGATGGCGATGGATGATAGACAAAGTAGGAACAGATGAGCCCAAGCCTGGAGGCCACTCATCAATAGGAAGTAAGTCAGAAGTGCAAGACGAAGACTGTTTGTCTTGTAACTGGAGCCCTCCTGGTTATCTGTAGACAGAGCACATTGGAACATTGTGCCAAATGGCTCCCATCAGAGCACATGAATGGCATTTGCACACCCGGCTGCTGCTCCTGGGCCCTCAGCTCAGGCTAATAAGAGACAGCTAAGAGATAATACAGCATGTAGTTGAACGGTGTGGGATACAGGACAGGTTTTTTCAGCTCCACAGAGGCTTGCCCATTAGCTAGAGGAACCATGACATGTCTGGGGAAGGGGAGGATGGCTGAGCCCCCCCCCCCCAGAGGCCTCAGGGTACCCGACAGGACAGCGTGCAGGACAGGAGCAGTAGAGCTTCTAGGAAGCAATACCCGTTGGAGCAAAAATAAATAAAAAGTAGAGAGAAAACAGAAGGGCTGGTGTTAGCCAAAGTCAAAGAAATTCTCAAAAGGCAGGCCAGCAACGGTAAGGACAGAGGTCCTGCAAATATCAAACTGGGCCGTATATAATGTCCCTGCTCAGCCAAAACATCTGCTTTCCCCAGCGCGTGACGGTCCAGTATTCTTTACTCTTGGGCATTCCTTGTGAGAAGACATATGTGAGAGAGGCTTTATTTGACACTTTTCTGTGAACTACCAAATTTGAGGTAGCTTTTAGAACAAATTATAGTTCAAGAAATAAACAGGCACCCATAGTTGACTCAGGCTTAAATACTGGCTCATATTTTTTAGAATATGTCTAAGAAATTCAAGCTGACTGAAAGGTAAGAAAAATCATGTTAGTTCCTAGTTTATTAAACAGTATGGAGTTTTTTTGTTTGGTTTTTGTCCTTTTAATCCAGCAAAACATGCATGGTCTGTTCCTCAGTTTCTCTAACCGTAGATAATGCCATTGTTTGCATAGACACCCAACCTCCTCCTGCCCCCAAGGCTGAGAGGTGGGCTTAATCAGTTGGGTTTCTGTAGCGATGATGATGGATTTGCTCTAATCCTCCCTCACCCTTCCTCCCCTTTCTGCTTGTGATGAATGGACACCATTACAAGATGGCGGCTGAGGTGAAGCGGGCAGCCTAGAGAGCTCACCCCCACAAGGGAATCAGATGCTGGACTTTGGCCTCTTTTGAGTGATGCTTTAACCTACTGAACCAAATCAGCCACAGAAAAATAAGGATGCCTGTCACTGCCAAATAGGAGTGCTCTGAGAATATATTAACCAAAAATGGGGGTGGGGGTGAAAAGCTTTGACTCTACTGAAAAGCAGCTATTCAAATAGCAACTAATGTTACTGTAAGTCAGGAGCAGAGGCAGTGCAATAAACTTTGATTCTCCCAGTCAACAACTGGCTGGAGACTACATGTGTCTACAAAATGAGCTTCATAAGGCTGTGTTTATTTTAGAAGCATCAATACTAAAACAGCAGTAACAGAAAGTGATCATCCCCTTAGTTTAAGCCCTGCTTGGATATGCGTTTATCCAGGCAAGCAATAACTGAGCAAACTCCTCTCTTCAATTCCCCCAAGTTCAAGTACATAACTCTGAGCACACCACAAGCTTTACAAAGCAGCCTAGCCGTTAAGTGTGCAATAATCACTCATTTCCTGGCCATTAATCCAGACATCATGCAATCACTCAAAGGCATCCATTTTCCTTTGCTATTTCGGGGACTGCTGTCCTATTGTCATCCCTGCCTCAGACCCCTGACTTAGTCATCTTTTAATTAGAGCCAGCAAGAGCGGTAGGCGGGGCCAGCCGGCTGTGGGTCATCCATCACATGGCTTGCTCTGCTCCTTGGCCTCTTGGATGACTGTTTATAAA
The DNA here is from genome assembly GCF_030254825.1 of Meriones unguiculatus. Lineage (NCBI taxonomy): Eukaryota > Metazoa > Chordata > Mammalia > Rodentia > Muridae > Meriones > Meriones unguiculatus. The sequence continues at coordinate 117,661,210 of NC_083356.1, forward strand.
CAGGACATCTTGGGGACTGAGATAGCTGTTTAAGGAAACAGGAGACCAAATGGTGACCATTTCGTCAGCCCCCTCTGTGAGATTATAAACTCTGGTGAAGAGCTAGAGCATGGCACTTCTTAGTTTAAGTATCTAAAGACATTCTCCCTGTGATGGCTTTTCTGTTTTAACTGAGCCTGGCCTCAAACAAGTAGATAGATGCCCTAATTGAAAAGTTGCCTAAGGTATTAACTAACATGCTAATGACTGGGCAGTTGAGTTTATTTGAAAGGGATCTGCTTCTTAGCTCAACCGCGTCTATGCTGTCCTCAAACATAAAAAATGAAAATCGCCTCAAAGTTGGTAAGCTACCTCACTGTTGTTGTAGAAAGCACTCAGGGTATTGCTGTTCAGGATTATCTTCCCAGGAAAACTGATGCAGGCCCACTGAACCCAAGAGTTAGCCCAGGGAAATGACATGGAAAACTCAAGGTTGCATTAGATTGAGATTCAAATCCAGACCTATGTGGCAGGTCGGTCCATGGGCTAGTTGCTGGGGTGACAGAAGTCTAGCCCCTGTGCATAGCTGAAGAAGGATGTGAGTGGGAGGCAGTGGCCCTGGTGAGAGTCTGAGGACAGTTAGGGGTCATGCAAGAGAGAGGGAGTTAGCTGACTTGATGCCCCGGGGCTCCTTCACTTAGCAGCTACGTGACCATGACAGCTTACTTAAGCCATTTGCCTCTTGGTTTTGTTAATGCCTTCATATATTTCTTCCCAGTCTTTTCCAATCCTCTACAACAAAATGAAATGAATATTTCACATACTTGCATCTTAAAATTATGAAAATATCAGAAGCCTTTTTCCATAGCAATACAGGTACCCCTCAGTATCCACAGGTCCCACCACAAAAATACTCAGGAAAGAAAGAAAGAAAGAAAGAAAGAAAGAAAGAAAGAAAGAAAGAAAGAAAGAAAGAAAGAAAGAAAATCACGCAGCACAAGTCTTGATAATACTGTTAACAGAACAGCACAACAACTGTTCAGGGTGGATACACATCGTATTGTAGGAAATCTAAAGGTGATTTTGCATATACAGGAGACTGTGTGCAGGTTGTGGGCAAATGTTGCACCATTTTACAAAAGAGACTTAAGCTTATGTGATGCTGGTGTCTGCGAGAGGTACTGGAAGAAACACCTAGGACATCCCAGTGTATGCCTATCATTTTTTTGTAAGTATGTAGAAATAAAATATATAGCTATATTAGGGCTGGAGAGGTAGCTCAGTAGTTAAGAGCACTTGCTGCTTTTCCAGAGCTCATGAGTTTGATGCCAATTACCCACCCGGTGGCTCACAATCATCTGCAACTCCAGTTTTAGGGGATCTGACACCCTCTTCCAGGCATCAGGCACCAGACATACATGCAGGCAAAACACCCAGATACATTTAAAACTGTACAGATACAGTGGCTTACCAAGCAACACCGTATTGTTGAACACCTTGCTTCCAATTTCCGCTGCAGTTAGGATGAACATTAGCTTATCATCTAAAAGGTCTTCAGGGTACTAGATTGAAATCTTTCAAGGAGTTTTACATCTCAATGGCGAATTTGCCTAAAATGCAATAATTTAAGAAGTAAACTTTTTCAATCTTCCATGTTATTCATTTTGTATAATAATGTCATTTTTAAGATACTATAGAGTATAGCTTAAATCCAATATTGGTTGATCTCCAAGCCTATTACCAGATACTGGTCTAAATGCTAGTGAGTGGCAGTGAACAAGATGAATACTGAAAAATACAGCAGATGGGCAGTGATGGGCGCTTTGGAAAACACCGAAGGCCGTGAGGGAGCTGGAGAGGGTCCTAGCAGAACTGGTGTGCTCGTGGTTAATGCAGTGGTCAAGAAATAAGTCTGAGAAGATGATAAGTGGGAAGAGAGAGAAGGGAAAGATGGGAAAGGACTGGGGGGGGGGGAAGGCACAAGTGGGAGAAGGGAAGACGGTAGGAGATGTATTCAGAGAAGTAGCCGTGGGTAGTGCACTGGGAGCTAGTGGGCCTTTGCAGGGACTTCGGGATGGTAGACATACATTCTTAATAGATGTTTTCATGTACATTCTGAAAGCGCTTCTTTTTAAGTATGGTCTCCAAAACAACATTATTTGGGATGAATGCCACGTATTGTTATATCCTCTCCTTCCATCTTAATCTACCAAAATGTATTCCATTGCAATCATTCATATCCAAATAACTACTTAATACACTTACTTGATCTGTCTTTAAAAAACCGTTGTCTGGGCAAAAAGAAGAATGTTATATTGGCTAGCTTTTTTTGTTTGTTTGTTTTTGTCAAGTTGACACCAGTTGGAGTCGTCTGGGAGGAAAGGACATGAACTAAGGAATTACCTCCATGAGATTGACCCTAGTCAGGTCTGTGGGGCATTTAAATTAATGATTGTCGTGGCAGGCCCCTGCAGATGATGCCATTCCCATCCCCAGGTACCTGGGTTGTAAACCGTGTGAGCAAGCCAGGAAACAGTGCTCCTCCAGGGCCCGTGCTTTGGTTCCTGCCCAGGCTCCTGTTTCAGTTCCTGCCTTAGCTTCCCCTCATGCTGGACTGTAAACTGTAAGATGAAATAGATCTTTTATTTCTCAAGCTGTTTTTGGTCTGTGTTCTACCACAGCAGTAGAAGGCAAGCTAGGGTAGACATGCAAAGGTTAAAAACAAAAGGGAAGTGGAAATTGGTATTTATATGGGTTAAAAAAAATGATTTTCTGGGTTTCCACAGAGCTCAGAATCAGGATATTCTGATGATTTTTAAGTGAACTGCAAGAGAACACACAGGAAAGGTCTCTGATTATGGCGATGCCAAGATCTCCAAAGTGTGAAGCAATGACAGGATGGGAGAGCAGAAGGATCTCTCAGAGCCGTGCTTTGATATACGAAGTTGGAAGGTAAGTCTTAGTATTTAAGAGCCACCTGGCAAATACCTATGAGGATCCAGGATCCGGGTTTTCAGATCTGCCTAGGTTCAAGGGCTTGCTTTATAGACACTGCCCCTGTACAGGCCTGGAAGCAAAGACATGCTTGAAAGCTGAAGGGCACTAGGAAACATAACCCAGACATTGTTTCTCTCAATAAATATGCACTGAACACAAGCCAGGTGCCAAGGGCTGTGTGTGCTGTTGGAAATGCAAGGCTTGTAGCCCAGCAGGCCAACATATGAATTAATGGAATTAGTGAGTTCTTCCCAGGTGCTGCATGGGAAAGGGCACCTACCCTTGACTGAAGGGCTCAGGTTGGCTAAAGGAAGTGGAGGGACTACTCCGGATATGAGCGGACTTGGATTTGGCATCCCAGAAAGAATCGAAGGCCTACAGGAATCCGTGGGCATTACAGAGCTGTTCTGTGTAGTCAAAATGTAGATACAGAGAGGTGTCTTCTGACGTGCCAGCGGGAGAGGCTAAGGCTTACCCTTACCTTTTATCTTAGTCACTTCACTATTGCTGTCATGAAACACCATGACCAAGGCAACTTCCAGAGGCAGCGTTGATTTGGCAGGGAGCAAGACAGCAGGAAGACCAACATGGCTGGAGCAGCTGACAGCTCAGCTCCCCAGACGGGAAGCAGAGAGAGACAGAGAGCACACTGGGAATAGCCTGAACTGTTGCAACCATAAGCCTGTCCCCAGTCACACACCTCCTCCAACAAGGCCACACTTCCAAATCCTCCACAAACAGCCACCCAAGCATTCAAATGCCTGAGACTGTTAAGAGACACCTCATTCGGATCACCATACCTCTCCTGGACACAACAGCAAGACTGTGTTTGGAAAATGGCTTGCAACTGTGGGCTACACAGTGATGCTAACTCCGTCACTCCTGGTTCTCTACATCACCAAGGACTGGTGTGCGCCAAAAGTTTAGATAAAAGGCAACTAAATAACCCCTTGAGTGAAATGAATTTCAAGAAAGAAAAACAAACAAGCAAAAAGATTTGGATCATCAACCCCTCATTATAATGTTGAAATATCTAGGATATTTAAATAAGAGCTAGATCAAAAAATATGATGTGTTTCTTCAGCAGAACCCAGGAATTGAATACTAGGTGGTACCAGGCCCACCAGGGCATTTTAGACATTAATCCCATCAAGAGTAAATTTCTTCTAAACTTGACAATCAGAGGGTTCATTGTCATGTTTACGGTGGTGGTTTGAATGAGAATGGTGCCCACAGGCTCATCTAGTTGAATGTTTGCTCCCAGTTAGAGAAACTGTTTGCAAAAGATTAGGAGATGCGGCCTTGTTGGAGAAGGTATAGCAATGGGGTAGAGCTCTGGGGTTTCAAAAGCCCACAGCAGGCTCAGTTTCTCTCTCTCTCTCTCTCTCTCTCTCTCTTTCTCTCTGTCTCTCTGTGTATCTCCCTCTCTCTCTGCCTTGAATTTTCAGTTTGGCTATGAGCTCTCAGTGTGAGCCAGAAGCCCCCAGACGGTATTAACTGTGCAATTGTCTCACTGATCACACTGGCACATGCCAACCCTCAGTCCCTACCCAGAGAGCTTGGAGCCCCTTGCCTGGCAGCACTCATCAGATCAACAACCTGGACTATCACCTAGTGGATGGGACTAACCCAGACCCTGCTGCTTTCCTCGTCGTCACTAGGATATGGAACACAAAACACTCCGTTTATTATTTGATGATGGCCAGCTCAGTGTTATAAGGAACTGTATGGAACTTCAGCCTCCTTCGAAATCACTCCCTGTTGTTTCTAGCCCCAAGGAAGAAATCCATTCAGGATCTCTCTCTTTCTCAAGAGCCACCATGAAGAGTTGGCATTATTTAAAAACCATTTGGCAATCATGAACCATCAAAGGAGGTCCCACATGATAGGTCCAGCTTCTCCTGTCCACTGCCCTCTTTCCCCCTCTCCAAATGCTCTTCCATAAGCCCTCATTCCTCCCTTGGCTCTCTCCAGCATAAACAAGCCAGAGGTAAGGCCTGAGATTAGTGTTCCCATTCCATCTTTACCTTATCCAGGATTTTGCTGCAGCCTTCCTGACAAGGTGTGGCTCCCATCTACTTGTCAAATAATAGATTTTCCCATTGGCAACAACCGTATTAGATAGCATCTCCCAGAACATCAGAGAACTTTCAAAAACCTATCTAGAGAGTAGAAATTGTCTTACTAAATTTCAGTGTGGTGGCATTTGAAATACTTAAAGTCAGAATCAATAAAATTATGGGATTTCAGTATCCTAGGGACCATTACAAGTTCCAAAGAAGGAAAATGCTTTTCCTGGGATTTGCATAAGTTAGCCAACATCTGGAAAACATATGCAGCTTAATGACTATGGTGCATAGACACTTCAAAAATGCACTTGCATTTCAATAGCTCATAATTAGTGGATGTGGGCCCAGCAAGGGCTCAGTTAACTGTCTTAGAAGCACAACTGTCTCTCGAGGCCACGCAAAACTTCTAAGGTTAAAAACAAGGATATGATTTGTATTAGCCTGAATAAAATTTTATATCTTGCTTTTTGGTCACTTTGCTACTACATAAACCTTCAACAAAAGAGAAAAGTTCACAAATCACTCACTGACAGATGACTCACTGACATGCTAAACAAAAGCGCTTCTGCTGTGGGAATCGTGTTTATACTTAATAGAAGATAGCCGGGATCTTGTCCAGACCAGAATCAACTTCCTGTGGACAAGTGACTTCCACGTTTGCATGAGGGAAGAAGCCATCCCTAAACAGAGACACTCCTGAGCAGACACCCAGTGGCCTCATCACTTGTTGAGTGCTTAGACCTTTAAAAGAGCTCTCCCGTTCAGATGCTTGCCCTGGCATAGGTATGCTTTGTCCATCACTCGTTCCTCACCTCACCGAGGACTGGTCTCTTGGAAATACAGACCCTTACTTAGAAAAGAGGACAGCTCTCTCCAGAGAAAGTGTCCTCAGATGCATAGGATAGCCAGCTCTTCTCATTATTTAACATTTTGTGTTATAAGACCTTTTTCAAAACAAATTATGACCCAGCATGCTTGTTCATCTGGCATGTTTGTGGACCCTAGGCATACATCAAATGTTAATGCCCTATTTTCTCCTCAAGCCACTGAATAATAGAGCTGAAATGCTTCTTTCAATTAAACTTGTGCTAGATCTAAAGATCTGGCTTGTATGCTCATTACAATGGGAGCAACACAGAAGAACAATGCCGTTGCTGGTGGCCCTGGCTACCAGACATAAGGGGGCAAAGTCTTTACAACAAGTTTCAAATTGAATCTTTGTATGAGTGGATTCAACTCCTTTCAAAACAGACAGGATCAGACATCAAAATTCAATAAAAGGAACCCCTGGGCATAAAAACCCAGTAGTTGTGAAATATTCAACAAAAGCCAAGTATTGAATTTGGCCTTGGAATTTTGCTCCTCTGGTGACCTGTTGGAGGTGAGGTGGGATGCCAGGCCTTTAGCTGAGCAAGAACGTAGGAGGTGGAGGTGAACAGTGGGTAACAGAGAAGCAAGGAGCCCCCGGGGGGGGGGGGGAGTTCAGTACAAGGACAAAGTGAACACGCAGGTTTGGACTTACCTTAGACATACTTTCATGCCGAACTTCACAGATAATTAAATACGAGCAGTGCTGAGAAGTTATCCTTCAAAGACCCCAGCTAGGACCAGCAAGTTTAGCAAATAACCCGAAAACATCTTTAGACTGACGCCTGTGACATTTTTTAGAGATATTTACAACAGTGGATCATTCTAGTTTTTAATAATGTGTAGCTCAAATTTTTAAAAGCTTAGTTTTTTTAAATATTGAGATTAGGGGATATGCTAATTAGCTTGATTTAATCATTCCACTTTATATAACATGATGTGACTGGAGTTAAAGTAACTACATGTTACGTGAAGTGATTATATGTGTAATTAGCATATTCACATATATAATTTGTCAATTTATAATAAAACTTCTATTTTACTCTGAGAGGAGAAATTGGGTTGAATACATCAAAATACATTATATGAGCCTGGTGGTGGTAGCACAGGCCTTTAATCCTAGCACTCAGGAGGCAGAGACAGGTGGATCTCTGAGAGTTCAAGGCCAGCCTGCTCTACAAAATAAGTCCAGGACAAGAAAGCCAGGACTGCACAGAGAAACCCTGTCTCAAAAAACAAAAACAAACAAACAAACAAAACCTCAACAAGTAATTTTCAAAACAGAAAATGTTTTGAAATGTTAAGAAAACAACTATAAAAAAGAAATATACAGAACATCAGTTAAAATTTAACTTGGTGAATGGTTATATACTTTTGAGTTGGTACATTCTGCGTAAGACCTGGGCCATGCTCATATTAAATGCATATTCAGTCTTTATCTGAAACTCAGATTGAGCTGGGCATCTTGTGATCCAGCAAAGCTATCAGCTCCCACCGCTGTCTACACCTGAATTCATAGATAAGAAACTGAGTTTGAGCTAATTTGTCTGCTTGCTGTCACCTGGAGACAGTGCTTTCACCAGCAATAAACCCCACCCGGAGGGGAAGCCTCAGTAGCTCCGCTGAAGTGGGCCTGACAGGTGTGGTTGTGCCTTTGTCTTTGTTAAATTCCCTTCAGTTAACAGGAGGTGAAGCCATTGCATCTTGGGGTAGCCTGTGCAAACCAGCAAGGTCACCTCTGTGGGATGTTACGTGCATTTCTCATGGGACTGCCCTAAGCAGGAATTAAATCCGAGCATCTGTTTGTTTAACAAAGGGGGAAAAAAAAGCTGCTGATGAGGCCCATAGACTGAGAAGCGTCAGATTTGGGGTGGTTTCTTTTCTTGTGTGGGGTTTGATATGTCGGCATAAATGTGCTTTAGGGTTTCACTCCTCACAAAAGGGCTGTGTCTCAGAAAGACACTGAATACCTCACTGACAGAACTCATCTCACTTTTTTGTGGGTAATGATAAAACTACCAATATTTTGGCCTTACGCAGAATATGTGTATTTTCATAGGTAGGTACATGCTAAGCTCATGCAACACCTCTGACTCAGCAGTTATTTAAATTACAAAGTCAGTTTACGGTGAATGTTCAGCAGGACTCAAGCTCACATTCACGTGTTTCCGAATGCACGGTATACCTTTGAGGAAAGTATCTATACCTGTTGACGTTTCTTGTGTATTCTCAGGGTTTCTTTGGGATTTTGTTTGTTTTAATTCACAGAATCCTATTTTTTCTCATTACTGATCAGGCTCTCAGAAACTGCTTCTAAGAAAACCTGAAGCTTAAACCTTTAATCTAGACACCAGGCTCCTGTGTTTATCTGGAGGGCTGACTCTACCGGGGCTGTTTCATGGCCTGGCAATGCTGAAGCACAGTGGGGGCCAGGATGAGCCAACAGGATCTGCTTGGCAAAGACTCACATGTTAACATCGTAACTTGCATTTCATCACATCAGATTTATAAGTTACGGGGTTTATATCATTTGACTCTCAGGAAACTGAGCTCTGCCTCTGACACTCCTTGACACTTCAGCTCTAAGGCCTTCACCTGGCCGAGGCTTTCTCTGTACCCAGGAAGGAGCTCTGTGCACGCCTCAGCAGGAAGCCGCAGATATTTCGGGATCAAGCCAACTTTTCCAGCAGACTCTCCCGAAAAAGAAGCAAGGGTCCCGGCCGTCTCTGCTAAAACCATTCTTTCAAAGAAATAAACACATCCCTTTCTCTGTAGCATCCAAACTCTAAATAGAGTGACATGGAATTTAAGCATAAGTTACTTCACCAATACAATAATCAGAAAGTCAAGATCACAGCTGCCATTTCCTGGCTGTATTGCTGTTGCTCACAGAGAAAGATAATACCAACGCTTTAACAAAGAGGACAAGGAGACACTAGTATGTAATAGTTGAACAGCCCAGCATCTATGAGGCAGGCAATAGGGTGCTCGATACAAACGAGGAAACCGAGTTCCCCGAAGTTACAAAACTAGGAAGTGTTAGTGCTAAGATTTGAACCCAGATCTGATTAATTCCAAAGGCTTTACTAATGCATAGTGATTCTCCCAGCACTTTCTCCCAACTATTCCAGGAGCAGATGGCTTACAGCAGGCCAGCGTTGTCCGTGGCTAGCCATTCTGTGCACAAATCTAAGACTAGACCAGACGAGTCTTGTATTTGAAGGGCAGCGGACAACCCCGTCCCTGTGGGAAATGCCCAAACCAGGGCGGGTCAACTTCTTTAGAAACTGCACGGGGACACAGAGTTAGGCTAGCACAGAGCGATAAGATATGCTGTTACCTCCTTTGTTGTTTTGCTCCAACTTCTGTTCTCCAGGTTTTTCTCGCTTGCTAGATGAAGCGCCAAGGTTAATGTCTCAGTCAGACTCCCCCTTCCCAAATGACCTTAATCCCAATTACCCCTCCGTGCAACACCTGCTTCAGAAAAATTAACCTTCAAAATGTTCCTCAAATAGGACATTTCTCTATAGATCACTTCCCGCCAAATAGCAAGTGCCTTCCGCTCATTCTCAACTTTTGCCTGCAGTTAAACAGGCAGGTTATGGAGTTAATGTAACACAACAAACGAACCAGTAATCGCCAGGAAAACAGAGAGTTAACTAACAAAGTCTCAAATATCAAATATTGTCTTTTCGGTACACTAATGAGGAGAACAATAAAACTATTAAGAAAGCCTGAATTAGACTCAGAGCAAGGAAGAATTTTTTGCATTTAATAAACATTTCAAGTTTAGGATTTAATAAATATTTAAATCAGTGAGGGAAAATTGACTTTTTAATAAGAAGCATTGGGTCGCCTGGAGAGTTACATGTCACAAAGATAAAACTAGATGCATTCGTCATATCACATAACCAGGACGTGTGCCAAGTAAAAGATTTTATGTTTTTAAAATGAAACTATACAATAACACTGGATGAAAATGAATGGCTTCCTCCACGCTTTGGGTGGGTTTAATTAATAAGTTTTTATATTACATATACACATATGTGAACTAGCTTCTCCATAGCAAACGATGTTTTCTGAAAATAAGGACACCAATACAAATTAGCAACTTATTTCATACAGTTAATATCTTTATTTTTACACACAAACACATGCATCTGTTTATAAAGTATATTACACAGAGTACATGTCTATACATGCACAGAGAGAGAGAGACAGAAAAAGGGAGCGAGAAAGGGACAGTATCCAATAAGATCACAGAAAAACAGGCTAACAAAAGGAAGACAAGTTGTCTTTAACCATCTGGAAAAATATCCAAACTCTTAATAGAGGGAGTGAAAAACAGCTTTTTGCTTCTGACAGTGAGACTCATCTTTCCCTTTTAAACTACATAGAACATGTAACAAAAATAGAAAATTCACCCCTTTTTTTCAGCTAGACAACACTAAGGACCCCCCCCCAAGGGAGCTATGAGATTCAAGTCACCCAAAACACGCCATGTGGCACTCCCCTCGTCCAAGTGTGAGTATCAATGTGGCTTTCCTTTACGTTTGTACACTGGCAGTGATAGTGGGGGTCTTTCACAGGCTCAGTGGGACAACGGAAACTCTGAATGTGTTGATTTGGGTGACAGTCACACAGCTGTGTATATTTTTTCTTTATTAATTACACTTTATTCACTTTGTATCCCCCCTGTGGTTCCCTCCCTTCTCCCATCCCAATCCCTCCCTTCCTCCACCCTCTGCATGCATGCCCCTCCCCAAGTCCACTGATAGGGGAGGACTTCTTTTCCTTCCTTCAGATCCTAGTCAATTAGGTCTCATCAGGAGTGGCTGCAGTGTCTTCTTCTGTGGCCTGGTAATGCTGCTTCCCCCTCAGGAGGAGGTAATTAAAGAGCAGGCCAATCAGTTCATGTCAGAGACAGTCCCTGTTCCTATTACAATGGAACCCACTTGGATACTGAACTGCCATGGGCTACATCTGTGCAGGGGTCTTATCTCCATGCATGGTCCTTCGTTGGAGTATCAGTCTCAGGAAAGACCCCTGTGCTCAGATTTTTTGGTTCTGTTGCTCTCCTTGTGGAGTTTCTGTCCTCTCCTGATCTTACTATTTCCCACTTCTTTCCTAAGATTCCCTGTACTCTGCCCAAAGGTTGCCCATAAGTCTCAGCATCTGCATTGATGGTCTGCTGGGCAGAGCTTTTCAGAGGTCCTCTGTGTCAGGCTCCTTTTTATAGACCCCAAATATTGTACACTTAAATTTTACATTTTAAAATGTAAATTACATGACAATAAAATGTATTTCTAAAATTAAAGTAAGGCACTATTTCTTATCTATGAGATAAATAAAAATGAAATCATTAAAACTCAGTTTCTAAAACCCAATACAGGGGTCACATAACTGAATGTGAAAATCACAAAAACTGTGGGAATAATTAAGGGTTGCTGAATGCTGGACAAGCAAAAACTTAATTCCCACCCCAAAGCACGAGGAGGCCAGGATGTTTGGGCAGTGCCGGGCTGTGCCATGAGACTTCACTGCAGACCTGTGAACGCAGCATGAGCTCTCCATACTCCATGACACCAAACCTCAACACGCCAACAGAAACTGAACAAAACGCTCAGACTCCAGGCCACGGCACACTGCGAATCACAGTGTTTTGAGTACATATAAGGTTTCTGTCCTTGAAAAATCATTGGGCTTAACTACGGACAGGTCGTCTAGTAACTTTCCCCTGGGGTTCCTCAGCGTGCACCAAGTCAATCTACTCTGGGTTTGTATTGTGTAAGAAAGCTTAGCTTGTAAAATGCTGTTTGAGTTGTTGATGATTTTCATTTAGAAAGACGAGACAGTTTTGGCTTGGGTTTGGGGCAGAATTTCTAACGGTTTCTGAAATGCTTCTAAACATACTTGTAGCATACATTGCTAAATGTTTAGGGAAGGAAAAGTGGAGTTCTTAGCATTGATTATGAAACCAAAATAGCACCGACTCTGAAACATGAAAAAAAATGCACCTTCGAAGTATATGATGGAAATAATTCACTAATCAAAAATTATACAATGAATAAATGGAAGAAGACACCATCAGTAAACCCAAACTATAGAAAAGGCTACAGGACACATACCTACCACCCCAACAACTAAATTCCAATTTAAAAAAAGTTCTTCAAACTTAAGACAGACCAGCTGATAGAAAAGTGTGGTCTTTAATTGGGTTTTACTTAAACAAACACAATTTCTTTTTCACTGTTTTGTTTTGTTTTGCTTGGTTTTTTTTATTATCTTTTTGATATAGAGTCTCCCTATATAATCTTGGATGTCCTGGAACTTGCTACATAGATTCGGCTGGCCTTGAATTCACAGAGACCCGCTTCCTCTGCCTCCACGAAGCGGGGATTTAAAGCATGTATTATCTATCATATGCAACCTGAATAAATACAATTTCAAAACTACATTGTGAGAGAACCAAGAAACCTAAACTTTGATTGCATATTAAAAGAGTATGACAATTTTGCCATCATGATATGTAAGGCCTCAAAAGATTTTTATTAAATGCATACTTTATGTGAGTTTGTTTATTATCTCATATCTTTGTCAAAACCAAGGAGCATGGGGGCTAGTTGTCTTGAGGCAGTAAGGTTGTCCTTAGAGCCATTATTGCTGAAGCCAGATGATGAGGACAAGAAACTCACTATTCTATACTCTGTCTGCTCAAGTGAGTGTGTTTTTTTCATAATGAGTTTTTAAAATAATTATTATGTAAAACAATTGAGAGACAGAGAGAAATCTAGGCCTGGACATGTAAGAGCCACAAGTAGATATTAAGAGGTCAGACTTTGTAAAAGGCACAGCTATAAGAATTACAAATTATAGCCAGGCATGGTGGCACATGCCTGTAATCCCAGCACTTGGGAAGGCAGAGACAGGTGGATCTCTGTGAGTTTGAGGCCAGCTTGGTCTACAAAGCAAGTTCAGGGCAGGCAGGGCTACACAGTAAAACAAACAAACAAACAAAAAGAATTATAACTAACGTAGAACATAGTGACACACACCTTTAATCCCAGCAGTTGGGAGGAGAGCAAATAAATCCCCATGAGCTTGAGGTTAGCCTGGCCTACATATAAAGTTCCAGGGCAGCCATAGCTACATAAAGGGACTCTGTCGCAAACAAAAATTATAAAGAATAGCCAAAATTAAAGAAGAATTGCAAACTAAAATTAAAAAGAAAACCCCTACAAATGTTAGTGTGAAGATAATATTTGGAAAGTCCTGCCGGAGAGAAATAATGCACAGCATCTGAGAGTCCGTGGAGCAGAAAGAGGAAAGCAGAACACGGACCTTGAGGAAGCGTGTATTCAACTAAAGCAGGTGGTAGGACAGGAGTGTCCTTCTGAAAGGACTATTTAGTGAGTCTTAGCAGAGGGATGTGGTGGGTCTGAAGCAGGGGAGGGCAGCAAAACAGACAGGTAGTGGGTTCACCAGCAGCTACTGACAGTACAGGACAACACTGAGATGAAAAATGAGTGTTTAAAAACGATTCAATTCAACCAATGTTTACGGAGCATCTTGTACCCAACACAGTATCAAAGACCTGTAGAGTAACGAAAATGGAAAGAACTGACTACAGCATAGACGTGTTTTATAACAGAAATTAGCATAAAAGGTGCAGGACAGAAGGGAGAGCACTGAGTTGGTGAAATTAAGCAAGGACGTGTTCCTGAAGAGCATGCAGGTTTGGAGGCACACACGGGCATCCGGCCACACAGGCTCAATCGAAGGAGAGACACAGAAGCGAAGCTCTCCAGCCAGCAAACTGGCAGCAACTCACAAAATAATGGCTTAGTTAAGCTTGTTGGAAGACAATGAAAACAATTCTGCTTTCACATTTAGTCCCTTAAATATAACATTTGATTGTATTGGCATCCTCATCAAGCCTAAAATTTTTGTTTAACTTTGTTCTGAGTGCCAAGTATGCTCCAATTTAATGCTACTATAAAGATTTTCTGAAATCATCTAAACTTAATGTCAAATCCCCTAATGTACCGTTTAAATGCACCATTTAAGACAGGTTAAAACAATTTGTCTGTAAATGCATGTCTCGGGGCACTTATCAGACGGCGATAATTACGACAGCAAACTGATCGTGGCTACCTGGCATACGAATAAATACTATTTCAAAGATGGAAATGCAATAAATCTTTTCTAAGGGCTGCACCGTGAGAGGCAGCAGATGCGGCTTTGTTGATATCACAGAGTGGAAGCAACTTTGCCAAATACAACAAATCATATTTCTCTGGGAAATCTTGCACTCGAATTCTGAGTGCCCTGTTTTAGAATTTATAGTTTTCTTATAAACTCTGGGAAATTGAGAAACTCTCTCTAAAGGTCATTTATCAATTGGCGCAAATATGTGCGGTACAGCAACGACTCCGATACCTTTTCAAACATTTGCTCCGGATGGTTCCACTGTTAGACGCAGTTCTCAACACCAATCGCTATCGACTGCTCAGTAAGTGAAACATGACATGTAGCATTAAGTTCATACAATAGAAGCAAGGACACCACAGGCCTGCTGTTTAATCACCGTTTGCAGCTAAATTCTTGGGCTGGGAACATAGGCAATAATCCACATACGGATTAACGGAGGTTTGGACATATCCTGGACACTTGCATACTAACTTTGAACGAATGAAGAAGCATGGTTAAGGAGGAGCCCCGTGTGAAGCCTTTTCAGTCCTGCACAGCCTGGGTAGCTTGGTGATTAGAAAGCTAACACTCCCATAAACAACCTCACTAACTTGAGGAAGGAACTAAAGTTGAGTAATGGTGCCGACGGAGAATTTTATTCGGGCACCGCCTTACAAAGACGGGAAATGGAAGAGACGGCCTCAAGACCCCCATGCTACGGAATGTGCGCTTTTGTTTTTATCTAAGCAATGTGTGTGATACAGTACATGACTAAACACAATCCAATATGATTTGTGTTGCCATGGGTCCCCACAGAACAAATCTGTAAAATTACAGCATGTGAAAGCTTTAACACAGTGATATAAAATGGCAGTGGCACGGTTCATATCTTAAACTGACAGACTGATGGTGATTATTGCAAGGACAATGCCCTGCATATGTCAAACGATTTGCAAATAATTTATGTCACCTTCCGTCCCATTATTGTTTTTGCAGAGGACATAAACTGTGTCACCGATATTAAACTGTCTGCAAAAAGAGCCGAGCTCAGCTTTCTCGTCTCTGAGAACACAGAGCCATCTGCACCCAGACAAACATGCATATGGCCATCATTTGTCCAACACCTTACACAGTGTGAAGGTTTTTTACTTGAAATGCCAACCTGTGTGGCAGATGATGTATGTGTTTCCTCAGTCCTGTGATTACCAGGCCCGCGCCGCTGTGCAGCGCTCTCACCTCATCAGTTCCACAAGCCGCACTCCTAGGTGTGTGAGGCATTTGCAGCAATATGGCTTCTGACACGCGGGGAGGTAGAAGCGCCCCGCCCGGAATATCTGACTCCGGATTTCGTTCCAATCAGGGTCAAAGTCCGACCCGCAGGAATCAGTGTGGGTAGAGATTTAGGACTCGAAAACAGCAATTTGAAAACTGGAATGAATATATTTTGATAAAGGGGAAAGCTTTGTTGGCCCTGCTTGACTGCTGTGCCAAATGCCTTAGAAATGACCTGCATTTTGTTCTTCTGGAAGAGAACGTACAGGGCATATTTGTTATCACCGGCTGTAAACAGGGCAAGTTACTGCTGCAGCTAGCAGGTGCAATTCATTTCAAGGATTTGCTATTACTCTAGACCTGGGCTCTCCTGCAAAGTGCCAAGACCAAGCTGCACCTCTGCAGATCACTGTGGTTCTAGAGACACGTCAACAGAATTTTCTTATATACGTGCGTCACATCTGTTCTTGATCATGCACACACTACATGACATACACAGTTTTAAAATTTTAAATACATGCAAGCTTTTGAGATTGTAAGCTTTATTTCTCCTTTTAAGGAATGTTTTATTTTCCTTTTAAATCCAGACATTGACTTCAACTAAAGCACAGCATGTCTCTCACGTTATTATTCTCCGTCTTTATCAGGGTGATAGAGGGAGTGATAAAGGAGGATAACTAAGAATTTTAATGACTGTCCCAAAGGATTCTGTTTGGACACCAAATAATACCCACAAAATCCTTTTTTTATGGGTGAAGTGTAAATCAGTCAGAAGCAGATGGGGTTGTTTCACTATAAAATTCACATGGACACAAACTGCCTAGATGAAGACATGTGAGGCATTTCATTGTCATCCTCCGCCACAGAACATACTCAGACTTTAAAAGTTTCCAAATAAGGATTTTGAAGATCAGTCCAAGTCTCTCATTTTAATTCAAAAGTACGTTCTAAAGCAAAACTGGCCCCTCCAGGTCTTGATGGAGACGCTTTATGGATGTTCAACACGCTTAGAATAAAGGGTGGCACAGCACTCAGGCTGAACAGGACGCCCATGACACCCCCTCTAGGGGACTCCTCAGGGAATGCTGGGGGAGAGAATGGAAAGAAAGGGAGAGCCAACAGACAGGAAAGGAGATGCTCCTTCAGAGCACAATACAGCTACTGCAAACGTGATCTCACAGGGGCTTCAGCTGCCCACACTGGCCCTGTCAACAGCCAGTTGTGGATGGGGAGTGGCTCACAGGACCTCACCCCTCCTGGCTGAGCTACTGGAAACTGAGTGGCTTCTAGGAGAGGGGCAGCCATTGCTTGCAGTTGTATAGCAGTGAGCTCACCAGGCTACAATGGATGGTTTCATTCCCAGTGTCCTGGTTAAAATCAGAGGGTCACAAAACAAAAGGCATGAATGTAAACAAAAGGAGGTATAGGGAAGAAGCAGAGGGAGCAGGGATGCAGAGAACTAAGAGGAAGTAGGGAATAAGAATATAGAGTGCACTATATATGCACGAAATTGTCCAAAAGAAAATTAAAAAAAACAACAAAACAACCCACTTAAGTATTCTAAAAAGGAAAATCACACATAAGATAGGGATGCTTTGTGATCCACAGCCATCAAAGGTGTCTTGGTGGTGTTTCAACACGATTTCCAGAAATTAAACACTCACAACTGAGCAGGCCATTGGCAGGGCTGTAGCTAGACAGTAGAATGTCTGTCTGGCATACACGGAAGCACTATGTCCAATTAGCAGTACTTAAAAAAAAAAAAGACAGTAAACAAAATGTCCATCAAGATTAGCCACTTGTGATTACCTGTCACTCTTTCAATTAATGGCAAAATAGGGAAAAGGGACCATACATATGTTAACAATAAAACTAGGAGGAAAATGAGTGTGATGGATTTTGTGAAGTTACATTTAGGGAGTTTATAAGATGAGGCCAGCAACCCGCTAGAAGCTTATTCTGACAAATTCAATTTACATGTTATAAAAGGAACAAAGTCAAGGCCATTTCCAGGCCATTTGTTCTCTTAAGGCCTTAAAATATTAAGTACATGGTTACTGAGTATCTGTAACACCGCAGATGATGACCGGGCGGCTTTATTGGACTATGAAAACCAGTGCTGTTTAAAACGGTCTAGGAGAGACTTCCTGTTGCAGGACCAACTCAACACACTGGGGCTCTGAACCCCACTTTTACATCATCACATCCAATGACCCCCCCATCCCTGTTAGCCCTTCCTTCTAGACTTTTCTCAGGCCTGTGTCCTTTTTTTTTATTAGTCTTCCTAATTTAGGTACTTGCTACATAAGCTTAATAAAATGACCTCTCGCCCCCCTCCCCTTTTTGTCTCTTGGCTATGGGTGGCATACTGCACAGCACTTCCTGATCTACCTGCTCAATAGCCAATCAAATCATCATACTCTTTTCTCCATTAAACAAAAAGCTTCGGTTTCTGGAGTATTTCATCATCCACAATAACCATTTGACCTCTACTCCAAGAAAGCAAGGTGGGCGGAGTCAGTGTTAAGATTGCCACTCTGTGCAAGGAATCTAGGAAAGAAGGGGAGATAGTAAGACCTGGAAGAACAGGGGCTCCACAAGGAGAGCAGCAGAACCAAGAAATCTGGGCACAGCGGTCTTTTCTGAGACTGATACTCCAACCAAGGACCATGCATGGATATAACCTAGAACCCCTGCTCAGATGTAGCCCATGGCAGCTCAGTGTCCATAAGGGGAACAGGGACTGTCTCTGACATGAACTGATTGGCCACCTCTCTGATCACCTCCCCCTGAGGGAGGAACAGCCTTACCAGGCCACAGAAGAAGACAATACAGCCAGTCTTGAGGAGACCTGATAGGCTAGGGTCAGATGGAGGGGGAGGAGGACCTCCCCTCTCTGTGGACTGGGGAAGAGGCATGGGAGATGAGGGAGGAAGAGTGAGATTGGGAGGGGATGAGAGAGGGGGCTACACCTGGGATACAAAGTGAATAAACTGTAATAAACAAATTAATTTTTTTTTAAAAAAGATGGCCATTCTGTAAATGAGGAAACTCAGACTCAAAGAGGATGTAAGCCAAGTGGGTCCATATCTACACTGCTTACCAACTGGGGCCAGGAGTCAGCCTCAAGTATTTTGATTCCAAGTTCAGTGCAATGTCCAGGCACAAGTGTGTCTAAAATTAACGTGTATTGCCTAAATGTCTAAGTTATTTAAATACCCTCAAAGCCCTTCGTAATCTAGTTCAAATTCACACTTCTAATTTCATCTTCCATGACCGTTCCAAAGAAACTTTGTGTCAACCACACTGCTTTAGTTATCCATGGCATGTGCTATCACTTTTGTATCATGGCCTTCTAATCTACATCTTTTGCTATTCAGCTTTCTCCATGAAACTTCCCACAGCTTTTCCATTAAATATCACTAATTTTTTAGAAGCACATCTATTTTTTGACACTATCTGTGGTATACATCCCTTGCTAAATTTGGCACTCTTGTTTGATTTTTTAAAACATTTTCATCTTTAAAAAATTATTTTCATTTATTCATTCATTCATTCATCCATTCACTCACTTATTCATTCATTCGTACTGGGCACCAAGCTCAGGGGCCTATGCATGCTTAGAAGTACTCTACCATTGAGCTACATCCCTGGGCCCATTTTTGTCTTATCTACATGTATAGATTGAAACTTCTTGAGAATAGGAGCTGTCTGGTTTTGCCTGTCCTTCAAAATTCAACAAATACAACATAAAAATATTCAGTAAATATCTGTTTGAATTCAGTTGCTTTTTCCCATATATATGTGGAAGAAACTAGGAGGGGGGAAGCACCTGAATTATATATATATTGGGCAAAATAATGGGCACCAATTTTTAATTTTTATATTAGTTTATTCACTTTGTATCCCAGCTGTAGCCCCCTCCCTCATTTCCTTCCAATCCCACCCTCCCTCCCTTACCTTGTCCCATACACCTCTCCAAGTCCACTGATGGGGAGGTCCTCCTCCCACTCCATCTGACCCTAGCCTATCAGGTCTGCATTGTCTTCCTTTGTGGCCTGGTAAGGCTGCTCCCTGTGATCAAAGAACCAGCCACTGGTTTCATGTCAAAGATAGTCCCTGTTCCCATTACTATGGAACCCATTTGGATCCTGAGCTGCCATGGGCTACATCTGAGCAGGGGTTCTAGGTTATCTCCATGAATGGTCCTTGGTTGGAGTATCAGTCTCTGAAAAGACCCCTGTGAAATAATGGGCACTACTGTGATAGTTTTAAACTTGTATATACAGTGCTTTGATCATATTTTTATTTCCTGCTCAATCCCATGTTCCCTGATTCCCAGCCTCTCCCCAAAGTCTCCCTTCTGCTTTATGTCTCCCTGTCCCCATATTCCACAGATGAGAGAAAACATGGCATTTGTACTGAGTCTGGTTTATTTTAACAGAGTTCTCCCATTCAATCCAGGTGTCCCACAAACATGGATTTTCCTTGTTTATGTCTGAGTAAGCCTCTACTGTACATACACAGCACACTTTCTTTGCCATGCATCCTTTGCTGATTCTGTAAGGCTGTTAAGAGGCCGTGGCAAACGCAAATGAGCAGTGTCTCTATTAGATCCTGACTTGGACTCCTTCAGGAATATACCGCAGAAAGGTATAAATGGATCACAGGGCAGCTCAGTTTTCAGGCTTTAGAAGCACTGGCTGAGTTCTGTTAGTAGGTGGCTCTCATATTGTGGTTTCTGTCCTGGCACTGTAACAGGAGGCCAAATACAGAGATCCTTGACTACACTTCTGTTAGGGCTGTCTTTGATTTGATATATTTTTAAAAGTTAGTTACTTTAAGCACTATATATAATCCTCCATATTAATCATTGTCAAAGGAGCTTAAAATAAAATCACTCTTTCTCCTGGACTATTTCAGAAGCAAAGTTCTCATTTGATATACTGTATTCAGATTAGATGTGCATGGACATAGTGTTCATTAACTGCTGTTAAAGAGCACAGGAAGCTGGAGCCTGTTACTGGTCTACAGCGATTACCAAATGATTATCAAGCTTTGACAAAATACCAAATAAAAAGGAACATTGTTTATTCCCATAGATAAACACACATACACATCTATATCCACAAATATATACATAAGATATAAAAATCACAAGGTAATTTCTAATGTGACAATAAAATTTAGCAGTTGAATCTGTCATTCAGGATTATTTTCTTGTTTGAAAATACAATTTTTTCAAGACTTTCAATACTCAGTACATTTCCTGAAAAGCAAACTATATAATCCTGGTTTCTTTACATCCAGTCCTTAGCACATTCAAAGTCCTGTGTCTACAATGTGTGTTTTCATGGTTTTCAAGTATATGGGAAACATGGTCACTGCCCACCCTTGTCTAGTTCTTTACATGTGCCATGTTTAGGCCTAGTTCTACCAATTGATTTTTCTCCTCCTTCCTTGTACACCTGTTTGTTTGTTTGTTTTTTTCTCCTCTTACTGGATGCCAGACACTAATTTTTACATTATTGGATACTAGAGATTTGTGTGTTCCTTAACTAATTCAAGGCTTTGTTTTAAAATGTTGCCTGGAATCTATTCCTTTCTGTCAAATTTTTTCTAGGCTTTCTTTAGTGGGTCTAGACAGCCATTAGTAAAGGCCTAATTTGGCCCCACCTGCCACAACCTGAAGAGACCTAGAACTCGGGGGAATGAAGAAACACTAGACGCATATACAGAAAACATGGGATTGGGTGGGCCGTGCATTCTGCTGGAGACACACCAATGGCAACTGGGAGACTCAGAGCACTAGCTAATCCAGAATCTCACCTCAGGAAGAGGACATCTGTTAGAGACCAGTCTCTGGTTGCAGCTGTCTGAGAGGGAGAAGCTATGGCTGAGTTTCTGGACACACTGGTTTTAGCCAAGAGTTAATCTTTAGCAACATCTGTACTTGGACCAGAAGGAAGCTTCACATCTTGGGAAGACTTGCTATTCCCATCATGAGTGGAACCTTCATTTCACATATTTCATCTGATTTCTTTAGTTATTTAAGGCACAGTCCTTGTTATTCCCATCATGAATAGAAAAGAAAGTTCTTAATGTCATTATAAAATAAAAACATTTCTTAATCAGTGAAACCAACTGCCCTATTTTGAAATTGTCAGAGACCCACAAAAAATGGACTCATTTTTAAGCAAGCCCTTCATCAAGGGCGTTCAGCAGAAACCATAACAATGTTAGCATTTTTAGACAACAGTTTAATTTAGCTGGGCTTGGTGGCACATGCTTGTAATCCTAGCTATGCAGGATCTGAGGCAGGAGGACCATAAGTCCAAATTCAGCCTGGGCTCCACAGTGAGTTCAAGGTCATCCTACACAATTTGTTGAGATCATCTCAAAATAAAAATGAAAAAGCAAGCTGAATAAACAGCTGAGCAGGAGAGAACTTGCCTATAATGCAGAAAGTCCTACATCCAGTCCCCAGTAATGGCGGTGAGGGGTGGGTCAAATGCATTGAGGTCACAAAACATCTTCAAGGTGATTCACCTGTCCTGGCTCAAAAATCATTATGATACCTTCAGAGTTACAAAGACCATTGTTTCGGGCTGCTTGTGGTGGGGCATGTCTTTAATCTCCGTAAGGGCAAGTGAATTCTGTAAGTTCAAGGCCAGACTAGTCTCCATAGAGGTCTAAGCTAACCAAGGGCACACAGTGAGACACTGTCTTAAAAAAAAAGAAAATCACTGTTTCAATAATCATTTTAATATTTTCTAATGTAATATTAAAGCAAGTTATTTTCCAATTTTTATGTTTTGGCAATAAAGAAAACAAAAAACTGAACAAAACAAAACAAAAAAAGCCATGATTGCAGCACAAATCTGTAGAGACAATAAGAAGGGAAAGTAATGGAACAAACACTGGCCCGAGCAAGCCGGTCCTGCTTTTTCTTACACGCCCCGCTTTGTATTGGTAAGACCAGATAATGAGTCGTGCTTTTTCTTTGTAACAATTCATTAATCAGAGAAATGATCCTTGCTAGTGTTTAGATGTTTTACTTAATTTGGTACCTCTGGCCTGCTGCCCCACTCGTGCCAAAATTATTATTTCTCACCCAGCAGGTGATAAATAACAACTTCACTCGTGATTAATACCACGAATCCTTCAACCTGACTAATGCAAGGGGGGAAAAAAACAGAAAACAAAAACCACAACTGGAGACCTACAGGCAAGTGGGTGATAATTGTGAGAACTGCAGAAGCTCTGCTCCACTTTCGAGGGGCCACCCACGGGAAATGAGGCGTTCGCGAACCGTCCAGCTGATCCCCTGAGGCTTCATTAAGCTCATCTCAGCAATATTCGCCTCTGCAGCCCCAGAGCTGCATGTTCTTGCTCCTAACACTAAGTTCTAAGTACCTTCAGAGAACAGAGACCAACTCACTTCTGCCTGCATTTAAATACATATTAAATGGATGACTGACCCAATAATAAATGAGAAAATGGAATTCTTACCCAAGTCTTAGACACTGTAATGGGTCATTTGGGAGCTACCCGTTCTCTTGTTACTTCTGAAATACTGCAATCGTGCACAAATGTAGTTTTGCTCAAACCCACAACAAAGTTAACATTTGCTATTGGCAAAAAGGAAAGCTCTTTGCAATGGCCAGTAACTGAAGTCACACGATGCCGTCAGCTTTATTCCTATCGCTTAGCACTAGACACAAGCAGTGGCCAGGCAGAGAGAAAGGACCCTGAGCCTTCTCAACACACTCCTTTACACAGTACTTCTTTTTGGTGTGTGTGTGGGAGGTAACTCACCTACTAATCTACTAACCCTGGATGCTCTGACATACATAGGTAGCATGCACTTTGGCCACCCATACTTCCCAGTTTCAGTCCCAAGTCAAATGGGTTTAGTCGATCAGGTGAATATGGCCTACAGATGTTTGGCAAACTAATTTTCTCCTTGTTTTAATGCCTTTACATAGGGGGATTCTAACATGGCAGAGCTCCCACCGCTAACACCGGTCCGCCTCACTCTCCTCATCACCTTTCTGCCTGAGTTTGGGGCTGCTTGCTACAGAGAGACATGGGGCAGTGAAAACAAAGCACAGTAACATGGACAGGGGTGTATGACCACAAGCGGACATCCTCAGGAATCACAGGTTAAGCACCTACTTCATCTAAAAAATGTTTTACCTCATCTACAGCAATGTGTGACAGAGCACCAAATCACTTAAAAACTGTACAGTGGTTTAAGAGGCGAGGAAACTGAACAGGGCTGAAACCAGGGCTGGGTGTTAGGGTTAACCAGAATCTGAAATGAAAAAAGAAACAATCTGGAACAAGACCCACCTTTACTCATTAGCCAGGCAGGGAAAGCGAGTCACCTCCATCTAGAGCTGATGTAGCACAGGCCTCTCCTTACACTAGGCGGGAGCAGAAGACCTGAACAAGTAACCAAGTGTAAGCTGGTACTCAAGAGCTTGGGAGTCCTAGCCCGGACCAGCCCCCAGCCCCCAGCACCAAAGCTAGTAACTTTCAAAAGGAAATCTATTTTCTATGATTACGAGAACAAAGTATTATCCAACTTACTGAAATAAACTTTATTGGGCTGTAATTTACATATAGTAAAATGCAGTTTGATAAATGTATATACCTTATAAACATCAGAATCAAAATAAATTCTAATTGTCCTCTAAAAAACATGTCCCTCTGCATTTAACCCATTAAGAATAAACACTCTGACTGCAGGCAGCCAGTAGGCTGTTACTATAGGTTAATTCTGATCTAAATTTCACACGCTGCCCTCTCCAGAGTGATTACTTTACACAACCTTGTCTGTGTGTTGAATGAACACAGCACTCTGGGGGCTGGGCTGGCAGATAAGAGTGGCCACTGCTCTGAGGTTCAGATCTCAGCACCTACAATGCAGCTGTGTGTAACTTCAGCTCCAGTGGACCTGGCCTCTGAGCATACCAGTGCACACTTGGTATACATACAAACATGCAAAGACTCACCCACAAGATTTTTAAAACCTTTCAAAAAACAAAACCCGAAACTGAAGTGGGGCAAACGCCTATAATCCCAGCACTCTGGGGATGGAGGCTTGCAAGTCTCTGAGTTCCAGGCAAAAGCTACATCGTAAGGCACTTTTTTGTTTTTCCCCTCTATGGGATTAAAAGATGAAACTTAATTAGCCCTTAAAAGTTTACCCTGAAGCCTGGCATTGGCGGCACACATCTTTAATCCAAACACTCAGGAGGCAGAGGCAGGCAGATCTCTGAGTTTGAGACCAGTCTGGTCTAGAGAAAGAGTTCCAGGACATTCAGGGCTACACAGAGAAACCCTGTCTGAAGGAGGGGGAGGGCGGGGGAAGTGTTAACTTGGAGATGAAATAGAAATGATAACGAGAAAGACCATGTCAGCATGGAGCAGAGAAGGGCTCCTCCCAAAATCCCACTTCTTGTTGAGAAGCCAATGGCAACTGAGGGGAGGGAAGGTCACTTTTCTCTGGGGGAAAGGAAAGCCCCTGGTAGTGTGCCCCACAACCTACAGCAGATGACATACACGAGCAATTTGACTTAGGCTGTAAAAACTTTCTAATGTTTTTTAAAGACAGGAAGTTGGGGAGGAGATGATACTGGAGAGCAAGTAGAAGGTACTGGGCGAAGTGAGAGAAGGACATGACTAAAATACTTGTATGCATGTATAAAAATTTTTTAAAATTACTGTTTCTGTCTCCATTTCGTCTTTTGTAAACTGGAGGTAATAGCTACCATTAAGCGATCTGTGAAGATTGAGATAGAAATACTTGGTAAAGGATAAGAAGGCAGTACCAAACAACTATCACTCGCAACATATTAATGACAGATTTATATCTGATTCTTTAAACCACCACTAATGGTGTAATGGGACAGAAAACACTGGAAAATCTGAGACGATATATAATTCTTATGTTTGCATATGAATTCCCATCAATATTCCTATGAAAACTACCCTCCCTTCACCAAAAATAAAAATAAAATATCAAGATGTTCTTGTCTCCATAAAATAGTTCTATCACATTGTCCCTGCCCTAGTGAAATAGCATTTAATTCACTTTAGGTGAGAAGCATGTTCAGTCTGTGGCTCACTGATGACCTGTGTCACCTGTGCTTTCTCAGTGCACATCTTTAAATAACTTTCCCACGATCAGTTTCACCATGTACTGAGTACTCTCAGAGCACACACATCAACTGCTTTCCTTAGAGAGTTGTTTATTCTACACATAAGAAGTTCAGTGAATAGCAAAAAAGATCAAAGAAAATGAAACAACCACAGTTGCTTAAGGTTTATTTTTATATGCTCATAAAGAAACAAAATGTCAAGATATAGAATATAATGTAACAAATCAAACAATTGAAAATGAAGGTGTACACAAAGAACAGTACAAAGAACATGTCTAGGACAGTATCAACTTGAGGTTTCAAAAAACAGTTTTTTGGTTTTGAAGTTCTGAAACTGCTATCATATTGTTCAAGTAATACATATTTCAAAAGTAAGATTTTTTAAGTAATAATTGACGTACAAGTCTAAGACAATCTGCCTTTACCCCGGTCTTCAAAATAGTGCTGTTCAATTCTCCTACAGAAAGCAAGGAGGTTGCTGTAGTGTTTCACCTTCTCACAAAGCTCATCACTGGTCAAGCGGGTGGTGAGAATGGTGTACAAGTGGCCAAACACCAGAGCGTCGAGTTCAGTCGGCCTAAAATGAAGTAAAGATGACAGAAGCATGAGAGGGCCCTCATTCTTCTGTTAGAAAGCATCCTATTTAAAAAAGACATTTTATTCATCAATTTAAAAGAAAAAGTCCCAGGAATAAATCCTATCACAACTTGATAGTTTTTTTTCCATTTTAAAACATGAAAAAACCCTACGACTTGATAGTTGTATGGCTTGTTCTGGAAGAATTACTTAACTGCATTTATTATTTTAATTAACAAATAAATAAAGTTTCTAATATTCCAGTACTATGCTAAAGGGAAAAAAAAAGATATTCTAAGACATCACGAACACACACACACACACACACACACACACACACACACACACACACACACACAGCAGGCTCTCCAGGTACTCGTTACATCAATAAAAAG
The DNA here is from genome assembly GCF_030254825.1 of Meriones unguiculatus. NCBI lineage: Eukaryota > Metazoa > Chordata > Mammalia > Rodentia > Muridae > Meriones > Meriones unguiculatus. The sequence continues at coordinate 117,687,724 of NC_083356.1, forward strand.
GTGATGTGTTTCCTAGTCCACTCTCAACTGCATTGAGTGAACTGTTTTCCTCACCAGGGTTTGTAAGTTCTAAAGGCAGCAGTGCCTGAAATTTTATGTCCCTAGCTCTTAGTACAGTCTATGTGCTCTCCGGGATTTTGTGCCCTGCAGGGTGTGGGACCTTTTCCTCTAACAATAGTTGTTCACAACCTTTTGCCTTCTTCCCTCTTTTGGTGGAATGATGGAGTACTATCTGAAGTGAGACATGCGGCCTGGCACACTTGGACCCAGTCAGAAACACAGTCAATTCAAGGGGGTCTTGGGTCAGAGAGCAGATTCTTATCTGAAAATAAAATAAAATATGCAACTATTGTCATGTTAAAGAAGGCACACAAAAGATGGCTTTTTTTTTTTAATTACAAGTGCCCTTCAACTTAATGGAACCATCATTTTTTCCATCATAAACGGAGAATCCTTACAAATATCCTTACAAAGAACCAAGGTCACAAAATGGATAGAGGCAGGTTAAAGTACTTGACTAGAAGTTATATAAACACTAACTTCCCTACATCCCTAACACATGTCTTAAAAAGAGAGGTCTTGCACGTGGGGACTGATTGACTTAATCCAATTAGAGTGTCAATCTTCCTTCACTTCTTGTTTGGCTGGACCTTCTTTATCAGTAAGTGAAAGCTCTGGATGAGGTCAACAGTGAGTCTGTGTTCAAATTACTGTGGGTCAGAAGTATCCTTTAAGAGATCAAAATGTCATACAGCTGTGAAACTCCAGTGGCACTGAATTTTTATACATGGCTATGTGCATACAAAGGCTGACAGTGCAACCATAGCTACTTCAAAGTTGCTTTTTATAGTTTATAGTCTATGAGGAAGTGGTATAGTAATTGAACCAAACAAAGCAAACACATTATCAAAGTATATTTCGTATAATCCTTAAAATCTGGGACAATGTTTCCTCAAGTAGTCCTGGCTGGCCTGCAACTTTCTATGTAGGTCTAACCTCAAACTCACAAGTTCACCCGCCTTTGCCTCCCAAGTGTGTCTGCCATCAGGCCCTACAAATCTTACAAATTTAAGTGATGCACATGAACTGACTGTGATTTTTATAAATTACCAATGCACACAATTCCTTTTAAAAAGGACACTTGTGAGACTGGCAAGATAGTCGTACAGGATTAAACACTGCTGTCCAGCCTGATGACTTGCGTTCTATCTTAGGAACACACGTTAGAAGAAGAAAATCAGCTTCCACCCACCCTGCTGCAGAGAAACAAATATAAGTTATTAAGTTACTAAGTTACACAATATATGAACTTCTTAAAACTCATTAAACCAGTCTTAAAAGCGCCAATTTTTCTAAATGTGAATTTGCACCCCTCACCCCAAAGGCAACAGGTTCAGAAAACCTGCAACTCTTAGGAAAGACAAGGACAAAACAACAAAAAATACACTTGTGGCAGAGAGATGGCTCAGCAAGCAAAGGGGCTGGCTGCATGCCTGGTAACACACACTCAATCCCTGGGCCACACACTGCAAAAAGGAGAGAACCAACCCAAAATCCATGCTCTGACCTTCACCCACAAGCATGATCCCCGCACATACGCATACGGCAAAAACATTCTCAAAAATTTACTTTACTCAGCATTTGTCCAATATATTGTTGAATCGTGCCAAGACCGTCATGTATCTGCTCTTCAATTTCTTTATTATACTAAGAAAAACAATATTACTTTCCATTCTTGTGCTTAAAGGGGTCTCCGAGGGCTGTGATTGTGTGTATGGGTATGAGGCTAGTGCTCACACATGCCATTTCTCTTCCTATGATCTTTAAGATATTTTAAAGGTATTATTGCCTTCAAATCGGCAGACTTTTTATTAGAAAAACATTCTAAAATGACACATTCTTAAAGTCCTGCTACCTTATCTTGAATCATCAAACTTTCTGTTGGATATTTATTCTTTCATTTGAATATCAAAATGAAAACAGTACTGCAAAATGTGAACATTTTCCTAATCTTTTCTATTTAAAATTTTCTCCTGCCCATTCTTTTTTCCTAATTTATTATTATCTTGTGGATTTCTATGATAGTCTTTATAGCATCATCTAATTCCAAAACCATTAATTATGTCTAGGTGTCTCCTAATTTTTTTCTATCTTTATTTGGTTTTTCGAGACCAAATTTAGTTTTTATTTGGGGTTCTCTGTGTAGTCCCGGATGTCCTAGAACTCGCTCTGTAGACCAGGCTGGCCTCGAACTTATGGAGATCCTCTGCTTCTGCCTCCCGAGTGCTGGGACTAAAGGCCTGGGCCACCACCGACTGGCCCTAATTTTTTTCTAATAGTATTTATTCTGCCATCTCTTCAAACTGCTAAAAATATCACACACACATAATAGTGAGCTTCAAAACAGCTACTAAAGGATGTTGTCTTCTTTCTCACTTACTGTTCTTGCCATGAGATTTCCTTTAATTTCTTTTTCCTCTCTTTCTAAAAGCAAAGATTAACTCTTTTATCAAGAGCACCAGTAAGGTGGTTTTAATTTTAGAAAGTAAAAGTAGTCTACAAAGAAAAAGAAAATCTGTCACTGTTCAATATATGTGAGAGCCAAGGGTAGGATTCAAGGCTTCTAATTTAGAATCTAATCTATGTATCTTAAGCTAATACCTTACCAGCTAAGATACTGTGTCTCACAAAGAAATTACGTCTGCCAGAGATAAATGAAAAAAAGGTTTGTCCCAGGGCTACACAGTAGTTGCCTTATCTCCAAAAATTAAATAAAATAAAAAGATTAGGTACAATTAAAAATTAAATATACTCTTCAATCACAATTGTTGGCTAGCATCATATAAGTATATATATATGTATAGTGTATATATACAGTATCATATCATATACTTATGTGACACTTATATAAGTATCAAAATTTTGAATACTGACTTCTTAAATACCAATTAACCATCAAATGCATGTGTTCTGTTTTGCAACTGTCTAAATTTCAATTTCTTTTGTAAGTTAAACAGAACTGATTTGTTAACAAAAGTATTATTTTTAACTTTCCTCTAAATCACATGTTAAAAGATCCCTAGTTAATAACACTTTGACAATGACTTTACCTAAAAATTATTCTGCTGCCCTCTACAAAGGACAGCATGTGCAACAAAACTCACTAGTAAATAAGAATAAGACTTCAAAACATAAAATAGATACCCCTTCTCAACTTTCGAACTACTAAGAATCCAGTCTCAGAAAGAGAAAGAACTACACAATACTAGCATTTGGGTGTATTCTTTGTGGAAGGGACGAACCATTGAAACCACAACACTGCTGCACAAGCCCTAACCCCCCGGCCTGGTGGATCCACAAGCCTTCTGCACAGAGATTACAGGCCCCAACTTTTACCTTAACATCATCTTATATGCCGAGTCGTATGTATGTTGTATATATGTGTGTGTGTATTTTTATATTACTCATGTTAAAAAATGATGCAACTGAGCCATTTCCAAATTGTTATCATATTCATTTTTACTCTAAAGGCTACAGAAGATGAATGTCTCTGAAGAATAGAAATCATAGCACAGAAGTCCTTAAAAATCTAGGAGGCCACTGCTCCTGGGGAGGGCCTGTTTGGCTCCCAGTACCCAAGTCACAACTCACAATCACCTGTGATCTCTAGCTCCAGGGCTCTGGCCTCCATAAGCATGTGCACTCACATGCACACAACCAGTCATATAAACAGAGATTAAAATAAACTGTTTAAATTACTGGAGCTGCAGAGATGGTTCAGTAGCTTAGAGCACTACCTGCTCTTCCAAAGGACCCAGATTTGGTTCCCAGCACCCAACACAGCCCTAATTCCAGCTCTATGGGATTCAGTGCTCTCTGGCTCTGTAGGAACCAGCTACCAACCAGGCAAGCATGCACACACAAAAATAAATATATTTTTTTAATTAAAAAGAATCATCCTAGGGGCAGGAGATCACTCAGTAGTTAAAGCACATCCCACATTAGCAATTCAGACCCTGGTGCACACATAAGTGACAGGTGGGCACAGTGTTCCCCTGTCGTCCCAGCTCGGAAGGCAGAGACAAGAACCTCCCAGCAAGCTAGCCAGTGAGAGGAGCCCTGTCAACCAGCTCTGGATTTGACTGTAAGAGACCCCACCTCAAGGCAGAAGAAGGTTCCTCACAGCAGTCTCAGGCTTACACACACAAACACACTCACACACATGCATGCACACCATACACACACACACACACACACACACACACACACACACCACACAAAAACACATGGAAAGAAAAAATTATCAACCTAAAAACATTGTTTAATAATGAGCCAATACAATGTTAGTGTTCTTAAGAAAGCCACTGAGATTAAAGTATTAATTTAAGCTCATTTTATACTGGATTTATAGAATGGACAACTATTTTCAATGCATTAAAATTATAATTTTAATGAAGGAAAAATTTTGCCTATGTTAGCATTATTTTAAAAATTGTAACAGAACGTGAATTACTCAATTTAATAATACATATATTAGATCTATATTCCCTAATGACTAGATTTAAGAGTATCTTCATATCTTTAAGGGATAAACAGTTCTGGTCCATCTGAGTATTCTGTTGCTTTTCTTCATGACTCTCTGGTCCTTGAGCATCATTCACTACAGACTGAGGTTGTGTTAGCAGCACATTCATGGTTTTTTTTTTACTTGAAAGTTGAAGCACAGCAATCTGGGAGGCAGAGGCAGGTGGATCTCTGTTAGTTGGAGGCCAGCCTGGTCTACAAAGTGAGTCTAGGACAGCCAGGGCTACACAGAGAAACCCTGTCTCAAAAAAACCAAAAAGAAAGATTTTAATATTTTGTATTTTCATAGCATCTTGAATTATCTCTATCAAAATCTTTGTGAAATTATAGAAAATGTGATTGATCTACAAGACTGACCTGAAGAAAACTCAATGATAAGGACTAGATTTTAGAAATCTGTTTCCCAGAGCCAGCACTATGCCTAAGAGCCAAAGAGGAGATCAGTGTTTATGAGTACAAAAATAAACTTTGAAGATAAGTCTTTTATGTATGTTATCTCGGCAATGAACCCTGCTGCGTGAGAGTAATACCTGTGGACAGAAGGCCCCCTCCATCCATGACATGACGAGGAGACTGGAGCCCCTTCCTGGCACAAGAAGAAGAGCTGCACAACTGGTGCAAGGAAAGCAGAGCCAGAAGTTCTTCTTGAGAAAAGCCCTGCCTTTGTGACACAAGACATGTAGAGCCTCTATACAAAGCAAAGCCACATCACAACGACAAAACATCTTACTGCTTATTGAAGAAATAAGGCTGTGTTCCCAGTCTCTGCGAAAGGGCTTGACAGCACTGGTCTACGTCTTCTAAGACCTGCACAGGCAGTGAGCCAAAAAGAAAAAAATCCAAATGAGCAAAACAATACAAAGTATGGAAGACTATTTGTATCATAGTTCATGACAAAAACAGAGTCAGCTTAACTTTTTAAGACCACAGACCAGGTACATGACATAAATAATGCTTTTGATATTTATGGGAATTTGAGTATAAAAGACGATTAAATACAAGTACATTTAAGTTAGATCACTTTTTAACAAAAAAAAGTTACTTTAATAAAAAAGACTTTTATTCCCTAAGCATTGTTTTCCTGAGTCCACGCAGTCAATGATCTCGCTCATCTTTGAAGGGGGAGGGCAAGGCGGCAGCTCCATAAAAACGGCAGCTGACAGCTGCCGCGGACTCATCTCACTCTCCCCAGTCACTTGGTAGGCCCTATTCTAGCACACATCAGTGAGATGGCCAGCTAGAAATCAGGGGTAGCCTTGGCAACAAGAACACCCATCAGCTTCAAGATGCTCAACCTAATGACTGAAAATTTACTGTTTTCATTTTTTGTTACATTAGTAAACTTAGGATCCCCTCACCCCCAAAAAGCCAGGTATGTTAACTACTATACTTAATAAAGTTTTTTTTAAGCTCTGATGCTACAGATCTATTTACTGACATAAAAGATTCCCACAGTGTACTATTTAGGGAAAGAAAAAAAATCAAGTTATAAAACAGCAGGCATAATATGATCCCATTTGAGGACAGTATTACTAAGACATCTAGAAAAATATTCTCCAAATGAGAAGAGGCAATTCTGAGGTGGTAGGATTTCAGAAAACTTTATTTATCACATATTCTATAAGCAAATAAACATTTCACAAAACAAATAAAACTACATCTCACAAGAGAGAACAGCAGCAAGTATCTGGCTATTTATGTTACAATATTACACTGACATATTTTGGTAAAGTGTTGTCAATTTTACTGCACAGGGGCTGGAGCTTCTGTAAACTTCACTGTGTGTACTGACCTGGTCCAGAGTCTTGTTACCCCAGCCTATAGCCTTCATTTTACGTTTCACTTCCCATTGCTTTTGATAGGCCAAAATGTGGTTCAGAGGCCAAGGGTAAGGAGATCCATACCTAGTATGAGTGATCTAAAGTAAAAAGACTTTGTGAAATGCAGAATCCTTCCTTTAAAAAAAAAAAGCATTTTATAAACAATTGTAAAAAGTATGTATTTCCAGAGAGTACACATAAAGCAACTAGGGGGGGGGATATATAGCTTACAATATAAAAAATTAAAATTTTAAATGATTCCCTTTAAAAATATATAAAGTTTATGTACTTTACAACCAGTTCTATCAAACAATGACACATAGCTTCCCTAAAATGTATGTGCAAGCAAAATTAAAGTAAGTGAAAAACTGTATCACTAATGGTATAAACCACAATGTTTCATTTATGAGCAGGGACTTGCGATTCTGAGCAAAAGTGTTTTCTCATTAAATTTTAATTAAGATGAATGCTGCAGAACCACTCACCTCCCCTACTGTAGCTTCATCACACCACTGGAGATACAACTAGGAACAAAAGAACAGTCACTGAAACTTTAAAATACTGAAAAGGGTCAAAGTTATTTCTTGCCAGAATAATTCCTAAGAAGCCAACTTCGTGAATCAAATATATGAGCCCCCCTGCCCCTTCTTGGCTAATTCACTACACAGAATTATTAAATTTATTGGCAGTTCTTTACAGAAAACATTTCTTTTTTACAGAATATGTCTAAACATTATTTTATGTGTATTAATAAAGTAAACTTTAAATGGCTAAAGTAAAACAGTGAGTAGAAAAAAAACTAGAGCCACAAACATGAAGAAAAATACTATAGATAATGATCAAATGACTCAGCTGACGACCCCAGCCCGAGAGTCCCACTTTTCATGGCTTTAAGGTAGCCCATAAGGAAAAATTTAAATGCAAAAACAGATTATACAAGATTATATTTTATTTCAAGGCTTATAGAATCTTATACCTCTGCAGTCAGCAGCATATTGTTCACTAATTCCATGTAAGCTTTCATTTCTGCTTTTTGGACTTCATCCAAGCCATCACTAAGAGAATGGCCCTAAAGGGAATTTAAAAAATTTTAAAAGAGCATCATATTAAATACACAAAATATTTCATTTATCTTACTATTGTAACAAGTAATATAACATGTAATTTCCAATGGACTAATTTCCAAAACACTTTTTATTAAAAACAAAATTACTGCCTATAAAATTATACCCGAGCTCGGCAGTGGCAGTGGTGGCACTCGCCTTTAATCCCAGCACTTAGAAGGTGGACACAGGTGGATCTCTGAGTTCGAGGCCACCTGGTCTACAGAGCAATTTCCAGACAGCCAAGGCTGCACAGAGAAATCCCGCCACAAAAAATAAAGAAAGAAAGAACAATAAATAAATAAATAAATAAATAAGGAAAAATATACATAATAGTCAATCACTAAATAGTATTAATTTGTCACTATATAAAAATATATTTCCAATAGACAAAATTATAGGAAGAATTACTTCATAAAGGAGAAAACAATGGTCAGTAATAAACCCTGTATTTTTCAGGAATAAATCTTAAAAATAAAAGAAATGCCAAAAGATGTGCTACTTAAAATATGAGCAAAGAAAAAAGGCCAGTGTTGGTGAAGACATCACAAGGAGAAAGGCATGATGTCCAAACTCTCTAGATACTGTAGACATGGAGAGGTACATTAAACGATATAGCCTTTAGCTCAAACTGACAATCTGCTCCATAGTATTAGACAGTGTGTGCCAAAGCATCCCAATAGCCCACTTGCACAGATTTCTTTCTGTTTGCTGTTTGATTCAGAGTTTTACTATGTAGACCTGGCTAGTCTGAACTCACTATGTAGACCAAGCTGGCCTCACAGTCACAGAGATCTGCCTGACTCTAATTTCTGAGTGTTGGGATTAAGGTATATGCCACCATACCTGTCTTAGAAATTTATCTTAATGGAACAAGTATACATGTATATGCAAAAGAAAATTTATTTTAGCACTCATAAGTAGCAAAATAAATGGTCCCTATCCAAATGCCCATTAAGAACTATATAATGTGTACAATACAACAGAGATTCATGTAACAATTTTAAAGATATGCATCTGTGTGTAGTCATTAATATAAAATCATTTTAAATATATTGGTAATTTTACAGGATAAAATAGCACATAACAGTATGATCTGATTTTCTATCTACATTAAAGTCTGGAAGAATGTTTCCTTAAATATTAAGGAAAATGCTTAACAGTTAAAATCTAAATTAAACAAATGAAAGAACCACTCAAGTAGGTAACTTAATACTTTCAACTTCAAAACATATCCTAAATCTTCCTTCTCAAGATCAACCAGATCTTTAATAAGAATTTAAAGGTTCCATTTATGACAGAAATTCTCATTACCCTGTTAGAAAATTGTCTGCCATTTTCTAAAAATCAACCTACATCCTTGCTATTTTGATTTATATTATGAAGAAGTACCAAATTATAGTTTAGAAAGTTTTTCTAATAATTTACATCAGCATTTTATAAAGCTAGGATAAAATCAATGAACACGTTATGACACACTAGAGGATATGAAAAACGCACTCCAAAGCAGTTGTGGTCAAATGCACTGACTATTTTTTTCATTACCTTGGCTTTAACGAATTGGACTATTGGACCAAGTTCTGATACTACTTGATTTCCCACATGAATAAAAGGTACTTTTCCTGTTGAGGGAGAAAAGACGTGAGAAAACAAACAGTTTCAATAAATTAAAAGTTTATGCTAGTAAAAATAAAAAATAAAAATTAATAAGAAACTCAAAATGTTTTATTCATAAAGAAATAATGTAAAATTAGAGCCAGAAACATCTGCTTAAGTCTAAGTCATTTAAGCAATGACTGTCAAAAATTTTAAAACAAAAGAGCCAAGCACAGTAGCACAGCACTCTAATCCCAGAGCTCAGGAGGCTGTCGTAGGAGGATTCTAAGGTCAAGAACAGCCTTGAAAGTAAAATTCTTTCTCAAAATTCAAAAACAACTAAAATTCAGGCAGGGAGAAGAAAAAAGAACAAGTAGATTCATTTAGAGTTCTTGCCTGGATATATCAACACATCACTACGTTCTCACTTCAGAGCTAACATTATAATAATTACTCAAATTACATGGATCAAGCCAAGACACTAGTTCAAGATGAGTTAAAACTTTCAAAAGAAGTTTAAATGGAATTTCTCATTAGGGTACAGTATAAAACCTCAATCTGTATTGAAAAGTAGTTTTTCTTTTTCAAAAAAAGGGTCTGACTCTGTAGTCCTGGCTGACCTGGAACTCACTGTGTCAATTATACTGGCCTCACACTCCCAGAGACCCACCTGCCTCTGTTTTCCAAGCGCAGGTTAAGGTAGTTTTCAAAAGATTTCTTTTATGATTTCTAATTTTAAATCTGATACCTATTGAAGTAGTATATTTAGTACATAAATAAATGTCTTTGACTCAAAGAATTTACCATCTTAGAGACTATGCTAGTTTGAGTTATGTTCTCCCAACACATGAGAGAAAAAAAGAACAAACAGCATGCTTATGAAAATGTGAACACCAAGGGACATCACTCAGCTTAGAGCTAGTGTCTGAACAGCCTGCATGAGGCCTTAGTTTCACATCTCAGTGGGGGGGGTGGGGGGGGAGGGAGAGAAAGAGAAAAAGAAAACTGGTATCTTTAACCAAATGCCACATTAGAGAGTAATATTCCATTTTGATAAACACTAATGCTTAATACAATTATTAAATCTCTACATAGTAAGCTAGTCCACTCCAAATGTGAAAAGATGGAACACGCTGTCAGATTTAGTTCAACCAGAGTTCACACTAACAGCAGGCTTTCTCCTGCTACTCAAGTATCTTCACGTCTCTGGCTCCGTCAGCCTGAGGGTAATGGATGAGGTGCCTGGCAGCAATAAAAGCTTCATCTGCATCTATGGGATAACACTACAAAGAAAAGGCAAGCCTTTGACACACAACACGCACTAGAGAGATTTGGAAGGCTTTTCCCTCTTACCAATGGTGGATTGTTTCTACTGCTTTATAACTCAGAGAGAGAAAGAGAGAGAATATCTAAACTGGACAAACTCTGGGATTGGGCCATATTGTTTTGTTTTGACTTAGAAAAGATCTTTATTGGAGTAAATACAAGTCATCTGCGATTTTGGAAAAAAAAACTGTTTCATGCCTAGACAATACATAATGAAATATGAAGTGTAAGATTTTTATTATTTGATGTGTGTGAATGTGTGTACACATACATATACATGAACGACAGTATCCACAGAATGAAAGGAATAGGAACTGGAGCTGCAGGTGACTGTGAGCCCCAGAACATGGGTGCTGGGATCTGAACTCTGGTTCTGTAGGAGGCGCACAAGCTCATGTCTCCAGCCCCCTGAAGAATAACATTTTTAGAAGCATAATATTTCTTTTTCAAGAATTCGTTTCAAGTTCCTAGAGGTGAATACTTTCTTTCCTTGAAGATACATTAAATGGGGCTGGAGTGGAGGTTAGTGCTTGCTGCACAAGCATGAGGACCTAGTTCAGACTCCAAGGCCCCTCAGGAAAGGCCAAGAGCACTGTGACCCCAGTACTAAGAGGTGGAGACAGAAAGATCCCAGGGCTGGCTAGTCAATTAGTCTAGCCAAATGGTAAACTACTGGTTCCAAAATCTTACTTCAAAAGAAAAAAAAAATCAACAAAATGGTGGAGAGCTACAAAGAAAGACATTTCAACTCTGCTTCTAACGTGACACACCCACATACATATATGAAGCATTTATAGTAATAAAGCAGGACACAATGTGGCTGGTCAGCTGATGTGCATGTACACATAATAAAGGAACACAGTAAAAGTTCAAGCCACAGATGAGAAGTGGATGATCCTCTTCTCACTAGTTTAACCACAGGCATGTGCAGTCTTTATTGCAGGTAGCAAGCGAAAACTGTAGCGAGACAATTCTCGGCAAAGTAGAACTGTGTGTTGTTTCTCATTTTAGACAGAAGTCACTCCAGATCATTTTTGTCTTTTTTTGTCCATGTCTACGTTTGTATGTCTGTGTGTGTACACATGCACATGTGTATACCAGTGTACTCAACTCATGCAAGCATAAATGTGCAGAGGCCAAAAGTTGCCATCATTGTGCTTTATCATTCTTCTCTCAGTATCCACCTTAGTTTGATTTTTGAAACAGTCGACCACCGGACTTAGAGCTCAAGGATTAGCTAGGCTGACACACCTGTTTCCTATCCCTAGGACTGCAGGAGGTGCTGGCATGCCCAGCTCGGTGTTTGGGTGCTGGGGATCTGAACTCTGGGCCTTGTATGTGCACAGTTAAGTACTAAGCCATCTCTCTAGCCTTAATTATTTCTTTCCTTTTTTTCTCTAAAGAAAGCAATAACATGTTGTCAAGTCTGTATATTCGGAGAATGCTACCTAGAAACTTAGATGGCATCTAATCTGAGTATCTCATGCAACACATGAAGTCGCTGAAGTTCAAAGAGAAGGAAAATCCCCCAAAGAAATAGCTACTAACTGGACAAAATAACAAGATCAATGACTTCCTAACTGTTAGCCAAAAAAGGTTGATGTTCTAACCACCCGATGTTCTCTGCTTTAACAGTCTATTATAAGCTGAATATGGTGGTGCACGCCTTTAATCCCAGCACTCAGAAGGCAGAGACAGATGGATCTCTGTGAGTTCATGGCCAGCCTGGTCTACATAAAGAAGGACACGATGGAAACACAGAAGAAAGTGAACACAGTGAGTGGTGGTCTGAATGAAGATGGCACTCATTGGCTCATAGGGAGTGGAACTACTAGGAAGTGTGGCCGTACTGGAGGAAGTGTGTCACTGGGGGAGGGGTAGACTTTGAGGTTTCAGAAGCTCAAGCCAGGCCCAGGGTCTCCCTCTCTCTTCTTGCTGCCTGCTGATCTGGATGTAGAAGTCTCAGCTACCTCTCCAGCACCATGTCTGCCTGCATACCATCATGCTTCCTACCATGACGATAATGGACTAAACCTCTCAACTGTAAGCAAGCACCAATTCAATGGTTTTCTTTATGAGAGCTGCTGTGGTCAAGGTATCTCTTCACAACTACAGAAATAAGAGAGTGAGCACTTGTCTCTTTACAAAAAGAAAAATAATTAAATATCAAACAGGCAGAATTTTAAAGGAAATTTTGCATCCATAACTCCAAATCATGATAAAGGAAATACTAATTTGAAACAAAATGAAGTATAAATATCTTAGGAGAAAGGCCTAAGGGCAGGGTGAAAAGAAAATTATAAACATAGGTAATTCCTAAATAATCACCATATCAAAATTGACAAATTTTTATATGTATAAAACCAGGCATAGTTGCACACCCCTTTATTCCCAGCACTTGGGAGGCAGAGGGAGGTGGATCTCTGTGGGTTCTAGGTCAGCCTGGTCTACAAAGTAAGTTCCAGCAAAGCCAGAGCTGTTGCACAGAGAAACCCTGTCTCAAAAAGCCCAAAGAAATAAAATTCAACCAAGAAAAAAAAAAAGAGAGAGAAAATTACACACAATCACTTACTCATGAAGGAGTAGTTCTGTCTTAGTATTGATCCAGCAAAACTATAGTTAAAATAATCTGTGACATTATATTTAACATTTAATTAGCTTTGCAGCATTGCATTTCTATACCAAAATTATTTGAATCCTATTTATATAGCATTAGTTAAATCTACTGGCATATAACACACAGAAAGATCATCCTGATCATTACATCTGCTAGCATAACACACAGACAATCCTTATCATTTAAAAGAGTAAAAGTGAAGCTTTAATAAAAATACTTCAAATACTAGGAAAAAAAGTCATCTCAGTGATTAATTTTAACCAAGACCTAGTGACAATTTCATTATTTATTGAGCTTTCTTCTTCTACCTGTTCAATAGGAAACATCACTTAGGCATGTTGAATAATAAACAGATTCATTAAGATTTGCTTTCTGATAAGGAAAGCCCTATACATAAGACTGAGGAAAGCTGACATCATATACGTCCTTAACATTCCCGTTAAACACCTCACGGCAGAGTTGAAATAAGCAAGTAGACATAGGCCTTCATCGTTACATACCTTATAACAATGGGGAAATAATTCTTCAAACAGAAAAAACAAAACCCAAAACACTAAGGACTTTAACATCAGGGGCTAGAAATAAGGCTCGTGGTAAAGCACTCGCCTAGCATGTCCAAGGCCTCAGGTTCACTCCTCAGTATCAAATAACAAACAGAAAACACACACACTTACCAGATGGAGACATATATTCTGCATTTGCCCTACACACCACTTTGACAGGCAGATTACACATCTGCAAAAAGGCCTATAAATAAAGAGAAGTAAAGCAACTTTAATAAAAACGTAGCATATTTATAGAGAACTCTTCCTGAATTCCTTTTCTAAACTTAATAGTCCATACAGTAATACTCCATTAGAAAATGATGAGCCAGTTTAAAGTTTCGAAACAGAAAATCGTTTTACTTAAAAAAAGACTAAGTCATTATTAAATAAATAAAACTTGAAACAATTACATATACTTAAGAAAAGTGTTATTCTCATTTTCCATTACTTTATGTAAGTAAGCAATATCACATATTTCTTTAATGGATAACTAATATCAAAATTTCATTAAGATACTGATGGTTTAATTTTTTTATTCATTATTACCACCTTTCTCATCTTACTGGAAAATTCAAAATGTTGTATCTACTTCAATGTCTTTTCCAGTAATACTCAAAATCCTGATTTGTGGTTTCTATGATAATTAATTCATCATTTAAGACTTAAAATTGGGAGCTGTGAGATAGGCCAGTGAGTAAAGGGGCTTGCACCAAGCCTGACAATTTGAGTTTGACCCACAGAACCCACATGGTGAAGGAACAGAATCCCACAAGTTGTTTTCTGACTTTTATACATACACAGTAACATGTTCTCTCTCTCTCTCTCTCTCTCTCTCTCTCTCTCACACACACACACACACACACACACACCTAATGAATAAACATAAAATTTTTAGAATTTAAGGAGGCATTTTCACTTGGTTTAACGAAAGAAAACTTTTGTAAGTAATTAAATGTCTAACAATAAAGGAATAATAGATAAATCATTATACATCCAAAACTGGAATGTTATACAACTATTTTAAAAGCTTACGCTTGTGAAGAATTTATGAAGGAAAAAAAAAACCAGGCGTGAGGGCACATGCTTTTAGTCCCAGAACTCAGGAGGCAGGCAGCTCTCTGAGTTCAAGGCCATATTGGTGTACATAGTGAGTTTAGGACAGCCAGGACTCCATGGTGACACCGCCTCAAAAAAACAAACAAAAAAACGCATATGCAAAACTGCATTACGAACATTCTGATTCATTTTTAAATGATTTTTAGGACACAAGTCAACTCTACAAATCTATCATTCCTTGTAACACTTCAAGTGTACTCGTCTTGTTCTCTTTCATGACTTTCTACCTTTGTCTTTTCCTCTTACACACTTTTCTAATGTTCTTTCTAAAAATAGTTCATTCACTGAGAAGTCATAAGTTACTGAAGTTCTATTTCCCACATACAAATCAGAAGGTTTTCCCCATTTTCACAAGTTAATGAAACTATAATTAAAAAAAGTCAAATGTGAGTTGCCATGAATTACTTAATTAATCATTAATTATTTAATTATTTAACAAGGCTATTATTTATCACATATTGACATTATGAATACAACAGCCTGCTCATACCCAATACAATTCTCTCTTAAGAGTTGTTTCCTATGATTCCTTCTCCCTTCCGGATTGAAAAGTCAGTCTGAGGGCTCATTAAGTAGTTGACAGCACTGAACACAAACAACATCCTATACAAAATCCCATCTAACCACTTTAAAACTAAGTAAGACTAAGTAAAACTAAGTTCCAGGCCAGCCTGGGCTACATTACCAAAACCTGTCTGAATAAAATGAAATAAAGCTTTCTTATTTTAAAAGTATGTCGATTAAAATTCTAGTCCTCAGTTGGAGGATCAGTTTCAGAAAAGACCCCTGTGCCCAGATATTTTGGTTCTGTTGCTCTCCTTGTGGAGCTCCTGTCCTATCTAGGTCCCACTATCTTTCATAGGATTCCCGGCACTCTGCCCAAAGTTTGATTAAGAGTCTCAGCATCTGCTTTGATACACTGCTGGGTAGATTCTTTGGATAAA
Source organism: Meriones unguiculatus (assembly GCF_030254825.1). Taxonomy (NCBI): domain Eukaryota; kingdom Metazoa; phylum Chordata; class Mammalia; order Rodentia; family Muridae; genus Meriones; species Meriones unguiculatus. The sequence continues at coordinate 117,703,375 of NC_083356.1, forward strand.
ACCGAAAACTACTGCTCAGATGTAGCCCATGGCAGCTCAGTATCCAAGTGGGTTCCCTAGTAAGGGGAACGGGGACTGTCTCTGACATGAACTGATTGGCCTGCTCTTTGATCACCTCCCCAAGGGGGGAGTAGCGTTACCAGACCACAGAGGAAGACAATGCACCCACTCCTGATGAGACCTGATAGACTAGGATCAGAAGGAAAGAGAGGAAGACCTCCCCTATCAGTGGACTTGGGGAGGGGCATGCTTGGAGAATGGGGAAGGAGGGTGGGACTGGGAGGGGAGGAGGGATGGGTTTATGAGGGGATACAAAGTGAATAAAGTATAATTAATAAAAATTAAGATAAAAATATTTTAAAAATTTAATTAAAAATAAATAAAATTAAAAAAAAATTCTAGTCCTCTAGAAATACAGAAATGGCTTCCCTCTAAAAAGAAATCATCCCCTTTACTTATAGCCTGACTACTTTATTTTGTAACTTATGTACATCCGATCTCTCCAAGCAAGAGATCTCTTAGAAAGCCAAAGACTATGTTTTCCTTTTTTGTATTTCTTCTGGCCTCCTCACCACCTCTTTCATTTTCCCATAACTAATTTGTAATGGTGCAGTACTTGATGCTAAGCATCTGATGTTTACTGGCAATGTCACTTAAGTGCACCAACAGAAGCAGCCCAGAGTTTACTGGGGCGGATGTTGTTATCTGCCCTACCTCAGCCATTCCTGCCCTCCCCTTTCCCTGCAGTGAAGTCTTAGAAGCAGATTCTAAGTCCAGGTCCTGGTTTATCTCCAGCACTACAAAAGGAACATATTCTATGGAAATAGATGTAGTGAGAAGACAAACAGACAGCGCAGTTGTTAGAGGTGACACGGAGGACAAACAATCGGGTGGAAGGGAGCTGGTCAGAGAACTGGACCTTTCTCTGCACCACAAAGGAGGCAGAGATCAGTGATGACTGCAACCTGACTGAAAGAAAAATAAAAAGACAAGGGATGAGGAAACACCTCAGTTAGGAAAAGTTCAGCTCAAACTTGAGGGCCTGAGTTTGGCTCCCTAGCACCCACTAAAAAGCCAGATACAGAGGGTGACCCACCCACCCCAGAGTAGGAGGAAGAGGAAAAGCAGAATCCTCAAGCTTACTGGCCAGCTGGTCCAGCCACTCACTGACTTTCAGGTTCAGTGAGACCTCATCTTAAAAAATAAGGTGAAGTGGCCACAGTGGTCCATGATTTTAATTTTTAATTTCAGCATTCGAGATGAAGAGGCATCTCTGAGTTTAAGTCCAGCTTGCCAGAATTACCAAACAGTGAGACCCTGTCTCAAAAAAAAAAAAAAAAAAGTGACTGAGGAAGACATCTGACATCACCCTCTGCTCTCCAGACACATGCACACATATGCACATGCAAACGCACAAAAACGACAAAAAAATGAGAATGTGCTCACATTAACTGTGAAATAAAAAGAGAAAGCATTTGTTAAGAAGGAAAGTCTAAGAGGGACCAAGACCTTCAATGATACAAGAGTTTGAAAGAATGTAGTATTTTTCAAAGGCCTGAATAATATTCAACTGTTGATTAACAATCATTAATACAATATGGTGCAAATGGTATGAAATTGTACTAAATGTATAATCATATCAACCAATATTCCATAGAATTTTAGTTCCCTTTTAAAAATAATTATACTGTTGTACAATAAAAACCCATACTTAAACCCAAAATTGTTTATTTCTTTATTAATTTTTATTAATTTTGACCAACTTAACAGTACTCAATGTACAGAAGACATCCACCGAGAGTATACTTGTTAGACAAGATTAATTTTGTAGCATTAATACATGTACTCTTTATCCCTGGTTCTGAAGTAGTTTCTGAATTCATCTGAAAAGAAGTCTGATATTATGCAGCACTTCCATCTAAATATTTAAAATGAAAAAGCAAAGCATTACCATGATTATCCTCAACAATGTGAAAACTTCAAAGTAAAAGAAAGCTCTCACTTAACTAGTATTTATTTGTAGGATGGAAAAAAACTGAAGTTCAAAAGTAGTATTTTCACTTTAATACACTGCTGGGTAGAGTCTTTCAGAGGACCTCTGTGGTAGGCTCCTGTCTTGTTCCTTGTTTTCTCTATCTTCCAAGGTCTATTCCATTTGCCTTTATGAATGAGGATTGATCATCTTACCCAGGGTCCTCCTTCTTGTTTAGCTTCTTTAGGTGTACAGATTTTAGTATGATTATCCTGTATTATATATCTAATATCCACTTACAAGGGAGTATTTATACCATATGTCTTTCTGCTTCTGGGACACTTCACTCAGGATGATCTTTATCAGTTCCCACCACTTGCCTGCAAAATTCATGACTTCCTTGCTTTTAATTGCTGAGTAACATTCCATTTTGTAAATGTACCATAATTTCTGTATCCATTCCTCAACTGAGGAACATCTAGGTTATTTCCAGATTTTGGCTATTACGAATAAGCTGCTACGAATATGGTTGAGCAAATGTCCTTGTTGTATACTTGAGCATATTTTGGATATATGCCTAGGAGTGATATAGCTGGATCTTGAGGTAGCACTATTCCTAACTTTCTGAGAAAGCGGCAAACTGATTTCTAAAGTGCTTGTGCAAGTTTACATTCCCACCAGCAATGGAGGAGGCTCTTTTTCCACATCCTCTCCAGCCTGTGTTGTCACTTGAGCTTTTGATCTTAGTCATTGTGATGGGTGTGAGGTGAAATCTCAGGGCCATTTTGATTTGCATTTCCCTGATGACTAAGGATGTTGAGTATTTTTTTAAGTGTTTCTCTGCTATTTAGTATTCCTCTATTGAGAATTCTGTTTAGCTCTGTACTCCATTTTTTAATTGCATTACTTGATTTGCTGTTGTTTCATAGCCAAACTTTGGGCAGAGTGCAGGGAATCTTATGAAAGAAGGGGAGATAGACCTGGAGGGGACAGGAGCTCCACAAGGAGAGCAACAAAACCAAGAAATCTCGGCCCAGGGGTCTTTTTTGAGACTGATACTCCAACCAAGGACCACTCATGGAGATAACCTAGAATCCCTGCACAGATGTAGCTCATGGCAGCTCAGTCTCCAAATGGGCTCCCTTTGTAAGGGGAACAGGGGCTGTCTCTGACATGAATTCAGTGGCTGCTCTTTGATCACCTCCCCTGAGGGGGGGCAGCCTTAGCAGGCCACAGATGATGACTATGAAAGACAGTCCTGATGAGACCTGATAGGCTAGGGTCAGATGGAAGGGGAGGAGAACCCCCCCTATCTGGACTGCAGAAGGGGCATAGGAGGAGATGAGGAAATAAGGGAGGGCGGTCTTGGGAGGGGATGAGAGTAGGGGCTATAGCTGGGATACAATGTGAATAAATTGTAATAAATTTAAAAAAGTATATTTTTTAAAAATTAGTATTTTTACCTTTCACCTTTTTTTCATATTTTTAAGTGTATAGGGGGAAGGGAAGATGTACACATATGGAGGTGTCCATGGAGGTTAGAGGCTACGTATCCCACTAGAACTTGAGTCACAGGTAGTTGTGAGCCATCCAACACTAAGAACCCAACTAAAAGAACAGCATGAGCTCTTAACCACTAAGGTATCTTTCTAGGCCCTCATTTCTGTTCTCAATGTAAACCACAAACTACTCCATAAAATAGCCATGATACAGCAACCTAAAACACATTTTGTTTTTTATCAGAAGTAAAAATATTTATTTTTATTCTTAGAAGAGAAAAATGTACTCTTGATTATAACAATGAAGTTAGGCTGACTAAACCTCCTCTTCTTCAATTGGACACTTAATTCCAAACAGTTCAAAGAAATTACAACATGAAACAATTTTCTTAGTATATTCTATCCCGATGTTTTGTTACCAGGTTATCTAACATGGTAAGTACTAGCAACAGGTTGCTATTTAGGTCAAATTTAAGTTTAATACCATTGTATAAAATACTAAAATCATTTTCTCAGGCAACCTAGTCATTCTTCCACATTTAAGAGGCATTTATGACTAAGGTCTAAACTTTTGTGGGATGGGGTGATGTTGGCTGTTAGTCTACTGTATAGCATGGGTTATAACATAAAAATGAGGCACAAGAGGCTGACATCATCTAAAAGTGACTAAACATTATAAAAACAAAAAGAGATGGCTCAGCAGCATCCCAAATAATATGCACAGCACATTTCAAGTCTTTATTACCAAATATACTAATAATATTCCAGAAGGAAACGTGTGGGGGGAGGGGAATCAATTAAATTAAATTTAAAACCAAAAGAGTCATCCATTTCCAGAAAACAGGTTAATGACTTTTAATGATTCCTGCAGCCATTCCTCTCCTGACCACATAAGCTTCTCCCACTCCTTAACACCCTCAGGTTAAGTATCCCAGAAGAATCTAATGGATCTCAAAGCAAGCTGAACTGCCTCAGGAGAAAGACCACCAAGAGCAGATGTCAGAAGAATGAGAGTCCCTACAAGTTGGTAACTGGTGGTGAGAGGACACCTGGGTGGATCTTAGGGACTATATTAACTTGAAAGTTCCGTATGTCTATAAACTTTCTAACATCTGGAATAAAACAACTATCTAGGTAGGTTATTTTATATACCATCTGGCACAGAGCACTTCAATATAAGGTTTTATAGTAGTGGTGGAGATGGTGGTAGGGATAGTAACCTGTTTATCCACCTGAGGAGTAACACTAATTTTGATGACTTCAAAAGAAAGCTGATTCCATGTATTTATTACTTTAGGCACCTACTTATGAAAAAAATATTATATACTGTAATTATATTTTTATATAAAACAAAAAGTAAATTTGCAGGCTAAAATTAAAATCTTTAATTAGATACTCCAGAAATAAATAAAATAAACTATTTTTTGAAAGAACAATATAAGTACTGAATTTTTCTTTCTGATTGGATATCAGACTTATTACTGCACATGATCTGGTAGGGCACAGGAGAGCACTGTGGAACCCTCAAAAATGCAGGGCCCACTACTTGCGTAGGGGAGCACTATTAGAGATATATTTGATGCAATCAGAAATGAGCTGCTTCTCGGGACCATGTCTTCAAACTCATCTGCATTAAATTTGGCGAAGGCCCACTTCTTTGAGATGTGGATCTTCTGGCTCTATGCAGACTCTGCAGTGCGACTTGGATGGACACGATGACCTGACCAATGTGAACCCTGGCCACTGTGCCCTGGGATTCCCAACAGCACCACGCATACCTGTCTGAAGCCTGTCAGCCCCAGCACAGGACAACACCCTGTTGATCTGGATGACATGAAAAGGGTGCAGCATCACTTGAATATGAAAGCCATTTTTGCCACAATTCTTTACCATGGATTTATTGACACAAACACAGATGATCTCCAGAGCTTTGAGGATAGCTGCTTGATAGTTGCTCATATTGATCTGACACCATGGAGCCACAAAGTGGGAATTCATCAACTTTTGCCTTCTTTTGTCCAAAGTCAAAAATGCAGCTCTTGGCATGAGAGACACCTTGGCAAAAGCGATTTTGGGTACGGCTTGTTTTTATAATATCCAGCAGTAAAACGCCAGGAGAAAAAAGTAACGATTTACTTCAACACACATAATAACTATATAATCTTTCTAACAAAGCAAAAGCAAGCAAATAAACACATGGTACTGACATAAAGCTTTTACTTTGTAATTATCAAAATCATGCAGAATGATGAACCTTCAGAATGTAGGTTCCATCAGTACCTGCAGATCATGATTGTCTTTACGACCCATCCTTGGCATAAAACTAGGTTCGTGAAAAGCACTGGCAAGATAGTAAAGATTAGGATTTTTTTTTTTTTAATTTTATGGATCCAAAACTCAGTGTGTTAAAAATCCCCTCTTATTAAGTAGTACTTTAAGAAATCAATGCTTACACACATCAACAAACACATTTACAAATTATTTAGTAATCAGAAAATGTAACTCAATAAGCAAAAGGTGCTCTCCATAAGGCAAATCTGTTACCAAAGCACAGATAAAGACAGATTGTATCAGAGAATAGCACCTTCCTTAGTCCACACTCCCATGAAAACTATTCGCGGAATATCTGACTCAACTTTAGATACATCAATATACCACAGCTTGGAAAAAAATTAGATTCTTTATAAAAAGAAACCAAAATCAGAATAGAAAAAGAAACAGGATTTGCTTGTTAGAATTACATATAAATGAAAATAAATCTTTAAGGGAAAATTAAGCAAAAGAAGTATACAACAAACACAGAGAAAGAATAATTCTTGTCCACCGAGAACCTAACAAAACCAGCGGCACAGCTGGCACTCAAGACAGGGGTGAAGGGAAAGCAAAGCTCCTCCTAAACTATGAAGAGTTACATAAAGTTGTGTTTTAGTCCAAACTGAAAAAGATAATAGTGACAAAAGATCTAATTTTTGTAAGCTAAACAGATGGTAAGGACATGTAATATACTTACTTCACTTTAGTGAGGTAATTGTAAAACAAAACTGGATGTTTATCAGTCAGCAGCAACAGCTAGCTTTTTTCGTCTTCTTTATTTGAAGATATGTTAATATTTGTCTTACAAGTTAAACATAGAATACTCTCAACTACTTACTAGCAGTAAATCAGCCAAGTGCCAATAAAATGTTAAAACAATTCAAAATTTTAAAGATTTTCATTAATCAAAACTTAACAGTTCTGAGCACTTTCTATGGCTTATTACATCCCACAGAGCACAGTAACAAACCTACTTCATGTCAAGGTAAGTGCACAGTCCACACATTTTAGGACAAAGATGGCTCACATCATAATTACGGCTAAAACACTTTATGTGAGAATTCATAAGGCTTATTCTCAAGCAGGCAACGACACTTTCAGGGTAGAAAATGAAATGATTCTGAATTTTAATTCCTATCCTGTTCCACAGGCACACAAAGAAAAATCTGTGGTGACAACTAAAGAATTATTTTCTACCTTACCGAAGAGAGATGTTTTAAAATTAAAAACTATGAACAAATCTATCCACAAAATAATTCATTTTATATCAAACACCTGCAGACCCATAATTGAAATAATGTATCTAAGGTTACAAATGAGAAGTGTTGGGTATCATTCTTAAAAAGACATTAAGTTCCTAATACAGTTACAGTAATAGCTCTATTTGTAGTTTAACATAAATTAAGACTGTAATTATATTTGTGACTATTTTAAACAAAATAACAAATTCCTTTGTACCTGTGAATGTAATTTATAGCAAAGCCACGTTCATTTTCCAAACCAATCTATTTCACACTGCAGAGGTACTCTGGTATAGCGGTATAATGTAATTCTTGTGGAATGTTGAAAGAGTAGATTCACTAAAAGCACAGGAGAGGTTTGAAGATAAATGAAGATGCTATTCATTCAAGGGTAATTTCATCTTAGAACCATATGAAAGATGTTTCACTCACACAGTATATGGTCTCAAATTTAAGTGTGTTTTCAGCCCAAATATAATACTGCTAGATCGATTACACTGATACTATACATCTAATAATGAAGAATGCTAGCATTTTTCTAGCAAAAAATATTGTCTTCTTACTACTATGTCTTTATTGTTCTATTTAAGTGCAACAAAATTTAACATACAGCTTGCTATTTACCTTTTAAAGAAACAAACAAAAAAGTAGTGATACTCAATTTATGATTTCTCAGAGACCTATAGAAACAGATTTTTAATAGGTATTTAAATACTTAAATAAATATATTAGAAAATATTACCTGATATAAACTATTTCAAAAATTACTAAAAATAACAACTTAGCCACCTATTTAATTCTGACTATAGAATACTTCATGAGTGTAAACCCTACAAGGCTAGGTCAGATGCTTTACACACATCATACCACGTATGTGCTAAAGAACTAATATGAATATTGAGATTGTTTTACTCTGTTAAGTTCTGCTTACAATCTAAGTTCAGTTTTATTTTATAAACATCACATTTTATACTTATTCATTCTTTATACTTCATAACTCATGCCAGGTGTTGTAAGTGTAACTTACCATCATGACCTAATTAATGTGTTGTAAAACAATAAACCTTAAGAATTTAAATTTAAAATCAATGATATCAAGGAAATGTCTGCAGTCTCCATCTTGCTCAGTTTAGAATAATGAGGATGGCTGTTACTATGTTCTTTTCTTAGTTATTAGTCTTCTCTTAACTCTCAAAATAAATACAAACACCTCATTCTAGAGAGTATAATCAAACTGACAAAAATATATTTTAAAAATCTTTAAATTTATATTTCATGAAAACTATAAACTAGCTTTAATTATTAAGTATTTTCCACAAAAATAGCACTCTATTCATTCTGTATTAAAACATATCAACTGCCCTGATGATGCAGCCTTGCCAGGCTATGGGAGGAAGAGGATTCAAGCAGTCCTGATGAGACTTAAGCTATAGGCAGATGGCAATAGTGGAGAACTCCCCCTTTCCGTGGACTAGGGGAAAGGGATGAGGTGAAGAAGGAGGGCAGGTGGGACTGGGGGAGTTAAGGAGGAGGGCTTCAATCGGGATACATAATGAATAAATTGTGAAGAAAAAACTAAAATGAAAAAAAGAAAAAAAAAACTATCAGCTAAGAACATTCCACTAGTTTTTATATCATGTTTAAGCTGGAATTTCATCCTTCACATAACAACTTGATAACAACAAAAACATATGCAACCCAGCCAAATACTCAAGATTATTTCACCTACAATTCTTTTAATTAATTAATTAATTAATTGCAGTTTATTCGCTTTGTATTCCGGCTGTAGCCCCTCCCTTGTCTTCTCCCAGTCCCACCTTCCCTCCCTCTTCTCTTCTATGCCCCTTCCCTAGTCCACTGACAGGGGAGGACCTCCTCCCCTTCTATCTGATCCTAGCTTACCAGGTCTTCAGGGATGGCTACATCACCTTCCTTTGTGGCAATTCTATAGCTAAGTTGTCTACTGTGGCCATCTAAATGACTTGACAAGGAACTATTTTCATACATTTTCCAATCCAACAACTGACTTGCAATACAAAGAAAAAAGGTTCTCCTCACTGCTCACCTCCAAAGATTACATTAGAATATTACCATTTAACCACTAATAAATACCTCCACCTATAAAGCTTCATTACTAATAAAGCAAAATCAAGGGTCAGCTTAAGTATATATGAGCCCACTTGACATATTAGTGTTCACACCACTATTGATACCTATAAAAATGTTACATTTTTGACAATAGTCAACAGGAAGAAAATAGCTTTTGTTATCTTTCTTTCATTTTCAGAGTTACAAAAAGCAGGAAAAATAAAAAGATTTTTTTTTTAATCATTTTCCAACTTTTTTTTTCTTTTTTTTTTTTTTTATCAGTTACATTTTATTAACTCTGTATCCCAGCCATGTCCCAATCCCTCATTCCCTCCCTGTCCCTCCCTCCCAAATAAAAAGATTAACTAAAACAAATTCTTTTTAGTCTGAGCTTAAATGTCATTCTTAATGTAAAATGGTTACTTTCATGCAGGATTTTAATAATGATCAGCTTGTGACACTAAAAAAAAACATCCAATTTTTATAGCCTCTATATTCAGACACACAAGAAAATCCAGGTTGTTTAAGTTGTCTTCATATGTACTAAATGATATTATTTCTAAACCCCAATAAAAAGTAGTATTTCGACAAATGTATAAGTAGTATTTAAACAAATGTATAAATCTTTGAAGTCAAAACAGGTGTTCTCCATTCAGCATCTATTACTATGGCTTTAATATTTTTCAAAAGAGTTTCTTATCCACTACCTAACAAGCTTACTCCATTTTCAATTCTAAACACTGAGACATGTTTATCTTTCATACTGCAGTGTGCTAGGAAATATCAGAAATAATATATGATTAAAAGCTCATGTATTACTGGGCCAACAGTTAGACCTCTCTGCCTCACCACTCTTCTCTACAGGAAAAGAGAAATTGTAATAGTACTATTTCCACAGGATTGCTATGGGAGAGGGTTGTTTCAACATGTAACACACAGTTCTGGCCTCATATAAAGATTCAGTTAATAAAAATTAGGTGCTCAGCAGTGTTACCCATACACAGAACTCAACCAATCCTTATTTGTTTTCCTCCATAATTAGTAGGCTCTGTGTTATTTGCAAAGACCATCCTGAACTTTAAAGATTTCTACAATGTTTTGTTTTGTGTTTTTTAGCTTTGTTGTTGGTTGTTTTAGGACTGAGGCTCATTATGTAGCCTAGGCTGGCCTGAAACTCATCTACCAATGGCTGGTCTTGAATCTGTGATCCTTTTATCTTAGTCTCCAAAATGCTGGGATTATGTGTGTGCCACACTGATTTTTTTTTTTTTTTTTTTTTTTTATTGTATGGGTGTTTTGCATGTATGTCTGTGCACCATGTGATGCCTGGAACTGCACTGTGGATACAGGGATCTGAGTCTGGGTCCTCTGGAAGAGCAGTTAAGAGCAGCCAGTGCTCTTAACCACAGAGATATTTCGCTAGCCCTGCATCTTAAAAATGAAATAGTAGTACCTTGCATTAGGTTGTTAAGAATTGATCATAACACTCTACATAGAAGCTCTCAGGAGAACTGATTACACACATATATTTAATATTACATTTTAAGACAAATCTTAATATTCTGAGATACTATTAGATTTAACCATTGAATAGTAACACTTTTAGGCCTAGCATGAAAACATGGTAATACATGCTCCAGTAGATGGCTTCATACCTTAGCTTCATATGGGCAGCAGGAACTGGATTTAGTAGGTAGTAAGAAGAAAAAAAAGATACAGGTTGGGAGGTGGGGATGGGAAGTGGATCTGGAAGCAGTTGGGGTAAAGGTAGGAGGTTATATATGATCAAAATCCATGGATGAAATTCTCAAAATAAAAATCAATAAAATCCTGTGTTAAATGTGATTATAAAATCATTAATGTTCATATAAATATAAAACACCCCCCTTAATATTTAGCATATAATATTTATTCCCAGTGGTAGTTTTTTTTAGGCATTATCAAGCCTCCGAGCTTCTAATCATTTTGTTCAAATTGATTAAATGTATTTCTGCCAAGAATCAGGACAGAAGGAAATATTCAACATCCACTGTGTATTTATAATACCAAGTATCTCTAAATGTTGTAAGTACATTAAGACATTCTATTCCCCTCGTCAAACGGACAGTATGTACTTTATGTCTATTTTACAGAGGAAGAAATTTGAAACAGAGTTCTTAAGGTTTACTGTTCTTGGAACAGAGATAAACTGCCCCTTTCACTTTGTGGACTTTTCTATAAAAGAGAACATATTCTTACTCAACAGTATAGACGTAACGTTTTTGTGTGTTGTTGTTGAGACAGGGTCTCTCTAGGTAGCCCTAGAAGTCTTGGGACTCACTATGTGCATCTGGCCTCAAAAACACAAAAAGGTATGCATGTCTCTGACTCCTAAGTGCTGGGATTAAGGAAATAAAATACCACGGCCAGTACTTCTTAAAATTTTCTAAAAAGCATTTTTCTCAAAAAACTCAAGAGTTCATATGTATTTATTCATATTGTAATTCTAATATAGCATTATCCAATGCAAGAGCCAACAGTCACATATGGCACTTGAGCATATAAACTATAGCTAGCACAAACTGAGATGCTCTCTAACTGCATACAGCACACTGAATTTAATATGACAAGAGTCAACTTTGTCTTTACATGACAACATTTGGATATACTGGGTTAAGTGGAACATATTACTAAACTACACTTTTACTGACGCTACTAGAAACTTCTGAGTTACTCAGTGGCTAGCACTGTATTATCTACTGGACAGCTAGTATAAGTTTGGGCCGTAAGAGACAACAGTAACAGAGAATTAGTGATTGTTTTACCCATCAATATAAACCCGAGTCCCTCAAAGTAGCAGCACTTTCAGCTGGGAAATGTCTCTATGTACATGTGAATACAATGCTATACAAATATTGACCTCATGAAAATATAGCAGACTAACTTTTACGACAGTCAGCAATCAAGATTACATTACCACCACGCAGCACTCAGGTAAGCTTATACTTGTAGATAAATGATATAAAGAAAGCAAATCACAGGAAAAATGATCACCAGGAGGAAAACTATTTTCTTTTAAACTGAAGTCATAAAGGTGCCTTGCATTAAAAATAGCCAAGTACTAAGCTTTCAGACTATAATAAACACAGCCTGTGTGATAAGTAAAATTTGAATTTCCTGAAGGCGTAATTGGCAGACTATTAAAAGGCCCAATGTTTGATATGTGGTTATCGTCTAGAAAATATACACTTTATGGATACTAGTCACATTGTTTTGATCAATTTTAGACATCAAACATGAAGCCTTTAGTTGGTTCTTCTAAACAGATGCTGCTCCTCTATATAGAAGAAAATTACTCCATAAAGTTTATATCAGATATGTGGAAAAGTCACATTTATAGTCATGGCTACTATCAGCTGTCAAGCCAAAGAATATTGAAGAAAACCAAGAATTTTTAATATATGCTGGTTAATTTATCATCTAAGTGACATATGTAGGATAAAAACTGAAATGGTTAAGCAAAACTCAATTATTTTTAGAAGTCTTTTGGTGTTATTTACGGTTGCAACTGTGATTTGAGAAACTATGGTGAGAAAAAAATTGATAGGATGGTAACCATAAGAACAGTAATATACACCTAGGTGGTTTTTTTAATTCCCTTCCAGAAAAAAACTTTACCATCAATTTTTAAAATAATGATATTCTGATATTTTGCTTTGTACAGAAACTGACTAACCCGTCTTGTCTTTGGGTGCTCAAACTTGGCATCGTCTAAATTTGGAGCTGAAGAGCTCATTGTAGACAGCTGGCCTATACGCCTATACACTGGACTGGAGCAGCATCCCTGGCGCTACCCAACAGACACCCAATGGCATTCCTCCAACAGTTCTGACAACCCAGCATGTTTAACCACTGTCGTGTCTTCAAGCAGCCAAACTCTCTCTAGCTGAGAATCAGTAGTGTATGCCTACCCACAACATTTTCCTATTTGTTCAAAATTAACTACCACAGTACTCCCTACAATAATATTATTTCATCTTAAGGGATCCAAAGATGGCTTCAGTAAGGAGTAAAACTGCTGAAAACACACACAAAATAGCCTGGGTACATTTTTCTTTTACCACATGCACTGAAAGATTTTCTGTGGGGAAAAAAAAAGTTAATTAGCTTTGTTAAATCCTTAAAGAGCTATCTCCCAAATGACAATTAAAAAGGGTCAAGAAACAGTGCTTCAACTAAAATATTCACTATGCCCTGAAGCTGTCTTTTCAAAGATAGAAAGATTGAAAATATTATTTTACACACAGCAAATAATTTATTTTCACTGCTGTTTATCAGGCAAGATTGCTTCATCACACTAGCAAACCATTTGTACAATATACATGTATTGAGTGCATCATTTATTATAGGCAACTACGTTTTATACATACATACATACATACATACTATATAACATATGTTTTTATATGACACTTAAATTCTATTTATCCCACTAAAGAGATTAAAAGCTGTATGAACTCTACATATATTGCACATAACTGAAAATTTTGTGTATCAAAACTTAAAAAAATTAAAATTAGTTAAATAGCATCTAAAGAGAAAATAAAGGCAAAAAAAATACAATTTATATTCTTGGTGAAAGATATAAAACAAATGTAAAAGAAACATAATAGATCCACCAACTAATAAATTACTGTCCAAGCACATTTCTTCCTATCTTTTCTGCCTTAAAACAAAGATTAACTGAATGCCATTCTATCTGCTGCCATACTGAATGACAGTACTAGATACTTGTATTAAACCCAGAGGTTATCAAATTAAATAAAAAATATGAATAAGATAACCTAAAATTAAATGCTTAGCATTATGTCTCCATGTGACAAAGTGTGACACCGTCTCTCCTCCTCTTCTTCTTGTCCACCAGGAGCTCACTGACTCACCTACAATAACTTCTACGTATCTAAGATCCCTCTTAAATGCAGCAGAGTAAATCTCTGTGATTAAAGCTACATAAACTAAGTACCTTACCAACTAAACATGGGACATGCATGTGTAACTGTAATTTTACAGCCTACAGAAACATTTACTTTTTTCAAGTAAACAATTCCCCACGTATTCTATAGTGCAACTGTGGGTTTACATTGCCAGAAATGTTTTTTGGGATATACTACTCTAACACAATTTAAAGCCATTGCACTCAAGAAGTGGACTGGGAATAATAAACATACAATCAATAGATATATTAGGAGTAGCAAGAAAGACCATCTGCTTCAAGACTGACAGCTGGAACTAAGGTAAGCCTGCACACAATGAGCAGAATCATGACTAAAAATAACTCTTTACAAATAAGTTAGAAAATAATTGAGTCTGTAAGTGAAAGTATCATCCCCAAATAAAATACTATCATATCTAACCAAAAGCAAAATAACTGCTAAGACAGAATGTGCATACCACTTAAAAATACTTTTGCTTAAAAGAATAATGAAGTTTATTTTACATACTGACAACTGAAAATACTGTATAAAATTATACTTCACAGAAGAGTAAGATTACACTGATAATAAGTCACTCAGAAAACTCTACACACAGAGAATCAGACATGCAGTGGAAGGTGGACTGCAACTCAAGATGATAGACATTTTCTGGCAGAAAGAACAAAATTACATTATTTACATATTTACCTGCACAGCAAGAGATGCTGCATTGTCAGAAAGCAGAATTTGCTCCCCTGTGGAAACATAATGAAAGGTGTGAGTCCAAAGTTTAACTGCTAAACAAACAAAATATATTTTAATATTTTAAAAGCTATTTTTTATTTTAAAAATTCAACACTAAAGTAATTATGAAACTTTATATCCATGTTGTTATGTAATAGTTTTGATTAAATTACCATGTATAAATAATAAGACTGTTTTAAATTTTATTTGATCATTTTTCTCATTTTATTAGCAATTAAAATGCTTATTTAAAAACATTCATTTTAAATTTTTAAAAAATATTTTCTTTTCACTAAAATGAAGCAAAATAGTATGTGTTCAAGTCTCTTTAGTTAAAAGTAAAAGCATTCAGAACCGCATAACCAGCTTACAGTTAATACTGCGTAGTGTGTCTAGGTCTGTCACACAAAAGAAAGATGACAAGTTCGCTGCAATAAAAATTCCATGCTTAGAAGACGGGGCTGCTGCCTATTAGTCTTCATTACTTTGCAGTCTTCTGACAACTGTAGCAGGCTGCTGAGCCCCAAATGGGGTCCATAATGTGATCTGATGATATATGAAGAGCTGCTAAAGGGAGCCTGAACCATCCTAGCCTATACATTTTAACAGTTCCTTTTTACTGAGAACCCACTTTACCACAGGACTTCAAAAATCTGCTGTCTCAGCTATTGGTGCAGTAAATCTGCCAAGTGCTCTCGCAACCACATCATTTTACACTGCCTGCAGCAGCTAATATAATGAGTCAATAATAAACTAAGGACCTTATAGGATATGAATAGTTAGTTTAACTGGCAGATACAAGTTTAAGTAAAACCACATAGACAATTTATACAAGGGAATCCCTTCTTTGTGTTTTACATTCTCAGGGCAGAAAATTCTATTAGTATATTTGGGGTTGCACAGTCTCGCTTGTTTATTCGGTTGGTCAGCTGGTTTGGTTTTAGTTTGGGAGTTTTTGTTGGTTGTAGTGTATTTTGATACAAAGCCATTTTTAATTGTGAATGAGAACCTACCTTTCAGTTGCTGATATAAGGTTGCATTTTCAGGCCAAGGTTCTGTAGCTGCAGAAACAAGGCAATGATAATTAAGCACATGGGGCAAAAGAGCATCAATAATCAGCTAAGCTCATCAGTATGTACACTGGCAACCATTTAAAGTCTACTGTTAAGGTGACACCTAACTACTAGCAATGGATCATCCTATGTAGGATTGTATGATAATCTGCATACAAAGGCTAGATTGTTGTAAATGTTTTCTTTATTATGTGCTAATAAGTTTTCATAGGAAAAGATTATCTTGCCAAATTAAAATTTAACTGACAATTAAAAATAAAGTTAGCTTCCTTAAAAACAACTATATCAAAAACATTGTTCATACATACAAAAAAATGCTAGTATTTTTCTTCAATAAAATTTAAAAAAAAAAACCCATATAGTAAAGTGGTTCTACTTTATTATAGGATTTTCAAAAAGTAAAATTTCACACACTAGATGAAAGAACCAAACACATCTGTTAACAGCCTTCCCACCTTCCCATTTTTTAAGGTGCTATTTTAAAAACATAGTATGAAAGGATTCACTGTCTTGACTGCAGGACTGCCGTCCTAAAAAGCTAACAGCCAAGTGGCTTGATAAGCAGTAAGCACTACAATGGGAAACAGTCAGCAAAGCTCATTTTCAGTCTGATATGAAGCTTGACCCTGACCTTTAACTCTCCCATCTTCAGAAGATCCCAGCTACAAAGAAAATGTAACAATCTATACTAGGTGCTGAGGAAAAGCACTCAATTTAAAATAGTGTCTGACCAACTGTGCTTAAGAAGCAATAGTCCATTAACAGAATATACAGAATTACCAGGATGTTATTTACAAAGTTTCTTCTCTATAAAGGACATAAAACAGCAAAAAGAACAAAAAACAAAAACCTAATCCTAATACTGCAACTATGACTGTTCTTAGCAAGAAAGTGGGTGTGGTAGTTAATAACTGATAGCTTTTTTTAACTGTTTTATGCTAAGCCGGTCTCTGACAGCAACAAGTCATTTTTAATATATAACTATAGTTGATCTTTAAAAGACATGTACACATGTAAAGCATTTTTTAAGAAAGATCACTGAAAAGGCAGCAGTTAAAAGAAACCTCTTAAATTTGTTTTTTTTTTACTTTAGAATCAAAATAAAAATCATATTATCAAAGCTGCAAATGTTACCTTTAACCTAATTAATACGATTAAGCTGACAGTGATAAACTAAGAAATTATCAAGCAAATAATGGACCATGAATAGTGTTCTATACTATTAGCTGCAATATTATGCATATATGTAAAGGCTATCGGACTTTAATACCCATACCAAAAAAACTGAAACTAAATACTTTACTGTAAACATTTTAACAAATAAAATTTCAATAAGAACCCAAATAACCTCCATAATACAATTCTTAAAAGCCAAGGAAACAAAAATAAGCTGCCATTAGCAAATTACTCAAAAGTAACCTTTTAGGATAAATTGTATGTTCAACACACTTGTACCATTTACTTCTCCAAACAACACAATGAGACTCACTCATTATAAGCTCCTTAATCATCAAACATTTAATTTTAAGCGTCACATAAACCTTGTTAACAATAGAGCACAGACATAATATTTAAGAAATTTCCAAAGGATCAATATTAAACTCAGTACCTAGGAAACAGATGTGTCCTCTACCTCTGTGGGAGTGGGAGCTCAATGTACCATGTCTTGCATACCATACTTGCCACTGTATCCGTTTATAATGTGAGCTACAATGGGAACATTAATCCAAGCTTCAATAATTCCAATAGTTCAGGGCAGAGTGCTCACTGAGCATACAGAAAGTGCTGGGTTCAAATTCAACCGACACATACACACACGGTTAATTTATCACCTCCACTCCGATAAATTCTTCAATTCTAATTCAAGAGTATATACTTATATAAAAGCTATAGAAACTTATAACATACTACCTAACTGCAAGTAAGTTGCCTATAAATAGCAACTTAGCTATTTATAGGTGTGAAAGACCTACAGTCAGGAACTAGGGTAGAGGGGGTTAATGTTTTGCTTGGTGGAAAAAAAAAAAAAGGTATTTCAACTCATAAGTTATTGAAAATAAATTCCCAGGAAGAAACTCTAAGAAAACATTGAATACTTTCTTCACAAGTAGAATATATCAATTTTAAAAAGAAGGCAAGTAGATTGATGACGCCTACGCAGCCATTTTATTTTAGCAGCTGAGAATTCTAGTGTCGCGGATCAACAGATAAGAAACTGAATGCAGAAAATGACCAGCTGTCTAACTCACCCGAGCATCTCAGAGCATACAAACACCATTAATTTGAACAAAGTCTATATGACCTAGTTTAAATAATCATATTTAAAGTATGATGTGGGAAAACAAATCACTAGTGTTATTCTGTAAGTGCGGCAGAGGTGAGAATCCCATGGTGGATGGTTTGCCGTAGATCTATAATGACCCATGGAGGTGTCATTCCAGGAAATGAGCTCTTAGCTAAGTCAGCAGTTCTCCACGCCACAACCCCTGGTGGTCAAGCAACCCCTTTCACAGGGTTGCTATCAAATATTTACATTATGACTCGTAACAGTAGCAAAATTACAGTTATAAAGTAATAACGAAGTAACTTTACGGTTGGGGTCACCACAACATGAGAAACTGCATTAAAGGGTCACAGCATTAGGAAGGTTGAGAACCACTGCTCTAGGTAAATCCAGGAATCATGAACAAGTATCACCTACACGTGGCAAAATAGAAAGGCTACTTCTTGCTGCGGATAACATTAATTAAAGCCTTTTGTTGTAAACACCCGATAAAAGACGCACTCTAAAAAGACAACTTTTTCTGTTTTTCTCTTCCCTAATGTCAAATAAGTCAATTACCACTTCACTGCCTGCCCCTGAGTTGTAAGTCCATCAAGAATAAAGGGAGGTGAACATTTTTAAAGCATAGTGATAAACATAATACCTGTAGCATTTTTAAATTATTTTTAAAACAATAAAACATTTTCAGTTTTTAGCTGTCCTGCAGTTGACTTGAAATGTTTTAGACCACATTTCCAATAGTAAATAATATTGCACATTTCTTATCCTTATGGACTTTCCACTACTAAAGCCCCTTGTGGTATGAAAGACCATTTTAAACATCCTTAGAGAAACAGCAGCCTCAGAATAATTAGAAATGGGTTGGTAAGAAATGGAAGCTAGGAGAAAGGGTGTCTAGTACTGCCAGGCGCGAGTTACTTGTACCTAAATCATACGAAGAGTTCACGAGCTTCCTGCGGTAAAGACCCAAATCCCCAACATGCCGTCCGAAAGAAACCAGCCCTTTCCACCCATTGTATACACCTACTCCCAGCCCTTCCTTCCCACACTGCACTCCTCCAGCAAGGCTGGATACTTAGCATAATGTCTCTTCTGTAAGCACTGGCCACACAGTTTGTGTGTTTCTCTTATGGTATACACTATTTCCTACACTATCACACTGTTAGGTTAATATTGTATCTCTAGTTTCCTAAGGAATAAATTCTTAGATACAAGTTTTTTTTCTATAGTCCTAAAGTTATTTCTTATTTCTTGGACTCTGAGTTGCTTCAAACAAATCATAGCAGTTTTAATATATGCCAAAACTTGAATTTATCAAATTTTAATTTGTTGTCTAACTACCATTTCAAGCTTATTTATTTGTTCTAAGAATTCCAAAGTAAAAGTAGCTATTTTGGCAGCTAGATAAATGGCTCAGTAGGCAAAGTGTTTGCCATCAAGCGGGAGGGCTTGAGTTTGAAGCCCAGCAGCCATTTAAAACGCTCGGTACTCCAGCACACACTTGTACTCACAATACTGAAAACGCAGACAAGCTCCCTGGGGCTTGCTGGTGAGCCAAATTCGAAAACTCCAGGTTCAGTAAGAGACATGGCCTCAAAAATAAGGTAGAAAGTAACTGATGTCAACTACTGGCCTCCATGTACATACCTATGCATGCGCGCGCGCACACACATGCGCACGCGCGCGCACACACACACACATACACACACACACACACACACACACACGGCCGCATGACCACAACTCATGCATGTAATAAAACTGCGATTATTTTTTCCAGGATTAAGAAACTACTACAGCAGGCAATGGTGGTGCCCACCTGTAATCCCAGCACTCCGGAGGCAGAGGCAGGGGGACCTCTCAGTTCAAAGACAGCCTGGTCTACATAGTGAGTTACAGGACAGCCAGGGGTACACAAAGAAACCTGTCTCAAGAGCACCCCCCAAACAACAACAACAACAACAACAAAAGTAAAAAAAAAAAACAAAACTATCTTTTTCATGCTAAAACAAAGTCACTCTTAGTGGCCCACGCTAACTCCCATTTTAAAATCAGAATTACTGGGGGCTGGAGAGATGGCCCGGTGGTTAGGGCGCTGGTTACTACTGCAGAGGACTGTGATCTAGTTCCCAGCACCCACATGGCCATTCACTACATGGTTCACAACTCCAGTTCCAGTTCCGGGAGAGCTGATGCCCTCTTCTTGACCTCTGTGGGCACTGCACTCATGTAGTGCACAGACAAACATGTAGGCAAAACACTCATCTACATAAAAAAGTAAATCTTAAATTCAAAACAATGGAATTGCAGTCAACTAAACATACACTCATTTTATTAATTTTATAAAGAAATCTATTCCTGTTTTGTAAATATGAAGAAAGAATTAGAAATAAATCCGAGCCCACTAAGTGCATGTCCCAGTCAGTGCTATGGAAAAGCTGGTCGGCCCTTTACCGACTTCCTGTCTGCCCCAGCAATAATAACACCCTGGCTATCTCCTACCTAGTCCTCCTTTACCAAAGGATGCCTCTGTGTCTCAGTCTTTACGGAATAAATGGTTATTTTTATGCAACTGAGCATTTCTAAAACTTTTCAAAATAAACCTTTCTCTATTCTTGTAAGTATTTATGTTGAGGAAGACAACAAAATTAAAAAGGGACAGACACAAGGAAGGTGGCACAACCTATAATTACAGCACTTGTGAGGCTGATGAAAGGGGATCTAAGTGCTAAACTAGCACAGGTGACACAGAGACACTGTCTTAATAAAAAAAAAGATTTTAAAGTTTTAAAAATTAAATTAAATTAAAAAGATAAGTCTTAAAATTTTTCAAGTCTTAAAATTTTAAAGCCATAAAACAATGCATAAATTGTTAGCGATATATATGATAAACAATGAAAAAATGTTCATTATTTTAATTATATGTAAGCTATCCTTAAGCTTTATCAATAAATATAATTATAAAAAATATTCTTTTTTTATTATTTTACTATTATTATTATTAATTACTTTATTCATTTTGTATCCCCCCATAAGCTCCTCCCTCCTCCCCTCCCGGTCCCACCCTAGGTCCCCTTTCTGCATGCATGCTCCTCCCCAAGTCCACTGATAGGGGAGGTCTTCCTCTCCTTCCTTCTGATCTTAGTCTATCAGATCTCATCAAGAGTGGCTGCATTGTCTTCTTCTGTGGCCTGGTAAGGCTGCTCCCCCCTCAGGGGGAGGTGATCAAAGAGCAGGCCAATCAGATTATGTCAGAGGCAGTCCCTCTTCCCGTCACTATGTAAGCCACTTGGACACTAAACTGCCATGGGCTACATCTGTGCAGGGGTTCTAGGTTATCTCCATGAATAGTCCTTGGTTGGAGTATGAGTCTCTGGGAAGTTCCCTGTGTTCAAATTTTCTTGTTCTGTTGCTCTCCTTGTGGAGTTCCTGTCCTCTCCAGCTCTTGCTATTTCCCACTTCTTAAATAAAATTCCATTCACTCTGCCCAACAGTTGGCCATAAGTCTCAGCGTCTGCTTTGATAGTCTGCAGGGCAGAGGCTTTCAGAGGCCCTCTGTGGCAGGTTCCTAGGCTGTTTCCTGTTTTCTTCTTCTGGCTTTCAGAGGTCCTCTGTAGCAGTCTATTATAATACTATTGAAATGACTGGTAGCAAATAAATCCATGTAAGTATACCATTAGGTCTTGTAACGAATTTACATATTACTCAGAGTGTCCTCAATGTCAAGTTAAGTGGTAAGTCATTCTGGTGGCAGAAGAGACCTCCGTCCCATTCACTCAGTAGTGCTTCATAGTACTTCACACTATGAAAGTGGTGACCTAATAAAAAAGTCCAGGTTCCAAGGGCCATTTCTTGATCGAATACGAGAGAACAAGAGACAGGCCATGAAAAGAGGTGCCCTCTGCTGCTAGTTTTTCTCTCTCTTTAAATTCTGCATCTCTAATGTACATGACTCCTCTGGCATATGAATGTAGGTGAAGACATAATTTGTAGAATAATAGGCACTAATATTACATGCCGCTTCAATTCTGTCATTTTCCCAATCCATCAAGTTGATTAATGCTATAATAACTCTACACAAACCTATCATTTGTGCACTAATGAAGTCAAACTCAGTTTATCCTTAGGCAACTATATTCCAAAAGCTCATAGATGTCATTTCTTCAACCCAGCAACACTACTTAGACAGAGCTAAGGAAGGAAAGGAGTAAGACACATGTACAGTTGGTTATCCCAAAACTCAGAGGACTTTCTGCCAAAGGTGTAAATGTAAAACTAGCAATGTAACAAAAAGTTCAAGTAAGCACTTGGTGGATCTCAAACAATCAAAAGTTACAACAGAGAAAACGAGAAATAAATTTGCCAATTTGATAGATGCCAGACTGATGACCTCAGTGATATCAACAAATACACTACGTTTAAAACCCATCATCTTTCAGGCAAATGTAATTAAATGAGCCTTTAAGATAATCAGACTTATAGTATAAGACTATCAAAATGGGAATTTAAGGACTGCTGTATTAGGTATTAAATTCAGCAATAATTCAACCTTCAAGCTACAAAAAAAAAAAAAAAAAAAAAAAGGCAACAACATATTCCAGCTAATAATCACAAGACGATTAAATGACGTCCCCAAGGTACAGTTAAAGACAGGATGTTTAAAGGCCTTATAACAAATGTGTTAAGGAGTGACTCTTCCCAAAAAGGAGTTTAAAACCACCCTTCCAGGGCTGAAGAGATGGGTCAGTGGTTAAAAGCACAAACTGCTCTTGCAGACGACCCAAGTTCAGACGACAGCACCCATGTTGGGCAGCTCACTTGCCTGTAACTCCAATTCCAGGGAATCCAATGACCTCTTCTGGCCTCCAAAGGCACCAGCACTCACATGCATACACCCCCCAAGACAAATATAGTTAAAATAAAAATAAATTTTAAAAATTCTCCCAGTAAAGGACGATGGCACACAGCTGTAATCCCAGCCCTCGGGAAGCTAGAGGCAGGTAGGCTGCTATGATCTCAACCCGGTCTACTAAACAAGTCCAGGACAGCCAAGACTACACAGAAAAACCCTGTCTCAAACAAACAACCAAATTCTCCCAGCACCTTAACAGTTTGAGAGATCAGATCAGGCCAGAAAAATGGCTCATATTTTTAAGAAGGAGAAATGCAGGAGTCATGCTGTCATTTTCCTAAACCTGAAACACAGCTGGGTGGAATTGTGTAGCACTGGGGTAAGGCAATTAAAAATTCACTGCAAGGAAGGGCATATATAAATTAAAGGCTAACAGAGTCAAATAAGGACCGGTAAGGATTCTGTGAGACCTGAAATGTGCCTCAATTATTAGAGTGCTTGCCTGGTGTGCACAAGTACTTGCCTGGTGTTCATAGGGGTTCAGCCACCCATGAACCGGTACCACGGCACATGCCCACAGTCACAGCACCCAGGAGGTAAAACAAGCTGATTAGGAAGTTCAGTCATTCTTATCTTCTTAGCAAGTTCAAGGCCAGCCTGGACTACATGAGATTCTGTCTCAAAAAAAAAAAAAAAAAAAAGGTGACTGAAAGTTATTTGGAGTTACAGCCTTGGTTACAAATTATATAAGACCTTAGGAATAAAAAGCCTATTGATCGCTATTATAGCCTTTGTTGCACTTTGTTGCATGTGATGTGTGAATATATAAACTGTACACAGCATTCATTTCAGAAAGTAAATTTAGCAGGTCTACAGTAATTTTTGTTTACTTAATACATATAATACACACATAGAAAGAATGTCCTGGAGACACAGTGGCACTAAAATAAGATACCATTCCTTTCATTCCTTCATTCATTTAGCTCAGACAAGCTCATTTGAGGATATATGTAGATTAATTCAAAAATATTTTTGACCATCTTATTCTACTTAAGTATTTGTGGATATGGCTAAAAGCTGTGTATTAAACTATACTTCAGCAACATGTTGTAATTCTGAGACTCCCCCCAAAAGTCACATTAAAGCCATTTAGATGGACAAACTATTAAATGCCTAAAACATACAAATGGCTTTAATAAGGCAAAGATGAATATAAATATAATTGTCACTGTACTCCAGAATTTAATTTTACTGAATGAGTAGGGTGAAAGGAAAGAAAACAAGAGGGGATAGCAACCATTTACAACACAGAGGTGAAAACAGGTGGTGCAGAGAAAATGGTGAGATCCTGAAGCAGTCATGTAGATTCTCCCAATCCTACAATTTATAGTCTGAGTAACCTTGCCCAAGCTGCTTTATCTTTTCTTACCACATTATCTTACTGTAAATGGGGAAATAGTAAATGTCTTCTAAGACTGTTGAAGGCATAAAGTTAGATGAATTATATTAAGTATCCTAGTTCCTACCACATGGGAGGCACAGACAGAGATTGCTGAACAAGCTGGCTAGCCAGACTAGCCACTATTGGTAAGCTTTAGGTTAGACTGAGAGATGCCCTGTCTCAGTTAATAAAGTGAACAGCAAACAGTAAGGACAACAGAAGTCTAGACCACACACACACACACACAGAGAGAGAGAGAGAGAGAGAGAGAGACAGAGACAGAGACAAAGAGAAACAAACAGAGAGACAGAGAGCTCATCTGCACAGCAACTGCTATATTATTATTCAAAAAGAAAAACAAAATCCAACTGATCCAATTCATTTAATATAATTCAAATCTTTGTCTACAGGCAGACCAAAAGTC
The DNA here is from genome assembly GCF_030254825.1 of Meriones unguiculatus. Classification (NCBI taxonomy): domain Eukaryota; kingdom Metazoa; phylum Chordata; class Mammalia; order Rodentia; family Muridae; genus Meriones; species Meriones unguiculatus. Next base: position 117,728,258 of record NC_083356.1, read on the forward strand.
AATCATCTGTGGTACAAAGATAATCTAAATCAGCACACGGAAATACAAATATTTGTCTTTAATCCGTAGTCCATGATTTCTAAAACACAAACACATGGCATGATGGAGAAATCTTTTAGGAGAATATAAATGATTTAATTTTAGGTGTCAACTTGTTTGGATCAAGGGCTACTGAGAGAACTATTAAGGTGTTATTTTTAAACGTGTCAGTGAGAATGTTTCCAGAAGAGACTGGTAAAGACGTAATTCCCCCAGTCAGCTAAGGAACCAGAGGGAATAGAAATTTGACATGTAGGCCAAGCCCACTGTGGGTGATACCATCCCTTTGGAGGTGGTCCTGGGCTGTAAAACAAAAAGCAGGTTGGGGCTAAAGAGATGGCTCAGAGGTTAAGAGCACTGACTGCTCTTCCAGAGGTCCTGAGTTCAATTCCCAGCAACCACATGGTATTTCACAACAACCTACAATGGGACCTGATGCTCTCTTCTGTCATGCAGGCATACATGCGAATACAGTACTCCTATGTAGTAAATAAGTAAGTCTTTAAAACAAAAACAAAGAAAGCAAGCAGGTTGCGCAAGCCATGAGGAACAAACCTGTTGGGAACAACGGACCCATCCAAGGTTTTCTCAGAGGCCCTGAGAAACAACAAATGGAACGTTAGCTCTAAGTCCTTGGCCAGGGACAAACCCGGCAAGGTCTAGCCAGGGGCAGGAATCTGGTTTTCCCTGCTGGAGGGCCATGGTTATCAGTCCTAAGATAGCTATGTCTGAGTATCCTGTGTTCTCTCTGCCAACATTGTTTATTTAGCTTTCTTTTGACTTCAGCCCATTTCCTTCTATAAACAGTATATAAAATACTGTAATTCTTAATAAGCTTAAATAAGCCACCAGTTTATGCAAGACTCCTTTGTCCCAGCTTTCTTATTTGCCTTCTCACCCTCAGTTCTCTCCCTCAACACATGACCATCAGGGACCCTTATTCCTTCCGATTCGGGTCACTAGCCAATAAGCAGCATTCCTCCATGATCTCTGCATCAGTTCCTGTCAGGTTTCTATCTTGAATTTTCTCTTGACTTCCCTTGATGATGGAGTATAAAGTTTAAGATGAAATAAACATTCCCTCTACCACGAAGAAAGAAAGCGAGAGAGAGAGAGAGAAAGAAAGAAAGAAAGAAAGAAAGAAAGAAAGAAAGAAAGAGAAAAAGAAAAATATAAGTATAGAAGAGATGACTCATATTTCCTTTCTTCCTCCTCCTTCCTTCTCTTGCCTACTACCTTCCCTCCCTGAGCAGGGTCCTTGCCTCCTGACCTGGGACATCAGAACTACAACAATCTTTGGGCTCTTGAACTTAACATCACTCATTTCCTGGGTTCTTTCAGGCCTTCAGTCTTGAACTGAAACATAAGCTTCCCTGGTTCTCAGAACTTCAGACTTGGACTGAACCCACTTCCAGCATCAACCTGTGTGAAACATCTCATCCTCCATAATCAAAAAACCCAATTCCCCAAATAAATTCCCTCTCATGTCTATACCTATGCTATATTGACTTTCCTCCTCTGTAGAACCCGAATACAGAGGAAAATATGTAAAAAATAATTCATAATTCCAACAATCATGAACAGCCAAAGAAAAAAATCCAATTATCAGTTAGTAAACATAAGTAGTTCTCATCTCTAACCAAATCAGTGTCTTTAACTGATAAACGGTAGTAGTAAAAACAATGACAACATAATAAACCTCTAATAAACATGCAAATCAGAAACATTACTTATAGTTCAAGATGTTCATAAGCTTTGGTTTGTTTTGGGGTTTTGTGGTGCTGAGGACTGAACCCAGGGCCTAGGAATGCTAGGAAAGCATGCTGGCCAAGTGTTCTACAGGGCTATGTTCCCAGCCCCAAAATATTTCAATTTAACATAAAGACTAATAAACAAAGGAAGATAAAAAATGGCCAAATTATTAGTTGGCAGCAAGGAATGATGGCCTATTAATACTAAACAGATGATAAAATTTATTTACATAAAGTTTTAGTCAATGCTTGGAGTTGACCATACAATAAAATATATGTGAAAAGAAATTCTATTACATCTAAGAATGTTATATTCAATTAAATACACACTAAACATTTTTAATCCAAGTGAAAATTAAGTTACAAAGAAATTTCTGAGGTTTAGAAAAGTTCTTAGTGATAAAAATATACAATTAGCACAAAAACACAATGAAATGCATTTTATGGCTTCTATTTTGCGAACACAGAGTTAATGGAAATTGTCATGACAAAATGATTGTTTTTTATGAAAAGAGCCTTCATTACTAACCCATCAAATTTCATTTTTATTACTGATGTAAAAAAGTTCAAAACCATGATTCATTGATAGACTATACAAAAATAAGAGTTCAGGAATAGAGGGTCATTTACAAAGCAATAAAAAATTAAAGCATGAATTTTTCTTTCTGGCAAGGCGAATACTTCTCTTCCACATATAAATGAGTTTAGCTAAATTTACAGATTATAACTTCTGTCTTTAAAAAAAATGAAAAGTCTGAATTTTCAATATCTTATCTATTTGGTATCTTTATCTAATAACTACTTCTCAAGTTATTTTTTAAATGTTTGAAAAATGTTAACAAGTTTGATGATGTTTTCTTTCAATCTTCACTCAACTATGGAAAGCTTAAGCTAACATTAATAACTCAAAAGAATCCACAGAGATAATACTGACATATTTTACAGGGTACCCATCACCAAAATCTTTTAAGCTAAACCATTAAAAATCATGCAGCTGTGAATATAGCTGAGCGGGAGAGTATTTACCTCACATACTCAAGGCACTGGGTTCCATCCCACACACATCTTAGAAGAGATGTTATTTTAGAGTAACAAAGTATAATAGAACTTATAATTAAAATTGACATTATACCTCAACTGCAGACTATTTCAGTAAATATGTCTTTCAAAGAATCTTAACAACATTAAAGTTTTCAAAGGAAGCGAAGTATTGCCTATAAGAATCTGGTTTGCAATGTTTTCATGACTACAGTAGGATCAAATAACAGGCCATGCTCCTGTCAATCACTGCATCTCTTCTGTAGTATAACCTATTTTGTCTGTTTGGCTTCACCACCTTCAATATCAACTTCACATTTACCAACATGATAAGTTCCATAATATAATACTATCTATATGACTGATAATGAAAAAAAAAAAGGATTATCGGAAATGTGACAGACAGTTCAATAACTTCTCAGTAATTCTTTGGTACCTTTCTAAATGCTACTGGGAAATTCTGTGAACACCGAGTAAAAACAACTAAGAAAATATTTTGTTTTCAGGAGCAAAAAAATTAAATGTATTGTCCTCAGCACATTTAAAATATGAATGCATTTCTGCAATTATTTGTTCTAGTTTTCATCATTAAATACTTTGAAAGCTCAATATGGTCTTGTCAACAATACCATCACTCTCCCTTTATATGAAAGCAAAAGAAGGTGGTATTAAACATCAAACTAGGGCCTTGCAGATGAAAATGTTCTTCCCCTGGGCTATACTAACACTCCTACCAATATTACAAGATTCTTTCAGCCTCTATTTTCCCATTTATTTCAACCTCTAGAACCTTTCTTGGTGTGATAAAAATCTTTACTGTCCTATATTAACATAAGAAAAACAGAACAAAACGTACTTTATTATCAACATAAAAACATTTTTAAAATGTTTTTATTTTTGTGCATGTATGCATGTCTGTGTATGATGCCAGGGAGCAAACCCATGGTCACCCACATGACAGGAAAATGCCTTACCACTGAGTTGCATTCTCAACTAAAACATGCTTGTTTTCATCACACTTATTTTCAAGATACTTATATTGAGGGACATATTCATACTCAACTAACTATAAATAAGTAAATAAATAAATAGTCCAGAAACTTATGTATTAGGAAAGCTTGCCATTAAAAATGCAATGAAAATTTAAACTACAGAGACTATAAATTTTTTAGGGGACTGGAGAGATGGCTCAGTGGTTAAGAGCACTGACTGTTCTTCCCAAGAACCTGGGTTCAATCCCCAGCACCATGTGACAGCTCATAACTGTCTGTGACTCCAGCCCCAGTGGATTACACCATCATACAAACACGCATGTACAAAGAAAATAATGTAAAAGAAATTTTTAAAAAAGTTTTTTTAGCCGATTCAATATCCAGGACAATGTTTTCAATCCTTTTAAAATTCCAAATTTTAAATTTTTACCTGGTCTAGAATAATCTAGAGAACCAAAGTGTTCATTCAAAGTCATAATTTATTATTCTTTCCATATTACTTGTGTAAAGAGTAATTCAAATTCCTCTTCCACTTTTAAGAAATTTATCTCACAAATGCAAGCACCACTGCAAAGAGAGCTCCACAAGAACAACAGAATCAAAATACCTGGGCCCAAGAGGCCAAACAAGGACCATTCATGGAGATAACCTAGAACCCCTGCACAGATGCAGCCCATGGCAGCTCAGTCTCCAAGTGGGGTTCCTAGTAAGGGGAACAGGGGCTCTCTCTGATATGAACTCAGTGGCTGGCTCTTTGATCATACACCCCCCTAGGGGGTGCAGGCTTGCCAGGCCACAGAGGAAGATGATGCAGCCAGCCCTGATGAGACCTGATAGGCTAGGGTCAGATGGAAGGGGAGGAGGGCCTCTGCTATCAGGGGACTAAGGAAAGGATATAGGGGGAGAAGAGGGAGGGTGGATGGGACTGGGAGGAGGTGAGGGAGGGGGCTGCAGCGGGGATACAAAGTGAATAGATTGTAATAAATAAATATAAAAAAAGAATGTAAAAAGAAACTATTAGGGGCATCTAAGTGCATGCATAACAATGTAAAAGTCAGTTGTCTAAACAAATAGACTGAACATCAGTCAACCAGAAGAAACAATAAACTAACTTAATAGTCAAAAAATAAAAAGAGAGAGAGAGAAATCATATACACTTTCAATGACTTTGACACACATTAACTTGACCAACCTAACTTGCCAAATTCCATTTTACTCTCTAGTTAATACTGGGCTGCCAGAAATATTACACAATAAGTGGTAGGAAGGCAAAACAAGACCAACAGCCATCATCAGGCATGCAAAAACACCTTCTCCTGGTTATTCTAATACCAATGCAGGTGCTGCTGTAAAGGGATTCAATTGACATAATTAAAATCATAATTATATGACTCTAAAAAGGAGATTATGCTGGGTAATCTGGCTTAAAAACTTAAAAGCCCATTAAAAGAGGGACTAAGTCCTCCTTGAGATCAACATTCCAAACAGCACCTGGTCGCAAACTGCTTTCTCTTCCTCCTAGTTCCCCTGTACCTGACTGCTTTTCAATTTTTCAATTTGCTTGGTCAGCCATACAATAGGAGCATGAGCTGATGTGGGTATTCCTGTGTAGTCACAGAGCTCTACTGTCTCCAATCTTTCATTTATACTGATTGTTTCAATAACCTAAAAAACCCAGCCTCAGGAAACAGAAGCAGATGCAACTCTGTGAGTTCAAGGCCAGACTGGTCTACACAGCAAGATTCAGGCCAAACAAGCAAATCTACATAGTGAAATCCTGTCTCAAAACAAACAAACCTAAAACCCCATCAGACTATGATTTCACAAATAAACTATGGTTTCTTTACTACAATGAAATACTACATAGCCATTCAAATATGACAGCATATAATTTCATCATAGACATGAAAAGAAATCCCATTATATCTATGACAAAAGAAATGCATCCTCTACATTATCTATGCCTGCGGTTTTAACTTAGGAGAAAGAAATGATAGATTTGCTCAGCAAAGTTTTGAATATGAAATGGGATTTTAAAGTCTTAATTTTGGCAGTAGCCTGTCAGGTAATTTTTCACTTTATTCCTTACAGTTCTCTGTATTATTTTCATTTTCTATAATGACCAAGGCTCATTACTATTATTATTTAAAAAAAAATAATCTCATCTGACAAGGAAAAAATGTCAGAGGCACACACATTCCAATGTGTTAAGTCTTAAGAAGAAACAGGAGTTGTTTGAGTGGACACTTCAAGCAGATAGCAACATTGCTAAAGATGGACATTACAAATAGTTTGGAAAGGCTGGAGGTTCTGGAAAAACGAGTGACAAGAGATGAAGCTGAAGTGGCATACGTGGACTTGGTTATAGAGACACTTAGCCTCTTAGCCCTGCGGACACTGAGAAACCAAGGAAAGTGTTAACACTAGAGAAGTCACAGCAAATATTTTAAGAAAATAAAAAGCTAAAAAGACAACAATCCCACTGAGACTTGTAATATAAAGATTATTTTAGAAGCAGGTGAAAGAGACTGGAAACGCAAAAAAAATAGCTAATTCACAGAGTAATAAGCCAAGTGGAATTAACAAAACCTTGAAAAAAAAAAAGTTAAGAGCTGTGGAGACAGAGAGCATCGCACTAAGGGGTGGGAACGGGAAACTGCAGGAGATACACTGCTAGTGAAGAGACAACAGATCACTTCCACTGAGCAAGTCAAAGAAAGCCTCTCTAGCTGTAAGTTTTCCATAACTCTAACAAAATAGCTGAAATAATCAACTTACAAAAAAGAAAGGTTTATTTTCCCTTAGTTTGGGAGGTGTTGGTTTACAGTAGGGCTTTACAGTAGGGCTTTTGCTATATACAGTAGGTATATAGCAAAACAAAACCGTTCACTTCATGGTGAGGACACACTAAAAAGAGACGAAGGTCTCACAACACCACCTCCTAGAGTTTCGACCAGTTACCAATGCCACAGAAGGGATCAAAACTTTGGATAATATGGGTCTCAGGGAGCACTGCAGATCCACACTACAGCATCTGACAAAATCATGTCCTTTATACATCAGTCCATCAGGGAAGGCACTGCAAAACTATTAGATACCAGACACCCTGAATGCTTCCAAAAGGAACTCACTTGCTCAAGTCCACTACAGGGAAGAATAACCAAACTATCATGTTTGTTAAAACTTAGCGTTCCCAATTATAAAAATCTATAATTATTGTTATAACAGGATGATATAAATACAGATCTCTACCCCACAGAATAGCCTCATCCAAGAATCCTAAATTATGACCAGAACAGAATACTGTGGATAGCTCTCAGATCTGAGTTACATTTATAAATCACTTAAAATCAAGCAAAGTCAAACCCAGATTATTTTCTTTTCAATTCCTGACCTAGTATAATCTCTTAATTTGAAATTTAATAGTCATTTAAATTACAAAAGTAAACATGGTTCCTTCACCCTCTATCAACACTTTTTATTAAATTGAATTCTTCTAAATTTTTTCTTTGCTTATGTAAACATATACATGTCTACGCAGAATGTATTTAATAAGTTCACATAGGATATATATCATACTATAACTTCTTACTTAATATAATTCTAGCTTGCCAGCTAACATATATAACATTTCTTAAATTTCAGTATCTATAAACACTCAAGTATACCCACTGCTTTCATAAATTTATTTTACTTATCTTTCTTTTCTTTCTTTTTTTTTTTTTTTTTTTTTTTTTGCCCTAAAGACAAGATCTCTCTATATGACCCAGAGCAGCCTGGAACTGCCAATCCTCCTGCCTCTGCCTTCCAACTGCTACCTACTATCACCATGTCAAAATAAGTTTGCTTTTTGAAATGATGTGATGCTTTTAACAAAGGTACATACTGTATAAAAGATTAAATCAAGCTACTTAAGATACCAGTCAAGTTTTCTGTGATAACATTAGAAATCTATCCCTTTGGTTATTTTGAAATACACATTTATGCTGGTTGGTTTCAGTCAGGTGTTTGCAAACCTAGACATATCGTGGAAGGAATCTCAACTGAAAAAAATTCTCCCATCAAACTGGCCTGTGGGCAAGTCTGTGGGGGCACTTCCTTCCTTCCTTCCTTTATTTTTATTACTATTTTGTTTTTCTCTTTTTCAAGACAGGGTTTCTCTGTGTAGCCTTGGCTGTCTTGGACTCAATTTGTAGACAGGCCAGCCTTGAACTGACAGAGATCTGCCTGCCTCTGCCTCTCAGAGTGCTGGGATTTCAGGCGTGCACTACCAGCTGGCACTTCCTTTATTAATAACTGATATCTGTGGGCCCAGTTCAAAGTGGGTGGTGTGCCACCCCTGGGCGGGTGTTCCTGGGTTGGATGTATCAGAAAGATGATTGAGAAAGCTACAGGGAACAAGCCAGTAAACAGTCGTCCCTCCTCCACGACCTCTGCTTGAGTTCCAGCCCCGACTTGCCTTCATGATAAGACTATCAACTGTAAACTGAAATACACCCTTCCTTCCCAAGCTGCTTTAGGCCATGGACTCTATCACAGCAATGAAGGACTCTAAGGAAGACAACATTACTATCAATGAAGGAAAACAAACGTTTACAAAGAAATGTACTCCTTGGGTCTAAACAAAAGGTTGTGCCCTCTGACCAACTTCTCTCCTTTACTCCTCTCTGCTCTGGACCCACTTCCCATCACCCCAGCCTCTGGCAATCACTGTCTACCCTGTTTCTACAAGATCAACTCTGTTTAGATTAAACATAAAAGTGAGGTCATACCGTGTTTGTCATTCTGTTCCTAGATGGTGTCACTTAACATGCAGTCCTCTAGCTCTGTCCCTGTCATCTTGAATGAATTACATTCTTGTTAAGGCTGTATAGTATTCTTTTCCTATATATGCCCATCTTTTTGATCCATTCATCTGCTGACAGCCACCTAGTTTGCTTCCATATCTTGGCTATTATGAATAGTGCTAACAATGGAGTACTCGTATCTCTCTGACAACTCATTTATTTTAGGTACTGAAATGAAGCTGTTGGATTGATATATGAAAATCTGATATATATCTGAGACATTCTTTTTTTACTATCAGAAATAATGTTATAATGAAGATTATTGTATAGTTCTTTGAAGAACTGGTCCTCAAATTTCTATCAGATAAATCCACATGCACACGATTTCTGGGTTAAACTATAACATTTTAGTAAATATTGCTATGTCAGGCTCCTAGAGGGAGAGCCCAATTTACACTCCCTAAAAGTCAGAAAGTACTGTTTCTCTCCTCTCTCTGTCTGCCCTTGACAGTACTGGAGATTATCATGTTCACTCTGCCTGGCTAACGAGCAATTTTCTTCAAGGAGCACATCTTTTCACCTGTCCACTGTCTCCTTGTTCTTCTCCTTTTATGGAATACTTATTCAGATTATTTGCCTTTCTTTTGAAAAGGTTTCTTTTTTAATTAAATATTTTTCTTATTAATATGTTTATTAATTTATTTATGGTGGGAGCTTTATTGTTGATGCTGTTGTCTGTTTTGCCTGAAACATTTTCTTCCTATTAAGCCCATGCTGGCTAGTCTCAGGCCTGCAATCCTCGTCTCAGCCTCCCATGTGCTTGTAATTACAGGCAAGCGCCCCACACCCAGCTATTCATAGTGTCTTTTAACATCAAAAGCTTCCAATATTCTTATGCAACCAACTCTACCCATTTTTTCTATTATGGAGTATATACTTTCTGTTTTGCTTTAAAACCCCTTCTTTTATTCAGTATTACTAAAACAATATCCAGTATTTGTCCTTGTAATTTTCTAATTATTTTAATATAAATTAGTTTGTGTTACATTTCATTCTTTAATACATCTAGAATTTATTCATGCAGTCCTTTGACTTAGGAGCTGTTCCAACACTATTTACTAAATTATCTAGCTTTAAATGCTTTCTCCTTCCATAATACATCACTATAAATGGCTAAGACAGCATACAATATTTCTGGGAAACTGTTAAGTTCACCAACTGAGATAGAATTCTGAGTTTATCAAAAGTTTATCGAATAATAGTTTTCTTGTTGAAAAGAAATCACATACTAGGATATATGCATGCAGAATATGAGCACATACTGTAAGATGATTAATAACATAGTATCAGTCTAAATTAAATCACTCATCTCACTACATTGGCCTGACTTTTTCAACCTAAGTGGTAAAATCAGAAATAACCATTGCTTGAAATCTCAGTGTTATTTACTCAAGTCATGGGTATTTAAAGAGAACCATCTGACAGGTTCCAGGATACAAAGGGGAACAAAGCAACCATTCCTGCTTTCAAGACGCTTACAATCAGGAGATTCTCCCCTCTCCTATAAATGGTATTTTAAAGGAAAAAGGAAATCCATGTTCACACAAATTCAATACAGGGAAAAGCACTGGGAAAAGTTTATAACACACTGTACTTTGCATTTCCAAAATGCTACTTTATCTCAAATGTACCTGTTTATCCTAGCGGCTACGTCCCTATCATACTCATGCTGAAAACACTGCTGGAGTTAACATTCATTCCATTAACCTAAACTCTTCACTTTCTCTACCACGGTCACTTTCACCAAACTAAAAACCCCGATTAAGAAAAAAAAAAAAAAAAAAAAGTTATAAACCTATTTACAAGTTTTCACCATCCAGTCAAAAGTGTTCACTTTTTTCTTTTTTTTTTAAAACTTCATGCGAATTAAGAATAGTTCCAAGAATCCCACAGATTCTGCAAATGGGCTTGGAGAAGCAAGAACCTCGGCGGCTCGTCAACAACAGGCAAAGAAGGGCAGCTCAACAGTGGCAGTCACCTTAAACTTGAGAACCCACGACCCGAGAGGCTGCCCCACTCCCACAGCAGCCCTGGGGGCAGGGAGATGGCCCTGTGGCCACGCCCCCGCCTCCACCCCAACCGCCGGCCGCCGCCACTCACGCAAACCGCCGAGCAGAGAGGCACAACGCCACGGGGAGAGTGAGAAATGGACTCTGCCCCCGCCGCGTGACCTTGCCCGTGCGCCCTCGGTTTCCTCATCCGGAAAGTGAGGCCAGGCCTCCATGGACGCCTCCGCCGAGGCTGCGGGCCCGGCACTCTCGACCCACGGCCAGCCCTCCTCCCACGCGGCTCCACGCGGCTCCCCGCCGCGGGCCCGCGACGACCCCGGCCCCGTCCGCGCCCACGCGGGATACCTGCGATCTGGGAGACGAACGCTTCCGCCACCAGAGACATGTCGGCGGCGAGGCCCTGAGCGCGCGCCTGCGCCCCGCGGCCGTCGGCGCCCTCCCGCGCGACCTGGGCAGCGCGCCCCGCGGCTGAGGAGCCTCGCCGGGCCAACGCTCGGACACGCCGAGCACACCTCCGCTGCGGCGGCCGGGCCCGCAAGGTTACCGCCAGGCCGGCCGGGGACTTCCGGTGTCGCTGCCAGTGCGCGCCGGCACTTCCGGCTGCTCCGCCCCGTGCGCTCCGGTTCCCCGGGAGCCTTTGAAGATCAGTCTCTTGTGTAGTATCTCTAGGTGCATGTATTCACACATGTATTTGGCGCTCTTGAATTTTATCGCGTCCTTCCAGCAAACCCCCAAGATAGAAATACGCTTAAAGAGGTTAAAGAGCCCAGGCCGGTACTGCTGAGGCCCAGAAACCCAAATTCCCTCCTTTCCACTAACTGCAGCATTTGGGGACCATAGACAGATATTGGTGTCAATTATTTATTCAGATGAGCCAGCAAGGAGGAGGTTTGAAAAACTTGTGAGCTGAAACATGATTTGTCCTTCAACTCCATGTACCCAAAATGAAGCTCGGAGAATAAAACACTTCAATTTCTTGTTTCTGAGTGTAAAGGGAATAGTAAAGGAAGGACACCAGATCCCGTGAGTCTTTCCACTTACCCTAATCATTTCTTTTAATTATAGGTTACAATGTAAGAAAAAAAATCATAAATAGTACAGAATTAGAAGCATGAAGTTTCACTTGTAATAGGTTTCAGAGATCAGGAATCCAACTCAAGTCCTCAGGCTTGGAAATAGCCCTTGCATACACACACATCAGCTTGTACAGGCCAGTGGTTACTGACAAGTTCCTCTTCAGTCCTTCTCAGTCTTTTTTTTTTTTTTTAAATAGGGTCTCTCACTGAGAATCAGGGTCACAAGGACTAGGCAGGCCAACCACACTCATAGCTCTGCCTGTCACTGCTCACTTCCCTCCCAGTCCTGGCTTTTACATAGAAGCTAGGAACCCAGCCAAGTTCCTCATGCCTTATCCAATGAGCCATCACCACAGCCTGGAGAAGACTGACTTATTTTTATTAACAGCACATCAAAAAGTCAGGACTGAGCAGGTATGGCTCTTGTCTAGCATGCTTGAGACTCTGCTTCCTCGGCACCACACCCACAAACAAACATCACGTAGCTTATGGAGTTTGTACATGGAAAAGTATTGTCTCCTTTATGTCCATAGATCTCTGACCCTCCATTACAACTTATCGTTCATATTTCTGTTCACATACTTAAGTAATATATTGCTTTCTTAAAGATGCCATGCAGATTTCCCCACACTGGGTGGTTAAAACAACAGATGTATTTTTTCTCTAATTCTGGAAGCTAGAAGTTTGCAGTGAAAGTGTTGGCAAGATCTTGCTCTCTCTGAAGAACATAGACATAAACATCCTTCATAGCTTCTAGGGTTCCCAGTGCTCCTTGACATTCTATGACTTTAGACACATCACTTCAACCTCTGCTTCCATCATCACATAACATTTTCCCTGTATGTGTCTTTGACCAAAATTCCCTCTTCCAATGAAAGTACCAATCATTGAATTAAGGCCCACTCTATTAAAAAAAAATAATAACCTCTTCTAAATATCATCTGTGAAGAGCCAGTTTGCAGATAAGGTCACATCCATAGATACCAGAGGCTAGGATGTAGAAGTCTTCTCAAAGGACATAAAATGCTAGAAGGTTTTGAAGACATCCATAAGCAATATTTGCAGCGCCCACAGCAAATAAGGAGCTTGATAAACCATATTTAAACTTACTCATTAAATAGACACAAAGTACTTCTAAAAGCATCTTTTCTCTGGCTGAAGGTCAGGGTTGATAAAAGGCTTATAGAAACACAGGAAGACAGTAGGCTGCTCTTGTTCGCACTGAGGGAAGAAACGCCAATAGTAGAGTATGTGGTACCCAATTTTCTCCTTATCCTGTGATTGATACTGACCCAGAGAAGTGAGCTGTTCCAGGTATCTTCCTGCCAATCAAGTTTTCCATTTTTGTGCTTCTTTGAAAAACTGAAAGTCTATTACCATGTCAAGTTGTGCGAGCCTCTTCTATCTGTTGCCTTTTTAAAGCTACAGATACTGTGTTCTAACTGTTTGGACAGATTTAGTGTTCCCTCTCATAACTTGAGCCAAAGTTCTGAGATGACAGTCCTAACAGCTAGACTATGAAACCAGTAAATAAGTATAGGGATAAAGGTGAACCCCAAAATGAAAAATAATGCTAGAGCCAGTGGCTGGGGATATAAGCCGGAGCAAAAGAGCATGAGTGAGCAAATAGAACACTTCTGCATAATAATACTCGAGCCATGCTAGACATAAGGAACATGAATAAATTGGGATACCTCTAAAGTACTGAGTTAGGACACATCTTTGCAACTATAGCAAGTTTTTTAGCCGGTCTTAGATGCTAGAAGAAAATACCCTAAACTGCTTAATTTGGGGGTAGTTTTTGCTGTTGTCGTTTAAGGCATCATCTTTCTACATAGTCCTGGATGTCCTGGAACTATGAAGACCAGGCTGGCCTCAAACTCAGATGTGCCTGCCTCTGCCTCTGTCTCCTGAGTGCTAACATTAAAGGTGTACACCACAACACCCAGCTAGACTGGGTAATTGATAAGCAGCAGATTTGTTGCTCATTTTGGAAAGCTCTGAAATCCAAAATCAAGGCTTCAGTAGATCCAATGTCTGGTAAGAAGAACAGTTCCTCATGGGCCTTACCTTCTCCTGCCTTCACATGATAGAGGGGAAGGGGAGTAATAAGTTCCCTCAAGCCATTTTAATAAGCGTTTTAATTCCATACATGAGGAAGGAACCCTCCAAAAGCCTCTCCCTTAAATACTATCATATTGCTGATTGAGTCTCAACATTTGAATTTGACTGGGTACCAGCATTCAAACCACAGCAGCTAGCCTTTTGGAAAAAAAAATTAAACATGCAATCTGCTGGGGCACTGTCTGGACTGAACTCTTTTTTTTTTCTTTCTTTCTTTCTTTCTTTCTTTCTTTCTTTCTTTCTTTTTTCCCTTTTTTTTTTTATTGTAGCCAAGGAAGCTGAATCTTCCACAGCATATGGATTTACTTTTTTCTCTCTGACTGACAGTTCTTTTGCTTCCCACACAGGCAAATTTAGACTGAAAAGAATGTATAATGTGGGAGGTCTTTATTACTAAAAATTAAATCCAATAAGATGCAGATGTCCTGACTGTGCCTGCAAACAAGCTTTCTTTGTAAGGAAGAGCCAACTGGAGAAAATATATTTATGCATCTGTATTAGAACAACTGGCAGACTTAAAACTGAAGATCTGTTTAAGATCACCACAATTAAGGGAAATACAAGAAAACAAGCCACTGGAATTTTTAAGAATGAGGATATGAGACAAAAGTGCTGTGGAATCCATATGTTACTAAAAGGATAGTCACTCGATTATTTTAAATAAATTATTAATGCATGACATTAACAGTCTTATTGTTTGCCCTAATAAAATCACTTACTTACCAAATTATCATAGGATAGCTTCATATCTCTAACCTAGACTTTATGTTACTCTATTACATAGTAAGAAAATATTCAATTATTGCTATGGATGTATGTAAATATTTAAAAAATAGGGCATTTTGTCTACATTTCATTTTCTGACAGAATATTAATACTTTAATGCAAATATTTTTGAAAGATGTCTGCAAGAGAAAGCCCTTATCCATGATTCTTTCAAAAGGATACTGTGATAATAAAATAGTAAATTAAATTGCAGACTTCTGAAGTTAGTCTCGTCCTCCGCTATAAACAGATTTAACTATGGCTAAGTCAGTCAACCCAAATAGGATGTTACACAGTTAGGAGACAATAAACTAAAAAACTCCAAGTTGTTCCAAGCAATTTTTCTTTCTTCTTTCTTTCTTTCTTTCTTTCTTTCTTTCTTTCTTTCTTTCTTTCTTTCCTTCCTTCCTTCCTTCCTTCCTTCCTTCCTTCCTTCCTTCCTTCTTTCTTTCTTTCTTTCTTTCTTTCTTTCTTTCTTTCTTTCTGTTGGGGTGAGGGAGAGCTTGCTGTGTATCCCAGACTGTCCTCAAACTCATCTTCTTGGGTACTAGGACGAAAGGCGTGTACCACCATGCCTAGCTTCTCAAAGATGTTTACAGGGTTCAGAAATGTAGTGACAGTTCATCCTGATAGCTCTTCATTCCTTTTCTCTCCCTTTTGAATACCTAAGGAACATAACTGAACAGGACTACCAAGTTTATACCTTTCCCCCTGCTTTCTGATTGTAACACCTTCTGTTTTAGACCTGCACTCCATTACATGAACTACACACTTACTTGGCCACTTTCTGAGAAACTGCCACATGATTGATTGTTATGGACAAAGATTTTTCAAATTGATTGTTATGTGCAAAGATTTTTCAAATATTAACAGCTTTTCAAAACAAATTAAAATGCTAAGTTTCCAATTGTTCTTCTAAATGTGTTCTTGCTCACTTCCATAAGCTGTTATTAGAAACTGTCTTTTTGTTTTACTGACTACCATTCAATGGTAGTGGTGGCTTATCTACAAGTACCGAAACTGTGTTAATTAGGACATTTGTGGTTGCAGGTGATAAAAACATACTTAAACCTAAACTTAAGCAAGTTTAAGTTCATTGTCCCATTGTGATTAAAAAGATAAAGCAATAATTCACAGAATTAACGAAGGCCTGTTGGACCAGACATCTAAACTTCAGTAGCCTGTCTCTGTGTTTTTGTCTATCTGTCTTCCTGTCTCTGTGTCTCTCTGTCTCTGTCTCCACCCTCATCTCTGTTTAGTTCTCTTCTTTTTTATCTAAAACTGCACCTTCTCCAGGTAACTTGCAAAATGGCTGCTAGCAGCACCAACTTGGCACCCTCCCCCTCATAAGATACCCTAGAAGATCTGCAGTTGTCCTCAATTGTGTGTTCTCATTCCCACTTCCAGTACTTTATCCGAGTGAGTGTTGGGGCTAGCTGAGCAGGCTGTGGGGGTGGGGCGCTGAGGCCTCTTACAATAAGGGAAATGAAGAAAATACACAGGCCAGCCAACACAATAGAAGCACTGTGGACAGTAGGACTGAGGGGGGGGGCTGCTCTGTGGCTATCACTTGCTTTGGAACTTAGATGAGTCATTTAAGCTCTTTAATATTTTCACTTCCATAAAGGAAACTGCAAAACGTAATGATGCCTTAATTGCAGCCCCTGGCACACAGGAGGGAAAGAGGAATTCCGATGAATGTGTTAACTAAAAGGAACAGCTAAGGACCAGCTGCAAGAGAGTAACGTGTCTCATCCTTGGATGTGTGTGTTACCATTCCAGACCTGGCTCACAAAGATATACCCTCCCTAAATCTATAATTAGTATGTATAAAGTCCATATAACAGCATGGAAAACAGTGTGAATGGTGTAAGATTAAACAAGAAAACAGCAAAATAAAAAACATATTTTATTGTGAATTTAATTATATAAAGACATAGTTATAAAAATTGCAATGATTTTTGTCAAAATCTTGTTTCAGAAGGGAATGGGATTTGAGTGTTTTAACACTTTGCTCTCTTCTCAATTTTCTGCAGCATTTTTGTGCCACTTAGAAAAAAAAACTGTGTTAATCAGGCATAGCAGCACACATTTGTAATCTTAGCACTCTGGAGTCTGAGGCAGGAAAATTATGAGTTCAAGGCCATGCAGAGCTATATATTAAGACCCAGTCTCAAACACAAACAATGACAACAAAAATACTCTTCTATCACACAGGCTAGAATTTCTTTGAAGATGACTAATATGACTAAATACTTGGACAATTCTGCCTCCAAGTCTTGCATGATACAAGCCTCATTAATTGCTGAGCTGCACTGCTACATTAATAACAAGAGAAGAATATACAGAAATAACAACATCCAAAGCGCATTCTTTCTTGATTACAAAACCTTACTTAGACTCCTTACCAATAGGCAAGAATAATGGGTGATCTAGAAGCTGACAAGCTTGGTAAATCAGTTGCAGACACTCTTGCTTTTGGCAGTAATCCGGTGTGAATTATAACTCTTAATCAACTTGTCACATTTTACCTTTTAGCTCGTTAGCAAAGCTGGAGGGGTGATGATGATTACTAAGGTAGCCTAAGGCAATGCTTTCCACAACGTACGTGACACAGTTGGTGAAGAGATAGTTCTGTGACACTAAAATCTGAAAGGTCGCTGGAGGCACTTGGAGTCCCTTTGAGGAAAATGCCCCATGTTGGAGAGAGAGGGCACCTCTGGTGTCAAGCTGGCACCTAGAAGAAAATGCCGAACAACATGGACACCACCGTCTTCCTTGGTCTTTTCGAATAAAATGTTGGAGCATAAGACTCATTTACTCACTCATTCCCATTTTGGTGCTTGGCCCTCAACTAGGTCCTAGAGTTACTGAAGGATATGACATTTAGTGTCTGCTCTCTGGGTCCTTACAATCCAACTGGGAAGGTGGACACACAAATAGGCCATTTGCATGCAGTGGAGTGGAGTGCCAGAGAAAATGTGAGCCTGTGCAAGTCAGTCTGTGTCACCTAAAATGGTTTAAGGTGCAAGGGTGCAAGAGCTAACACAATTCTTGTAAGTGAAATGCCCTTGCCAAGATACAAACACCCTTCTGAAATTTGGTATCTAAGAACAAAGCTCTGGGCCTTGTAGAGAATGCCTCCAGTGACTGAAAGGGCATCTAAAACCATGGCCTTTGCGGAGAGAGCAAACAACTTTGGTACACTCCTTGAACCTCACAATCCCCCAAAGGCACAACATGCTTCTATTCGTTATAACACTTGAGGGTTTTTCCCTTCCTACATAAAATGAAAACATCATACTCTATAACTCTTCAAAATCATTCAAAGAAATCACTTTAAGATGATGATCAGGGTGAAATATTTGGTGTCTTGCCAGTTTGAAAAAAAATCAGAAATAAAATACAGAAACTAAAAAGGAACAGAAACAAACTGATCTCAGATAGAGTATCCATCTGCCAGTCACAGCAATTGCTCCCATTTCTCCCTCTGGAATCTTTTTAAGTGACTGGATGTTTCTCTTTCTGTTGAACTGTCACTCACATGAAACCACACAAACTCTATCCAGATCTTCTGCTTAGTTTTGTGTATATTTTAGGCCAAGAAAGAAGCTACTTTTAAGTGAAAATACCACTCTGCTTCCGATGTGGTTTGTTTGTTGATGCCTCTGGTGTTTGTTAAGTTGGGTCTATATTGCAAGCAGTATTATCTAATATAGCAGTCAGGCTACTAGAGTGCTGCTACGTCCATCAGGCAACAGAAGCAGGGCTCTCGGAGCTCATAGGCGCTTCAATCCAAGGCTGAAGAGTCTAAAAACTCAAAGCCACCTGTGGTGGTATAAGTATTCAAGAGGTTGAGTCCAAAAGAAAGTGTGCTTAAGAACAGCCTAAGATATATACCAAAACTCTTCCCTCAAACAAAAAAAGTACAACACACACACACATGCACACATATCATGAATATTTGTATATGATATATATATCGTGAATGTACATAGAAAGATAGTGGCATATGTAAAAACATAATATATGTGTGTATATATACACAATGAGGAAACCCATTTTAATTGTATGCTACCCAAAAATTTAATAGAAATAAGTAAAATATATGAAAACAAACAAACAAAAAAGATTAACAAAAAACCTGAAGGAGAGAGAAAAGAAAGCCAATTTTTATATCTACGAGCGAGTAATTAGTTGCCAGCCCAGAAGTGTGGCCAGGCTGGTAATCCCAGAACTCAGGAGAGTGAGTTCAAGGCTGGTTTAGAGTGCATAGTGAGACTATTAAAAAAAAAAAAGCAAAACAAAAAGATAGTGGTACATGTAAGCAACATAAATATGAAAATCATCATGGTCTTGAGGTTAGGATGAATAAAAAGAATATCTGAAAGACTGAATCCCATTTTTAAAATTACTTTGATCTTAAAGCAAAATAAAGACTGACTATATGATTAGTCTATATATACTTCTTTTGATAAACTTATATATATATATTGCTTAGTATCGATTATCGTGTTAATGAACATAGAAACAACAAGGCTTTTAGAAAAACTTCTGCCTACTTGAAAACAGATGAAAGGGAACGATGCCACACACATTTGATCTTGGGAAGCAGAGGCAGCCATATTTATGAGTTCAAGGCCAAGCCAGCCTGGTCTACAGAGCAAGTTTCAGGAAAGCCAAGCTACACAAAGAAATCCTGTCTGGAAAGAAACAAACAAACCAATAAACAAACACAGTAAGCATACCATCTCTGCCACGTTGCTTATGTAGTAAGAAAATATACATTTACATGTGAATCAGATTAAAATATACCACAATGAATCAAAAACCTGAATATCACAGTTTTCCTAATAATTTTTTATCTTGATTCTTGAGTATTTACATACTTACTACTGATAACTAAGATTCTTTCCCAACTTATCTATTTAGTTTTTTTAGTGCATTTGGGGGAGTGGTTTTATTTATATATATTATTATTATATGTGTATGTGACTGTTTGCCTGCATGTATTTTGCTTATCATATGCATTCCTGGTGCCCTCAGAGGCCAGAAGAAGGCTTTCTGTAGACAGTATAAGCCACTGTGTGGGTGCCATGACTGAAGCCCAGGTCCCCTAGAAGAGCAGCAGCAGCCAGTGCTCTTAACTGCTGCGCCATCTCTCCAGCTCACAACTATTTTTAACTTTTGATTGTGTGTTTGTATCTCTCTCTCCCTCCCTTCCTCTCTCTCTCTCTCTCTCTCTCTCTGTGTGTGTGTGTGTGTGTATGTGTGTATATGTACATGTGTACAGATGCCCTCGGAATCCAGAAGAGGGAGTCAGATCTCCTAGAGCTGTACTAACAGGTGGCTGTGAGCCACCTAACTCTGGTACTGGGAAGTGAACTCTGATCCTCTACAAGAGCAGTCCACTCTAATAACTGCTGAGCATCTCTCCAGCCTCCTATGTGTTGGCTGGTCTTACAGTTTATAGTTTTAATGTCATTTTCCAGGTTGGTGCTTTCTTATCTACTTCAGTGTTATACATTGCTCATTTAATATACTTGGGTTTATTTCCCCTTCTTTGTATTCTACCTCTGGTTTCCCTCACAGCCTGGCTGAAGTTACTTTTATTTATCAGAGAGGGGATGTGTGTCTCATTACCATAGCTCTAAGAAGCAGTTACAGAAAAAGAGCTATTTATAATGTCAAGTGTATTTGCAAACACCATCATGAGGCCCTTCATTCTGTATGCTAACTTTTAAGATTCGTTTTTTGAAAAGCCAAAACAAAAGAACAAACGAAAATAAACAAACAGAAAAGATTGCTTCAGAAGTACCATTGCCTTCTCACTCTGGCTGTGCCTGCGTTCTCCCCTCTCCCATTCCTTTCTACACCCTGCAGTAACCAGCCTCGGTTCTGCTTTATCTTCTTTGCATGTCTTTAGCACAAATGAGTAGACAAATGTTTATTTTCTTAAAATCCCTCTCCATTTTACATGAGTCATTTCATCTTCTACAATGTCTTTCTTTTCTCGTAATTTTTGTCTTTCAGCGTTGTCCTGACTGTTTATTCTTCCACGTGAACTTTGTATCAACTTCTATCGCTCCGTTTTAAAAAGCTCCTTGGAATTTTTATTAGAACTGTGTTAGCTCTATAAACTGACTTAAGGAGAACTGGCATCTTTACAATGTTGACTCGTCTGCCACGAGGACTACTCTGCACTTGCTGGTCTCCGGCTCTGCCTGGCAAGACGCTTTAAGATGTTCAATTCCAGGTTCTGTGTGTTTGTTACTATGTTCACGTTCAAGTATTTAATCTTCTTTATTGCCACTAAAATGAGTTTCTCCTCTAACTTTATGGGCTAAAAGTGGTTATTGTTCATCTATACGAAGGTTATTCATGTTTGGCATTTTATTTTACATTTGAAATGTTAATGGCTTTGGTGGCCAAATAGGACTGATTCTTGGTGATAAAAACAGAATTAGATATAGTGTCATGCCTGCCACTGCAGTCAGGTACCTGTGGTACATTATATAGACTTGACACAGCTGAGTTTCAAACAACTCTTTTCCTTAGTGTCCCGATCAATGGAAACACGGTAGAAAGACAGATATCTATTTGAAAGAAGCTTTTAACTTAATATTTACAAAAAGCATTTTCTACCCAAACCCAAAATCCTTGCAACAAGTCCCTGATGGAAGTCAGAAGGCGGTGGACTTTTGTAGGAAGAGAAGCATAGAGGTGTCAAATCTGAGAAGCCAGCAGCACCGACCAGAGCGAATGACCTAGGGCCACTTTAGAATGCAAAACTAGGGCTCCAAAAGAGACTTAGCTCTCTTAGAGACTTAGAGGAGCCTTAGTTCCCTTTCCAGCTGTTGTGACAAGATACCTGACAAAAGCAATTTAGGGGAAAGAAAGGTTTTGTGTAGCTCAAGGTTCCCGTTTCAGTTCGTCATTGTAGGGATGCCAAGGCCTCAGGGCTAGACACATCCATAGGCAGAAGCAGAGGGAACAGGAATGCATGTAGGCTTGTGCTTAACTCACTTTCACCCTGTTTCATAATATCTGGACCCAAAACGAAAAGAATGGTGCTACCTGCTTTAATCCTGGGTCTTCCTACATTGATTAACATAATCAAAGACAATCCCCTGCAGGCCAACCCAATCTTCATGGAGACTCTCTCCAGGCAATTCTGGATTGTGTAAAACAAACAAGTAAAAGAGCTGAAACCAGAATGGTGGAGAATACCCAGGCAGGAGCACAGAGTGGAAGGAGGCAGAGCATCAGAAAAACAGAAGCCGAGGAGGAAGGGAAGTTCCTTCGGGCCTTTATGGCAAGCACTTCCGTAGCAGCAAAGCAAGTGACTACAGTCGATGCCGGCACCAGTTGGCTCTGGGATTCTCCTGTGAAAAGCATTGATCATTCTAGTTCTTTGGAGAGGATAAATAGTACTCGAGTGACACAGGTTAGGGAAATGGTTCAGTGAGTGAAGACAGTTACTTACTGCACAAGCCTGAGGACCTACCTGGATTTGGATTCCCAGAACCCCTATCACAGTTGGACGCAGCAACACAAGCATCAGTAATCACAGCTAACTGGTTGTCTCTAGAAACTAAAGGGCCAGCTAGCCTGGCTCACCAGAGAGAGAGCAGAGCCTGTCTCATAACAAGGCAGAAACATAAGGACTGACACCTTACAGATTGTCCTCCAACCTGCACACACTTGCATCTTGCGTGGACGCACGTGAGCATGTACTCTCGAATATCACACACAAATAGTACAAAAAAAATTAAATCAAGTTTGGAAGACATTATTTTTTTTTCCCTCCTCTGTGCTGGGGATTGAACTTGAGCCTTGTGCATGTTAAATCCACACCCTGCCACTGAGCTTCACCCTCCACTCTGAATAGATTTCTTCCCTGCAGGGCCTCTCCGAGTTACTACTTCTCATTAATTTCTGAGCATGAGAGCCGTAGGCAGAGGTTTACACGTTTCCCTTTTTCCTTACCTGTGTGGGTGGTTCTCCAGCACTTATGTTTATACTCCATACAGTGCATGGCTGGTGCCTGTGGAAGCCAAAACGTGTATGTATGATCCCTTAGATCTGAAATTATATAGCCAGTTGTGATCTGTCACATAGCTGGGAATTGAACCTGAGCTTTCTCTCCAACTCCTCTTCCCTTTTGTTTTCTGGGGTAGGGGAGAATAGGGTCTCACTGTGTAGCCCTTGCTTGCCTGGAACTCACCATGTACATCAGGCGGACCTCAGACTCATGTGTACCCTGAGTGCTGGGATCAAAGACATGGGTCACCACACCCAGTCAAACCTCTTTAACCAACTGATCTAAAAACTCCTTAACTCACCTTTTCTTCCAAAAGGATTTCTTGAGATGAGCTGTGTCTTGGAACACACTCCAGAAAGTTTAGAAAACACTGAAAACTAGCTCTCTTTAGCCCCTTCTCTGTCTTCAAAGGCAAACACAGCAGCTAAGAATGGGCTGTTTTGTTTTACAGGAAGCAGCCCTCACTAAAGCTGGAAGATCTCCCCAGCGTTACTCTAACCTGAGCTGGCGCTAAACAGCAGACCAAACACCTTTCTAACGCTAGAAACTGAGCTGAGACAGTCATATGTCGTTGGGAGGGAGAGAAGAAAGAGTCCTGGGCAGGGGAGAGAAACAGCCATGAAGTCAGAAGGTCCAGAGGCTTCCGGAGTCCTGATGTAGCTGACGCCATTAGTTCCCGAGAGACTTGATTCTGGAGGTCAGAAAGACCCCCTGGTTCTCAGAAGCATCCCTTCCACCTGAGCAGTAAGGCTCTCTCCACAAGGGAGAAAGCTTGTCTAGACAGAGCCTGTAAATGGACAATAACCTGACAGGCACACAGGTTGGGACAGAGCTGACACTTCTAAGCCTGGGCAAAAAAACTCTTAAAAAAGCTAAGATCACTTTTTCTACGATGAAAAATCACTTTCCTTTATCAGCAAAGGAAAAGGTGCAAATTACAGTGGCAATTGAAGCAAGATAGCAAAGACCTGAATGGATTTATCATAAATGTGTTCACTGAGACACAGCATTCACTTAAACAGAAGTTATGGAAGTACAGCAAGAAATATTTTGTGTGATATTTTGTAGTAAATTAAAGGGGTGACAATTGTTTTATTATCCAAAACTGATGTAAGTTTATTATTATTATTATTATCATCATCATCATCATCATCATCATCATTATTTTAAGGCTGAAAGCCCTTGCAGTCTAGAGATAAGTGGATATGTAAATATAGGTAATCATATCAGTGCCTGTTCTATGGAAAGTCTTCCAATATTAGCTGTAAGTTTGCTCAAGTTCTGGGAAGTTCTAAGAAAGCCCAGAGCATAGTGGAAGTTCTATTCACATGGGTATTAGGGTGCAGAACTGGTCTTGTTATTCTTTATCTTGTATCTGGGGTGCCCATATTCAAAATCTAAACTGTCTTCATTGTTGATGTCCTCTCTCTACGTACCTAATCTACATTGTAGGTGTGTGTGTGTGTGTGTGTGTGTGTTATATGATATATATCCTACAGACAAGCCTTCTTTGGTGGATCTTGACAATTAACCTACTGATTATCAGGTCCTATTTCTCACTCCCTGCCCAACTTCCTCCAGGTTCTCCAGAAGACCTTGTCTCAAAAGAATAAGGTGGAAAGGGACATAGTAGAACACCTGTGTTTTTTTTTTTTTTCTGGCTTCCATTTCCATCCTTGGGCAAATTTCTGCTTAATTTCACAAGTATTTATCTAGCAATGACTAAGTATTCTGTACTGTGGCAGATGTTATGGAAGTTCAGTGAGCAAGAAAGACATAACCCTTGGCCTCATGGCGTCCTTTTATCCCAAGCTGCCTCCTGGTTACAATATCCCCGAATCTCGTTGTGCCCTTTTCTCAGGGCTCTGGCCTGGTGACTGGTGGCTTACCACCTGCCAAGGTAGGATGGTTTAGTTTGAGATTTTGTTTATTTGGTTATTGTTGTTTTGGTGTGTGCGTTGTGCATACAGGTGTGTGTGTGTGTGTGTGTGTGTGTGTGTGTGTGTGTGTGAAGGAAGTAGCAATGAAAGCATTTTCTGCAATTTTTATATATTTTTGTAGAGGGTGGGGAAAGATGATATATCAGCACTTAAAGTTTAGTGTGTTTGGGAACAGTAGGTAAAGATGTATTGTGGGAGCAAAGAAAAGCAAGAACACTGTCCTGGAGCTTGTGGGGATAAAGGACCTGGACCAGATCTAGAGGTTTAGGGCCTTCACTTCACCCGGACAATCTTTCCCATCCTGGTATGGAGACCTGCTTTCAGTCTGAGTCACGGGAAGCTTCCCTTAAAGCCCTGAACTGGCTACATGAGCCTATTTGATTTTTACTTATGGCCTTTTTAAAAACACTTCCATTACTTTGTCCTGGGGTTCACACATGCCATGCTCACATCTGGAGGTCAGAGGACGATCCGCAGGAGCTGCTTCTTTCCTTCCACCACGTGGATCCCAGGGACCAATCTCAAGCCATCAAGTCTGACAGCAAGCACCTTTGCCGGCTAAGTCATCTCCTGTTGCCCTTCTGCAGCTGTTTGCAAGAGCAGCTACTTCGTTGCATTAGAGCAAGAACCTTCCCAAGGCAACTTTAGGCCCCCAAAGAGTTGTGCACTACATGAAGAGACTGTCTGCCCATGCTCTGTGTCAGTGTTACATTCTGAGACACAGCGGTCATTTCCCTAGCGTTAACAAAAGTAACTGTAAACACTTGGATAGTCTGATATACCAAAGGCTAGCGAAATATAGCAATAACAGTTACCACATTTGCTAAAATAACAGCTAAGCCACTGTACACAATTTGGGATTAAAGGCTCATTAAATAATAATACAGTTCTTTCCAACCAAACTGCCCAGCCCATTATTCTAAGACAGGCATTGACTACTCCAGCTCCTGTATTTCTGGTGGCTTCATTTATTCCATCTGTCAAGTTCTTCTCCCCTCTTGCACCTTGTTCACCCTTCACAAGGGCTATCTGTGAAGGGCTTCCCAAATACGCTGGCCCTTCTGGGTGTGCATCCACTTACTTCATTAATTTTAATCTATTGGATCCATCTTTTCCGATGGGAGAGAAGTCTTACACGTTTCAGTACCCTTCTTGCCTAGCACAGCATAGCACAATCATGGGCGCCTGACATCTCACTGTTGACGGTGCCTAAAGGATAGGAACTAAATAATTCACGTGGTCATAGATTATTAGACATGAAAACGCTGGGCACTCAGTACTCTCAACCTAACACCTGAAAGACATTGTTTGTCCTCACCTCAAATTAAAGAGGGGTTAAAAGCATGGCTCCCAACTAGGAGTTCCCAGATATACATGTTGGCTATTATATGCAAAATCTAGCTTATTTTTTAAAAAAGACATGAAAATATAAAGAGGACTATTAGGTAGGACTAAAAGGAAGGGGAGAGATAAAAGAGAAGATGATGCCACTGAATATAATGCCATGTTTTATACATACATACACACACACACACACACACACACACACACACACACACACATATATATATATACTGCTGATAGGACAAAAATCAAACTATTTGCACTGTTCTGTCCTTGTTACCAACTTTCACAAAGACAAAGTTGCTACAAATGACCAAATCCTCCAAAATGGAGACATGGCTTATTTAATGTTGTAAAAGTACCTTGCTTTATTTTGTTCTAAACACGCTATATAGAATTCAATCAATTGTCTTAGAACATAAGTGTTTTTTGTTTGCTTGTTTTTTTTTTTTAATTTTCAAGACCGGGTCTCACTGTGTAGCCCTGGCCACCCTGGAACTTGCTCTATAGATAGACCAGGCTAGCTTGGGGCCCACAAAGATCTGCCTGCCTCTGCTTCCCAGCGCTGGGATTAAGGGTGCGGGGAACCACTGCCTGGCAAGGCTGCTCATTTTAGATGGACGTGTGTTTTCTAAGTTCTCACAGGTAGTGGTAGCACAATGCCTAACGGAGAGAGTAGCTTTCTTGTCTTCCCCCGTATTTTAAGCTCAGAATAAAAAAGCAATATGAATTTTACTTTCCAGACAATTTATTCAGCCTTGCTCTTGTTATAATCTTCAGGGACGACATTTACATTTAAAAAAATACTGTGATGTACAAATGTGCATACCCTGCTCAGCCTAACATATCATAGATACTATATAATAACATCTGGGAATATTAAACTCTGCCTTTACTGGCAACCCGCTTGGCATCTTTAAATCACAGTGCAGATGTTTTATGCTGATGTGTTTTGAAAATATTTGAAGTATTCTCAAGACAATATTCTGAGGTTTCTGCAGTGGTCCACTTTTGTCTTTTGAAGTTCTCTATACAATAGGATGCATACATAGATTTTCCAAAACATGCTTCAGTGGGAACAGAAGAAAAGTTCAAGCTGGCAGCACACATAGCTTCCCTGAGCCGTCTGTACCTAATTCCTTTTTGGCACTATCATTTTGGCAGTCAGGGAGCTTTCTGAGACCAATCTGATAAAACAGTTCCGCCTACTTTGTAAAATCTAAGTCATTTTTAATGGCTTGTATTTATGAAACACTCATATTTCTAAAGTATAGAAATAAAATTTTAATTTTGTCTCTGAGTACATGGTATTTTAGCTTTGCATTTTCCGGAGGGGGCCTATGATGGCAGTTATGGCCTTTGTGTACAGAAGAGGCTGATGTGGCCAGTGTATAGGCAGGAGTCCTTCCTTAATACCTATGCCAGACATGTTTCTTTCACTCAGTCGGTTCTCATGGAACTTGTTTCCATTTCCACTGAAGCACAACTCAGCTTTTGTTTGAAAGGAACTGCCTCAGCCATCTGTCCAGGTTCGGTGAGAAAACCTGTACCCAGTGATTAAAGAAAACTCCCAAATTGACCTCTGGCTGCATACACACACTACATATACCCACTCATACACACAGAAAGTGCTCTCTGATGCTCAGTCCTTCTTTTCTGGTGTCGATATCAGGACCTTGCTGATTGTGGTGCAGTAGGATTTACGTAAGAGGACATATAATGAGCATTTTCCGCAAACCTCTGTTGGGGCATGCAGTGGCCATTCTCTGACCCTACTTGACTAAGCCAGTATTTTTGTTTAATTATTTCTTTTATTTCTTGAAGATCACAATATAATTGCATCATTTCCCCCTTCTATTTCCTCCCTCCAAACCTTTCCATATAAACTGCTCCTTGCTCAATTTCAAGTTCATGGCCTCACTTTCCATTGATTGTTGTTATGTGGATTTCTAAATACATACACTCCTCTCCATCTGTATGTTACTTGTATGTATGTTTTAAGAAATAAGCATCTAATATTGGATAACCAACTGGTATACTCTTCCCTGAGGAAGACTATTTCTCCCATTCTCATTTCTTAGTTGCCTGTAGTTCTTGGTGTAGGGCTGAGGTCTCCTGGCCATTCCCTCATCTGCTTTAGCATGCTTGTTGTTGTCCTTTTTCAGCTCACATTTAAGCAGCCATGTTGGTGAACCTTCATGGGTGTAGCTTCTGACGTTCCTGGGAGACACAGCCTCACAGCAAACTCCCTGACCCTCTGCCTCTTACAACCCCTCACTTTCTCTTCAGCAATGTTCCCTGAGCCACTGGGATGGGGACCCCCAACTCTGCATTTTCATTGGCGTGGTTTTCAGTAATGGTCTCTGTCTATTGCAAAGAGAAGTTTCCTTCATGAGGGGTGAGGACTGCACTTATCTGACGAGATCCTGGGGAAGGACACGCCTATCAGCCCGTTTTACAACATGCACTACCTGGTTTGGTTTTTGTCAACTTGACACAAGTAGAGGTATCTGGGAAAAGAAAACTCAACTGAGAAAATGTCTCCATCGGATTGCCTGTAGGTAAGCGTGCAGGGCGTTTTCTTGATTAATGATTGATGTGGAGAGTTCAGCCCACTGAGAGCTGGTGCCATCCTTGAGCAGGTGATCCTTGTTGTAAAAAAAAAAAAAAAAGAAAAAGAAAAAAAAAAAAGGCAGGGTGAGAAACCCTGGAAGGGCAAACTGGCAAGCAGTCTTCCCCCTTGACTTCTGCTTTGGTGTCTGCCTGGAGTTGCCACCCTGACTTCCCTCTGTGGTGAAGTGGGACCTGACTCTGGTATTTTGGGGCAGCAATAGAAACCCTAACCAATGCATTGCTTATGTAACATGTACCCCAAGTCTATGCAGTGTTGCTGTTTCAACTCCTCCAAGCTCCACCTCTTTCTCATCTTTTTTCATCACAACAGATGACTTTGATTTGACCAAGATGCTTGAAGGAATCACAAGAGAACTTTCACAGCTCTGTGCCATTTCTTCTTGTAAGACAATATCTGTGTCACTATATATTACCTTTCTCATGCTTCTTAAGGGCAATTGCCACACTCCTAGCATTGGACCTTTGACTCAAAAATGTTGCTCTGAGATCTTCTCCCTCTCTTTCCCTCCTTTCCCCTCTCCCTCTCCCCTTCCCCTTTCTCCGTCCTTCCTCTCCCTTCCCCTTTCTCCCTCCTTCCTCTCCATTCCCCTTCTCCCTCCTCTCCCTCCTTTACCCTCTCCCCTTCCCCTTCCCCTTTCTCCCTCCTCCCTCTCCCTTCCCCTTTTTTTCTCTACACACTGCTAACAAACATCTTTAACTCCATCTGGGTCCAAGGAATCCAATGCCCTTATCTGATTCCCCTGGACACTGGGCATGCACATGGCATATATGTGGTGCATGCCTTTAGTCCCAGCACTAGGGAATCAAAGGCAGACAAATGGCTGTGAGTTCAAGTCCAGCCTGGTCTACAAAGAAAGTCCAGGACAACCAAGGCGACACAGAGAACTCTGTCTCCAAAAACCAAAAAAGGAAAGAATCTGGTCACTTTGAAAAGTTACTTGAAGGGGATGCTAAAGAGATGGCTTAGCGGTGAAGAGCATTTCCTGCTCTTGCCCCATAGTCAGTTCCCAGCCCCCAACATGGGTACACATGACTGCCTGTAAGTCCAGTTCCAGGGAACCCAGCACCTTCCTCTGACCTCCATGGGGACTGCATGAACATGGTTCAGAAACTATCATGCAGACAAAGCACTCACACATATAAAATAAATAAATCTAAAATGCAAATGTTAAGTTACTAGGTGGGGTCATCAAGACGAACGAGTCAGTGGGTGAAGGCCCCTGCGGTGAAAGCCTGACAACCCGAGCTCAGTCCTCGGGGCCCATGAAAAGCGAAGAAATGACCACAGCAAGCCGCTCTCCGACCCCCACATGTTCTCCATGCCGTGTGCCCGAGCACACACACTGTCATGCACATCTGCACACTAACAAATAAGAACTAAATAGAACCTTTCAAGTTGCTGGGAATTTTGTATGGTGGCACATGTCTGTTATCCTAGGCACAGGAGGCTGAATCCAAAGGATTATGAGTCTCAAAGCCAGTCTGGGGTAGCCAGGGAAACCCTGTCTCCAAAAACATTTATTAAGGCAAAATTTCTCCTCCTCTACTTTTCTTTGAAAATATTTTGAGCATAGTGTTAAGACACCGAGGAAATAAGCTGACAACTGTTTTGCACGGCTACTGCTAATGTATTTAAGTATACTTAAGCAAGTATCTTAACATACATATTGATTTCACAAAATGATACTATGTCACTATGTCACATACTATGTCAAAGTACATGTGTCGCCTACTTTGCTCATATTCACCTTCCCCACCAGTTTTTGTAGTCCTAAAATAGATTATAAAGATGTGTGTAATACAAGACTCTTGGGTCCTTAACAGCTTTTCATCATTGTCACACTTGCTCCACTAAGTATGTCCCACATTCTAAAAAAAAGATTTTTTTTTTAAATTTGCTGCATCTTTGACATCTGGAGATCATTCTGTTGCTTACCAGAATTCATCCAATGATTTCACATTTTAGTCTCCAAGCAAAATACTTTATAGGTCTTATTATTAAGGAGGTATATTAAGCGGGGTGTGGTGGTGGCACACACCTTTAATCCCAGCTCTTGAGAGGCAGAGATAGGTGGATCTCTGAGTTCAAGGCCAGCCTGGTTTACAGAGCGAGTTCCAGGACAGCCAGGGCTACACAGAGACACCTGTCTCTGAAAAAAATAAAAAAACCAAAAAACAAAACAAAAGCAACAAAAATATGTATTAGTACTTTTCTTATTATTGTAACAAGATTCCTGACAGAATCAATAAGGGAAGAAAGATTTATTTGAGCTTGTGGTTTAAGAAGGAAAACCATCCAAGGTTATGGAAAGGCAAGAGCACGGTGTGTCTGGTGACATTGACTCCCAGACAGGAAACAGAGCACATTTGACTTCTTTGCCATCTCTTTTTCAATTTTATTTTAAGTATATGAATGTTTTGCCTGCATGTACGTTTGTGTACTCCATGCATGCCTGGTGCCCACAGAGGCCAGAAGAGGACATTGGATCCCCTGGGGCTGGGGTTGCAGAGAGTTGTGAGCCAGCATGTGGGTGATGGGGGCTGAACCTGTGTTCCCTGGAAGGGCAGCAAGTGCTCGCAACCTCAGAGACGTCTCCCAGTCCCACTTCCCCTCTTTTCTATTTGCCCCAGGCCCCCAGTCCATGGGATGTGCTGCCCACATTCAGAGTGGGTCTTCCTGCCTCGATGAAATCTTTCTGGAAACATCCTCAAAGACATACCTGGAGGTGTGTCTCCTAAGTAATGGCAAATCCGCTCAAGTCGCTGCTGAAGTTGAACCCTCGGAGAAGGTTGTTATGTAAAATCCTTTGGGCGTTATCATGCTCTTGATTAAGGAGTAATGGGTTCCCTCTGTGGACAGAGTTAGGCTATGGAGCTAGTCCTCCACTTTGCCAATAGTTAGAGAAGAACCGCTTTCTTGATTCTAGCATTTTTTAAGTTTATAAATTAAATTTCTAGACATTTTTATTAGCATACATTCATTGTACAAAATAATGGGTTTCATTATGAGATTTCCATACATGTGTAATGTACTTTAATCATGTTCACCTCTATAAATTAAATTTAATGCTGCTCAAAGCAGCCCACAAGATTTTATTAGTATTAGGTAAATTAATATCTTTAAATAGTTTGTGGAATGTGAGATGTTAAATAAAATATCCCCCATTATGTTTGGTCCAGCCAAGGGAGAAAATCACACACATACATATATAGTTTATATAATTTAAAAGGCAAAAAATTCTATAAAGTATAGCAATCCCAAGGAAGCTCTTCCATCTGTGCATGCCTGGCACCCCTCTCTTTTCCCTTAACTCACTCAGGGGATACCTTGATCTCTTCAAGGTGCATTTGTTAAGAAAATACCACAAAAACTTACCAACAGTAACGCCCCCAGGTTTCTCCTGAACACCTGCAAAGGCAAGCTAAACAGGACCGTCTGTCAATCCACTTGGGCTGTCAAAAGAAAGAAGAGAAGAAAAATTATGCAGGAAGTAAAAGAGCCAATGAGACAAATTAGGGGAAATAAAGAATTCTGGTATGGATTGAACTGACAAGCTCAAGAACAAAATGATAAAGACCTTTAATCACGTCAGAAAGTCTATAAAACTGTTGTAAGTACAAGGACTAGAAAATGTTAATAATAAAGCCTCTCCTATTTCACAAGAGACAAAATGAACTGCCACAGCCTCGGAAAGGTCAGATCTATCATACATTGTATCTGTATTGAATCTCATACTGAAAACTAATTGGAAGTTTAATGAAGAATTTACTAAGAACGAACAATCTTATAATGACTCAGATGCTTTAAATATGGAAGCCCCTTGGACTCCTGTGACTGCCTGACGGTCCTGGCTGGGTGTGCCTGTCTTGGAATGAGAACAAGGAGGACATGGGCTGTCCCAGTGGAGCCTTAGCCAAATCCGGAAACATCACATAGCTCAGGCCAGCCAAGATCAGCAGAACTTCGAGGCCGCCATGCAGCTCAGACCCAACCTAAAGAGCATGCCAGTTTGCGGAGTACAAACCCAGGGAAGAGAAGGCACCAGCAGACATCTGCTAAGCTGCCTGTGGTGGTTAGAATATGATACTCATTGATTCATGGGTTTGGATGCTTGGCCCATAGGGAGTGGCACTATTAGGAGGTGTGGCCTTGTTAGAGAAAGAGCGAGAATGTGAAGGTGGGCTTTGAGGTCTCACATATAAGCTCAAGCTACATCTTCAGATCAAGATGTAAACTCAGCTCCTCTAGCAATGTCTGCTGGCACACTGCCATGCTTCCTTCCCATCATGACGATAATGGACTAAACCTCTGAAACTGTCAGCCAGCCCCAAGTAAATATTGTCCTTTGTAAGAGTTGCCTTGGTCATGGCGTGTCTTCACTGCAATAGAGCCCTAAGACACTATTCATCTGTATTAACACACAGAAAAGGTGGGGTGGGGGATGGGCCCACTGTATCCTCTGGAGTGATGTGCACTGAGCACTTACCCCCACCTTGAAAGTGGCCTTTCCTTGACGCAGAATCATTCTTGTCTACCTACTAATTTATAGAAGACATGGGGAAAGAAAGCATATTAAACAATTACAAGGTACAACAAAAGCATCAAAATCCAGGCTGGAAAAATCCTACAGGGCTGTGGAATGTAGCTCAGCAGTAGAGCTTATGTATGTGAAGCCCTGGGTTCAATCCCCACCACAGAAAGAAAGGGGAGGGGAGAAATAAAGAAAGGGCATCGGAGAGGAGGGTTGGATTCTCAGAACCTACGTGCTTGCTTACAATCATCTGTAATGCCAGGTATGAGGAATCATACACTCTCTTCTGGCCTCCTCAGGCACCAGGAGTTTATGTGCTGCACACACACGAAGGCAGGCAAAACAACCATAAAATAATAAAATAAAATAAAAATGTTTAAGGAAGGAAGGGGGAGAGGGGAAATGCTACAGATAAATTATCTGGTTTTACAGCAATAAGGGCTAAACAGCCAAAAAACAAGCTGAAGAGGAAGTAAGCAGCCAACTGAACAGCAGATTATAGTCTCTAGAAAACTCAGCTCTTTTAAAAGAAACACACTTCTGAGCCAGCTTTGGGCTGAATACTTTACATCTACAATACTAAGAAAAGAGTGCTTTATTTTTTAAAATGATGTGACCATGGCTACTTATATTTCAGTCTTTCTAGAAATATGTAATAAAATACTCCTAGATGAAAAAATATACTTGTATTTTCTCCATAATAATATGTATAGGCAGCAAAATTGAACATAAATTGATATTTATTTGAAGTTGGTTTATAAGTATGTGGGGATTTGCTATATTATTCCTAATACCTATCTTTACATGTTTTAAGTTTTCCACTTTAAAAAAACTGTCTTTCAAATAAGCCTGCTGTAAAACCAGTTGCTCTGGAGGCTGAGGAAGGAAGATTGCAAGTTCAAGGCCAGTCTGGGCAATTTAGACCTTGTCTCAAACTAAAAACTATAAAGAGAAGGTAGAAGTGGTGAACACTTGCCTGGCACGCATGAAACCCTGGCTTCAGTCTCCAGTGTTGATGAAAGAAGAAGGAAGGAAGGAAGGAAGGAAGGAAGGAAGGAAGGAAGGAAGGAAGGAAGGAAGGACACTGAAGGCGAAGGAAATGCTAATTGTTCCAATTTTATTATTATATACGGTATATATCGAATTATCACATTGTATTCCGTAAACATATACAATTATTAGAGATCAATAAGAAAATTTTAGTTGTTTAAGAAAGAAAAAAAAACAAGCAGGGCGTGTAATCCAAGCACTCAGGGAGGCAGAGGCAGGCGGATCAGATCGTTGGAGGCCAGGCTGGTGCAGGACAGGCGGGGCTACACAGAGAAACCCTGTCTTGAAAAAACAGGGCGCTCAGCTGGGGCAGCCTGGCCCACCGTGAAAGCCGCTGGGGCTACCACTGCTGCTGAGACCGAGGCGGTGGCTCAGAGGGGAGTGCCCCGGGCCCAGGCTTGGCACCAGCTCCTGCTGCTGAGTCTCCCACCCCCACCCCCACCCCAGAGGCCCCTGAGCGGCCACATGCAGCTGCTGCGCGGGCAGACCCTGCAGACGGAGATTCCAAACTTTGGCAACAGCTTCGTTGAGCGGCTCAATGAGCAGCGGCTACAGGGACCACTGTGATGTCAGCAGTGGTTAAAGGCCGCGCCTCTAAAGGCACGGTGCTGTGCTGGCCGCTAGCAGCTCCTACTGCCCAGGCCTGCTCAACAGCAGCCTCGCCGTCATTCCCTCATTCCGTCATTCCATCATTCCGTCATTCCGGAAGGTCTGCACGTTTTGCTCTGCAGGCCGGCTGTGCACGAATATGGGGGACCAGTTCCTGCTCATCTACGCTGCCGGCTTCCTGCAGATCCAGGAGATCCTGGAGAAAGGCATCGAGTTCTTCCTCAAAGCTAGGTCTCCAAGCTGTGACTCCCAGGGCCCGCACCCGGAGGAGCGCCCATCCTCAGAAGCTGGCATCTCTCCCAGCTGAGCTTATCAACCGGATCGGCAATCGCTGCTGCCCAAAGCTCTACAGTGAGGGTGACCCAGGGAAGCTGTGGCCCGTGACAAACACCAGTGTATACATCACAAGGGCACACAGCTCAGGAACTGCCACGTCAGTGCAGGCACGCTCGAGGGCTTGCGGCCGCGGCCGCGGCCTTGGCTTCCTTCTTTGACCGGAACACACTGGCCAATAGCTATGGCACCGGCGTGCGTTCTTCCACCAGTGACCCCAGACGCAAGCGGACAGTCGCATCCTCCATGCTGACAAGTACTACTCCCGGAACTTGGTGCCCAGCTTCAAGGAGAGCTAGATGAAAGTCATTGCAGCCGATATAGGCACCATTGCCCAAGACCCAGCCACTGTTCGTGGTGGAGGGTGATAGCTGCGAGGCCACCAGCCGCCGTTGTGAGGCCGGCCCTTCAGCTGGGGTTATCCAGGGGACACCCCCTTTACAGGATGTCCTGCTCCCCCTCCTGTCACACACATACCCCCACTGCCTTAGTCACCAGCTACTGTCTCTCCCTCCCCAGAACCTGCGGCCCCTCAGCCTCCCTGCCATCCCACACCTTTCCCCCCAAAGCAAGCCGGACTGGGTCAAGAGAGGACAGGCATCAGGTGGGATCTGTGACCTTCCTCAGCACTCATGGGGAGCCCTGGTTCCCCTTCCTCTTAGGCATTTCCCAGCACCAGGCCTGGCTAGGGGATGGGCGGGGCTCAAAAAGAGCCGGCCCCTCACTGTGGCTGCTCAGGACTTCGCCAGGCCAGGGTTCTCAGGAGCCCTACTACGACCCCCCCCCCCCAGTGTTTCCATGTCTCCTTTCTGTCCCTCTCCTCTGTCCCTGCACCTTGGGGGTAGGGTAGGTGAGGCCAAGAGTGACTGTCGCTTTACTTCTGGGGAAACAAGCCCCAAAAGGCTTAGGGAGATTCTAGGACTGACCATCCTGCTCTTAATCTCACCCTGCTCTGCCTCTGTGGGTCCCCTCAGCGTAAAGGCTACGTTCAAGACAGCCAGCCTGCGGGCAGGCAAGGGTCTCAGCACAAGCTTCCAGTGTGGCAGAATCTGTGCATGTATGTGTGTGTGTGTTTGCTTTTAAAAACATGAAGACCAAGAGGCAGCCAGAAGGGCTGGAACCAGGGAGCAGGCTGGAAGGCTGATGCCCTTCTCCAATCACACCCTGAGCAGGGCTCCCAGGCACCACCCCCTGCACATAACTTATTGAAACTTTTTTTTTTTAGATTTTTTAGATTTTTAGATTTTTTTTATAAGACTCCTTTTGTTTTTACATATCAATGGAAATGTGTCTGAGGTCCCCTGGGTGCCTGGGCTGTGGAAGGCAGGATGCAGGGAAAACTGATTGTGAGTGTGTGAGAGTGTGTGTGTGTGATGTGGGCGCATGTTTCCACAGGAGCCCAATCTCTATGCCCCAGATCTCCTGTGGCTACAACCTCTCCCCCAGGAGACAACAGTTTAAGGGTGTTCACAGGTCCCAGCTGGCTGAGCCCACTCCTGGGGGATGGAGCAGGGCAGGGTCCACATCCACCGTTAGCAGTTTGTGGTGTTTTCTCTGGCCATTGCTTTCTACTCTAGCTCTCCAGGAGCAAGCTGAGTTTCATATGTGAGCACAGGGTTTCTGTTACTCCCCTCCATTAAGGTCATTTCACCATCTCACTCGTTCTGTTCTAGCCCTGACCTTCCTCCCTCCCTCCAACTCTGCGTCCTGGCTGCCCTCTCAGCAGCAAAGGGCTGCAGGATTGGAGAAGGTGAGATGGAGCCTTTTGAGTCAGAGTGGACACCAGATCCAGGCCAGCAGCACCCTCTAATCTGCTGGGATCCCTCTTAACATCCGATGGTGAGGGTGGGGTGTTGGGTCTGACATGGCCTCCAGTTCCTTAGCCCTGGGTGGAAAGTGGAGGGGAGTTGACATTCCTAGCTAAAGCACAGGGACCTTTGTGATACCCCCTCCCTTCACCCTTGCCCAGGGCCTGTTATCCCAACTCCCTCAGCGAAGATCCCAAAGCACAGTCTCCTGATAACTTGGCAAGCAGCTGAGCCTGGCCATGATGAGGGCAGCCCTGCCCAGGCTTGGTTAGGGGGCGTAGTAGGGGCTTGGAGCTAGGGGGGCAGGGGTGCAGGAGAGAAAACTACTCGATGTGAGCCAAACACAGGGTGGTGCCTTACCTCAGGAGCCACATCCATGCCCCTCCTCTGGCAGTCAGCTACTTGCCCTGCCCTCCTGAGAGCTGCATGGTCCCTACCCCAAGCACCCAGGAGAATGAAAAACAACTCACCTAGCAGGAAAGACAACTGGGGGCAAACACAGTGGCTACCCTCCAATCCATCCACACCTCTCATGGAGACAGGCCATCACCCACTGGCCCATGTGAAGTGCCAATGCCCTCCCCACCCAGAGCCAAGCCCCCACCCTTCGCAGGCCCACAAGCGAGACTGCACATTAACTACTGTACGGAGAGGAGCAGTGTTAGGAAATGTGAACCCTGAGAGTCAGTGATGCCGGTAAGGATAAACAAGACACCTTTGTAACAGCGTGAGTTCCTGAACAGCCAGGTTTACACAGAGAAACCCTATCTTGAAAAACACGAAAACAAACAGACAGAAAAACCTAACCCAACTGAACTTATAGCAGAGGATAGAATGAGTAAGCGGAGACTTGGTAGGGGAGCCAAGGATTGTTGGAACAACATAAGCCTCAGTTAGAGATGAGGAATGAGGTTTCTCCAGATCTGCTTCGTGAGATACTAGTTACAGTTATTAACAGCAAATCATCACTTCAAAACTGCTGAAAAGTGTCATGTGTCCTCACCACAAAAGGACTTGTACTTGAAGTGATTGTTAGGATAATTAGCTTGTTTCAACTACTTCAAGTTGTGTCTGTAAATACACACAACTAGAACTTATCAGTTCAAAACAAGATTTTCTAACGTTTGGAAAGAATAAAAGGCAAGCACACACAAGAATAAGAGGAACGCCCACGCGCACCTTGTACTCTGGACGGACTGGCATGTGCTGTAGTACATGAGCTAACTTTTCTGTTACCGTGATGAATACTGTGACCAAAAGCAACTTAGGAGGAAATTCACTTCCGCTTACAGGGCACAGCCAGGAACGCAATAGGAGCCTGGAGCAGGAGTCCAAGCAGAGACCGCGGAGGAACACCTCTGACTGGGTTGCTTTCAGGCTCATGATCGGCTTCCTGCAGCCCGAACCCACCTGCCTGAGGATGGCACCGCCCACAGCGGCCCTCCTACACCAATTAGCAAAGGCTATTCCCACTTCCGGAGTAACTCTAGGTTCTGGTCAGGTTGACAGCTAAGAATTATAACAGTACACCTTTTGAGTGCCTTCAGCTGTTAGTTAGCCAAACTTTAAATTACTCAAATAAAATAATGTTCATCCCTACCCCACCCCCAAAATAATGAAAGATAGAGGAAAAAAAGTTTTAAAAAAGTACAGAATTTGGAGAAAAGGCAAAAAGCGAAAGTTCTTGCTCTGAATACCAGATCTCTCAGTTCATGTAGTCTTTTCTTTCTTTCTTATTTTTCTTAATGAGTGAGACAAGGTCTAATGTAGCTGAAGCTGGTCTGGAACTTCTGCTGCTCCTACTGAGCTTCCCAAGTACTGGGATTGCAGGCACAGAGCCAGCACACCTGGCTTCCACTTTTGCATTCTATTCCCCACCTTCCCATCTCCCCAAGAAAGAGTTTCTCTGTGTAGCCTTGGCTGTCCTGGAACTTGCTCTGTAGACCAGGCTGGCCAAGAACTCACAGAGATCCACCTGCCTCTGCCTACGGAAAGTGCTAGGATTAAAGGCGTGCGCCATCACTGACCAGCCATTTTCACATTCTTGAGTGTACATTCAATAATGTTTGATCATGTGTGTATGAATGTAAGTCGTTTAAAAAGAGTATTTGAGTAAGCACAAGATAATGTGTCTTTAATTTTATTCGAAACCACTACTAATGTATATAAGATAGATCTTTATTTTGTAGCAACACGTATTTACCAGAAAGCATGCAGCTTTAACCATAGCCCCTTTGTCAGGATTTTTCATGTCACCCTAACATACTTGTAGCTTTTTCATTGATCATTTGAAAACATAGCTGAATTTTCACCCTAATATAGAAAAGACACATTAAAATAAAAACAAACTAATAGCTTATTCATCACTGTTTATTTAAGCCTTTCAAACTGAAATTGCTTAGATAGATTTTCCTTTGAGGCCACTATAGTACTGCCTCACATCAACAAAAGAATACAGAATTTCAGAGCATGAAAAGAAAAAAAAACAAGATTGGTATCTTTACTTTTTTTTTGTATCATCTGCTCAAGATAGGAGAATTAGTTATACTATAGACACATGCAACAGATTTTTCAAAATATATTAAAATTGTGACGGGTTTTTAATACCAGCTCACTGTAACTTTTAACCTTCATTTTTCAAAAGTTTTAAGGTTTGTAGCAACAACTAGTATGTTCCAGTCTGTAAAAATTGAACCCACTAATTTTCACACAACAATTTCAGCATCGGCTAGAAGTTCCTTCTGGCATGATAATTCTTTAAGCATTTTCAGATTCGTCTGAAGCTTGAGTCAGTTACCGTGTGTTTTGTTCTGTTCTACCTCAGTTTTTTGAGGGTTGTTTGTCTGTTTGAGAGGTTTTGTTTGTTTATTTTTAGATTTTTTTTTCTGTATTGCTCAAGGTGGCCTTGAACAATTTATTATGTAGCCCTCTGCCTTGGTTCCTTTCCTATTGTTGTGAGGAGATGACCATGACCAAGGCAACTTTTAGAAGAAAGCATTTAATTGGATGCTTGCTCACAGCTTCAGAGAGTCAGTCCATGGCCATTATGGTAGGGACCATGGCAGCAGGCAATTCTATAGCTGTTTGTCTGCATGTTTGTTTGTTTGTTTGAGGCAGGGTTTCTCTGTGTAGCCTTGGCTGTCCTGGAACTCACTTTGTAGACCAGGCTGGTCTCAGACTTACAGAGATCCACCTGCCTTTGCCCCATGAGTGCTGGGATAAGGCATGCACCACCACCGCCCAGCAGAGTTCTATATCCCAATGTACAGAGAGCAGGCAGAGAGACTAGGCTTGGCTTGGGATTTTGAAGCTTCCAAGCCTAACTCCCCCCCATGACGCACCTCCTTCAACAAGTCCATACCTCCTAATCTTTCCAAAATAGTTACTCTAACTGGGGACCAAGCATCCAAACATATGAGCCTATAGGGGAAGGGGGCACTCTCTTTCAAGCCTCACTCCAATGGCAATACTCCTGCCCCAACCTCCAAAATGATAGGATTACAGGTGTGTGAAACCAAGCCTGACTTTACCATCCTCCATCTCCTCCCTTCCTCTCTCCCTCCCTCCCTCCGGATTTCTCTCTCAGACAGGGTATCATGTAGTCCAGGCTAACCTTGAACTCACTAACAAAAGACCTTGAATTTCTGAGCCTCTGCTCCACCTGCATCCACCTCTCAAGTGCTCAGATTGGAGGTGTGCACAACCACACCTGATTTACTTGGTGCTATGATCAAACCCAGGTCCTCGAGGATGCTAGGGAGAAACTTTGCCAGCTGAGCTATGGCCTTCGCTCACCATGCTATTTGTAATACTGTTTTTATTAGCATGTTTTATTTTAAGTGTGTGTGTGAGAGAGTGTGTGTGAAAGAGAAGGAGAGAGAGAGCCACGTGCATTCAAGTGCCCTGAGGCCAGAAGATGTTGCGACCCCATGAAGCCGGAGTTACAGGTGATTGTGAACTGCCCCACTTGGGTTCCAGGCGGCAAACTTGGGTGCCCTGGAAGAGTACCAAGCACCTACCCAGTGAGCTGCTGCTCCCTGCCAGCATGTGCTCACAACGATTATTGGTGTTTCGAATTTGTGAAGAGGAAAAGTAACAAGGGTCACATTTGCTTCGGTTTCATATACTGGGCTGGCTTCGTGGGCACGGCGACCTGCACAGGCACACAGGGCCTTAGGTTCACGACAGACCCATACTTGGACTGCCTCTTTGAGGGTGTCATTTTGAAAGTGTTTTGTGAGTGAAGCTTTCAGAAAGGAATGGCATTTGTGCATATGCGAAAGAGCACAAGCATGTCCACCAATCCTTGCATGCACCCTATTTGTGAACAACCTCCCTCCCTCCCTCCCTCCCTCCCTCCCTCCCTCCCTCCCTCCCCCATTGCCTGCCTGCCTCCTCTCGAACTGGGGACCAGACCCAGGGCTTTGAGCATGCTAGGCAAATGTTCTCCCATTGAGCCTCATCCTCAGGTCCCTTTTTACTTTGAATTTTAATTAGAGTCTTCCTAAATTGCCCAGGCTGGCCTTGAACTCCTCGCATTTCTCCCTCCTGAACAGCTGGGATTACAGACCTGCAGTACCAGGCCCAGACACAGGTAATATTTCTGGTCTTGCATGAACATAGCAGATCCAGCAAGAGAGGAAGCAAGGTTCAAAGCAGGTCCAAAGTAAGCATTTTATAACTTCTGCAGAGTGGGGGTAGATGTGCATGTGCGTTGAGGTGAAATAAAAGTCTGTTCTTAGGGTTTTTTTTTTCTTTTTCTCTCCAGATTTCTACTAAGAGCAAAATGAATATGCATATATGTACTGCAAAATATAAATTGCATGTCAGGGATTCTGCACACAGGTTAAATATTCTTACATCTAAAACCGGGGGCTCGAAATGTAAAGATGAACAGTAAAAATCATGACAACCATTTAAATTTAATGTTTTATTTATTTAGAGAAGCTTTCAGTTAAAAAGATTAAAAAAAGCATTAAAATAAGAAAAATACAAGAAAACACTGTTAGCCAAGTGAAAGACTGGAAGAAGTTTTTAAAAACTTTGTATGTTAGTGATTTTAAGTTGTTTTTTCCTGCGTTTAAACAGGAACCCCACGGGGCTTGACGTATGGTTCTGGTCTGTCCAGGGAATGCTGCAGGAAGCCCCTGCCTCCCATCCTGAGCTCATTAGTTGGTTCTGGCAGCCGAAAGAACCTCTTTATTTTGCCAAATGGGCAGAACCGGCCACAAAAGCAACGTACCAAAAGGAACGGTGATGCATCGTCGGAGCTGGTGTGGCAAAACGCTTAGGCCCAGGCGTGGGGGCTGCCTCTGCCTGCGAATTTCCCCACGCTGCAGAATGCTGTCGAGTACGGTAAATATTTTCCCTTCTCACGCCCTAGAGAAGCTCCAGATTCCCCCTGTGAGGCCGGACGGTGGAGTTTCTGTTTCTCTCAGCCAGTAGAGATGAACGACTAGCCAGAAGCCGCTGACAATTTTTGTCAGTTCTCCTGACGTTGTGTCTGGCACGCCAGCTTGAGAATTTCTGGCTAAGTGTTTGGGGGGCGCCAGTTCCATCTGAGAACCACTGTTCTCGAGCCGTGCTCTGCACGGTGGAGGAAAGAGTGCCCACCTGCAAGGGGGTGAAGCCGGATGGTCCTCCAGAGGGAATTTTGCCTGGGGCCAAAACGTGAGAGCCGTCGGTTCGCGGAGAAAGGTCTCTGGGGGTTCTTTTCACACACGCTAGAAAAGCTGTATTTCGTGGACACACGTCTCTCCCTAATGGCAAACCGAACCCGTTAAGTTAACTTAATGCACCCCTGGACGAGTACGTTATTGCTGCAGGAAATGGCAAAAAGGGGGATTGAAACTGTTACTCTTGTGAGTTGAGTTTCCGTTTTCCTGATCTGTAATACCAAGCGTGGAGGCACTATTTAGCAGAATCGGACCAAGCTGGAAGTCCCCAAGCCCCAAATCTGTGATTTGGGGGAATTCCACAGACAATGATCAAAACCACTGCTCGCAGTGCGTCTGGCTGCTTCGGGGCTCCAGAGGCCGCTCTGGGCCCCTGTGCACCTTCATTCACTCTTCACTCTCGTGACGAGCCCCTGATACCAGGCTCCTGAGAGTCGTGCATTTGGTCTGATTATAAAAACGTTCCTAAAAATGATTGAAAGCGTGTTTGGAGCCATTCGATGCTGGAAGACAAACTCTGAGGGACTCGTTTTGTGGAGACGCGCTTTACTGCTGGTGATCTCCAGTTGCTGCGCGCTCTTTCCTTCCACCTGACAGCGGGTGCTCGGATTTTTAGCTGAGAGAGAGCCCAACATTAGCTGACATTTCTCAGCTTACAGCACGGCCCGTATTCTGTGTAATACAAACATGTACATATAATGTCCCTATTCCTTGCTGGCTGAACTGCGGTCCTGAAAGCTGGACCTTTGCTGGCTGCTTTGGACAATGAGATGAAATTGGAAAGGTTGGAAAACAGAAAGACAGGAGGAGCCCAGCTCCCTGATGATGACGTCAGTAACTACCTGCCTGGGGGTTTCTACATGGATGGAAACTGAAACTCCATCTTGGCTCTTCTATTGTAGCCATGTCTAATTTTAACTAATAACAGGTTAATATAGGTTCCAGGTTCACTGCCCAAGTGGATCCATTCGCAACACCTATACCTTTTTCTATAGCCTAAAATTCCTGGATTGGAGCAAACACTTGGTTAAGGGCACTGGCTGTTCTTCCAGAGGACCTAAGTTTGTTTCCCAGCGCCCACATGAGGCTGCCCACAGCTGCCTGTGAGTTCAGCTCCAAAGGCCCTGGTGCCCCATGCGGCCTCTGAGGACACCTGTGCTTGTGAGCACGTACCCTCACACATGATTAAAAATAAACAAGCCTCTCTCTTCTCCTTTACTCCTTTAAAGATCTCTTAAACTATGTGTATGCTTGAGTGTCTGCTCGTATGCCTGTGTACTGTGTGTGAGAGGACACAAGATTCCCTGGAATTGGAGTTATCAATGGTTGGGAGCCATCATGGAGCACTAGGAGCCAAACCTAGGTTTTCTGAAAGAGCAGCAAACTTCTAGGAAGTTCTTAAGGAAAATTATGTTTTACACAATTCCAGCTACTTAACTATTATTAATAAAAATAGCAGTTGCAAATAGAAGCATAGTAGCTGTGAAGAACAGTTACTAGTCTGTCAATATATATCTATTTTAATTCTAAGAAGTGTTTGGCTTATTTAAACCACTCAACACTAGGCTATCTGCTTGTTTGCTTTGTTGAGGACTGAACCCAGGGCTTTGTATATGGAAGGCAAGGACTCTTTCACTGAGCTAGGTTCCCTAACTCTTTGTTTCCTGAGATGGGGTCTATCTATCGCACTTGCCTGACCTCGAGCTGCTTGGGAAGCCCAGTGCTACCGTTATTTTTCTGTTGCTGTGATAAAACACCATGATGGAAGGCAACTCATAGAAGGGAGAGTTTACTTATGCTTACAGTTCCAGAAGGACAGTGTCCACCATAGCCAGGAAGCACTGCAGCGAGTGACAGGCATGGTGGCAAGAGACGGAAACTAAGAGATCACATCTCAACCATGAGCATGAAGCAGAAAAGCAAATTGGAGGTGGCAAGAAGATTTAATCTCAAAGCCTGCTCCAGGGGCTGACCTCCTCCAAGCGGGCAGCACCATATAGACCTCCCCAGACAGCGCCACCAACTGGACACCAGGTCTTCAAATGCCCAAGACTATGGGGGACATCTCTCATTCAAATTACCATACCTATGCTAGCCTCAAACTCTGGAACCCCTCTCCCCAATTCCTAAGTGTTGGGATTACAGATTACACACCCAGCTAAATTGGTTTATAATCCTGTTCTTCTTACTAGATACTACAATTTAATACTTGATTAGAAAAAAAGAGAAAACATTAAAGAACATGGCCTTTGGGTTCTACCTGGAGCCTGGAACACGTCTAATGGAAATGTCATTTTCCTTTCCTAAGTAAGCTTGGGTTAATACCTTCTGAGGGAGCCATGGAAGAAATTGATGGAATGGGAGAACATGGAAATGACA
Organism: Meriones unguiculatus; assembly: GCF_030254825.1. Lineage (NCBI taxonomy): Eukaryota > Metazoa > Chordata > Mammalia > Rodentia > Muridae > Meriones > Meriones unguiculatus. Next base: position 117,773,247 of record NC_083356.1, read on the forward strand.
AAATTACATGCAGCCAGGTATGTTCCCAATCCAAAGGGAGAAATGATAACAAACTAAGGAGTTGAAGGTCTCCAGCGAAGAGTAGAAAGAGGATACAGTGACCCAGACCAGCATTACAGTCAGCATTAGGGGTCTACAGCCTAGTGCCTTACAGTATGGCATAAGGGAGAAGCACCAATGGCCTAAAGACTGAAAATACTGACTGTGGGAAAAATCCTACAAAGATGAGATAAACATGCTAGCAGAAATGAAAACTTAAAAAAATATAAGTAGATGTCATTGGGGCTGGAGAGATGGCTCAGTCAGTAACAACACTGGTTGCTGTTCAGGAGGACCTGAGTTCTATCCCCAGCACCCATGTGTCAGCTCACAACTGTCTATAACTCCAGTCTCAGGGGATCCAACACATTTTCTGTCTTCCATGGGTACTTCACATATCGTAGTGCACAGCCGTACATGCAGACAAAACACCCACACACATAAATAAATTTTTAAAGAAACACCTCACCACATTAAAACAAGTTTAGGAAACATATATCGACATAATTATAATTCTATCATTGATATAGCTGCTTAGTTTGAATGTGAAGGGTTCTTTGTGGAAGAGGTAATATTATCACCAAGTGACCAACATAAAAACTATTGTCCACTAGAAACTCTCCTCAGCTCCCTTGTACAGAGCTGGTCCCATCATGAAGACCCTGATGCATCCAATAAATAAAATTTGCCTTAAGTAAAGTATAGAAGATCAAGAAGGTTAGAATTTTTTGTTTCACTTTGTGACTTGAGCCAGTCTCACTGTGTGGTGCAAGCAGGCTTTGAACTTTTGACGAGCTCTCTACCTCAGGCTCCCTAGTGCTAGGATTAAATATCTACAGCCCCACATCCAGCTTGAGAAGGTTGGAAATTAAATTGGTGTCAATATAAACCAGTTCCAAATAACCTCAAGCTATATTGGTTGAGACAAGTGGGCACTTCAGGTCCTTAAAAATAGTGAGGAAGGACTGACAAGATGTCTTGGCATTGCCATTTTAACAATCTATTTTATTTGGGTTCTTATATCTACCACCCTTTTCTACCCCAGTCCCTTTCAGCACTCCAACACCAGGAAGGAGAGAGAGAGAAGGTTAGTGGGGAGGAGGGGTGCTGAGATCTTCTTAGGCTACTTCCTGCTGATGAGGGTGTGAGTTCCTTGGGGCAAGTCCAATCTTCATCTCCGCAGGATATCTCCAACTTGTCTCTTTTCTCTCCATCACTTGACAAACCAGCAGCAACAGCAACAGCAGCAGCAGCAGCAGCAGCAGCAGCAGCAGCAGCAGCAGGAGCAGGAGCAGGAGCAGGAGCAGGAGCAGGAGCAGGAGCAGGAGCAGGAACAGGAACAGGAACAGGATTAGGGAGATGGCTCAGACATGAGACCCTGAGTTCAGATCCCCAGGACCCACATAAGAAGCTGAACATGGTGGTAAACTTTGTAACTCCAGCATGGAGGAGGGGAAGATGGGAGCTCTAGGAGGGTCCCCCAAATCTCACTGGTCAGCTAATCTTAACAAATTGGTGCACTCTAGATTCAGTAAGAGACCTTGACTCAAAATAATAATGATAGTGATGATGATGATGATGGTGGTGGTGGTAGTGGTGGTGGTAATGATGATGATGATGTGGTAGTGATGATGGTGATTATGACGATGATAGAGGAAGACATCTTGGCATCAATAGGTCTAGTTAGTGACAATAAGCTTGTGTGTCCAAGTACCTACAGAAAACAGGCAGCACGCTCCAGACAGAATAAGCTGAGGGGATGCTGGCAAAGGGTCTCTGTTTCCCACACAAGCCACTTAGCAAGGGACAGTACTGTAGGGCCCTCAGACTGTTTACGCTTGGCAGTATGAAGTAAAAGTTTCTGGTTTCTTTGGAAACTCAGTTGTGTCATGTGAATATGTTTTTTGTTTTGGTCCCAAGTGTGGGATATGGGAATGCTGCTCTCCCCCACCACTTCCCGAGAGAAAAACAGCCCCTGTGAAAAATCGAGTGATGTTTGTCAGCTAAAAACTTCCTACTGCCAGGGGCGTGGTTTTTGTGAGCTGGATCATCCTCCCTTGTGCAGACTCTGAGAAGGGATAAATAGAAGCCCACAGACAGTGAGGCAACACCTTTTGCGTCCATACACTTTACATCGCTTTGCTGGTTTTTGCAGAGAGAAATGCTCCAGAGAAACTTTTTTGTGCTTATTTGCCACTTGGGGTTTGGGCCTAGTCTTGCCGCTTGTGTTAACTGGTACAGGTCAGTGTTGCTGTTGCTGTTTACTGCTGAGGTTTGCTGCTTTGCTGTTTGGCTGGACTGCTGGTGTCCTAACAACTGAGATTGCTACGGAACCCAAACAATCCAATTACCCCAATCATCAGGAAGTGGATAAAAGAGGTCTACAGCCCCTTTCCTTGCTAATTTCCCACTTAAGGTTGGAGCGTGGGAGGGGACAGGTGGAGGTGTTTAAGAACCTTTAATAAAGCAGGTGTTTGAAAAATCTACACCTACAGCAGTAGACATGGGGTACAGAGAGGTCGCTGAAATCTGAAGACACCAAGGCTGTATAGCAAGGTCTGTGGCCATGACACAGCCAGCTGGTGAAGCTCTGAGAGGAAAGCAGAAATAATTACCAGCTCTGCCCTTCGAATCTCCTTCAGGGGAAGCTAAAGGGCCAAGGGGCCTTTCTTGCTGGCTGTCTCCACAGTGGGGGATCTCTCCAGACAGAAAGACAGCTGGAGAATGGTGGGTGTGTATCCCAGGGGCAAAGGGGGGACTCCAGCCAGTCTTCATGAGTTTGTGTCTATGTGAAGACTTCTCCTCACACCTAAAAAGTCCTTCCTTGTAGAGCTAATCCTTACATAAGCTAACACGAAAGTCACAAACAAGTCAAATTACAGAACCAGGGCCTAAATTCTAGTCCCACATGTGCTGTGTGGTGTTGCAGACAGCCAGCTCTCTGTAGGCTTTGTTGCTTGTCTGTTCACAGCTGCCTCCTGAGAATAGTGTGAGGATATTTGATTCTCCATTGTATGTTAACCTTCTTTATGAAAAAATTGCAATTACTTCCCTTAATAGCTTAATAACAAGGAGCGTCTCTGGTTCTGTTAGTATGCATTTCTCCATATTTACCTGATATTGAAATCTGCCTCGTGGGCATTCGCTGAAGACTTCTGTGGTTTCAGTCCATGTCTGTCGCATCTGTTGCTCATCTCTGTAAAAGCTAATCTTTTTTATTCTAGGCTGAACTGCCCCAATGATATCTCTCATATTGTCATCACAACGTGTTAAAAAAAAATAAAATGGTTCACAAATATTGTTCAAAACCTCCTGGCAGTTCAGTATGTGGCAGCAACAATAAAACACCAGATGCCATGCAATGATGAGGGTGAGGATGGTTGCTCTGGTTTGGATCTCAAATGTTCCCCAAAGGCCTTTGCGCTGGAGGTTGGTGACCAGCCTGTGGTGCTACTGGGATTTAGTGAGTTCTTTAGGGTTTGGGGTCTAACCAAGGGAAATTAGGTCATATTCCCTGGAAGACTCTCCCTCCATCTCCCTCCCTCTCCCTCCCATCCCACTCTGTCCCTCCCTCTCAACCCTTACAATGAGTCGAGCTGAGCGAGTTGAGCAACTTCCCAGTGACTGTAAAATACTGCTCAGCTTCAGGACTTAGATACCCCCAGACCACGGTGTTGTGAAATTTGAGGGCTGAGCACAGGTTTCAAACCCTCTGACCCAACACTTTCCCAAATCCGAAAGTAGGTCAGCACTGTGGTGGGACTAGACAGTGAGGGTGGCTACACAGCATTACCTCACCCTTAGCGTCACTGATCACACACTTAGAAGTGGGCAGAGTAACGAATCTTGTCTTATGAATTCTTACCACAACAAAATGAGCTTTTAGCATTCAGTCAGAACAACAGCAAAAGCAGCATTTCAACTTTTATAAAAAGGACATGTTGCTTTAAAATACACCTAAATTCACTGACAAATTAAATATTACATGCATATATTATCTATCCCGTTTCTATGTATTTTCAAGTTGCCAGAAAACATTTAAACTATTTTCTGGTTGCCAGGTTCGGTGGTGCATGCCTGTAATCCCAGTGCTCAGTGAAGCAGAGGCAGGCAGATCTCTGTGAGTTTGAGGCCAGCCTGGTCTACAAAGAAAATCCAAGACAGCCATGGCTACACAGAGAAACCCTGTCTTGAAAAACAAACAAACAAACAAATAACTATTTTCAAGAGATGAATTTTTAAACATTATTTATTTTAGGTGCATGTGTGTGCCTACATGTACTTATGTGTACTGGGTACGTGCAGGAGCCTGTGGAGGTCAAAAGAGGGCATTGGATCTCCTGGAACTGGAGTTACAGATGTTGTGGGCCATTATGTGAAAGATGGAAATCGAATGCCAGTCCACCACAAAAGAGTAAGCCACTGAGCCATCCTCCAACCCTGAGAGGGGATTCTTTTAAGAGCTTGTTAAGCATGGAAAATTTGTATTTAAAAAATTAATTGTTTTACACAGCAAGTAAAAGAAAGATACAGGAAAGGAAAGGGGAAGAGAAAAAGGGGAAGGGAGAGGAAGAGAAGGAAGGAAGAAGAAAGAGGAAGTAGAGAAAAATTAAAAACAGCTTCAGAGGCAATGTGATCAAATTTTGCCACCTATCAATGACTGAGGGTTATTCAAAAAGTTACTACAGCCACTGAGAGATGTACCCAAGGAAGAGACTGGCACGGAGAAACGTAAGTGATGGCAAAATAAACAGTGGAAAGGCAGTAGCCCATAAACAAAGATGCTGGAAGCTACATTATTTGTAATTGCAAATAAAGCACGAAGCAACCGAAATGCCCAAGAATAAAGAAGAAATTAGCTATGTGTTGCAGTACTCTCCTTTGAGAGAATACTGTTCAGCCAGTAAGAATCATAAAAATGAAGATTTTCAGAGTCACATGAGAATGCTTATAGCACTTTTCTGAACTGAAAAATTTAACTGAAAAAGAAGATGCAAAATTTTTATCCACCTTATGACTACCAACAGCATACAAATGTGAGCAGACTGAGGTAAAGCACGAGGGGCCTGTGGCTAAGGGAAGGGGCTGTGGATTTTCCTCCCTCCTTCAGGGCCCTGTAGCACCCTTTCATGGTGACCTAGAATGAATGGAGTGAATTACCCTAAACCTTGGAGGCTTCATCACTGAGCACATATTTTCTCAGTCTTGTGCGTAGAAGCTGGACGGACAGCATTCTCTGGTGCTCCAGTTTCGAGACTGTCGGACCTAGGCCGTGTCCCTTCGCAGGTGCACCCTGGGAAGAATGCCGGGACACGCTTCTTCCTTCACGCTCATCCAGAAGCCCACCTGCATTCCATACCACTTGGCCTGTCTGCAGGACAGCTAGTGTTCATCAGGGATAAGCATGCGAGAGAGCTCTCCGGGACAGGCACAAAGGGAGCCAGTGTTTTTCTGTCTCCTCATCTCTGGATCAGAATCTTATTCTTTTTTTCACCTAATTCTGTGGTATAGATGCACACTTCTGGGTACAGCTCACACTTAAGAATTCAGGATCATCTCAAAGTCACCTATCATACTTGTCATTAAAAAAGAAACTTACAAAATGATTTTTTTAATCACCCAGAAGGGCTCATTCTTTGGTACTAGGATTTAGTACCTTTTCCTAGCTCACGTAACAGCAGAAGCCAGTCCAAGGCATCTACGTATATTAAGGTTATGCTTCTAGGCACGTGAAAAAGGCCCCTGGGTTGTTTCTGAAAGTGATGGATTAGAAGTAGAGGGTGAGGAGGGGACAACACAGAAAAAAACAGGATGCTCCTGGCATCTAAGACGACAGTGATATTATTGCGCCTTCCCTTAGATTTTACAGGATTTTATGGTTAAACTTTTGTGTAAACATTTATTTGTTCATTTACTTACTGTTGTGTTTGTGTGTGAGAGCACACACGTGCGGATGGATGCTACAGTGCAGTGTATGTGTGGAGCCTGGAGGACAGCTCACAGAGTCCATTCTCCTTCCATCACGTGAGCTCTGGGGACCTAGCTACAGGGCTAGGCCTGAGCAGCAAGTGCCCTTTACCTCCTGAGCCATTGCTCAGCCAGGAAATCAGTCCTAGCCGAGCTCAGTGTGGCATTTGCAACAGCTGCAGGAGTCTGCCAGAACGTTAGCATACATTTTGCAGAATGACAACACATACCTTTCCACTGAGGGGACTGGATATCCCTGTCAAATCAAAAAACACAGCACGGAAGAAGGAGACAGGACAAAGGAGAAAGAAAAATGACCCCTTCTTCCTCCACCAAACGAGCAGGAAGGAAAAGATCATCCTGAGTGAGGTATCCCAGAAGCAGAAAGACACACACGGTACATACTTACTTATAAGTGGATACTAGACTTATAAGATAGGATAAACATACTAAAATCTGTACACCTAAAGAAGATAAACAAGAAAGTGGACCCGGGGTAAGATGATCAATTCTCACTTTGAAAGACAAATGGGATGGACGTTGGAAGTGGGAGAAAACAAGTAACAGGACAGGAGCCTACCACAGAGGGCCTCTGAAAGACTCAACCTAGAAGTGTATCAAAGCAGATGCTGAGAGTCATAACCAAACTTTGGGCAGAGTGCAGGGAATCTTATGAAAGAAGGGGGAGTTAGTATGACCTGGAGAGGACAGGAGCTCCACAAGGACCTAATATATCTGGGCACATGGGTCTTTTATGAGACTGTATCTCCAACCAAGGACCATGTATGGATATAACCTAGAATTCCTGCTTGGATGTAGCCTATGGCAGCTCAGTCTCCAAGTGGGTTCCCTAATAAGAGAAACAGTGACTATTTCTTACATGAACTTGATGGTTGGCTCTTTGACCTTCTCCCCTCCCCAGCCAAGGGAAGAGCCACCTTTCGAGGCTACAAAGGTGGACAGGTGGCCATTGCAACCAGTCCTGAAGAAACCTGATAAGTTAGGGTCAGATGGAAGGGGAGGAGATCTCCCCTATCTGTGGACTTGGAAAGAAGCAGGGAGAAGATAAAGGAGGGAGGATGGGTTTGGGAGGGTATGAGGGAGCAGGCTACAGCTGGGATACAAAGTTAATAAACTGTAACTAACATTTAAAAAATAAAATAAAGAAGAAAAATAACTAAAAAAAGAAAAATATGGATGGATTATGGAAGGATGGCATCTATGCTATAAAAAAAAAAAGGTATCACTTTGAAGAACTGCCCTTCTAAATTCGCCAGTAGTGACTTAGTACCTACAGGACTCCAACAGTTCATGCCAATTAACTTTAGGGAAAGAGGAAACCCATGCAGTTGCCTTTGGGGTGGGTCAGAATAGAATGATAGTGCCGGCTCCCTCCCTTCTTCCCTCCCTCTTTCTCTCTCTCTCTGTGTGTGCATGTGTTGCATGCATACATGCATTGTCAAATGTGTGTCTGCACACTTGAGGACGGAGATTGACGTCCCATCTTCTCAATCGCTCTCCACCTTATTCTTTCCAGCAGGGGCTCTCGGTTGGACCCACAGCTCCCTGATGGGAGAACGTAGCTAGCCAGCTTCCTTCTGGAGTCTCACCTGCACCTTCAAAGCATTGGAGTTGCGAGCTAGGCCTGTTAGCCTACCAGGCCTTTGCCTGGATTCTGAGCATTCCAACTGCAGTCCTCATCTGTGCACCGCAAGGGCTTTAGTACTGAGCTGTCGCCTCAGCACCTACAAAGACAGCGCTTTAAACTTTGCAGACATCTGCATTCAAGCAGATTTACCCCGGTTTGCTACTAAAATGGGAGGAGAGCCACTAAGAGCACAATTAAAACTGCTCCTTGTGGCTGCCTAAATCTAAGTCTTCCCACAGCAAGCAAAGCTCACTTGGATATGTCATTCAAAGTCAATTATTTCCTATCCTCAAACCAAATGACAATCTTGAACTGATAAAGATATTTTATTTCACTCTCATGGAAAAAAGAAAATTGTTTCTTCTTAATTTTTTTTTCTTTAGTGGGAATATGAAAAGATTGTTTTTTCAAGTCTATCATAGATAAAAATGTACACATACTGAGCCAGGCATGGTGGCACATGCTTTCAATCACAAAACTTGTGGGGAAGGAGGGTGGGAGGGGAGAGGCAGATCTCTTGTGAGACCAACCTGGTCTATATAGTAAGCTCCAGCACAGCCAGGAGTACAAGAAAGACCCTGTCTCAAAAAAGAAAGAAAGAAAGGAAAAGAAAAGACCACAATCCAATCTTCAGAATCTGTAAATATATTATATTATAGACCAAAGGGAAAGTCAAGTTACCGGTGTAATTATGATTGCCAGTCAGCTCACCCTAAAATAAGAAAGCCCAGCCTAGTGGTACAAGCTATAAACCCAACTATAAGAGAGATGGGAAGACAGAAGGTTCAAAAATTCAAGGCCAGCCTAAAAAAAACCTTTTGTCTCAAAATAAAAGCCCAAGATGGATAAGGACAGATGTGGCTAAGTGGTGGAGAGCTTGCGCAGCGTGCAGGGACGCTAGGTCAATTCCTGGAACCACACATGTGGGGAAAAGAGCAGGGCAAAGAGGATTCCTCTTTGCAGGAGTCCGTGAAAATGGAAGCAAGAGGCAGAAGGATCAGTGCCCAAGTGATGTGAATATAAAAGACTCACAGGATCTTCCTGTTTTGAAGATAAAAGGGACCTAGAAGAAGAAACATGATACCTCCTGAAGCTAACGTGAGAAGACAGAGCCTCCGGGAAAGAACACCCTAGCAACACGTAGCCCAGTGAGACGCAAGTCAGAATTTCACCTCAGAACTTACAGATGGGCTGTCTTAAACCGCTCTGTGGTTCTTGAGGAGACAGCCATAGGAGGCAAGTACAGGGCACACACCAAACAACCTGTGGAAGAGGAGCCCACTCTGGCTCGGATTGAATGGTTCTTCAGGGGAGCAGCGTCAGGACACACTGGGCCTGGTAGCTGGGCAGACCCGTCGGAATGCTGTAAAAACACCCATGCTCCGAGGAGACCCTCAGCGGTGACGCTGGAGACAGCAGTCTCTAACTCCTCGTTGACTTTTCCACAGAACTGTGACTGTAACTCTGATCCACTGGAGAAACTGATTTCAGCTCGTAGAGAAATTGAAAGATGCAGGCTTGATTATTTCAATCAGAATGAATGGAAAAATGAAAATATTTCTCTTCTACTGAGACTCAGAGAACAAAATTGGTTCACAGCTTTCTGTGAGCCCCAGAACTCAGAAACAAAACATTTCAGCCAATACCAAAACATGATGATGATGATGATGATGATGATGATGGCGACAACAGCAGCAAATATGTCCTTTAATGACCATGTAAGGCGGGTGCTGTTTGCTTTGGCAGTCTCACTACATAACTCAGGCTGTCCTCCAAGGCCTCCAACTTACTAGCTAGTCTAGACCAGCTTGGAACTCAGGCTCTCCTGCCTCTCCTGGGTGCTGAGACTGTAGGCATATTCTACCACTTCTAGCAAGATCTGACAAGCCTTGTCCTTCACAGTGTAAGTGAGGTACAAGCCGGGCTGTCTGTTGTAGAAGGGTGAACAGCCAGCCCCACAGGCATGGGAGCTTGTGATTCCAAGCAGTTGGGCGGCATCAACAAAAGCCTGGTGTGAGGAGCAGCTGTGTGCACAGAGATGGACCTGCAGTTCTGCCAAAGCCTCCTAACTTATGGGATTTCCTTTCCTTCCCCACCTCATCCCCCCACATGAGATGGGAGAGTGACAGGTGAGCAGGGTCGTTAAGAGGCCTGTTCTCTGGGTGATGCACTCCGCTGAGCTTCCACTAACACTTAGGGGAATTGTGTGCAACTGTCAGAAGGAGAGTATGTCTCTACGGCTCCAGTTTTAATTTTTTTCAATTAACAATTACGTTCAGTCGATTCCCAGCAGAATTTGCTGGTGAGATTGTGGCTCCCTAATGCAACCCTCTCTCCGGTTAGCCGAGCTAATGCTGATGACCTGTGTTTTAAATTCTGATGTGCTGTTAGGCATAGCCAGTGTCTATCTAAATGCATTTGTGAAGTAAATCTTGTCTGAGAGAGTTTGCTCAATCAACCCATGGATTAGAAATTATATTGGCCCACAAAACAAGACTTGCTATATTTAGTCTGGGATCAGTGCCAAAAATGCATAGTCAGACCAAAGGATGATGCAAGAGGGCTAGAAGGCATTTACTCTAACATCCGATAAAACATTAAGGTTAGTAATGGCACTGTCTAGCACCTAAAATGCACAATTCCAAGATTTCATGGCTTTTTGTGGGGGTCACAATGACATTTCATTGTTAAGGGGTGAGGGAGAAATAGAAGGAAAAAAGAATTGACTGTGGCTAGCCATGCGATCTAGACTCTCCTTACTCAGTCCCTAAAGTGCTAGAATTACAGGCATAAACCACCATGTTGATATTTTTATTTCCATTTCACAGTGAGGAGGCCAACACAGAAAGAGACTAATTAAGACAATTGCACCAAAGTACAATTGAGTTGGCACCAGGAGCCTGACTGCAGACAACACTTGCCTGCCCTTGGACCGTGCACATACCTCTGCCCTATAGCCTTCGCTTGTCCTGGGCAGACAGGGCCGTGTGCCTCATTTCAGCTGGAAAAATAATGGAGTGACCTCGTTATAATAATAGAATTGTTTCAAAAACCCTCAGGAAGAGCAGAGGAGCTTCTGAGTCAGGCTGCCATACCCTTTTCAGACCATCATTTCCCCTTCTCCTTTCCTTCCTAAGAAAAGCACTGATTGAATTAAACATTAAAACTCCAGGAGGAAGAAAGTCTCCAGGAGGGCAGAGTGTAATTTATCTTTGTAACTCTAGTGCCTGGTACAATACCTGGCCAAGAATAGGTGCTTGTCACTGACTATCTGGAAGAAAGAAGGGATGAATAAGCCAATAAATAATTGACTCCATGAAGGGTGCTTTATTTATAATGCTTATTGGAAACACTATTCTCCTTTTCAATGTAAGATACATTTTTGAATTTTTGTCAGCCAGCTTATTTAAATATTCTAAATATTTCTTATTTCTGATGAGTCACAGAAAAACATGGGTGTGGAACTATTTTTCTGTCACTATGAACACACACATACCTAGCACCATAATTTCGTATATTACCAAAATTGAGTTGAAAGAGTCTACAGTCTAAGGTCTGAGGATACTGAGCACACACCTAGCATCTTTTAGAAGGATCTGTTTAAATTTTGTTCATTTAGTGCTAGAGGCTGTGTCCAAGGTTCTGAGTGTGCTTTGCAGCAACGGTACATCCTAGCCACATTCTAGATAAAGAGATCTCAGCCCAGCATGGTGATGTACGCCTTTAATCCTGGCATTCCAAAGGCAGAGACAGGAGGTTCTCTGTGAGTTTGAGACCAGCCTGGTCTACTAATCAAGTCTAGGAAAGCTAAGGCTACACAGAAAAACACTTTCTTGAAACAAAACAAACAAAACAAAAAGATAAAGAGATTGCTAAGAATGGTGACATTCCTAGCCCTCTCTTAAGAGTAATTGCCCTTTGGACAAAATATACACTGTAATACAAAATAATTTAAAAACATGCATAGATAGATAAACGGATGGATGGATGGATGGATGGATGGATGGATGGATGGTTAGATGGATGGTGTTACCATTAACAAGAATTTAAAATAAAAAGTAAAACAGAGCTGGACACAGTGATAAATACCAGTAATCACACACAGGAGAAGTAGAGGCAGGAGACAGAAGGAGGATTAAGGTGAGACCTCTGGCTACAGGGGCTTCCGTCTCTAAACTACAACAACTAACCCAGAAACTTAATTTTGTTAAGTTTAATTTTTTTTTTACAATTTATACACTTTGTATCCCAATTGTAGCCCCCTTCCTTGTTTCCTCCCAGTCCACCCTCCCTTCCTCTCTGTCACTCCCATCTCTTTCCCTTAGTCCTCTAAAAGCGGAAGTCGTCCTGAAAATTACTTTTTAAAATGTATATTAACATATTAAGACTTTGAGAATTCTCAGAATGTGCACCTGCTGTTTTCCACACTGGATTGTTTTTCTAGCAAAAAGCAAACTTTAGGATTTGTGTTAGTCATCTAGAAGTCCATGAAAAACCTTGTTTCTGGGTGAAAAAAAGAAATCCAAAAAACAACAGCAATAAAAAGTACAAACAAAAAAAAACTGTAATGAAATATAAGTTCTGCTTCAGCAAAAAGACCATTCTAGGACATTATTTTTTTTTTATCAAGGATGGGTCATCTTGGATGAAATACAGCAGCAGTTTGTTTTGTTTTATTTATCTTGAGGCAGAAATTTTTTTTGTAATACCACCTTTGGCAAATGTATCGAAATAATGAAAATGTCAATGTATGAGGTCATACATGAGAAACATTGAATTGATTATGTGTTCTAATAGCCTGAAATCTAAATGAAGAGGTTTTTTAATAAGAAGGTAATAGGGCTGCAGAGATCTTCATATAACATAAAATGCACGAGGGTGTGTGTTGTAATGTGAATATGACTAATTGACCACCTTATAAGAGAAGCATTTATCTCAAGATGAAAAATGGCCACACTGTTGTTTGACATTTGGATTGTCGATGGCTTGACCAGGAGAAACCGTAGTTGGACACTCTAGAGGCAAAAGCAGTTCAAGGGATCAGTTGCCTGCCAAAGGTCACTGGCGGAATAATAGGGCTTTTATTCTTCACAGTCTTTAGAAAATCATCCCATACTACTTTCATCTCAGGGAGGAGAAAATAAAATGCTGGCCAAAGTCATCTTTTTTATTAAATCTAAAACCAGTCAGTGTTCCAACCAATATGACAAGAGAAGCTGAGATTTCTCCATCACAAAATCTGTAAGTGAGATTCATGGGCCTATTCCCTTATGCTCGCCATCTGAATTCCATCAAAAATAGGATATTGAATTATTATTGAGGAAACATGGCTAAGAAGCCATCTGAGTAGTTCTCTAGGTTAAAATTACTCAAATATGTAGAATTCTCATTCATTTTTAAATTTCCATAAGAGGAAGAGACCTTAGGTAGTTTTGAAAATATGTGTGATGAATCTGGGGCATGGTGGTACTCGTGTTTAATTCCGGCACTCAGAAGCAGGTGCATCTGTGTGAGTTCGAAGCCAACCTGGTCTACATAGTGAGTTCCGGGACAGACAGGACTATGTAGAGAGACCCCGTGTCAAACAACAAGGACAGGCTGGAAAGATGGCTCAGCAGTTAAGAGCTCTGGCGTCTCTTCCAGTTTGACTTCTGCACCTACATGAGGTAAAACATCCCATCTGTCGCTCCAGTTCCAGGGGACCCAAGGCCCTCTCTGACCTCCATGGACATCAGACGCTAGAGCACACACAGACGTGCAGTCAAAACACCCATACACATAAAATAATAACATTTTAAAGTAACTAGCAGAGAGCCAATGGGCCCCCTCCTCTGCCATGGAGCAGAGGTTATCTGGTAGGAGGGTTGGTCTGTGTTCTTCCTTTCTGTGCACTTTTGCTGATTTGAGCGTTTCCTATCCCCTGAAGCTGCCCACTACCAGAACTTCAGTTTTTAAACTTGCTTGGGATTTTAATGTTACACTAGCAAATAGAACTGAATTTGTGGCAATGCTGAGCTGTGCTGGTGGGCATGACTCGGAGCCTTGGACTTCCTGTCCTGTACCAAAGAAAACACCTCAGACAAGGGCCAGTGTTAGCCGATTCTTCTACAGCTCCCCATGCCAGGCAGTACAGAACTCTATACCCATCTCTGCAGAACTGAATCTGGCTTCCCCACTACCCCTGAATGTTTGCACGGGTGAATTTAAAGTTAAAACTCAGGAGGCAGAGGCAGTTTGGATCTCCGAGTCTGAAGACAGCTTGGTCTACAGAGCGGGTTCCAGGAGAGCCGGGGCTATACAAAGAAGCCCTGCTCAAAAACAAAGACAAAAACAAAAACAAAAGAAATGAGATCAAAAGAATGTGATTTGTTTTCAAATCCGTGTTCATTTTAAAACTTTAATTATTGCCATTATGCTCAGTGAGTAAAAGTGTTTGCCACCACTCCCCGATGACTTGTTTTGAGACAGGGAATTCCTGTGTATTCCTGGTTGGCCTGGATCTCACTAGCAGGCTGGCCTTGAACTCACAGAGTTCTGCCTGCCTCTGCCTCCTGAGTGCTGGGACAAATAGCCAACAAAGCATTTTGGTGTGTTGTGACCTTCTCCACTTGGAGCGAAGGCGGAATTGTGTGTCTTTCTCGTTTACCTCAGAAACCTGAACTTCAGAGTCACCACTCACCTTCCCCACACCCCTATACTACCAATGCTCTTCCCTTGCTCTTCTTGCTCTCTCCAGGGTAAAAAGATCCTAAGAAGTGTTCCTCCAATTCATCCTAACCCCACACATCATCCTGCAAATGGTGTTGGGCAAGAAAATGCACTGACCATTATTTTAGTTACCTAATTCATTGCTGCAGCAAACTGTTTTGACAAAATCCATCTAAGGAATCAAGGACACAGCTAGAAAGTGATGTGTATAAGGAAGAGAGACATCACCCAACACCACATCTTCCGGCACCTTGATTTTGGACCTCGCAGCCTCCCAAACCCTGAGAAATAAGTTTCTGCTACTTATAAGCCAATCTGAGCCTGAAGAGACTGAGACATCCATGGTCCATTTCCACTATGAGATTTTCGACAAGGGTCTAAAGAGATGGTGCCATGGATAAGAACATTCACTGTGAAAGCGTGAGGACCTGAATTTGAATCTCCAGCCACACAAAAAACAACACACCCAACACAGTGGGAAGCAGCAGCAGAAACACCCCTGGGATGCGCTGGCTGCCAGCCTGGCCCTGGGTTCAGCAAGAAACCACGTCTCAAAGGAAGAAAGCAGAGAATAATAGGGCAGGAGACCTTAGGCCTCCATGCCTGCACCTGCACACATACAGATATGTAACAGTCCTGAATGAAATTTAGAATTATTTCAACTCATTTTAATTAGACACCAATTACATATCACTAATGGATGGCTGCTCTGTTTTCACTTCAGAAGTTAATCCACTTGTGGTTTGAGTGAGAATGCCCCCCACCACAGGCTCAGATACTTAAACATTTGGTCCCCAGTTAGAAGAGATATCTGAATAGGTTTAGGAGGTGCAGTCTTGCAGGAAGAAGCATATCACTAGGGACTTTGAAGTTTCAAAAGCCCTGACCATTCCTGATGAGCTCTCTGTTTCTTGCTGGTGACTCGAGGTAGAGCCCTTAGCTTTCTGCTCCTACTGCTATGCCTCCGTGTTTTCCAACTTACCCACCATTATGGTGATGGACTCTCATTCCTCTGGAACCATAAGCCCAAATAAATCCTTTCACAGTGGTCATGGTGTTTTATCACAGCCACAGAAAGGCAGCCAGTACAACAGCTGTGTCAAAAGTGTTTTTCACAGACTTAGGCTGGAGAGATCGCACTGGTTCTCCTCCAGGGGACTGACGTCCATCCCCAGCACCCGCATGGTAGCTCACAACCATCTGCAACTCCAGTTCCAGGACATCCAATGCCTTCTTCTTGACTCCTCAGTGATCAGACATGCACATGCAGGCAGGCAGGCCAGACATGCATACACGTAAAATACACACATGCTTTAAAAGCTGTCTGTGAGAACCTGAGGCTGTCATGTCTCCTCTAAAGAGAAGCACGACTAGCTTTCAAAATACCGTACAGCCATGAAAGCTTTGCAGAACTCCTTACTACGGAAACTTACAGATGGGCTCCAGTGTCCACCACACGGCCATGATTCTGGAGTTGTCTTTTAAGTAGAGAGAAATTCCGAAAGAAGAATCTAATAATCCCCTGGGTCATCTGAACCACTGAGCACAGACCCTGTATTCTAAATATAATCTTCTGCGTTCTTCCTTAGAGGGATACAAGTGACATGTGCAGACCATATGGCACTGGCTACTATCTCCCCAATCAGCAAGGAATTTCCCAAGATTCTTCATGGGATCCCCCAAGGAAGCAGGAATGCACAGCAAGCAAACTCAGCTGGAATTAAGGAATCCTCTTAGATCGAATTGAATATAGTTCTATCTATAAGGGCATCAGGATCTGTTAGAAAATTCTACTTACATTAAGTAATCCTGAAGTTGTATATCTTATCTAGTGTTATTTTTTTTTAATTTATAGGGAAATCACTCCATTAAAATATTTCCTCATTCAAGAATCACAAGTACGTTTTTTGTTTAAGAACAAGGAAAAAGTGCACACTATGTTAGAGATAAGTAGGAAATGTATCCAATTCACTCGTGGCTTGAGGCCCTTCTCCAGTTTCATCTCCCTGCTAAGCATTCACAGCCTACAGAGGAGGAAATATCTGGAAATTGCCAGATGATAGGAGTGTGTTGGTCACAACCATCGCCCAAGAGTTCTGAGACACAGGTTCTGTGGGGTGGTCGCCATTGACTTAGGCATTCAAGAAATGCCCTGGCCCACATCTATCTCTGTAGATACACATGTGGATAGATTCTGTAACTCCAGTAAATATGTTCATTGCAATTAAGTAAGATTTTGCAGTCCATTACCCTGTAATGGATGTAGCCTTTGGGTGTTTTTGAAAACTAAAATTAAAAGAAAAATGAGCAAGTAAGTATGTTGATTAATTTATCTAGGAGGATCTTACACTCTCCTTTAAACAGATGAGTGAACATTTTTAAGCAAAATAATATAAAAATAAACACATGGCATATTTGTAATGATAGCCTCCTTTTCAAAAGAGGCACCACTGAGTTAACATTGCCCAAGCCATTTTAAAGCTGCAGACAGGGAGGGGAAACGACAACTCGCTTGTGTACTCGGCAAGTTACTTGGAGCAGCAGCATCGACTGTGTGCCTGTGCCCCCCACCCCCACCCCAGGTAACAGCAATTACTAGAAAATGCTTCCAGAATTTCTACATTGTGCCCAGTTCGCTTAAACTATGAGTCATCTTATCTACAATGTTGATAGCAGGTTTGCATCTGAGCTCTGGGTCTTCCTGATTCAGACTGTCTCCCAGGCCCTCTGTTCCGGGAGGCGTTGAAGCTCACTTTCAGGTGATTGAACTTCCCCATTAGGGCTGCTTTCAGGTATCATCCCAAACCCTCCAAGTGTGGAGAAGTGCACAACAGGTGAGCCAAGATGCCCTGTGCACACACACACACACACAGACACACACACACAGACACACACACACACACACACACACACACACAGAGACAGAGACAGAGACAGAGACAGAGAAATCATACCTAGGCCACAACACAGAAACAGAAAAAAAAAGTTAAATTATCCAGAAGTCTGTGATTAGAAAACCCAGAAATAAGCTATGTGTGGTGGCATATGCCTGTGATTCCAGCAGTCAGGGAGACAGAGGCAGGAGGATCTCTGTGAGTTTCAAGGCCAGCCTGGTCTACAAAGTGAGTCCAGGACAGCCAAGGCTACACAGAGAAATCCTGTCTCAGAAAAGACAAAGAAAGAAAGAGAGAAAAAGAGAAAGAGAGAGAGAGAGAGAGAAAGAAAGAAAGAAAGAAAGAAAGAAAGAAAGAAAGAAAGAAAGAAAAGAAAGAAAGAGAAAGAAAACCCAGAAATAGCCCCTTTTGTTTTGTTTTTAGTTTGGTTTTTGGTTTTTTTTTTGAGACAAAGTTTCTCTGTGCCCTGGCTATCCTGGAACTTGTTCTGTAGATCAGGCTGACCTCAGACTCATGGAGATTCACCTGCTTCTACTGGGGTTAAAGGTGTGTGCCACCATGCTGGGTCAATATGCTGCCCTTTAAAAAAAAAAAACTCATGAATAATTTGTAACAGAGATGAGGTAAAGCATATGATTTCTGCTAATGAAAACCTAGTGCTAACTGAAATAGGCCAGGTACAAAAAAAAACCAAGTATACCATTGTACCCTGTGAGGCTTAGGAGGGTCATCAGACTCACAAAGACTTGTAGAATGGTGGCATGAGGACCTGGAGAAGGAAGGAGGAGGAGGGATTTTATGCTTACAGGGTCCAGACCGTCAGCTTGGGGCAGTGTTAATGGTCAACACTAAATTCCATGCTTAAAGTGAATAAAGTACCATTTTCTGTTTAATTTATTGCTATCTCTGTGTTTAAAATAGTTTGGTTTTTCAAGCATTTCCATTTCTGACATGTTTAGCTGGTCTTCACACCTTCTTTCACCTCTGTCTCTAACCCATGCATTTTCCTCCAGGGTCTGCTTTGCTTTCTGTCTTCATTGCCTCAAGTCATCACCATCTCCCATCAAAGCTGTTGAACTTGATCCCTAAGCGGCCAGAGTGACGTCTGCGTCTTCCTGTCTCGTCTATTTCATACAGCTGTTTTCTCTAAGTCCCCGGTGTCTCGCTGTTGCTCACAACCTACTGAAACAGCCTCATCTCTCCTTCAGAAGGAGCCTCCTGTATTTAAGGGCGAATGTATTCTAGTTCACTTCTTTTGGCTGGTTAGTGCTTAGCCCTCACTTAATTCACTTTGAAAAGGGGGAGACTGACCGTGTGGGAAGTAGTGAAACAAAAAGACAAAGAAGAGCTACAGACAAGTTCCTTACCTCATCACGTAACCCAGGCACAGAAAGAAGCACCTTCTGACAGGACCTGAGTGGGTCACATGGACAGTGCTTCAAGAAACAAATATCTAACCGGGTGTTAATGGCACACACCTGTAATAACAGCACTCAGAGAGGCAGAGGCAGGCGGATCTCTGAGTTTGAGGCCAGGCTCGTCTACACAACAAATTCCAGGACAGTCAAGGCTACACAGAGAAACCCTCTCTATCTCTCAAAAAAAAAAAAAAACAAAAACAAAAACAAAAAAAACTAAACTAAACTAAACGGAATAGTTTAGTGTGGATGTGGGGGTGATGCCCTCCCCACCCCTAACCCCTACCTACCGCTTACCACCTGCAGCAGTTAGGAGAGCTGGTCCTGAGGTCATGAGAGTGGGTGAGCTGGCCTTGCCCCTTGCCAGCTGCACCTCACCTGGGTAGTACAGTAGAGGATTTAGAGTGCAGAAGATGAATATATTATAAATAATATATTACATACTAAATATTAGATATCATACGTCATGTCATAGGTCATATACCATTTATAGCTCTGGCAATACACAGCAGCCCTTCTATAGCAAAGATGTATACAAACTGTAATGTGGACCAGGGTAAAGAAGGGATTCAAATGAACAAAGCCAAGCTGGGCATGAAAGTAATTCCAGCACATACAAGGCTGAGGGTGGAGAGCTTCTGCTCAGTGTGGGCTACAGAGTGAGACCTTATCTCAGAAAGAGAAAGGAAGGAAGGAACAGACAGAGGCACAAAGAAAGGGGGGAAGAGAAGGAAGGAAGGAAGGAAGGAAGGAAGGAAGGAAGGAAGGAATTGGGAAGGAAGGAAGTGGGGAAGGAAGAAAGGAAGGAAGGAAGGAAGGAAGGAAGGAAGGAAGGAAGGGGGAAGGAAGGAAGGAAGAAATTGGGAAGGAAGGAAGTGGGGAAGGAAGGAAGGAAGGAAGGAAGTGGGGAAGGAAGGAAGGAAGGGGGAAGAAAGGAAGGAAGGAAGGGGGAAGGAAGGAAGAAATTGGGAAGGAAGGAAGTGGGGAAGGAAGGAAGAAATTGGGAAGGAAGGAAGGAAGGAAGGAAGGAAGGGGGAAGGAAGTAAGGAAGGAGAGAAAAGATCTGATTATGAATAAGACTAATCAAACCACGACACAAAACCAGACGAAATACATTTGGGATCTTTACAGCATCTAGTCCAACACTCCCACTTTAACATAAGAAAGATGGTTCTTGGAAACCAAAAAGAGTAGAGAGGGAAAGCTGGTCCTGCCTCTCCATCACTGTAGTCCGTGAAACAACCAGCAGCGAGCCGCCAGTGGGAGTTGTGGGATTCCCTTCTCCAGAGGTCTCCTGGTAGACATTGAAGTCTCAGGAATTCAGCGGGCTGCCAAGTGTGTTAAAGCAGCTGGAGGCTGGCCAGGCCTCCACTCCAGTCTTTGCTCTGTAGACACAGTCCCACTTAGGAGAAGCTCCCTAAAGCACTTAATCTCACTTTTGAACTTATCCTATTTCCCTTACAACCAGGTTTATAAGTTCCATGAGGGCATGACACTAGGTTCTGAGTAACAAACACTGGGCATTTTAGATGTGTGCAGGAACCAGGGAAGCAGGCTTCAACTCTACAGCGAGCAAGCACTGCTTTCTAGAACATGATTCTGACACAGGCCTCAGTGTTGGAATTGCTGCCATGGCCACAAGAATCAACTCTTCTTATTCCCACCAGCAACACGAGGGCTGTTAGAGGAAGAAGAGATCAAAATGGAGTGAATCAGAGCAGCAGCCGCCGCCACAGCCGTGCAGTAGACAGTCCACAAAAACGTACATAATCCTAAAGGAATTGAGAATGCTAATACAGCTATGGAAAGGGAAAAAACAAATAAATGAAAACCTCCCTCCAGCCTCCTGCCCCATACCTAGAGGTAATCAGTTGCTAGGAAAATAACCCTCTTCAAAAGAAAATATTTGTCATTACAGTAATTTAATCTTCACTCACGTCCTCAAGGCTTAACTCACTATCATCAAGCTTTTCAAATTGTCACAACAGAAACAACATTTGGAGAGGTCCCTTCTCAAAAAAATGCAGAGCCTACTTAAAAATGTACATTCACTGCCGAGGTGCTAACACATGACTACAATCCTGGCAACTGGGAGGCAGAGGCAGGGAGATTGCTCTGGAGGCTTCCTGGACTGCATAGGGACTTTGAGCACACCCTATCTCAAAAAGCCAAAGTTTGGAGACGTAGCTCAGTTTTCGAAAGCTTGCTTCTTGTGTATGAAGCCATGTGTTTGTTTCCCAGTGCTACAAAAAGAAGAGGAAACATTCATGTCTATATACTCACTTGCTCCTAGCATTAAAATTTGTATTCTTTAGTTATTTATGAATATGGAAAAATAATCGTCACAGATAGAATTTTCATTTTTTTTTGTTTCTCCGTTTTACCTCATGTAGATATTGTAAAGACTCTTTTTTTAGTGTTTTTAATTATATGTATGTATCTGTGTGGGTGTGTGCAGGTGCCTGAGGAGGCCAGAAACGTTTAGATCCTCCAGAGCGGGAGTTACAGGCAGTTGTGAGCTGCCTGGTGTGAGTGCTGGGAACAAAAACCTGGTCAGCATCTGCTCTTAACTGCTAAGTCATCTATCTAGCCCACCACAAACTTTCTTCCTTCTCCCTAACAAATTCTGATTTTACCAGCACAATTCAAAACTTAGGTGATGTCCAACTGGTAAGGAGAAAATTGAACATATGCAGCATCTAAATGCTGAATTCCCTGTTGAAGAAATGAATGGTAGACCTTATCTATCATTTATTTGACTCATGTGTTTACCCATGTATATTACAGACATTTTTATTTAATTATTCAAGAATTGGCACATGAGATGCATTATCTAATTCCTCTGGGGCCTTCCACTGGCAAAAATAGATGCAAAGAGTGTGGCCATCAACTGTATTTTTTTCTTTTTCTTTATTTGAAAGTAATGACTTCATTATCTCTATGTTTAACGATTCACTAAGTTTTGAAACCTTAAGTAATAAAGCAAAGCCCTACCAAGAAAAACTATGGACAAAACCACTACCTAGAAGCAGCCATCAGTAACATGTATCAAACCAGTAACAATGCATCAAAATGTATCAAGCCATCAGTAACAATGTATCAAAAACTCTACTACATCGAAGTAACCATCCAAACAGCCGATGCATTTCTTTCCTGACATCTCTCTGTGGACGCTGGGAGCTGAAGAGTGATGATGAACAAGCAGACACAATCGGTGCCTGTCACTTTTAAATAAAAATATGAAGCTCACCTTTACTTACATTTAGCAAGGGAGAGAAACAGATGAAACTAACAGATAACAACAATGTCTTATTCACTAAGAGAGCAGTGAGGGGGGAAAGCCTTCTAAGGAGAGGAAGGGTGCTTGACTGGTGTGTTGGTTGGCTGGTTTAGCAACCCAAATGTCATTTTGAATCTTACAGAAGTTATCCTTCATGCGCAGAACCTGTAATTTTAAGCTAATAACAACTTTTTTTTCCAAGACAGAGGCAGGGATCTTCTGTGTAGTCCTGGCTATCCGGGAACTCACTCCATAGACCAGGCTGACCTCGAACTCAGTTCTGCTTGCCTCTGCCTCCCGAATGCTGGGATTAAAGGCATGCTTCAACCATGTCCTGCCAAAAAAAAGTATACTAACATTTTATAACTACAACTGGGAGGGACAATAGTGGGAAATCCGAAACCTTCCTTCCTTGTTTGCACATGACCTGGAGGAAATTTTGGTACTGAGGTGGTAGGGCTGGGTGTATGTCAACACTGTTATTTATGGGGTTATTTATGCTAGAGCTCATTGGTGGGCTAAAATATATATGTTGTGCTGTTTATGTCTACATGGACTCTATTTAAAGACCATAATAATCTCTTATGAAGTTATCAAAATCAAAGGCCAAACCAAACACTACAAAATTTCCATTAAAAAATATTTTAAAAAAACTTATCAGATAGCTTCCCCCTGAAACAAATTCCAAGGCATCTTGAGAGATACAAACTCAACTGTTTTTAGTTTTAGGAACCACAGGCTCCTAGAAAAAAAAATAGATTAGTCTGCTGTAGGTGTGCTTTTATATTCAGTCAAAACAGAAGACCAAATTGACAGGTTAAACTGCCTTTTAGGTCAATTTAAGAGTTTTAAGGACAAATAGTATACTGTCCATATCTGAATAAAATATATACATATACTAAATATTTAATCTGTCCTTTGGAGCTTGTTTTATTTATTGACATTGAATCTATCTTATCTACAAATTTTTCATAAGCTGGAAGTTTCTTTTCTTAACCTGTGTGTTATACATTCACATGTCTGAAGTATAGCTCCAGTTTCAAATCTAAGAAAAAGTGTAAAGATCTGTGTATATATAATCACTCATAGAGTCTATTGAGCAGTAACTCTATTGTAATGACTAGATCATGAGCAGTTAGGAAAAACAAACAGTTTTATTTACAAAAAAATTACTCTATACATTTATTAGACTTTAGAGTGTCCTTTGTGCCATCTTTTTTAATTTATTCATTTGTTTGTTTCATTCTAAGGTCAGACTTTAATAGACTTGAAGTAGAAATAGGTTTGTATACAATCAAGAAAATTTAGTTCCCTGCTTTCAAAGCAGATCTAAACAGAGATTTCTTTCTGCATCTGCAGAGTTGGGAATGTATCTGGTTGACTGTTTGCTAACGTCAATGTCTATAGTTGGGGGAGACAGGGTCTCACTGTGTGGTCCTGGCTGTTCTAGAACTCACTTTGTAGATCAGGCTGCCCTTGATCTCATAGCAATCCACCTGCCTCTGAGCTCCTAGCACTGGGATTAAAGGTCTGCACCACCCCAAGGCACCCCCTGGCTAGAATACATCATTCTTTAAAAAAAAATAGCCAGACAGCAGCCAGGAGGATGGCTCAGCAGTTAAGAGCACTGGCTGCTCTTCCAGAGGACCTGGGTTTGATTCTCAGCACCTATAAGACAGCTCACATTCACTTATAGCTCCAGTTACAGGGACTCCAATACCCACTTCTGACTTACGCAAGAACTATACTTGTGATACACAGGCATCCTTGTAGCTAAAATACTCATATGCCTAAGACAAAATCATAAATTTTAAAAATAGCCAGACAAAGTGAAACACTCATTTAATCCCACACTTGTGAAACATCAGCAGGTGGATCTCTGTGAGTTCAAGCCCAGCTTGATCTACATACTGAGTTCCAGGCTACAAAGTGAGACCCCTGTCTAAAGTAAATAAGTAAATAAATGATAGAGGGTGTTCTATACTTACCTGTGAATATAAGGGCTGGTGTTTATAATATAGTTGGGAATTTGACTGGCTTAGGAACATTGCACTCTTCTCTAGGGTTCATGACCTCATCAACCATGTGTACTTGATTAGGTTTACAGCACTAGGCATGAATTCCCTTCCATTCAACAGTCCTTGAGTCCAACCAGGTGGCTGTTAGTCACCACCAAGATGTAACTGCCACTCTTACACCCTTTGGTATATCTTGCCATGCCGATGATTACTGTAGCTCCTGGGCTTTACGGCTCAGGTGGATTGCTGATTGCTTTTCTCCCTCGGCAGCCTACAAACCATGTTTCCATACTCTGAGAGCTAGTCCTCAGGGAGGAGGTTTCCAGGTCAGTGACAGCTTGATTCTTCTAACTCCTTATAAGTGTGTGGTATCTTCATTAACAGGGTTTTCCCTTCAAGTTCTAGAAGGCGGCCATGGGCAATGGCAATGGCCTATATTGTTTGGGGAGCTGTTCAGACTCCTCTGATCAACAACTCAGAGGGAGGTTTCCCTCGCTTGGCACTAGGATTGTGTTAGCTCATTTATGGTTCTTTGGGGGAATCATCATAACTTTATTCGAATTGTTTATGTATGTATGCGCACATATACATATGTGTGTATTTCTGAGTAGATATAAAATAATTGTTTCCCTGTGGCTTTTACAATCATCGTTAGTGTTCTTTATCCTTCCTTCTTCACAACAGATGGAGTCCATCGCAGAAATGCACAGCTGGTAAAAAAGCAGAGAACATCTGACTATGAGCACTGCTCTCCTACTGAGATGTCCACAACACAGTCCCTAAACCTAAGGGTGGCAGAAAGAGGGCTGGAGAGACTGTAAGGGTCAGAGAATCAGGGCTGCAACAAGATACATAGACAGGGAGCTGCGCCCATGAAATATGAACAACATGGTCACCTAAACAAGACCTAGACAATGACAGCACCAGCTGACATTCCACCGAGGATGGGGAAATCCTACCCCTAGATAAAGAGCTACAGGCAATTAATGGAAACCAACAACATTGAGAAGCACTATGCAGTTTTTGCATATACAAGTCCTGAAGGCAGATGGATTACTTTCTAAAGCCTCAGGCATGAACCTAATACCAACCCCTGTCAATAGTAATCTACAAAAATTAGTAACATTAAGTGGTCTCTTCATTTATTTATCTGTGATAAACAACAGAGTAAGTTATGGCTTACAGAGAAATACTAAGGTCAAAAGAATATTTAATAATCATCCAGGGAAATCACCTTTGTTTTATAGGAGAAGCTGAGACCAGGGAAGTTACGTTTTTCTTTTAGTTATAAAATATAACTAAAATATAACTCCTTTCCAGTGATGTTTGTTTGTTTTGGTCAAGGTCATTCACCTCAGCCTCAGTGATTCCATCCATCTTGGAAACTGACAATGAAGCTCTGATGTCTCCATCTAGGCCTTTCTTTGTTGTCTCAGAAGCAAAAGCTCACAGTAGAGGACCTGCAAGTTGAGAGGAGCTCCCATTCTCAGCAGTGATATAGGCAAGCCGGTGGCCCAGAAGAGCACAGGAGCTAGAGATGCAATCGAGCAGCCATCTTTTCCCCCTGTTTGCTATCTGGTGCATTTGAAGGACATGAACAATGGTCTGGCTCTTGGAAATTTGGAGAAGACAACAATGGCTGTCAACACAGGCAACTACTGGTCAATGATGTAAGGCAACCAGTTCAAGGGCGAGCTTCGGAAGCGTTGGCATGAACCCAACAAAACTTCATCTGGACCCTTTCTTGTCCTGTGAAAGCCTAACTTTCATTCATAATTTTTTATTTGTCTTCTTAATGGACCATCCCAAACTGTGTAAAAACATCTCTCTCTCTCTGTCTCTCTGTGTGTGTCTGTCTCTCTGTCTCTCTCTTCAGTTTTTTGAGACAGGGTTTCTCTGTATAGCTTTGGCTATCCTGGAACTAGCTCTGTAGAGCAAGCTGGCCTCAAACTTACAGAGATTCACCTGCCTCTGCCTCCCAATAGCTGGATGCCTGGCAGCCTCTAAAAACCTTCTGGTGATAGGATGTACTCCGAAATTCAAAGTCCTTGAAAGTCCAAATGGTATCAGTAATAGTTTTCAAAGTGGGAGAGATAATGTTGAAACTTCTACAAGCTAAATGATAGATAGTCTTTTTCATGTGAACATTTAGGATCTCTTTTCTCTTGGTTTGTTATTGAATTTAATTTAACAGTTTCTACTGAAATTATATTTCTGAGCAACAAGGATAATTTAAGAAGCAATTATAAATGAGATGTTCAATAGAGCTGTTTTGCATATTTATTGCATTTTCATATCTTGGAAACAGGATAGAGGTAAAAAAACCATGAAATCTTGATTTCTATTTAGATAGAGATTTATCATTATTTGTAAGATATGTCCACTATGGTTTTACTTTAAAACCACAAATAAAGTTTTAACAATGGGCATTTTTCTTGTTGAGAGGTCTGTGGTCAGACTAAACATCTCACAGAACCTGATTAGATCCTGAGGTTTTCAAATTCAATATTCAGCAAATACAGGGCACTTCTTTGGCCATAAGAAATAATTAAGAACTTCAGAGCTGATGGAACATGCCTGAGCCTGCTTCTCTTTCTATGATGACATGATAATCAGACATAACCTCTTCTTGTATTGAACCTCATAGAGACAGAATAACTCATGATAATGAGAGACTGATAACTCATGACAATCTAGGTGACATTGCTTTAAGTTTTCCTATCATCAAGGCCTATATTTGCCAGTAGTCAAGTCAGAAAATTTTTATGTTATTAAATGCTTTCTTGTTCTTCCCAATTATTCTGAATCCAGAAAAGTAGACACTCAGTCATTATGTGAAGACAAAGGAACATTGAATGGTTAATTATACAACAGCCTGAACTGTCCACTGTGTATTCATTCTTATAATAGATCACTGGAGGGTGAATTAGCATATTTAGTCCAAAATCTTGTGAGATAGAAATAGGATTGTTTTAGTGGCTAACATTTGCATGATAGCCTCAGACTCCAAAGACAGCTGGTGTAAGATAGCGCAGGGCTCTGAATAATGGGAAGAAGGGATGAGTCACATGATAAGTGAGTCACGTGGTAAGTGTGTCGGGTGATGCCTGAGATCCACTTTTTCTGTATCACTCTGATCCTCCAGATATTCTTGCTTCTCTAGACACTCTCTTCCATGACAGTCTTAAAATCAAATGTGCAAAAGTCATTGAGTTGTAGCATTTTCTGTAGTGTTTTTCTTACTGGAAGAGATCTTCAAAGGTCACCTAGATCACCCCCATCTCCAGCCAGATGCTTCCTAATACTGAATATAGCCTTATAGTGATCTGCATTAAGAAGGCTTTTAAAGATCCCTGGGGTTGGTCAAAAAATAGCTAATATTGGCCTGATTCATAGACCAGCATTATATGAATGTCAAAATAGCCACCTTCATCAAGGAAGGCATCCATCAGGGCTGTTAAGTGCTGGGGCCAGCTTCATGAGGGAACACTACTTTCTCAAAGAACGGGTGGAAGAAATGACCAAGTGTGGTAACAGTTTTTGCTTAGTTATTTCAAGGCTGTCAAAAAAGGAAACATTGTCACACCTAAGAGTACGGCAGGAAATTCTAGAGGTTACCAAAAGGGAACAGACAGTAGGACTACTGACTAGTCTTTTCAAAGAGCTACCTACAGAACACAGCGAGGAGGCAGCTGTTTTCAGCAAGATCTGTTTAGAATCAAGTTATTGAGGAGCAGGTGATAAAATGTGAGAACAATATTGATGAACCTGCTTTTAAAGTGACCTCCCCCACCCCTTCAGCTGAGATTGCTAGCACTGGTCTTGTTTCAACTCCATTAAATGATGGGTGAAAAGGACAGGGATTCAAGTGGAATTTCAAATTCCTAACACAACTGTCACACTGCTGTGGATCAAGAAAAGAAACCTTCCGTTTTTGTTTAGACTTGTAGATGATTAGAGTCGGAACGCTTGTACTGAAGTCTAGAAACAAATGGAGTAGGGTCATATGTGACTCCTTTGTATCTTTAAGACTTTCTGTTGAACTCTATGGAGATCTTAAGGAAATGGTGATAAAGCAGGGTAATGTCCTAACTTGATCATTGTATGAAGCACCCACTTGCTTTCATGAGTTTGTATTGTATTTTTCTTCATAGTTATAAGGATATGAGGTGACCCAGGAGCCCTGTTGGCTGTGGGCTCCTTCTGGAGAAGGGAGGATGAGTGAAAGTAAGAGCAGAGAGTTTTTGTTTATTTTTTTAAATCTACTCTCTTGCCAGATTTCAAATTGGATGTCTTCTAAGAAATGCATTTGAGAATATTCCACGGGTTAAAACAGACAAGTTTTGGCAGTGGTGGTACACACCTTTAATTCTAGCACTCAGGAGGCAGTATCTCTGTGAGCTTGGGGCCAGCCTGGCCTGCAGAGTTGCAAGACAGCCAGGGCTACACAACACTGTCTCAAAAAACTAAAACAAACAAAAACCAGACAAGTACCCTGTGTTCTGAGCCACAGCTTGGCCTGGGTTATAGAAAGAGAATGCTCTTACTACAGACCTTTCCCAGCCTCCTCTGTGACCTTGGACTCTGGAGAGGCCATTGAGATTTTTGATGCAGCTGCTTTTCTTAGAGAACACAGAAGAATGAAGAAACAAAGTCTTCATGTCACCTTTCCTCTTCCTTGTGTGAGGACAGAAGAACAACCAACAACAACAAAAACTCCAGCAGATCTCCCCGAGCGTCTGGCTTTTCAGCATCCCCTCAGAGGGCACGTAGCCTGTGAGTTAATGTATATATCCACCATAAAACTCAGGTAAGGGAAGCATCTCCTTAGCATTTTGAATTTAGCAGAGTAGTTCTCTACTTGATTTGCCCAGATAATTATGGACAATTGGCTTTGTGTGTATACCCTGGAAGAAGTGTTGCTTTTGCCCGTTGGGGCACCCACCTTTAACCCCAGCACCTGGGAGGCGGAGACAGGCAGCTCTCAGAATTCAAGGCCAGCTGGCTCTACAGAGTGAGTTCCAGGACAGTCAGGGCTACACAGAGAAACTCCTCTCAAAAAGAAACAAAAAACAAACTCAAAGGAGGAGGCGGCGGCGGTGGTAGTAATTTTAGGTTACCAAGGTAAACAAATTCCCATTTTATAGTCAAGCAATTCCAAATGAAGGGAACTGAAACAGCTTAAGGAATCAAAGTGAAAGGGATGTTAAAAAAAAAAAAAGGCAAAACGCAGAGAATAGTATATTCTGTAACTTTTATTACAAAAAAGAGTCCAAACCTTTACATGCTATGCCTGACATCAAATGTCATATATAGGCTCACTGCAAGCAAATCTTTCAAAAATATACATACTGTACGTATTTACAATTCAAGTTTGAGTAACTGATGTCAAGGTATAATTCAGGTCCTATCCGCCCTGTGGATTCGTTCAGCTACTAACTAAACAGCGATTGTCACTTCACGCAGGCACACGAAGAGGTAGGGACCATTTTGAACAAACAAACTGGAGTGCAACTAGAAGATCATCATCGGAGCAGCATAGCGACATCAAGGAGAGCCTACCAGCCCTGGTCATCTCAAGAAGCCGAAAACATGTAGCGTGTCCTGGAGAGCAAACCTGAAATAACTCCAGAGAGGTGCCTTTCTGGCCCCATCGGAGGGTTCACAGAG
Source organism: Meriones unguiculatus (assembly GCF_030254825.1). Classification (NCBI taxonomy): domain Eukaryota; kingdom Metazoa; phylum Chordata; class Mammalia; order Rodentia; family Muridae; genus Meriones; species Meriones unguiculatus. The sequence continues at coordinate 117,802,889 of NC_083356.1, forward strand.
TTCAGCGGCCTGCCACTCTGCACCCAAGATTTGCACATGACTAACACAGAAGCCTTTCGGCTGGTAGCCAGACACCTTTTCCCTGATGAGCCAAAATAAAATATGCAAATAAGAGATATCAAAATAATATCTCTATACACGGCCTCTGGAACTCTAAGCCAATTTGGACAGTTCCTTTGCCAAGTAAAATCTGTGCTAATTTCTGCCCACGCCCACCTTCAGCCCAAGCTGAGCTCCTAAGTCTATACAAGAGTGGGGACAGTCTGCCTTCAGCACACCAAAGGTCCTCAGCCTCAGGAAGGGACCTCAGGAAGGCTCCTGAGCCTGAGAAGGGCTTCCTAGGTTCCTGCCAGATTTGCTGGGACTTGTTTCCGACCGGGGCAGCTGAAGGGAGGCCACAGAGGCCGCCAGAAGCCCCTCCCGTTCCCTCTTCTTCTGTTTCATCCTACGGTTCTGGAACCAGATTTTGACCTGGGTGTCATTGAGCTGCAGGCAGCTGGCTATCTCGATGCGTCGGGCTCTGGTGAGGTACTTATTGAAATGAAACTCCTTCTCCAGCTCTGTCAGCTGCTTGGTGCTGAAGTTCGTGCGGATGGCGCTGGAGGGGCTTGCGGCTCCGTATTCGGAGAGTTTGCCTGCAACACAGAGACAAGGTGTCAGCGGGGCGAGGGGTGCCGAGACTCTGCGGTTGGGGCTCAGAATTAGGATCCAAGTCACAGCGCCCCCCCCCCCCCGAGCGGTGGACACAGCTGTGCTCGCAGAAGTCGCCCCGCCGACGGCTCTGTCCGGATGTTCTCAGCGCCTGGGGCATCTTCTGACCCTGGGCTCTGGCCGCAGGAGAAGGCTCCCGGGGCCCAGATGCCTCCCCCCCACCCCCGGCGCCCACCTCCTTACTTTTCCTGGGGGCGTTCCTCTTCACTTTCATCCACTCGAAAGTGCTGAAGGCCACCGGGAGGCCGGAGGCGGGGGAAGCGGGCTTGGGACAGGCTCCGGGGGCCGGGGACCCAGCGTGGAAGGGCCCGGGCTGGCCGTCCGCGCGCTCCTTGAGACACGCGGGGAAGGGGCCGGGCTCGCCGAAGGCGCCGAGGTCCACCTGGCCGCTGAGCAGGAAGGGGCCCCCGCCGGAGAAGACGGCCGAGGTGGCGTAGTGGACGTGCGCCCCGCCGCCGCCGTCCGCCGCCCTCGCCAGCGCGCCCGGGAGCTCCACGGCCGGCCCGGGGCCCAGGAAGCCGTAGTCGGCGGCGGGCGCGGCGCCCCGCTCGTAGGCGCCCTCCAGGGTGCAGGGCGAGAAGCGGGGCGCGCCCGGGGGCGGCGCGGGGGGCGACGGCGCGGGCCGGCCGGCGGCCAGGGGCAGGCAGCCGGCGAACGCGCCGTCGCCGCCGCCCAGGGCGAAGGCGGGCTGCAGGGCCCCGGGGCGCGCGTCGGCGCGGCGGAACTTGGGTGCGAAGCTGAGCGCCTGGCCACCCGGCCCCCCGCCGCCGCCGCCGCCGGCGCACGACACGTACTCCAGGTAGGAGCTCATGGCTCGGTGCCCCCCGGCGCCCGCGCCCCGAAGGTTCGCGCGGCTCCGCCTCCCCGCTACCCCCGCTGCCCCCGCCGGGCCATGGCGAGCCAGCCCGGGGTAGATAGTGGCCTCATATACCGGCGGCGGCGGCCACGTGGCGCCGGCCGGCCAATCGGCGCCTTCCCCGCACTGGCCCGGGCCCGGCTGGAGTGCGGTTCCTCGCGCCTGCCCCGCAGCCAACTTCGCCCTGGCTGCCGGGGGCCTCCGCCCAGCCCCGGGGAGAGCGGCGGCGCTGGCCTGGGAAGGGCGGGGCGAGGGCCTGGACCCCAGCTCCCCGGACAGGTATAGCTGGAGAAAGGCAGAGGAGGGTGAGGGGTGCGGCGGTCAGGACCGGTCCCTCGCTGAAGCCCCCGGGGACTGGCGGGGTGGGTTGGAAGAGGCGGGGTGGGAGGATTGCCTTTGCCCTGCGGGGACTCCACCTTCTCGAAGGTCAAGTTACTCTGGACCCTATTCCTAGGTGCCCTGGGGTTTCTTGGCTCAAGGAATCACTCTTGTCCTAAAGATGTTACCTCTTCCCTCTTTTGCGCCTCAAGGACGACTCCTGGGACCCTGTAGGCCAGGGTTGAAGTCATTTTCACTAGCTTTTCTTTGCCCCATCCCTCATGGCATTCATTCCCTTCAGTGAGGACGGATATTTGTAGTGTCAGTGCTGATTTGGGCAGAAAGTAAGTGTCTGTCTCGTGGGGAAGATGCTGGACTTTCCCCTCTGGCGAGGTCATCAGAATAAAGAATCCGGGCGGAAAGGCCCTTGTGCTCTATCTGGGAGGCTGGCACGGGCGCTGCGCACGCTTTCAGAGAGACTCTTGGCTGGAGGAGGGAGCAAAGACATCTTGGGGACTGGTCAGATCTCAGAGGCTTGGACTGGCGTGTACCTTAAAGCAATTAAAGCTCTGCTCCATCAGATAAGTGCTGCGTCGTCTCTTGCGAGTGAAATCTGAGGGCTGGCGATGTTAATGGGCTCACTTCTTTCCCTTGATAATATGGTTTTGTTTACTGAGTGTAGAGAGACGGGAAATAAAAGTGCAATTGGCACAGGAAATGAAGGGTAGAAGGGTTATACAGACAGGCTTTACATCGACAAACTTTCCAACTTCCTTAAGCATTTCTGTTCACGTTTTCCTCTTTAGGGCAGTGGGAAAATACCAAGTTAAATAAACACAGGTTATTTACACACAGCTATAAGTAAATGAAGGTGGTTTCCCAAAAGCCTGTGTGGTGAAGACCCTAAAGGGTCTGCTCTTAGTTTATTCGAGTGCCCTTGAAAACCTGAGTCGTTACAGTCTCTAAGTTAGAGTGAGTAAGGTTTAATTGTGGATCCAGTTGTCATTGAAGGAGTGATTGAGCCCTTGCCTAAAATTCCACTCTCAGGCATCCCGGTCCAGGGAATGAGTCCATTTCAGGCCTGTGGACTTGTGAGTAAACAAAGCTACACCCAAAGTATATTGTGCTGGCGAGGTTGAGCTGGTGATGACGAAGGACCTGGAGTTAGGAGAGGAAGAGGTGTCAGGTGCCTGAGCACAAAGCTACAAGGGGCATGGGGTCTTGGAATTGAATGGAAAGTAGAATCCCACTTTTAAAAGTATGCCTCCCACCTAAAACTATACATTATCTACTTTCCCTGCAGCAAATTTTGAGAGACTTTTTTTTTGTCTTTGCTTGAAGCAGAAAGTATACTAAACTTAAATGAAGTAATTGTTGTTTTGTTTTCACAGTTGTATCGAGAGTGAACATCAGAAGTGGGGGGTTGGAGTAGGGTTCCATATTTGTCCAGACCCAACTGTAGTTCCCAGATGAAGCCAACAGAGAGCTAAGGTCTGTTTATCATTCGCTCCTCCTTTGAGTCCTCAGGGTACCCTGTGCTCCTAGCTCAGACTGCTGTCTTTCCTCAAGAGCTGGTTCTTGGGTTTTGGTGTTGATGTGCTAGACATCCACCCAGGGCCTGGCCGTGCTAAGCAAGCGCTCTCCTGCTGAGCCTCATGCTCAGCCCTTGAGCTGGCTTACTCAATGTCTGTTGGAAGCCAAGCCTAGCCATTTTGTGCCCAAATTCAGTAGATTTTTGCCATCTGCACTAGGTAAGGACATTTGATTATGTCTAGAAAAAGATAGTCTCAAACCAAAGGAACAAGATTCATTCTGCCTTCATTTGCTCTATTTTAAGTCTACTAGATCTCTCTCTCTCTCTGTCTCTGTCTCTCTGTCTCTCTGTCTCTCTCTCTCTCTCTCTCTCTCTCACACACACACACACACACAATCACACACCCAAACCTCACACAGGTTAGGTAAGTGCTCGGCCACTGTATTCCCAGCTCATACTCCAGAATAATCTTAGTCTATAATTATCTGAGGAGAGAGTGGAAGATATTCTTGGGGGGGGGGATGCATAAAAATATGGATAGAGGATATTTTAAGTACCTATCCAGTTTGTCTCCAGTGTCATTAGAGTATGGGGGAAACATCTTACAAATTTTAGTAATTGTTCGCATCATGAATCCCTAAAGGCCTCTTGTCCCTCTGAGTCTTGGTGCTGTGGGTTCTCAATGGGAGGTTACAGCAGAGAGGCCTGATTACCAGGGTGTGTTTGATGTAGGAATGCTTTGAAATAGCCCGTCTGCTCACCACAGCAGCCATCCGCATTCCCACCCTCCCCCACTACCTTTCTCTCTTCTTCCAATAGCATGCTTCTTTTCTGGTAGAAGCAGTGGCTCCTGGTGGCCTTGGCTTCTGTGTGCTTAAAGTTGATCCTAAGAAACAGCAGGGCATCCTCCACACACTCTTAGCTGTGCTAACCCTTGGAGATCCTTAAGAGCAAACTCTTGACTCCACAGATCTGATGATCTCTTACCTGTGGGACTTAAATTAAGGGAGTCAAGATATTTTCTCTTCTCACCAGACTAAGAGAAAATAGATTAGGACACAGTTCTCTCAAGTATCTTCAACCATCAAAGGACAGAAGTTGGATGAAGAGGTCCTAAATACAGGGATTCCAGACTTATTAGCAATCTGATAACCAGACCCTCACTAAGGAAACAGTTAAATGCTGTGTCTTTCCCTTAAAAAGAGATTTTAACCCAAACATGTCTAGCTCAGGAATCCTTTTTTGTTGTTGTTGTTTATTTGTTTGTTTTTTTCAAGACAGGGATTCCCTGTTTTAGTTCTGGCTGTCCTGGAGTTCACTCTGTAGACCAGGTTGGCCTCAAAGATCTACCTGCCTCTGCCTCTGCCTCCCAAGTGCTGGCATTAAAGGCATGGTGTCACCACTGCCTGGCTTAAAATGAAAAGTAAGTGTGTTTTGTTTTGGTCTTTTCTAAAGATTTATTTATTTATTATGTATACAGTATTCTGTCTGCATGTATGCCTACAGGCCAGAAGAGGACATCAGGTTTCATAATAGATGATTCTGGGCCACCGTGTGGTTGCTGGGAATTGAACTCAGGACCTTTGGAAGAGCAGACAGTGCTCTTAACCTCTGTGCCACTCTCTAGCACAACCCTCCCTTAAGATTTATTTCTTTCTGTGTGCATTGGTGTTCTGCCTGCATGTCTGTGTAAGGGTGTTGGGTCCCCTGAAAGTGTGGTTACAGGCTGTTGTGAGCTACCATGTGGATGCTAGGAATTGAACCCAGGTCCTCTGGAGGAACAGCCATTGCTCTTAACTGCTGAGACCTTTCTCCAACACGAATCTTTAATTTTAACAAGCTTCTTGGGTGATCGTATTGCAGATACTCAAAACTACACTTTGAAAATTTCTACAGTGGAAGTTGAGGTTGGGGGAACAGAACTGAAAGGAAATGAGCAGAGTGAAGGAACAGTGTCACTGGGATAGCCACACATGAGTGTCCCCAACAGTGTCTGCGAGCTTGCTGAGCAGCAGTGTAGACAAACCAATGTCAAGGGTCAAGCTTAAGTCTAAACGGTCTACGGCTCCGGAGAACATCTTGCAGACATGGTCAGTTGGGGCTGGAGAGCCCAGAGGTTGACAAGGCTGCTGCTCTTGTAGACCTGAGGTCAGCAACCAACCCTCACACTGGACAGCTGGTAATGCATCCTCTAGCTCCAGATGATCTAATTCCTTTTCCTGGCTTCCTTGGGCAACCACACACGTGTGTGTATATGTGTACACAGACACACATACACATGCATCAATAATAAATTAATAAATAAATAAACCTTGAGGAAGTGGTCAGCAGGAAATTCACGAGTTTTTCTAGCCAGTTAGTGTTTTCTGATGCTGGCCATATTCTGCCAGTCATTCCCATAGCTCACCTTGAATGGGTGGGAAGTGAAATTTGTTTCTTCTGTTCCTTGGAGAAATCCAGGAGTGATTCTGAAGCAATGTTGTAAGCAGAGGAATAAGGATGGGTCCTTTAACTCTCATTTCCTTCTGTCTCCCAAATTATCTGGAAGAAGCATTTGGACCTCAGAGATTCCCCAAAGGGTGAAATGTAACTTGGCCTAACTTCCTCTGGCTAAAGGCTGATCTTCCACAGTGTAAGGTGGCAAGCCTAAAAGACGCCTTAGACATGACTGGTTCAAACTCTTGGTTTTAGGGAGAAAGTTGCTCTACTCAGGAGTTGAAAGAAAATGCCATCCTACCAAAAATGATGGAGCTTGGACTTTGCAGTCCAGGGTCTTCCTACAGTCTGGACAAAGGAAGAGCTAAGGCAGCCCCCGTTTGGCGCTGGCACTATGGCACTGTCAATCTGTGTGCACTGGTGTTCTGCAGGCGGAGCAGTGTTGAAGGAGGTGCCCCAGTTTCTGGGAGAGCATCTCCCAGACATGTTTGCTAAACCTGTGCCTTAGACTTGTGTAGCTCCATCCTGAGTCTCCAACATGAGTAGGCAAAGATGAGCCTGCAAGGGTTCAGGATCTCCATGTTTCCAGCGAGGCTGATTATCATCAGAACCCTCGCAGGACCACAAGAAATGACCCTAAGTTGATTTCATTGGGTAGAGCAAGTGCAAAAAGGAGCAAACAGAAGATGGCCTGTCTTTGGTTTAATATTTCTAATAGGTTTGTGTTGATTCTTTATTAGTTTATAACCCCTTTGCGTGTTAACCCTTCACCATATGCTATAATTTTTCTTGGCAAAAGGGTTGGGGTTGTGTTTGGTGGTAGAATGTGTGTCTGGTATGCATAAGGCCTGGAGTTTGACCCTAGCACTGGAAAAAAAATTCTCAGCATGCTCTTCTCTTCTTATTTGTAGGAGATGGATTTCTATATTTTTCTGTCTTTGGTACAGTTTTTATAAAAGCCTTCCCCTCTCTCTGTTGTATTCACATTTTTAAAGGTGTGCACCACCACACTCTTTTTTTTAAAGATTTATATTTATTATTTTATGTGTTTGTGTCTGTACACCATTTGTATGCTTGGTGCCCAAAGAGATGGTGAGCCTCCATGGAGGTGCTAGAAATCAAGCCCAGGTCTTTCACAAGAACAACAAGTGTAGTGCCTTTAACCACTGAGCCAATTCTCTGGGCCCTGTGTTCATATTTTTAAAGATATGTATGAAAACACACAGGTATGTACTAATGTGATACATATGTACTAACCATTTATAACCTGTTGCTTAAGTTGTTTTATGTATTTAGATGTTTTGCCTGTATGTATATATGTTTAATACATGGGTACGGGGCCCACAAAGGCTAGAATATGGGCATCACAGCCCCTGGAATTGGAGATACCATTCTTAGCTGCTATGTGGGTGCTCAAATCCAGGTCATTTGGGAGAGTAGCCAGTGCTCTCAACTGGTAAGCCATTTCTCAGCTCCTAATTTGTTGCTTTGACAGCTGGGATGTAGCTCAATGGTATTCCATTTGCCTAGCATTCACAAATCCCTGGGGTTATGTGCCCATAAACCATTGTAATAATAATAATAAATTTTATAAATAAGTAATTTATGTTTAATCAGTAATGAATTTTTAATTGCTTTATTTTTTTAATTGACAATTGTGTGGCTCATTCAAAGCAGAATGCAGTGAAGTTTTTCTTTCACTCTTGTCCCCAGCTGTCTAGTACCTCTTCACATAAGGAACCAGTTTTACTCTTTTTATGAATATTTTTTTCAGAGACACTTTTTAAATTTACTTCTTATTTTATGTTCATAGGTGGTTTGCCTGCATGTATGTCTCTGTGAGGGTGTCAGGTCTTGGAGTTGCAGACAGTTGTGAGCTGCCGTGAGGGTGCTGGGGATTAAACATGAGTCCTCTGGAAGAGCAGCCAGTGTTCTAAACCACTGAGCCATCTCTCCAGCCCCTCAGAGACACTTTATACATGAACAGTTCATGTCTCCCAATGGTAGCCTGCTAGAGAGGGTCTATAGCACTTGTGTTTTTTTCCTTCGTTGTATCTTAAGATCTTCCCATACAAAACACACACAGAACCTCCCAGCCAACTTTTGAAACTTCACACTCTTCTACTGTGTGCACTTGCTTACTTGATTTTGCTAGTTAATACACATATACATTTTTTTTACCCATTAAGAAATTTCTTGAAGCTAGGCTGTGGTGGCTCAGGCCTTTAATCTCAGTACTTGCAAGGCAGAGTCAGACGGATTTCTGTGAGTTCAAGGCTAGCCTGGTCTACAAAGTGAGTCCAGGACAGCCAGGGCTGCACAGAGAAGCTGTGTCTCAAAAAACACACCAGCAACGTGAAGCAAGGTAGAGAGAGGTATGGCCACACATGCTTGTAATTCCAGCACTCAAGAGGAAGGAGGCTCAAGAATGCAATCCGAGGCTGGAGAGATGGCTCAGTGCTTAAGGACCCCTGCTTCTGCCCTTCCAGAGGACCTGGGTTTGATTCTCGTGACCCAAATGGCAGTCAACTGTCTGCACGTCACTTCCAGGAAACTTAAACCTTCTTCTGAACTCCTTAGACACCGAGCATGTAGTGTACATATCTACATTCAAACAAAAGTCTCAGACACATAAAGTAAAATACATCTCTTTAAAAAGAAAAGTTCAAGGCACAGTCTGGGCAATTGAGAAAAACCCTGCCTCAAACAAACAAAAACTCATCTTAAATTTCAATCAGTCACTGACTTATCAGAACTCCTGTGTTCTAACACCCTCACCAAATCATCAGGATATTAAAGGTTTGGCTTTTTTTTTTTTTTTAATCTGATAAGTAGAAAATTTCATCTCTTATTTACCCATACAGCATCCTATAAAATGTCATTTGTTTTTCTCTTATCTGATCTATTTCACAGATGATAACTGGTACAGAAAAGACAAGCAACTTGTAGCCACATCCCTGTTGATGCCCGGGGTCAGATGCCCAATGCTTTTTTTTTTTAAATAGTGTACTGTTCCTCATAGAGCTTATGGAACTTTAGCATCCCCTGATAGACATGTGATATTAAACACACACACCCACACACACACACACACACACACACACACGCTTTTGGACGTCAGCTAAGAGGCCTCCTCTTCAGTGGTCTGATCCCAAGACCACATTTCTATGTGAATTCTCCAGAGCGCACCCACTGGAAGCAGGGGGCTTTGATTAGTAACCTGATCTGACCTTGCCCTAACCATTAGCTTGGATTCAATATCTGGGAAGCAATAGGGTGGTTTTGTTTTTAATTTCCCGGGGACTTATTTCCTTGGGGCCACCCAGGATCTAAGTATTGACTGACATAATGAGGGTGGGGTGTGTTTCCTCTTGGTTTTAGCTTTATATAGAACATTCACTTGGGCCTGGTGAAGATAACGATTCTCTCCGTCTTTCTCTCTGTCTCTCTCTCTCCTACACTTATGATGATAAACCTATAGGTAGATACCCTTATTGACTGTTTCATTGATAAAAGTGAAGTTCAGAAAGATTAAGTGAGTTGCAATGTAGCAGCAGCAAAGTGGAAAACACAACATAGACCTGAACTGAGCTCATGAGATTCCTTTCCTTCCAGTCTCTTCCTCCTCCTCTATTCATTGTGGTTGATGGCTTGACTCCCACTCAGGCCCTCCAAACAGAAAGGTAGGAGTTAATGTCACAACTCCTGTTTTACTCACTCAGCTTATCACCAAGTCCTGAGAATCCAACCTCTTAAATGCCTTTTCTTCTCAGCCTCCTCGTTACTGTCCCTCCACTTAACTATCCTCCTCATTAAAATGCAGCGACCCCAGGAGTTAGCTGAACCCCTGACTCAGCAGCTCCAGCCCACGGGAGAGGTCCAAACCTTGCAGAAACTCTCTTCCCACTCATGGCACCCTACTCAAACTCCTCCCCTTGCTCTTTCTTCTCTTGTCATCTTTTCTTCACACAAGCTCTTTTCTCTGCCTGGCTTGTTCTTTCTTTGCTGACCTGAAAAAATCTAAACTCTTCAAGAACCCAAAATCACCTGAGTAGCCTGTCTGACACTACGGTATGGTTAAGGGCTCTTTTCTATATTCCGGGAACAGTGTGAGCGAACACTGTAGCCCTATCGGGCTGTTTTTAAAAGTATCCCTCTTCCTCATCACAGCCTTGTATCCCACAGCACAACTCAGCGCACACAGGAACTGGATTTGGCGGAAGGTCAGGAGGGAGAAACTGAGCAGAGAACAGCAGGGTTTGTGTTTTTATTGCTCAGTGGGTTGGGGGTATCGTGCGAGGCCTGAACGCCTCACCTTCTGTCTGAAGCAAAATGGCAGCAAGACTTTTTTTTTTTCCCCAAATAAGTTGATTTTCATCCCAAATAATGAGGGCAAAGAGGAAGGCTGGGAGAAGGAAGGACAGGGCTAGGACTTTGATGAGCAATGCAGCTTACCCAACTGAAGAAAGATTTCAACCAATGCCACCCGGAGAAAAGGGCACCAGGGAGACTAGGCCAAGGCGTTTGGAATTTACTGACAGCGCTTGCCACTCCAGAAGTGGCAAAGGAATGTGTCACCCCCTAGTCCACCCAACCGGCCTGTTGCAAACAATTCCAAGGTTCATGAATGTCTCTAGAAACTTCCAGGCTTTCCTTTATGATATTACTAAAATGAACCCTCCAAAGAGCTGAAGAAGAAAAAAGACTTAGGCGTCTTGTTGCTACATTAGACAAGAAAGATGCTGTGCATGGTGTGTATGCATACTTTTCTGAAACTTTAAATGGCCTTCAAGTTTACTCCAAGTTCAATAGCAGCCTTGACCTACTTAAGCCCACGCAAAAGAGGCCTGCAGGCAGACTTGGGGTCAATAAGAAACCTTGATTCATTGGGATTTTTCTTGCCCTGCCTTCGGAGAGGTTTTTTTTTCCCCCTTTCTAGGAATAGAGCTGCCTGTGTGAGTGTCATTGGGGTAGGCGGGAATGCGGGTCAGCAAGGGTCAGAGGCTAGCGTGGGAGCTGGCTTGCTGCGAAGTTCGAGGTCCTTGCTGGCAGAGCTCAAGAGCGAGTCGTGGCCCTGCCCTCCGGCGCGGCGCGTCCCCGCGCTCCTGAAGGGCCGCCCTCGCCGCTGCTGGCCCGGTGGGGTGCGGGGCCGTGCGTCGCGCCCTCCCTTCGCGCTCCCCCGGAGCGCCAGCGTCTCCTCCGCTTGCGGTTTCTGGTCGGCTCCCAGCTGGCCCAGACTTGCTCCAAAGCAGGAGGAACCGCTGTCGCGCGAAAAGTGCACAAACGGTGATTGATGAACTCTTAATAGGACTAACCTTTCCCGCCCCCCACCCCAGACACACACACAGAGAAACCCCACTCCCCACCCCGCCTCCGGGGCGGGCTCGGAGGACGCGACCGCCAGCCGGTGGGTGATTGACTCACCGTTTGTCTTTGCGGGCGGGTGCCAGGTGGGTGCGGGAGCACCGGCGGGCGGGCGGCTGCCGGCCAGCGCGGGCCCGGCGGGCTTTGGGGGTGGGGGGCGCCCGGCCTCCCCGGGCAGGCGGCGGCTATTGTCCCCACGAGCGACCGGGGCTCGGAGACTGGAAACAACCCCCCCACCCAGCCTCCTGCTTCAGGTGACCCAGGGTCCGGGGGCTGAGTCCAGGCTTTCTTTGTGTCCTCTGCCAGCCGCGGGGATGGCGTCGGCGCTGCTCCGAGGAATGGCAGGCGGCAGTGAGGGGCGCTGGGACCAACTCCCCAGAGCTCTCCTCGCGTGACCCACTTTCCCGCGCTGCGCTGGGAAGAAGGTGGGGAGGGCTAGGATAGGGTGTTTGCAGGCCAGGGAAGTGAACAATAGAGCCTTGAAAGCCTCTTCCGGTCTCCTTTCTTTAAGAAAGGGCCTTACCCACAGGCCCTCGCGGCCTGGTTTAAGTCTCAGCTCCCCGGTCCACCTGCTCTGCATCATTACCAAAGCTCTCTGAGAATTCTGGCTCATACGAAGATCTCCTCTTCCTCTGGTCCCCTCTAATGCTAACCTCACATTGGTAATTTTTCCAGACCTTGTTGACTAGCCAAAGGACCCAGCCAAGTGGGCTGTGGGAGAGTGCACATTCGCCACCCGCCACATTAACCATCAGTTCAACTCCTAGGTTGTTTTTAAAGATAATTATCACAAGATGTAGAACAAGAAAACTCGCGCAATGGCCTCCACCCCTCAGGCTGGAGTGGGTGGGGTGGCATGTTGGCATCCATCTCTCTCTGTGCCTTGGGCCTTCCACCACGTGGGGAGTCTTTTCAGTTTGCTTCACACCGGGCCTGACCTAAAATGGATTGTCTTTGAACTTTGCAACTTGACAAGCAGAAAGTGAGACCTGAGGGAAACGTTTAAGAAAGGGCTTCGGGCCAGGTTTATAAATCCATTTGACACAGACCTTGGACCCCAAAGGTAAGAACATTTGTAGAGCGGACAACAAGGCAACCATGAGCCTTAAGTGATCGTCCTCTCCAGCCAACATTCCCTCAGCACCAGCGGGAAGGGCAGACGATTCACCCTCTAGCCACCCAGGCCTTCTGAGAGAGAAATCTAAGCGAGCAAGCCCTCAGAGGTGTGGGTTAGGGAAGGACTGGCTGGGCACAGCTCAGGCTCTGCTTGCCAAGTGTCTCAATGCCCAAAGGTCTGTTGACCCAGATTCTAAACACACCCCGTCTGGAAAGTTGCAGTGCCCAGGAGTGAGGAGGGAAAACCGGGAGCGTTGGGTATGGGCCTCCTGCCTCTCACATACTCACAAATTTCTGCTGCTATTTTCTTTAAGTTTCTCAAAGAAGGACCAAAGTTTTGTCAAAGACAGTCCAGATGAAGAGGACCTTCCGAGGCCAGGAAACCGGGATTGCCCAACCCTTGAGGGAGTTTCTTGAAGGACGTTTCCACCAAATTCTGGTAATGTCAAAACAGACCTGTGACGACCCCTCGAGTATTGAAGGCTTAAACAAGATTCTGCGCTACTCCCCCCCCACGGGGGGGGGATGTCAAATAAGTGGAGCAGTTGCGATTGGAAGGAACCTCTTTGTTATTCAAACATACACCCACCGGTGTCCTCCTCAGCAGATGGAGAGCCTGGGCTGCTGGCTGGAAGGTCGCTTCCCTCCAGGGCCAGTGAGGTGGTACAGAATGAGGGAGAAAGGATGGTAGCTAGGGCAGGAAATCACTCTTTTAGTAGTTCTTAGAGACAGAAATTTGGGGAGTCTTGTTCAGCAAAGTTAACAGCCTCCAGGCCGTTTCGCTGACTGAGAGAAGGCTGGGTTCTGGGCTGAACCAAAGGGAGGTCCTAGCTGCCTGCTCTCTCCCTGGCTCCCACAGGAAAGCCTCACAAAGAAGAGGTGTTAACTTAATGACTCCACGAGAGGCGGGTTTTGTTCTCTGTCGGGTCCCTGAAGGAGGTTTTGGTCTGAAATCCAGAAGGCAGAATATGTACTTGATGGCCCGATTTCTTACCTCCTCACCCGTGGCCAGAGCTGCCCTCCAGGGCCTTCCAAAGCAACTTCCCACCCCGTGGCTAACTCAACTGGGCCTAGGCATTCCACTCGAGGATGGATCCTGAGGTTTCCTGGGAGGCAAGGGAAACTTTCCCTCTTTGCAGCAGGGCGGGCCTGTCATCCCACGTGAACCCATATCTGATTGCCTGGACAGAACAACCAGGAATGCCCAAATAACAACCACCCCATAAACCAGGCTCAACGACCTGATCTCTTTCCTTCAGATCTAAAGTTCTTCAGCTCTAACGGAGATCCACATCCCACCACCACCACCACCACCCGCCCTTCAAAAGCTTTGGAGAAAAAAGGAGAGCTGGCCAAGGCCAGAACTAAACCACCCTTGCCCTTCAGCAAAAGAAGACCTCCCAAGACCAACACCCCAGGCACCCCCAGGAGAGGCCGGGATGCCCCTCCCTTCTGGCATAGCCCCCTGCTGTGGCTAAGAGCTTCTGTTCAGAGGACCAGAAAGGAAGCCGCTGGCACAATGGGCTTCTGGCAGACCTGATAGCTTTGGGGCAGTGTTCCTCTGCCCCAGAGCACCCGTCTTGAGAGAAAAGACAAGCTAGGGTGAGGATTCCCTTCCCTTGCCATCTTCCCGCACCAGCTCCTGCCGCGAGTGGCGAAGCGAGAGCAGAGGCCTGAGGACCCCGGCGCCATCGCTGGCCGGGCTCCCCTCCCCCACTCCTCTTTCTTCGCGGAGACCCGGGAGGGAGGAGGCGGCCGGCGCCTCGGCGGATAGAGCCGCTATTGTGACCTTCCGAGGCTGAGCGGGAACCCAGCGGAGTGTGCGCCGCCCGCGGTGGCGGGGGAGGAGGCGGCCGTGTGCAGAGCCCGGGCGCGGAGGGGGTGGCACCGGGAAATAAATAAAGGCTGGCAAGCCCGGGCCGCTGGGCCCTTCGGAGGGCGCTCGCCCGGTTTTGGACGTGGGTGCTTCCTCACGCTAATTGCAGGCTCAAGAGAAGCGGAATTTATGGCGAAGGCCAGGGCGGCTTGTTTATAATTTATGAAGTTTTAAATGGTTGTGCCGCGGGCCCAGCTCTCCCGGGCGGGCGGCCGCGTGGGAGCGCGCCCTCCCACAACCCGCCGCCGCCCCCACCCACGCTAGGAGCGAGGGTGCCCGTCACGTGACCCACGGGAGGGGCAGGGAAGAAACAAGCGGTTCTCTGAAGTCTCCAGAACTCCGGGAGCCCGGAGGAGGCGGCAGGTCTGGTCCAAGCTGGCCCCTCCCCTCCCCCAACGCGCCACAGCCCGGCCTGGGAGGCGGCGGGGGCCTGGAGTGGGAGCCCCCGGCCTGACACTTCCTGAGAGCCTATGTGCGAGAGGAAGCTGATGTCAGCCGGGCTAGACGCTGTTTAAAGTCTAATCCATGAAGCCCGAGCCACAGATGACACTTGGGGTTTTGCAGACACCCGCAGACTCAGCAGATCCTCCTGCGGTAACACACCGCGCTGGGAACCGCCTGCAGCCATGATGCATTATGTATTTTTATTATTATTTATGGTATGAAGAGGAGATGAGAGAAGCCGGATTGAATCTAAACAGCCTGACAATTCATCTATTTAATATTTAGCCAGTTAAGAAAGGTGGCTGCGGTCCCTGCAAGGCAGCTAGCTCCTCTTCGATTTCCTTACCAGCTTAAAAAATAATTTCTTACAATTATAAATTCTGCCTATGAATGCAAGTTTCCGAGAAAACAACGTTAAGCCTCGAAAGTGTGTAAAATATGCCTTCAATCGAAGTCATTTATTCTGTTGATACAATTCTACAACATATATACTTTATACTTGCTCAGATAGAGTGGAATTTAGCAAAGGGCTACCCCCCCAACCCCCAGCCTAACATGCCATTTTAGAAACAGCACAAAGGAACAAGGAAACTAAATATTATTCTGAGCCATCATTACTGAGCGAAACACAAACAGCCAAGCAGAAAGCGGCTGCTGCCCCACCAGAGCAGAAGCTCTTTCCACACAATGGGAGTTCCACCTCGTGTCACCAGGCTGGCGGTGGAGTTGCGCATTCGCCAAACCAAATAGAAATGCGTGGGTGGACTTTGTTGAAATACAAAATAATTGAACCTTGTCTGAAGGCCTTTTTCCAAGCGGCCCCTTCTACAGAAGTGGGTGTGAGTGCCCGACCCTGGCTAGAACCACACTAATATTTACACAACGATTATAAATTTTGTAGACTTTTTGCCCGTTTTGCACAGAGAAACAGGAGTAAACAAGGTGTTTGTTTATACGTGTCATGTTCCATTAATGAAACTTTTATTATTTTACATTATGGAGGACGTTTGTTTTCTTCAGAAAGGAACTACTCACCATTACAATGGGGAAAAAAAAATCGTGAGCACTTCCTAGAAAAAAACAAAAACAAAAACCCTCGGTGATCCTGTGATCGGTTCTTTCTCTATCACCGCACCTTAGCATTTCGTAGCTTAATTCTTCCTGTTTGTCTTATGCTTTCTTTCTTTTTTTTTTTTTTTTTTTTTTTTTTTTTTTTTTTTTTGATTGTCAGGGTTTTTTCCCAAAGTTTATTTTTTATTCTTTAATGCAGAAAAAGAAAAACGAACCGTCCCCCCACGTGACGACCATGTACAGAAAGAAGTGGTAGAAAGAGCCAGGCAGGTGCTGCTTTGGCAAAGCCCTATAGCAACCACCCCGCTTAGGCTACTTCGAGGTCGGCACCCTCTCCTCACTGCCGTCCAACCTTAATAGCTTTAACGTAATCAAGTATTTATTTCTCCACGCCAATAGGTTCCGAATAAATAAAATGTTTTTTTCAGAGTGTTCTTTTTTTTAAAAAAAAATTTTTTTTTCTTGGTCTTACAGCGGGATAAAGGCCGAGTGATCTGCCTGCAAATACGTGTGATTAACACAGATACACTTCCAACTGAGAAAAAAAAATGTTTATTCTAAAGGTTTGTTCAAATAGTACCAGACAATTTGAAATCAGGAAGCTGAGTCGAGTGGGGAGGACTGGGCTGTTGAGAAGCGACGAGCGTGGGCCGCGCGCTTCCACGGGGGGGGGGCCTGACTACCCAGGAAGGACCGTTTGTGACCCCAGTCCTTGACATCAACTACAAACACCAGCCACTTCAACACTACCTTCTCTAGTTCAGACCCAGGGGACTAAAGAGGTGAAACGTGGCCCCCAGGGCCTGGCAGCGCGCACCTAGGCCCGGCAGGAGAATCCTACAGATATACACATAAATACATTAAGACGAGGATAAATAAGCAGGGAAACGAAATCACTCGCTTCAAATAATAAATACAGATCGTTTAGTCCGATGCAATCTTTACAGGTGGGGGAAGGAGCGTCATAAATTAAGGTCTCTGAAACTAAGCTAGACGGAGGGGCCGGGCCCGGCATTCTCCGGGCTCTAGTCCCTCTCCGGGACACGCCACGGGTGGGTCTCGGACTTACCTTAGGGACACCATTACCAGATTAGAGTCCCTCGGCCGGCAGCGTAGGGCGCCGGCAGGTTCTCGGGGGAGGATCCTTGCGGCTGATTTATGGAGAGCCACCCAAAGGCGGGCGCGCCCGGAGCGCCCGGAGGCCCGGGAGCCTTAGCCTCGGCCGCTGCAGGCCCCAGATTCGTGAGGCTTCTGGCCAGGCCAGATCGGGGAGGGGTTCCCCCCCCCCCCGAGCTGCCCCTCGGGCCCCGCCCCGCCCCCACCACCCCCGCCACCAAAACCAGAGAGGTGATTGCGCCAGGCCGGTGGTAACCGCTACAGATGTGTCAGTTTGGGGGCCTCGGGCAGGCGTCCCTGAGAGGAGTGGTGAGCCGAGAGATCTGTGTAGGTGGGGTGAGGGTCGCAGGGTCCGTGGTGATGGTTGCCAGGGATCTGCGCGGCGCAGCTGTAGTCCACGCTGGCCGAAGACGGGTGCGAGAGGTGGCCCAGGTTGAAGACCGGCCCAGACGCGGGCGCCATGGAGTCGACGAAGTTGCCGCCCACGTACACCGGGCTGCCCTGCAAGTTGGCGCTGGCGAAGCCGCCGCCGTTGCTCGCCATGGGGTGCGGCTCGAACTCGGGCGCGGCGTAGCGCTTCTGCTGCGGCAGGCAGCTGCTGAGCGGCGCCGTGTAGGCGGCCAGGCCGTACATGTTGGGCTGCGATTTGGCGAAAGCGGGAGGCGAGGGTGCGTCGTAGGCCAGGCCGGGCACCGGCGGCAGCTGGCCGGAGTAGGCCACGTGGCCCGCCGCCCCTCCGAGAGGAGGGCTGCGCTCCGGGGACTGGCCCGCGGGAGAATGCAGAATGCCCTTGGCCTTCTGGTCCTTCTTGTACTTCATGCGGCGGTTCTGGAACCAGATCTTGATCTGGCGCTCGGTGAGGTTCAGCAGGTTGGCCATCTCCACGCGGCGCGGCCGGCACAGGTAGCGGTTGAAGTGGAACTCCTTCTCCAGCTCCACCAGCTGCGCGCTCGTGTAGGCAGTGCGCACTCTCTTGGACGCCGGGCCCGGGGGGCTCTTATCCTCGCAGCTCTCTCCTGGGCAAGGAGGGAGACAGAGAGGGTGCTGAGCCAGGAGTGGGAACCCTCTCACGGCGCTTCTCAGCCTCCACCTCCCTCCCCGCCTCTCCCCTCCGTCCCCTGTCTAGGGTAGGGTCAGGGGCGTTTGGAGAGGTCACAGTCTGAGCGAGCACCCATTCGACACACCTGTAGGCCCGGACTGTCAATCGCACCTGTAACGTCCGCTTTCCCTTGCCCTTTCTTTCTTCCCCTCCATCCTAGCCCATCCTTTCATCTCAACCCGGAGGCCATGTGAGGCTCCCCACCAAAAGAGCCAGACTTCTCTGAGCGCCCTTCCCAACCTCTGCAGGCTGGGAGCTGGGGGATCAGAAGGGATGGATGGCAGCTCCAGTTTGCCTTGTTTGTTTACAGGTCAAACACTCCAAAGAAGTGGGTAGAGGGCCTGGCAGCTCTCTCCAGCCAGGTGCACCCAAAGTCAGGGAGGTAAACACACACACACACACACACACACACACACACACACACACACACACTACTGCCCTTGAGTTTTGGGGGATGCCAAGGCCAGGAAAAAAGCATGCTGCATATAGCAATGGTAGGAGCAGCAGTCTCAGCACTAGCTTGGCCTCCCCTGCCACTCCTCAGCTGCTTGTCCACTCTTTCACTGGGAAGACAAATGGATTTCTCCTGGGAGGGAGGGCCTGTGTCTGAGCTAAGGAGGGAGGGGCCGAAGAGAAGCTTTCAGGCAGGAAGACACTTTTTCCTAGGATCAACAGCCCAGGGAGCATCAGGCAACAGGACCTAGACGTGGTAGCAAATCATATCCCAGGCCTCAGCCTAGCCCTGGTCCTGGGAAATAAACCCCATCAAGAACACAAGGCCAGGAAATTTCAAGAAGCAGCAGTGTGAGCAGTGACAAGGCGCCTGCCCCTCCCTGTGCCCAGGTTCTTTCATACTTAGAGAGGACCAAGAGAAGTCTTTCTCTGCTCTAGGGTCTCCCTTTCAAGGGTCAGAAAACAACAGCTGCTCTTGTTCCAAACTATTCTCTTCCCCCTAGAAAATGTTCTTCTCTGTTATAGATTCACTAGAGTGGGCTGAGTCTCACAGGTAGGCCTTGAAGGCCCAGAAGTCTTACTCATTAGATCCAAGTCCACCACTGTGCAGTTGTGTGGACCTGTGGGAAATGAGGATATTACCACACATCTATTTTAAAGTTCTCTGGGAAAATAAATAAAGCAAATGGATAATGTTTATAACATATTTAAGCATGGTTCTTTTTCTTTGGCTTTGGATGGTGTTTGCTTTGACTTGGGTTTCTATCCTGAGACTAGGTCTCTTAATGGTGTCCAGAAACTCTCTATGCTTTCCTCTGGGCTCTCCTTTTGACCTCAAGATCCTCCTGCCTCAGCCTCAAGTGGTGGGGTCACGGGTGAACACAGCTACACCTGGCCTATCTTCACCTTTGAAGGGCTGTTGGGTACAAGAGGAAGATGAGTCATGACCAGCAGCCTGGGAAGGCAGATAATAGTCAGTGTAAAGAAAAACCTGCCGTTAATAAGCGTGAGACTGGTCCAGCAATGGCACCAGTAATGAAAGAGTGTCTTATCTCCTGCAAAGTGAGTGCTCAATCAGAGTCACTAAAAAGGACAGGCATTTCTACACGAGGGGGAGGAGGGATATATCGCTGCTATGGTCGCCCTGGCTCCTGGGCAGTATGCTCTCAGGGGCCCATGGAGGGAGTGTAGCAGGGATGACCCACGCAGAGAGCTACCTGAAGTGGCACAGCTGTTCTTCTGCTTGGAGTTCTGTCGGGATTCTTTCATCCAGGGGAAGATCTGCTTGCTGATGGTGGCTGAAGAACTAGAGGCATTGGGCCCACCCTTGGTCTTCTTGGCAGGCACTCCACCTCCAGGATTGGTGGGTGAAGACGGGGGCAAGGTAGGTGGTGGAGGAGGAGGTTGTGGCGGCTGCTGCTCTGAGTTCAGACCAGGAGGTTGGTTGCCACCACCCCCACCCTGGCTGTTCCCAGTTCCAGGCCTCATGCAGCTACCATTGAGTTCAGCCCCTTTATGGGCTGGGGCTCGGAGAGGTGTGGAGCTCTGGATGGAGCAGGCAGAACCTGGGTAGTCATTGTCCAGGGAGTTGGCAGCAGCAGGGGGTGGGTAGGGCTGATGAGGAGTGCTGTAGCCATAAGCGTCGGTGGCTTTGCTGTATGCATAGCCTCCAAAGAGTCCTGGGTTCTCATAGTACGCAGCCTTCTGCATGGTGCACTCAGGAAGCTCCAGGGCCTGCGCACCCTGCTCAAATAACATTGACCACCACTGTCTCCTTCAAGGCCAGGGTCTGCTGAATCTTCAGAGAGCTGGGCCAGCTCCCAGGCTCCAGGTGACCTGTCAAGAAGAAATGAGAGATCCTAGAGGGACTGTTGGCAAGATCAATCAATACAGAAGTGCTAGAGCAGGCCCTTGGCTCCCCACTCACCTCAAAGTGGAAGGGTGGGCAAGGTTCTGGATTGGGGGTTTTATGAGACCCTATGTTATATGAACTATTGAAGGAGTTGGAGAATTTCTCCTAAATGTAAGAAAAGACCTTTCCTTCTCCTGAGTTCAGCTTTAATCTCAGGAAGCCATTCCTTCCATCTCAAGATTCTCTTGGAGATTTATCTTTTCGCCAACATAGCCAACATAGCTATGATTGCCAACATAGCTTTTGAGCCTATAAGGGGAAACAGTTATGACGGGCTGATTCTCCCTTTAAACTATGAGCTCCTCAAGGAGAGGGCTGGTGTTTTATCCATCTGCGTATTACTAATATGTTCTGCATGGAATGAGTCAGTCTTCGGATAGCCCTGGGGGGTGTTTTTGCTTGGTGCTGGAAATCAACCCCAGGGTTTTGTGAATGCTGTGTGGGAAGTCTTGTCCCTAAACCTTAATCTCAGCACTTGGATGGACAAAAGAAAAATCTTGTTGCACATCCCAGAGTCTCCAGAGCTTCCCTCCAAAAGTATCTTTCCCACCTGGTTTCCAATTTACACCATCTCTTTTGAAGACCCGGACGGCCCACTTGGGAGGCAGGGTGAGAATCCACACAGCCAGTTTTGTGGGACAGCACTATGAAACCTACAGTGTAGAGAACCAGGAAAGACAAAACAAAAGGAACCAAGACTTAAAGACTCCCAGGCTCACTTTGAAGCTAAAAAATGTTTCATCTGCACTTTTCCACAACCCTTAATTTGTCCTTCTGCTTTCAAAAGGGCGTCCCTGAAGATGGGTGAAAGGATTTAGATTCAGAAATGCAGGTAGTGCGTCTGAACGGTGAGTGCTGTTATAATTTCATCACTTTCCTTTGGATCTTTACATACATAGATGTTAGTATTGACCTCTGCTCCGGACCTTCTTTCTGCCCCACCTCCCACCCAACCTATAGCCAATGAGAGACGTTCCCATGACATGATGAATGGACCCAGAATTAGAAGGATGGGGGACTAAAAAACAAAAAATTCTTCCCCTTTTGTATGCCCTGACTCTTCATGGGGTTGGGGGGAGGCTTGTCCCATCCCTTCTGAAAGGCTCCGGAGGAGTTAAAGTATAACTAATATCATTCAATCACTTTTGTCTGGTTGATAAAGAAAACTCACAGGTCAGCTCTCTGGCCTTCATTCTTGATCTCATCTCTCAGGCAAAGTTTCTTTTCAGAAATTCTCCCTAGCTTCCATCATCATGAGAGACCCATCATGCAACTTATGACCAATCGGATTTACACACAAGGACCAAAACACTTTTGCATTAATATTCCCCCCCCCATGTTTTTATCAGAAAGCCCAGCCAATTAAGAAAACTCTCCAGATTAGCTTTTGTTTGGTAGTACTGTGGCCCATTTTGTTTTAGGATATAAGTGAATATGCCATTTATCTTGATGAGAGACGGGCTCTTCTCAGTGGGTTGCGGTGATGCCGGAATGTTTTGTTGTGGGCATTGTTTCTCTTAGTACCCATAAATGTGTGCAGTTAAGATACCCACCTAACAAAGCTAGACTAATTCTTTTGATTAGTCAATACCGATCTCTGGCTACTCAAGTTACCAAATAGCAAATGGGCAGTTAAATCCTCATTCTGTGAGTTTGCCCCAGGCCAAAGAACCTGCCACACTGGCTTGCTAAGTTGTAGGGCTTTTCAGGGATCCTGCTTCTGGATGTCTAACTGGTCACATCAGGCTTCTGAGACCACCAGAATGTGCTGCTGCTTTGTCATTCCATTGACAACTGTGGAAGTAAAACATCCCCCTCCTGCCTCCGGGTTGATCAAGTTTGTCTTGAAAGGTGGACCCCCTAACATGAAAATAGCTGCTCGAGGAACCAAGCAAGCCTACGGCACAGATGACTTTGCATATTATTTTTGCCCCTGTGCCACGTTCCTAGAAAACTCTGTGTAAAGACCTCAAAGGTACAGATAGCGTTCCCAACCAAGAGTCATGTCTTGCCTGTTGGAGTTGCCTTAAGGGATCTCCAGGCCCACTTCAGAGCCTAACGTCCATGTCTCTACAGGCAAAGGTAGCAACCGTGCTGTTCCTGGAACACACACACAACCTTTGCAGCACCCATACAGGGCCCTAAAGAAGCCCCTCTTCTAAAGCAAGACCTGCAAATATTGCTTCAAAACTGAGGGGAAAGTTTGTTTCTTTCCAAGAAACCCCTGCTCCCTGTGAACTCTGCTCGACCCTAAAAAGCAGGACTGGGTCATAAATCATTTGGACAATGGTCAACTGTTCAGTGGCTCATCTTTTCGATCACCCCCCCCCCCAAGGCTTTCTTTTCTCACCCTTTGCTACCTTTGCTCATTTGAGCACGGAGACCCAAATGCCTTGGGGGGAGGCTAGGGGGAGGGGCAGCTGAACAGTACTTCTAATTTTCTAATTTTGTAGCACTACTGTTTCCCTCTCTTCCTCCTCCTGATCCTTCCTCCTCCTCCTCCCGTCCACACGCACCCTCACCCCAGCCCACAGTCCCCCATCACCCCTATTCCACTTAGGGAAGGGGTCGCCTAATGAGACTGGATAGTCCTTTTCCAAAGTCCCTGGAAGTTACCCAACTCTTCTTGGAAGCCTAACCGCAGGCCCAGAAGACAGGGCCAAGTGGTTTCCAGCCGGAAGGAAGACCCGGCACCCTCTCAGAGCTCGCTCGCAGCCCCTGCTCTCCAGCCACGCCGGCCGAGCCTCAGAAGCAACGGAGCCCTGATACTCGCTCACCGCACTTAATTCTGCCCAGATCAATACCTAATATGATACCGAATAAATAAAAGGCGCTCACAGCGGCCAGGGGACAGGGTTATTAAGCAGCTGGAGCTCTCACGGTGCATATCAATGCACCTGTCATTGTGGTTTGTAACAAAATTTATGACTGCGACCGCGGCAGCAGTAAACGCTTCAGTAAGGAATGAAAAGAAAAACACTTCCCAAGGCCCGACACTTTTCAGAAGTGGAAGGCAGGCTCCGCGTAGGAGGCAGCGTGGCAAAAGAATCCCCTACTCCGCACTTTTCCCGGTCGGGATTCTATAAAGTGGCCGGCGCCGGCCGGGGCCAGCCGCTGTGCTGGCCGCCCGCGCTGGGAAGAGGGGATCGCAGGCCCGGCCGAGGACCACGGACCGCGGCCCTCCTGCTGGAGGCTGGGTGGCTGCGCCGAGGGGCTGGGCGGCCGCGGGAGAGGCGGGCTCGGGCTGGGAGGGCCGCGCGGAGCCCGGCGGCGGGTAGCGCTGCCGCGGTAGGGCCCAGCCGACCGCCACCGTCCGTCGGGGCCAGCCGTGAGCGGGGGGGGGGGGGGGGGGGTGTCCGTTTCTCTTAGAATCCGCTTCCTGCTTTGCCCGAGCCGGGTCCTCAGCTAACCCACGGATCTCGTCCTGGAGGCCGCCGCTCTTCCCGGGCATTCTTCTTAAATCGGTGGGACGGGCGGAGCGGTGACACCCCTGGCCCTGCTGGCGTTCGCTACTGCGGGTTTGGGAAACCAGTCCTCGGAGGGGTTTGCTGAGAAGGGAACTGACCGTTCGCTCACGCTCCCCCGACCCCTCAACCTGAGCCTCTTGTGCCCTTTGGGAAGCCTAGGAGGCCCCTTCTAAATCACTCTTGCTGAGCCCGATAGCTCAGTCCTGTGACGCAGCCCGCGTTTAAGGCAGCGGACGCACTCTATTAAAGCGCCATAAATTTGAAGGCCGATGATCGCTCCTCATGTAACAGGCGGAGGCTCACACTGAGGTGCTCCGCTTCAAAGCCGCCCTTTGTTTTATGTTTTGACGTAGGAATCCTGGGACGGCTAGCTGGAGTTGGAAGAGGGCTGGGGACTTGAAAATGCAGCGGAATTTGTGTTTCTTTATGTTTTTATTTATTCAAATCACCCCCCACTCACCACAGTTTTGGTATGTGTGTATTTTTTTGAATTTTATCTCTAACTCATTTTTTTTGGTAGGCTCTTCGGTTCTCTTTGATATTCTGTGGAAGCAGAAGCAGATCTGGAACAAAATGGAAAGCTCAGTACCAGCCGGTTCTGTCTCACAAACATACCCGGAGAGCCTTTACCCCCTTTAAGGGTGTCATAATCAATGTGACTATTGTCTGTGGTGCCCGCAAGCCATCCCAGACGCTTTGGCCCCAGCAGAATGAAGACCCAGTTGGATCCAGGAGACCTGGAGGGCAAAAATCCTTGGCTGGGCGGGGGAGGGGAGAGAGAACCCGGCTGTGAGGATAGGACTAACGGGGTGAGCCAAGTGGGTCAGCCTGCTCGGAGAACCCAGTGAAGGAAGGTGGGGAGAAGCATACAGGTTAGAGAAACGGGAAAGGAGGGTAGGTAGGTAGGATGTTTTGGGAGCTGCTCCCCTCAGGGCCGGCGTGAGCCAGAGTCAGGCTCTAGCTGTTTCCTGGTTCTCACATTATGTGTCTGGCCCAGCTACCTTTCCTGGGTGTGTTAGAGGCTAGCCACACCATCGTGGGCCTGGGCTGCTCATTCCTGGATCGATCTGACAGGGCAATAAACCGACTAAGAAACCTACAGCCTTCCCTACCTCCGCCCCAAAATTACCCAGCCAGGCCACTCACCACTGCGGCTGCTCAGCGGGAGCTGGCCCCTGGTCAGGTGAAAGAAGGGAGATACAGCCTCTCTCTTGCATCTGACCTGTGCAATTTGTCGACTCAGTAGTTTGCAAACACTAAACTGCGCCCGGGAAAACCCCACACAAAGCGTCCAGGGCGCTTCTAAAGACTAGAGAGCACAGCCATAAGCCTTTGAAGTGACCTTTGGCTCGCGCTGCAATAACTCACCCCTTAATGAACACCCAACGGAAGCTCCTCAGAGAGATCCCTGCCCGGTAGGACTCCTAACTTCGCGCCCCAACTTCAGCTTCCCAGACGGCATGGGTTGGGGAGGGGGGCATACAATTGGCCTGTTTTCTACACCTCAACCCTCTCGGCTGGGCCTCCAGGGTGGCTCGGCGGAGGTGCGGGGGTTATCGGGATACTCAGCTGCTTTATATAATGCAACCCAACCGCGTGGGCAGGCGTCAACCTGCGCCGCCGCGCGACTGCTTCTCCTTGTTTTTGAAAGGGGCTTCTTTAGAAATGAGATCCCTCCCCCAGGAGAAGGGTCTCCAAGTCCCAACGCTTCTATTTAAATTTTCGTTTTCCAGGCGCTGAGGAACCCGGTAAGTTCGTGCCTGGGCTTTCTGTGGTGAGTGGTGCGCTCTGGGCTCTGGACATTGTGTCTTGGGAAGTGGAAAGGGACAGGACCCCAAGTTAGTTGGTTGGGTCACAAGTAAAACACCGTTTCTCCCACAGCTTTATTCTGCCTCTCCCTTCAAGCCACACGGCACTGGCTGGCCTAATTTTGGATGCCCCCAATGGTGGCCTAAACCCCGTTGGCTTTGCCTTGTCTGAGTTCTAACAGCCTTTTCACAGCCAGAAACTTCAGGAGCAGAAGGGCGTCCTGTGGGCTAGCTGAAGAGCCAGTTCCAGACAACCTGACCCCACACCCTACCCAGCAGCACCTAGGGAAAACTCTTCCGGACAGGGCCAGAGTGGAGCGTTGGTGGGGATTATTGAGAATTTCGGGGAAGTTATAAGTGAGTGCTCCATGGGGCCAAATGAAATGCTGCTTGCTGTAATTGGATTCAGCTGACTAAGCTGGCAGGCTTGCAGCTCCAAGGCAATGAGCAAAGAAAAATGTCCACCGACTTCAAATTCTGATGGAGCCCAGTGCAGCTGATTGACAAAAAAACTTCTCTGCTTGGCTGTGCTGGCTAGGACCTCGGAACTCAGTCCTCCTTGCACTGAGGCCTGTCCCAACTTAGATTTAGAGAGTGCTCCTCCATTTGGGGCTCCTTCCTTGTGCTCGCCCAGTATGATCTGGCCCACTCCTCACAGAGCCTCACACTGCACTCTTGCCTTGGTTGGGGAAAAGACCTGGGGTATTTGTCTTCTACGCTTCTAGCCTGAAGCCACGAGGAACAAGTCAACAAAAGGATATAAGGAGCGCAGGAACCAGTATGATTTACCTTTCCCCATTAGGGGTATTTGGGCAGAAAGACCCAGAAACACTAAGCCAGTTCTTCATCGTTATAACAGTCAAAGCCTATGTTGACGAGACACCTTGGAGAACCCTCTCAAACCCATCAGGGTGGTTGGGGGGGTCTTTTAAATTTGGGGTACATTTTAATTCCTGTGGGGAAAAATAAGCCAACCGCAAGAGGTGAAGGCCGATTCCACGACCGTGGCTCCCAGAACAATGCAGGGAGCTGGCTGGCCACAGTTGATTTTAAATACGTACAAGCCAACCCGCCTGCACCCAGCCCAGCAGCCCAAGACACAGAATTAATTCGATGTTCCATCTCACTTTGGCAGTGACAGTGTAAAAAAAAAAAAAAGAAAAAAAAGAAAAAGAAAAAGAAAAAGAAAAGAAAAGAAAGAAAAGTTTCTTTTTATTCATTCCATTTTCAGCCCATTCTCATAACTGCACACTTACCCTCAAAATCTTAACTACTCCAGCCCCTAGTCTGCTCGCCAAACCCACTCATCAAACTGCTACCTTCCCCCCCCCCCCCCAGGCTGCCGGCCACCCTCTAAGCCTGGTAAGGTAGTGTCCTCTTAACCTTTTGGTAGGCGGGGAATGTCCCCATAAGAGCGCACCTCGTTACGATTAATCACCGTCCTCCGTGTGTATGGAGAAGTGTATCTAGGTCTGCGAGCTGCCTCACCAATTGGCAATAATCAAGATCACAGATTACACAAAATAAATCATATTTAGTATCCCGCTCAGGGCAGCAAGGAGCCCTGTGCCCAAAGATTTCCATTTTGTCATGCAATTGCTTACCTGGATCCCAATTTATCATAAACCTGGTGTCCTCGGTCTCAGAGTGGGCGCCAGTGGGGGGCAGAGCTCTCCTTCCCCCTTTGTCTGCAGACGACAGTGTCCCAACCCTGGTCTTGCGCGCTCGCAGACTCGGCCATATACCCGAGCACACGGAATTCCCGGTAGAACGGAACTAGGCTGAGGTTCAACTACCAATAAAGGCTGGAGGAACGGGTTCGCGGTCCCCAGGCTGCTTCGCCTGCGCCGCTCGCCGCCGCCCGCCGGTCCGCTCCCCGGCCCAGAGCGCCGGCCACTGGCTCCCCCACCCACTCCTGGGTTCCTGCCCAGCCCTCCCCAGGCCCCCCAGAGCTCGGGGTTTGTTTTGCTTTCGGAACGTGGTCCTTTCTGAATTTGGAGAGAGCCCCGGAAACCCCCTCGCAGTCGGGAAATACAGACGCTGCCTTCAAATGCGAGCATATTTGTTCACGTGACCCCGAGGGAAGATTGTACTGATTGAGGCTGAAACTTTCACGCCATCCAGCCCAAGAGCGCTGCCAGGCCTGGGGGCTGGGAGGAGGGGCGCAGAGAGCCTGGGACCCAGGCGCCTTCCCCCGGAGCAGACACTGGCGGGCGAGGAGACGCGGGGCTCCATCCGTGCAGCTCAGGGTCGGCGCAGCCACAGCCCGGCCCACTGCAGTGGGATGGAGGCTCCAGAGTCTCTCCGGGCAAAGACCTCTGACCCCGGCCCGGGCCTGCTGCCAGACCTACCCGTGGATGGGTAGGTCTTTGAAAGGTTGCCTCTTAAGAGCCTTTCCGGAAGGGGCTGTGGAACACAAGCCCCGCGCCTCCCTAGCTCCTGTGCCCCACAGCTCCTGGCACCTGGAGCAGCTGCCCTGCTCCTCTGCCTAGGTTGACACCCTGCATTCCCCACACCGGACCAGACTGTTTTTGTCATAGCACGCGCTCCTGCCTTAAGGTGGGACCCGCTGGTTCTCAACTCTGGCCTGTCACCCTGCCACCACCGCCACTCCTGGGGGGCGCTGGCTGGGGTTCGCAGACTCAGCAGGCAAGTTACCGCTCCTGAGCCAGAATAATAATAATAAAGAATAATAATAATAATAATAATAATCCTTTCGTGGAGCCTTGAGCACTCCTCCTGGGTCCGGAGCTCTCTAAGCGAGGAATCCCTGCCCACCTTGACCTGTGTGAATCCAGATCTGCTCCGGGGCCACCGCGATCTCGCAGGCCCAAGCACCGGGGTGGCCGCAGCTGCCCGCTTCCTGCGGCGCCTCCAAGAGGGCAAGGGGGATTTACTGAACCCGGCTTACCTGGGATAAGGTTTCTATTTTAGAATTACCGTATCAGAACACGGCCTCCTCGCCACCCTGCAAGTGGCTTCATGAGATTTGCGGTAGACGTTCTGCACGGGAGAAGAGTGAGGCGAATCTAGGCCAGGGCTCGCTCACTCCTAGATGGCAGCGAGCTCCGATCTACATCCGCCAGGCCGCCCTCCCGCCCTCACCCTGGGATCTCATGCTACCGGGAACTCCGAATTTGGCTTCCTGCATTTCTTAGCGGCTCTGCCACACAAATGATGCCCTGCCATGGCTTGTATGGCCTCCTACGAGAGAAAGTGCCCCAAAGCCATACGCGAGCACCCAGGAAAAGGAAGAAGGGTTCTGAATCCCCAATCTAGAGAAGCTCGCGGGTCCCAAAGGAAGGGTCAAGGGACCCGGCTCCCAAACTTGACAGAAATCCCTTGCTTTTGTTCACCTGTCCCAGCCAGGGCTCAAGCCCACTCAGGGGGCCTGTCTCCACAGACCGCAGGCTGCCCCCGCTCCACTCCCATTCAGAGGACCCTCCCCGCAAGCCTTAGCCAGGGCCTGAGCTTGAGGCAAGTGTTAATCCCAGCCAAAGAGGGGGGCTGCTTTGCGGGAATTTGTCTCCAGGAAAGGATCTAAGCCTTCTTCAATCGGAGCATATGTTCATAGAGCAATAAACCGGAAAGATTTACAGTCCTCGCCCGGCCCCCAACAGCCTCACACCCTTTCAGGAATTACTTAGGATGATTTATCACACCAACCCGGGCAATTGTCACACTGATAAAATAGCCCGGGCCTATGCCCGCCAAGCCGGGCCTTGGGAGGCTGTTGGCGGCCGGCCTCTAGTGAAGCCGGGGAGCCTTTTTGTGGGTCCCTTTCTGAGCCTACAGGGGGATGTCTGAGCGGATTGAAGTGGGTGGGGTGAGAGGGGGAGACCATTCTCATTGAGAAAAAAGCAAGCCGAGAAAGCACCCAGAATCTGCGTGCAGGAGTCACTCGCTGAGCACATAAACATTTGTCATCTTTGAATAATTGAATTAATGTGTTATTGTTTGAATGTATAATTCATAACGGGGAAAACTTTGTTGCTGTCCTGACGGAGGAGAAATATACACACACCAAAAATTAAAACACACACACACACACACACACTCACACACCCCTTAACGGGCACCATACACAGCCCATCCCCGTTCGCCGAAATCCTCCTCAGAGTCCACGGAGGCAACAACACAGATGTTAGGACGGGGAAGGAGGCGGAGGAAAAGACTGTCCACCGGACACCCAGGCCAGAGCGAAAGGAAGAGGAGGTTTGCTGCTTGTCTCCACCGCTGGCTGGGGCGGCGGAGGACGGCAGCAGAGCGGCGCTTAGGACCTCAGATCTCCGCAGCGAGGGTGAAAGAGGCTGGGGATGGAAGCCAGAGACACTCGCTTTTGCAACTCAGCCTCCCCTTTTTCAGAGGGTTCTCTATGCCCGGGGAACTCCGTCTTGGGAGGTGGAAGATTTCCTTTCCTTTTGTTAGATATTCAAAAGAGAAAGAAAGAAGGGAAAATTACAAATACAAAAACCAAAGAGGTAGCAAGTAGAGGCTGCTTGCTGGGGAGCCGCCGAGCTCGGGGTGGGGAGGCAGCGAGCTAGAAGTAGCTTGGAATCATTATCTGTTGGTTAAAATCTGCCTGGGGTAAAATTTCAACTCGGTTTTATAGCCTTCTATTATGACGCAAAGAAAAATTTACGAGCCTCGCTTGAAAAGAGGGCCAGGGCCTTTTCTCGCCGGTTTAAGAATAGGCAGCAGATGCGGTGACAGCGACCATTGTTCCTGGTAGACACAGGCGACCGGGCAACCTCGGCCCGCGTGCGCCAGGAGCGTCCCCAGCCCGGCGAGATTTTTTTTTTTTTTTCAAACTCCTGTTGTCTGGGGAGCAGCCTGCGCGCACCCTCGCCCCTCGCACACCCTCACATCCTCATCCCGCCCTCTATTCTCTCTCTCTCTCTCTCTTTCCCTCTCTCTCTCTCTCTCTCTCTCACACACACACACACACACACACACACACCACTCGGCCACCCGTAGTAATTTTTCATAAGTGCAAAGCTTCGCTGAACCAAAGGTCACCATCCAAGCCACTAACAACTTCTGGCCGGCGCGCGGTTCCAAACCAGGGAGGCAAAGGCAACTATTTGTCAGCGGCTCTGACAGCTAAGTTCATTAAGGATTGAAATCTGATGAAATAAAAGTCGCCCAAATATTTACCTGCGGGCCGCGCTCGGCGCCCGCCGCGGGGCCGGGTCTGCGGGCGCGGGGGGCCCCCCTCGGCGGGCCGTGTTCTCGGGATCCCTGCACTTTCCAAGTCGGAGAGAGCCCTTTGCGTGGCAGATTAATGACGACTCCGTGTTTCTTAAGGGACGTGCTGAATTAATTATTTCGCCAATCACGTGGTCGCGACTTGTAGAAATCTATTCTTATCATCTTCCTCGCACTTTGAAAATTCTCTGGGTTATGAGCGGCCCTCCCCTGGCTGCCGCCGAGCCCCCAGCCGCCCAGCCCTGCGTGGGGGGCAGGGAGGGCTCCCCAACATGGCGCCGTCTGCCGAGGGTCCGATTTACTGTACTGTACTCAGAGGGCTTCTCTATGGAGCCGCTACCTCCTCTTCCCTGCCGGTGATTCAATACACACAGCGGTATTGATGTATTGGTGGGCACAGGAGGAGCCATTAACCAGAAGACGGGCAGAGGACAATCATAAAATGTGTCTGAATATTTAAACTTCTGTCTGCGCACTTATAAATACACATGTCCACGCATCTGGGGCGAGCCCTTCCATATATTAAGGACATATGTCCTATTTTATGCATTCTGCTCATTTCCTGTCTCCAGCAAGACACCCCCTATCTATTTTGGAACTCCTGTCTTGGCCCCCTCTTCAAAGCGGAGGCCAAGTTGTGGGAAAGCCCTCGTGATAAAAATAGTGCATGGTACTTTTATAGTAGAGAGTGTTTATTGTTGTCTGGGGGCAAGAGGGGATGCAGGGAAGGGGGGGTTAGAAACTCCAGAGGGGGTTAGTAGACCCAGAAAAGTAGGAGCCCAAGATGGGAAGCCAGCCAGGTCAGATTGGAGGAAGGACCACCAGCCAGCCTCAGTTGGGCCCAGAAAAAGTGCTCTCACCCGGCCTCTGGAGAGTGGGAAGGTTTTTCGTACATTTATCAGGACGGCTTCCTCTGAAGGGGGTCTAAGGACTGGCCAGGACAGAAAGTCAATTTGGAGCTCCCTAGTAACCCAAACAGTTTCTTCTCATTCTTTCAACAAATAATGCAGCCTCCACCCTGCAGCCTGGATCCCACACCCGGCTTTCCAATGCTCACAAAATATAGTAGCCAAATTGGGGGTAGGAAGGGTGTGTGGAATTGCTAAATCTTGGGTGACTTTCACGCTATAGGCACCAAAGAAATTGGTGTCTAGTTCACTGCAGAAAACAAACAAACAAACAAACAAACAAACAAAAAACCAAGATAGGTTGTTTATCATGAATGTTAGCTTTTGGGAAACTTAACGAAGAGTCTCTAACAAGGCACCAAGCAGGAGGGAGGATTTTACTACACCTTTTATTATTGCAAATATAGATCAATGAATTACATCAAAACTACAGGCAGCAATTAGTATAAATAATACTTTAATCAGTGGCAGCAGGGCACGGTCAGCCCTGGTTTAAAAAGCATCTTTTCCGAGCAGACTCCAAGGGGCTGACTGACAACGTCATTGCACAACAAAAGGCAGTCATGGACAAAGTGAGGCGGGGGCCAGGGGCTCAGTGTCCTCAGCAAACATTCCACTCCTCAGACCCAGTCACGACCCCAACACGGGTTCTAAAACAGCCAAACAAATGCTTCTGGCTCAGATTTGGGGACAACAAACTGGAAATAAATAACAGCAAATGGGCACTAGAGCCTTTCCACATCTTGCCTTCTCTGGAGCAGGGTTCCAGATGGACACTCATTTCCTTCCCTGCCCTGGGTGTCTAGGGTGGGGGCAGGGGTCATCCCTTTCCCTGTCCACTCCTTTGGGCCCAAATGGGTACCAGGATCCGAATGGGACTTCAGGACTGGTAACTGCTCTCTGGGTCAGGCAAGCATCATTAGCATTTCAAAAGACACCCCCTCCCAGCTGAGAGGAAGAGCTGGAAAGTGTAAACAAAGAAGTTGTTTCCCCACTTAGTTTCCAAAGTAGTGGGTCTAGATTGGGGAAGGAAAGCCTACTCTTGGCTTTTGGTTTTCCTTTGGGGCAGGAGGAAGAAGGGGCAGTTTTTTTGGTGTGAAGCTGGATGAACAACCAGAACTTCTGAGGAGAGGAGAAAGCTGCATAATGTCCACAGTGGCTCTATAGTTGAGTGTCGTGAAAGTATGTACTCCCTCGCATGGTTCAACGTATGCTCAGATTTGGCTTTTAGGAAAGATTCTTAACAACTTTCCAGTTGGCCTAAGGATAGTGCCTCTTTTCAAATGCTATAGCCAAAGACTGTCTCCATGTTACAAGGAGGGGAGAGAGAGAGAGAGAGAGAGAGAGAGAGAGAGAGAGAAGGGTAGTTAGAGTCCAAAAGGTTAAGGGTTTAGAGGTCAGTCCTCCAGGCTGAAATACAGCTAATCGAACAGAAAATTTGTCCTCTGGATGAACCTGATTCTGTAATTTAGCCGAACTTCAGTAAAATACCTTTTCAGCTTCTCAACGTGAGGGCGTCAGAGAAAAAGACGTCTTGACTATGTATGAACTCTGTGCTTTTTGTCATAGAAACAA
This sequence comes from Meriones unguiculatus, assembly GCF_030254825.1. Classification (NCBI taxonomy): domain Eukaryota; kingdom Metazoa; phylum Chordata; class Mammalia; order Rodentia; family Muridae; genus Meriones; species Meriones unguiculatus. The sequence goes on from NC_083356.1 coordinate 117,836,161, forward strand.
TGATGCAAATAACGCGGGAATATCCATCTTTAATATCTCGACGTGGTGATAATCAAGTCTTGCCATGTGCAAGTCTGAGAGCCAGGCTCACCCCAAGGAGGAACAAAGAGCTTTCCCCAGGGTCTAATACAAAAGACTAAGGCTTGGAAGACACTTCAGAGAAGCTAACTCTCAGCCTAAGGACCCCAGTGAGTCCCTGCCCTCAGCTCTCAGGAGACACAGAACCAAAGAACAGGCCTTTCCCTCTTCCACCTAAGCCTACTTTAAAAACCACTGAAACTTTCCTAAAGTGTTCTGAAACACTGAAAGAAATAACACCATTATGGATCTTACAATTAAAATTTAAGTTTACCCCTCCCCCATTTCTTACTTTGGGGTGGGGGTGGGAGGCAACTGCAATCAGGGATTTCTGTTTGGAGTCCAAGCTTTGGGGATCAAGCTTTCAAAGACTTGTTTCATTTGACTATATAAACTCTATCATTACCTTGGCCCTTATCCTCCTTATCTTTAAGGATTAGAATTTTTAGAAAATGAGGTTTGAACTCTTCCCAGATGTGAAATAAAAATAAATAAATAATAAATAAATAAAACATCATTCTTGTTGTTTGAGGTTGTTTTTAAGTCACTATCTTCAAGGTAAAGAAGAGGGCCTGAAAACTTAGACTTTCACAATTTCTGCTTCTAATTAATGTCTTGAGAAACACTTTTAAAAACACACACTTCAAGGGAAATCCCCTTAAGATCAACTCTTACGGATTTCTAGGGTCTACGAGTTTATTTTTAAAAATAAGACTTCCTTACCTACTCTCTCCCTCCTGCACAACATCATCCCAATACAGGCCATACACCGAGTCCTATAAAATACTGTTAAGTGAGGTACTTGGAGCATTTGGAATCCAGTTGGAACAGAAAAATCTGATGACCCAGGACGTATAGGTTTTGTTTTCTTTCCCCCAGAGAAAAATATTGGACCATTTGTTTCTTCCCCTCAGCCCTCTTTCTTTCAACCACCCGGAACTACTGGCAAACACAGCGCTGAAACAAGCACACACATTTTCAAAAACTCGGTTTTCCTGGACCCTTGGCTTCCCTCTTGAAGGGTTAAGGGCCTCCTACACATATTTCCAGGGTGGGGGAGTGGAAGGGAGGAGTTCAAAATCCAGAATAGGGCCACAAATGAGCCCACAGATTTCTAATTCAGTCCCCTGAAGTTGGTCCTTTTCACTCTCCTAAGGTTTTTGACATGCAGTTGTCATTATTTTCTGCAGTCCATTCCCCCAGCAAATAAATATTTAAGCAAATATAATCTAAGCATAAAATAACCCGTTTCCACTTTTCTTCTTGGATTTATTTCTTTGGGCCACTGGGAGCAAAACATTTCTTTTTTATCACAGCAGAAATTCTATAGATGATCCAGAAAGTTCTGAGATTCTGGTTCAGCCCTCCTGCTCCTTCTCTGAGAGCACCTAGCATTGGGTGCTCTGCCTCAACTCCCCCTCAGTTACTAAGCCACACAGCTCCCGGAAAGCGGTGGGTGGTGTGGAGGAGAATGTCCAGGCCCACTCAGGGATAAAGCCTCCAACCTTCATTTGCGAATTCAAAATCCAACAGCAGAGATTTTCATGAGTTTAATGACTCGCCAAGGTTTTATGTTCTCAGTAGCTCCTGCCATATGATAATATACTTAAAAGAAGCCCGCCCACCCTCCCACCCCATCCCCACTTTAGGGAGGGGGCTGCCCTCGCGCAGGATGCTAACCTAGTCCGAGGTCGGCCTACTCCCAGGTCCACCCCCACAGTACCTTAGAGCCCAGTGAGGTGACGGCCCCGCCTGCACCCGCAGCTTCGCCTCAGCCTGGAGTGCAGGGAGGGACAGGCCCAGGGTCCCCACTTCTATAGGGTCGTCAGGTCCGTGTGGTGGTCCTTGGCCACTGGCTGCAAATGCTGGCCGGGAGCAGCTGAAGAGGAGCAAGAAGACGAGGAAGACGAAGAGGACCTGCTCTTGGTGTTGGGCAGTTTGTGGTCCTTTTTCCACTTCATCCTCCGGTTCTGGAACCAGATCTTGATCTGACGCTCTGACAGACACAGGGTGTGAGCGATTTCAATCCGTCGGCGTCTGGTCAGATACCTGTTAAAATGAAATTCCTTTTCCAGTTCTAGGACTTGCTGTCTGGTGTAGGCCGTCCGGGAACGCTTGGGCTCCCCGCCGGTGTAGTTGGGGTTCACTGTGAGACAAAACAGACAGGACAGTTAGGTCAGAGCCCGGCCACTAGTTAGGCCCCTGGCTTGCCTCTGCCCTCACTTCCTGGCCTGTCCCTCAGCCCTCGGCCCTCCCCGTGCTCCAAGCTCGCCTGCTTCCTCCCTCCCGCCCTCTCCCTCAGACACTCACTCCCACCCAAGCCCTTCCACGCACCCACTCCCCGTGCTCACAGGTCCTCAAAGGCGCTCCCTTCTCCCTGGCCCACCGAGAGCTTGGGATCTCCAACATTTTGGAAATGCCCTTCTCCCCGCTCTGTGTTCCCTCTGCTGTGGAAATGGAGTCCTCCCCCACCCCACCCCCATCCCCACCCCCTTTTGCGCCCACAGCCAAGCAGCCAGCCACATGGTCCCGGCCTGCTCCCTCAGCTATAAAAATTTATGGAGAGAGTAATTGCGGCGCCCAAGGAAGCTTCAAAAGCCCCCACCTACCCACAGCCGCTCGGGGGGGGGGGGGGGCAGGCCAAAAGATGCGAATAGGGGTGGGGGGAAGGGCCGAGAGGTCGCCGCACCCCGCTCCTTACCCGAATTCACGTGCACCTTCTTCATCCAGGGGTAGACCACAGCAGGCTGCTTGAGCGCTGTCCCGGGGGGCGGCTGCTTGGGGCCGGTGGGCTGGCTGCAGGCCCGAGCTCCCGGCAGGGGCGCAGGCGGGGGCGCTGGGCAAGGCTCTCCCGGGGCCCCGTAGTGACTTCCCGGGCCGCTCGGCTCCTGTCCGTGACCCCGCGCGGGCAGCGCGGAGCCAGGCCCGGGCCCACCGCCTCCGAAGGGTTGCTCGCCGAAGTCGGGCCGTGGGTAGAGCCCCGAGGGCTGGAAGTCGGAGCCCTGCGCGCCGCTGCCGTAGTAATCGGCTCCCTGCTCGCCTAGGTAGCCACCCTGCAAATATTCCTCGCACGGAGGAAACTTGGGGTCCACGTACTTAGAGTTCACCATATACGAACTCATGGCCATTAATTTCAGAAGGTAGAAAATACTAATTTTTCTCGTGTTGTCTTTTTTTCTCCTTCCATTGGGCCCTCCTACTTGCTGTCAACTGAATAAAGTTGGGCGGCCACGTGACCAGGCCAGCCAATAGGAAGGGAGTGAGTTTATCACCGGGTTGGTGAGCATCTCATAATTTTCACAAATTTAACTAAATAACATATGTGTAATCAAGTGACTTGCCGTGCCACGTTTGAGAGTCCCTGACAGATGTTAACACAGTTCTGAGTCTGTCCACACCACCCCTATTTGCGGCAGGTAATCGCGGCTTTTGTCTTCCATTGACTTTGCTAACCTCCCATGCCCTCCTCACTCATCACCGCCTGAAGCAGCCCCCAAAGTGGGCACAGTTTAAGGAAGAGTGAAGTCTCCTATTTGGGGTGCAAATTAAGGGAGAACGAGTGTGGGCAATGTGGCCTCTGAATTGGGGAGTGTGTCCTAGGCGGGCAGCCTGCCCGGGCCAACTGGCGGGAGTCCTGGACTCTGACATACAAAGACCTGTCATGGCTTTGTCTTCATCAGGGTCACCCAAAAGTTACCAGAATGTGGCGGACCTGAATTGAGTTAGGCAATGAGTAACCACTGTGCTTTTCTGCCAGTGTCCGTGCTGGGGTGTTTCTAGTTGAAGTTGGAGCTCGCTGATATGGCAGGAGGCCCTCGCAGTTCTGAGTCTGGGCGCTGAGGGCTGGGTCAGGTTGGGATGGTGGTGAGGAGACCTTAACCTTGCCTAAACGTTCCCCCCTCAGTGGCCAGTGGCCTTCTTTCCAGTGTGTCTTCTCCCCACACAAGGGCCTTTAAAACTAGGTGAGCCCCATTTGGGTACCTCTGCAGTTCCTGCTGTTGCTGCTGGCGCTTGCTGGTCCTTGCCTCACTCCCCAGCAACCTAAAACCGGGGCCTTTGGCCTTACCCACTCAGGCAACCTCTTAAGCTCCCGCTCGATAAAGGTAGGGGTTTCTCCAGGAAAAGGCTGGACAATGTCACCAGGCAAAGTAGAGCATCCTGGAGTCCAAGGCAATGAAAAAGAGAGAGGTGGCTGGCTGGCCCGCTCGGCTCCAACCGCTCTCCGCCTCAGTCTCTGGCTATGTCGGAGACATGTGAAGTTTTTGCATCGACCATATATTCCCCTAGAATCGAATCTGTGACTATGTGGGTACCACACAAATTCGGTTCTACAGGGTATATATAGACAACGTTACAAACTCAGGTCCTACCCAGAGCAGACCCTCAGACAGCTGCCAGACCTCTCCAGCACAGCCACCAGGACCTCCCCAAGCCTGGCTTTCAGACAAGGTTCAGGTAGGCTCGGTGACAATTTGCAGCAATGTGTCCCCTCATTCTCCTGCCAGGATCAGGGCTCCCAAGCAGCCAAGCAACCAGGACCTTCTTTAAAAAGAAAAGAAAAGAAGGGAATTTTTTTTTTCACCCCAGAGGTGGCGGCTTTATTGCCTGCCCCCTCTTAGAACCCAAATCTCCCGCCCCCTTAGCAAGTGGTATTTCCCAAAAAGAAGGAAAGGCCCTCAGCGGTAGGAAGGGAGTTTTGAAAAAGGCAAAAGGGATATTCTTCGCCAATTGCTGAGCCAGGTTAGTGGCCACAGCTAGTCCTCCCAAAATTCGAGCGTTTACCTTCCTGGGCCCTCAGCCACGCTGGGCTTTCCGATCCCGCCGCTGCTGCTGCTGCTGCTGCTGCTGCTGCTGCCGCCGCCGCCGCCGCCGCAGACCCTGAGGCTGTCGCTGTTTGCGGCCACCGAGCCGCCCTGGACTGAGACTGTCGAGCTGATGGTGAAGGGCAGGGCGAAGGGTCATTCGAAATCATTTACAAACATATCACAAAGTTTCATTATTTTTGCTTTGCCGACAGCAGCACAGAGGAGTACAAAAGTTCACGAATTTCGCCGCCCCAGCGCCTCTGCTGTCCTGGGCTGGCCCCTCAATCCAGGGCACCAAGAGCCCAGATGCACTCTGGGGCTTGGCTGACTTCAGGGACAGAAGGATGCCCTGGCCTGAGCAGAGATTTTGGATGCCTGATAACAGACTGAAGATGACCACGTTTCTAAGTATTGTCTGGATTCCTTCCCCAATAACTAAAAAAAATCACTTTCAAGCCCCACACCTTGGTTTGGATGGGGTGAGGCCGGGAGAGCCCCCTCACCAAATCTGGCAAAATTGGGTGCCCACTTTTTCTCTGCATTTTGCCCTTTCACTCCCTCCTCCCATCTTTCACTGCCACTATTTTGACTATTTGGAAGGGATTTCCTAGGTGCCAATTTCAAAAAGGATTAGGATCTATTTGTTTAAAGGCTCTCCCTAGTTTCCCCTAATGCCAAGCCCTCTCACCCACGGACCCACGGACAGGCCTTCCTGAGGACACTAGGCCTAGGATTTATCCAGACAAATTGGAGAGATCCAATGAGTTGAGTGGGGACCGAGATGAGCACACACATTTTCATATTTGTTAGACATTGTGACCTGAATTTCACCTTATTGCTCGACTTGTTCAGACAGGTCAAAGCCAACAAGTTATTGATGAACAAAGCGTTAAATATTCACCTCCCGCTCAACTGCCCTTACAAATGCTTTTGATCTCCCCGGCTTTTTGTGCTCTGTGCAGCTACAAGGCGCCAGATTCGGGTTTGCGTTTGCAAGCAGGCAGCCTCCGCAGAGATAAGCACCCACAGCCAAGGGTGTCAGGAAAGGAGAGCAAGACCAGAGAAAGTCTGAAGATTCCGATTTTTTCATCATGGAGCCTAGAGCCAGGTTTGCATGTGCAGGCCTGATTCCTAGAACCCCACTTCTCCTGTGAGCTCAGCCTCACCAGGGCCCCAGAAAAGGCCTCTGGCCAGGAGCCCAGCGCCAGCATCTCTGACCATGAAGGAAAGACATCTCACAAGAGAGGGAGGATGCCTGGTCCCTGTGGTCCATGGCAATCTACTCTTCCATTAAAATTAAACCACCTGGGGTTTACAGTGAGTGACAAGCCCCTGCTATTTCCTTGCCTCTCCCACTATAACTACCATTCTAATGAGGAAGGTCCTCCTGAAGACGTCACCAGCATTCTCAGATTCAAACTTCAGAGCCAAAGAACTGGAGTCCCTGTCCGTGACCCCACCAATTCAACTGCAGCTAAGGAGAAGCAGAGGTGGAAGAGAAAGAAAGTACTCTTCTTGTTCAGAAGACTATCCCAAATCTAGGACTCACATCGGTGGAGCTGGGACCCAGAGAGGGACAGGAGAGGAAAGTCCATACCAGCGCAGAACTTGTAGCCCTTCCTGGAAGCAGGCCAATTCAACACACCCAAGGCCCATCAAGGGTTCTGCCTGTAAGAAATCAAATTTTAAGTTCAAACATAATACAGCGAGAGAAGGCTGAGTGAGACTGGGCAGAGTTAATTTAGGCTGGCCTGCAGAGAGGAACCTTGTTGCCTTAGTGTTTACTGTGTCCATTCTCTCTGTCGTTGATGCCTGCCACAGTTCATTGATAGGATGGGCTGCTAGTTAGCTGTGAGTACGCTGCACCTGTGTGAGCTGGGGAGCTTGGGAAAGGCCTGTAAGGTCCGGGGAAATCCCGGAAGACAAGGGCGAGCCCCCAAGGGGTGGTTACTTGTGCAGGTGACTGTGAACTAGGCCCCAGAAATGCTTCCCAAAGGCTCAAGCTGGGGAGACAGGGAGACAGCGCCACTCCGATATCCTCCCATCCCCGCTGGAGCGGACCTTCGCCCACCACCTCCCAGCGTCTGCACTACCCCTTACTTGGTAGGGAAGGTACTCACAGAGGTTCTTCCTAGTTCTCTCTCGTGCTCCGAAACCTGTTGCAGACAAAACGGGGTCACTCAAGTCCCACAGGATAATAACGCAGAAATAAATGACATGCAGAAAAGTGCCAAGGCCCAGACTCTCCAGCAATACCTAGAACTCCTTGCTTCGGAGACATGGCCTTAGGGAACCGGGAGAAGTTCTCAGTCCTCAAAGGCAGAGCAAGGAGTAGTAGAGTCTGTCCTGGTCACCTCCCCCACTTCACACACCCTTGGGCAAACCCTTGAGAGTTATATGGCCTAAGACTGCCTGAGGCAGGCTTTCCCCAGTTGGGAAACGGGAAGTCAGGAAAATAGGCCTTTGTGCACTTCCTTCTGCTGAGGCGGAGAGGTGCAGGTCCCGACCCCAATTCCCTGTCTGCTCCCTCCGGGAATAATGCAGTCCTCCTTTTCCTTTCCAGTTGCAGGGTGGTTTCCAGTTCCAGCCTCCAAACCTGCCTTCTTGTCGAAGAAGGAGCAGGCATGGCTGGGACATGGATTTCCACATCTCCAGTTCAGACCAGGGTCATATCCTTCCGAGGGGAAATGGGAGCCCAAAGGATAACTAGAGAGGAAAATCGATGTGTTTAAAGGAAAATGACTAGGTCTTAAAGAAATGGTCTAGAATATGACCTAATTCTGTGGCTGACACTGATCTTTTAACCCTCCTGCAGGGGCACCTACAAACGGTCGTGCAGAACAGTGGCCATCCAGGATTTGACGTCCATCTTCAAGTTTTTAGACCTCTAGGAACAGCAAAAGATAATCCGCTCTGAGGTGTCTCAGAGGATCTCCACTCCCATCCCGCTCTCTCCCCACCCCCAACTACTATTGCTCGCTCCGCTCTTGCTCTCGGGAAGAGAGTGTAGGTCCCGCTTTGAGGGGTAGGAGCCCCTCAATTCCCAACTTTCCGTGTATACAAAGAAGGAGAAATTCCAAGATTCCTCCGCCCTCCCCTCCCCCCCGTTATATTTATTAACTTAGGTTTAGGATAAAATTAGAATTAACTTCGACAGGCTTCCCCCAAGTAGAGAAGGCTGGGCTTGGAAACGACCCCCACCTCCAAAAAAACCTCTAGAGTTATTGTGGAAAAAAGTAATAAGTGACTTACTGTTTTTCTTTTCTAGTGGGTAGGGTATCTGTCTGTCTCCTTCCGAGCCCGGTGCTGGCTGGAGCCTCTCACTTTCCTATCGCTGCTCCAGGAACCAGGCATCTGCACTTGTATGCTCTTAACCTAATTTATGGTGGGAATTATATTTTGGCTTGTCAACTCTCAAGCCATAAAACAAAGTTTATTGGAATCACGTGCTTGTAAACGGCCACTCAGGTCCCTCCTCTGCAAAACCATAAATAACCTTGGGCTTTAAACTTTTATTCACTAAATAAAGGTTCACTGCGACTGCTCCCTTGGATTTAAATAGTTCCAAATATCCAGAATGCGAGAGAGGTCATATTCATATCAATACCCCAGGCTTTTCAACTTGCATCTTTTCAGAGAAGGCTGTTTAAATTTGGGGATAGTGCTATTTGGAAAAGGCTGGTTGGTGGGCTTGTCTCATGACTCTGGCTGCATTCGATGTGAGTACCATCCACTCCTTTATTTCAATCATTTTCTCGCATTCGATGTGCTAAATAGGAAAGTCAAAGGCCACTTCTTACTTGCTTATCACAAAAGTTGAAAATTATCTGAGATTTTGCTGGAGTTTCAACAGAGAAAGAGTGGTTAGGGAAGAAGGGGCTGGGTGGCCTTAGGGTGGGGGAGGCAGCTGGAATTAACACTTAGTTTCCTCTGTATTGTTGTGGATGGTGCTTGGTGAAATCTGGAGATAGCCACATGCCTAGAGGTTTTTATAATTTGCTTAGATCTGAAAGGGAAGCCTTTGCAAGTGACCAAACTGCTTAAAATAGCAAGACGTGGGGTTTGGTAAAGTGAGAAAGTGGAGAATAGCCCCCATCGGACTCTGGCAAGTAAGGCTCTAAAGAAGGTTATAAAACAATAAAACAGCCCTGGTGTGAAGGGGCCAGGGTGTGAGGAAGCACATGAGGCTCTTAAAGAACCGAAACCCAGGAAGTCAGACATGCACAATCCCACTGCGTGCTCAAACCACTTAGCAAAGGGCTCAAGAGTCCCAGAAGGCCCACATCTGTGTAGGCTTCAAGTAGCTCCTCCCCACTGCTGCCTCCATCATGGGGAGAGGCCAAGAAAGAAGTGTAGGACTATCTCTGTCTACCCTGATGAGCAATCTAGGAAAAAGACTGGGCATTCCACTCAAGAATGGGGCCATCTGTGATCGTGGCAGAGAAGAGAGACAGAAGTGGGAAAGGATGAAATCCCTACACAGCTCTCAAGGATAGGCACAAATAAGAAGAAAATTGGCCCCTAGCACCCTTCAGTGGCCCTACAGAGGTGTCACAAACTGTGTGAAAATGTGCTTTTTTTTTTTTACTGCTCTGAGAAAATAATGAATGTACTGCATAGATTTGTAGAGCACACACGTGTGATTTATAAATCAAATGCAGTTACAACAGTTCTTATCAGAAAGCCACACAGCCCAGAGAGAGATTCTTTGTATGAAGATCTCTTTGCATGCTAATTTCCAGCTATTAGATGTGCATTTGCAAACCCACTTCCTGATTTGACTCTCTTTAGCCAGAAAACAGGAGGTTGTTAGCCCCGACACTAGGACAACCGTTTCTGCCCCTCACCCCCTTTATTAAAAAAAAAAAATTCCCACCATCCATGTAAGGAGACATTTGCGGGTTTTGTTTGTTTGTTCTGTTTTCTTTTACAACCAGTAGTGGGTAGAGATCACCCTTCAGAAACTGGTTTCTGGCAGTTTTGGCAGTAGATGGGCGGCAGCTTTTGAAGGCGTCTGTGTTAATCACCTGGAAGAGATAACTAACACTGGGGCATTTGAGAAAGCTCGAATTTTTAGCCTGAGATGAATCAGAGTACTTGGCTTTCCAGGCCATTGTGCTGGGCCTTTTGTAAGGAGGTGCGAGACAGTGAAAACAAGCCTTGAGAAATGGTGGATGGACAAACAGCGCCTGGTATCTAGTTGGGGGTCAGTAGATACTTTTTTGGATGAAAAGTGATGAAGGATGGCATGTCTGAGACATGCTTGCAAGCTTCACTGTAGGTTATACAGGAAGATCAGGTCCACTCTGAATATGTAACAGAGGAACAGGAAATGGGGCTGGTATAAGAAAATGGAGGGAAGGAAGAAATATATTGAGGCAGACATCTTTGTTCTCTGATCTTAGAGCTCACAGGCTAAAGGATTAAAGGATTAAGGAGCAAGTGTGTCTCCTCCTCCAACTGTCCCTTGCTATTCTACCCCACCTCCAGAGACACAGGTTTTGTGAATGAAAGAGAGAATTGGGATCTGGCAGAGAGAATTTGAGCATCAATGGAGAAAGCAGAGGTCTGTGTGTTTCAGGCTCCCAGGGCTTTTCCCCCTTACTCCCTGTAATTGGAAGCCCTAGGAGAAGTTGGGAATGCCAGGAAAGTGCCCAAACTTTGAGCCTCAGCCAACATCCTGTCCCCCAAGGACTTTCTATAATGGTAGTAGTTTCAATAGAACAAGGAAGAGGGAAGAGAGGGCTGCCCTCCTTTAAAATCTGTAAGAAAGCCAGGCAGTGGTGGCACACACCTTTAATCCCAACACTTGGAAGGCAGAAGCAGTTGGATCTCTGTAGTCAGAGGACCAGTCTGGTCTACAGAGTGAGTTCTAGGACAGCCAGGGCTACACAGATAAACCCTGTCTCAAACAACAACAACTAAAACCCAAAACAAATACAAGCAAACAAAAAATAATCTAGCAAGAACAACAACCAAAAAATAATAAAAACAAAAACACCTAAAATTGTAAGAAATTAGTTTCCTAGTGAACTAGGACCCTGGTAGCTAGAAAGAGCCAGTCTTTGGGATTTCTACCCTGTGGGCTTCCATGATATAGGGTCCCCTGTAAGACTTCCCCAACCCAGATGCCAGAGCTGCTCCCAAGAAAGAGCAAGAAAAGGGGTCCCAGAAGACAGCATCAGATATCTCAAGTACAATGCAGGTCAGGCTTCAGCCCACCCTAAAGAAATTCATGCTAATATTGGTTCAATAAAGGTCCTGGTGCCTAGAGAAGATGTTATGTTCTCAAGCAAATGTTTGTCCAGCAAGAGAGGTAGATGGGGAGGGGGCTGTCTTAGGGTGAATCTCTGCTCAGAGACACACAGTAAAAAAAAAAAAAAAAAAAAAAAATGTCTGCCCAGGACTTGTGCTTAAGGACACAGGCTAGGCTTAGACTCAGAGAAGAACTGAGCAGAGGTTCCCAAGCAAGTGAGGAATGTGATTTTTGTCCCCGGCCACTGGGCTACTGCAGTCCTCTCCTCCTCCACAATGAGCTACTCACTAGTGTAGAGTGCTCTGTGAGAAAAAGAAGATCCTAAAGGAAAGGGCTTTCAGTGGAAGATCAGAACCTTTCATCCTGGAACAGGGCCTGGAGGCGGGATGTCAGACTTGTGGTCACAGGCTAGAAGAGGCTTCAGTGGTTCTGAGGAGGGGATTTAAGTGTTAGAGAGAACCGAGCTGGCTGGTGTGGGAATTGGGTGGCTGGTAGCATTGCTCTCTTATGGACAGAAAGTGACATGGCACACCTGGAGGTAAAAGAACCTGTGTGTTGTCAGAGATAACCTGACTCAGGCTCTTGGTGTCATCAAGAGAAGTAGCTTGGAAAAGGGTGGTGGGAAGAGTCTGTAAGAGTCATGGCAGCCAGGGCTAAAGAGGCAGGAGCCCCGTCTTAGGGACTGCTCATATTATGTTGACGTGGAGTATAGCCTGAAGCCATAAAAGAGAGGAATTTTAGCCAGGCACTGGCACACACCTAAAATCAACCAATCGTAGCATCTGGGAGCCTGAGGCACAATGCCAGAGAGTTTATGACAAGTCTGAGCTTCATAACAGGATCCCTTCTCCTAATTTTTGTTGTTTGTTTCAAAGAAATGGAAGGGTAAAGTCTTCCTAAAACATACCTCGTCAATACTTGGGCCCAAGTTGGCTCTTGGGTTTAGCCAGAGACCTAATGGCTAAATCACAGGGTGCAGGTAGATTTAGCCAGGAAGAGGATTCTCTCCTTTCCTGCTCCTTTCTCTCCACTCAGGTTCCAGGAGACTAGTTGTGTAGAAGAAGGACCATCTGGGGAAGGATAACAGAAAGGAGAACAAGGTAGTGCTGGAAGGGCTTGGAGGAGCTGAAACTGAGCTCGGGAGAGACTGCAAGCCTCCTGAGCAGGTCAAAGTGCCTCTGGGAGTGTGAGGCCACCTACCAAGGAGCCAAGAACTCTTTCTTCCTGGGTGGCACCCTGATGTGTGGGCACTAGACACTGAGACCCAAGAGGCCACTGCCGAGGAGAGATGACCAAGATTTATTTTATTGTACTGTTTGTTGTGTTGTGTTGAGGCAGGGACTTGCTAAGTTGTCTAGGCTGGGTTTGAACTCCATATGAAACCCAAACTGACCTCAAACTCAAATACTGATCCTTCTGCCTCAGCTTCCTTAGCCCTGGGACTACAGGCATGCTTCATCATGTCCAGTTCGGATCTCTTTTCTCCTCTATATAATTCAAGGACTTACTGAGCAAACCACTTTAGTCCCTTTTGCCTGTAAGAGCCAAGGTCTTCCTTATGAGAAAGCAGGGCCAATAATATTAAGGATCAAGTGTTACATTTTTAGGGGCCAAAACACTGTTTTAAGTACTTAGCTAGTAAGTATAGCCAACAATGTATCATGCCCAACACAACAGTAACATATATGAAAGAAAAAAAAAAAGACAGGTGTGGTAGGCTCACATCTGTAATGGCACCAAGGAGACTGGAGCAGAAGGATTGCCCTTAAGTCCAAGGCCTATCTGGTAACATAATGACATCCCGTCCTTAAAAATAAAATAAAATAAAAAACCAGAAAAATCCTCATAAGAACCCTTGATGATACTCTTATTATTCCTACCTTCAACAAAGGAAACAAGCTTAGAGATTTTTGTCCTGCTTGCCTAAGGTCACACAGCAAGTAAGAGTATGGATTTGACCCTAATTAAGCCTGAACTTGGCCAGCCTGGTCTACAAAGCCAGTTTAGGACAACCAAGGCTACACAGAGAAACTCTCTCAAAAAAAAAAATCAAAATACAAACAAACAAAAAGCCTGAACGTAGCTTAGAATCTGCTCTCTTTCAGCTCTCCAAATCCGACGTGAGGAATGCACAGAACCTGTAATTTCATCCATAAAATGGAAGAAATTACTCACCTTTGGTGTAGGAACTTAAAAACAAAAACAGTCCTGCCTATAGTTCCAGGGGCTCTGCTCATGCCCACTGTAGACACAGAGAAGGAACTCAGCGTTAGGAGACCAGCTAAGGTGGAGAGACCCTTGACCTGTGGCCCACAAACCTAAGTGCGCATCCTTCTTGCCTCGGGGGAAGTGCTTCCAAGGCCTGCATACTGCACCTTGACAATCTAACTCAGCGTCTTTGGGGAGAAACCTAGAAACCTCATTTACCCAGACATCTGGGCTCAGGCCTCTCCTGAGAACCACTGCTCTTGAGCAGTGAACAGGGGGACATTGCTAGCAGACAACAGAGGATCGGTGAGGCTGGGTCCTGAAGTCAGGTCACCTTTGCAGCGGGACCAGCCAGGAAGCACACAGCAGCCCTGCAATGAGCAGCATGGCGGGGCAGTGGTGTTGAGAAATATCCAGGTGTGCTGCACCTCAGCCTGATTCTCCAGCTGTGGGATTTCCCCAGACCTTCACGCAGAAAGCCAAAAGGTGTCACAGGGCCCAGGCCCTGTTCTAAATAAGCAGGAGGAAGTCAGTGACTTGCTAGACAAAGGTTCCATCCATTCTGTCCCGTCCCAAGCTGCCTATTTGGGGTACTAGGAATTTGGGGCAAGTGAAAGGCAGGAACCAAGGCCGTGGAGAGGATTCGGCTTCTCACTGGGGTCCTGTGGCCTAAGAACAGCTTGTTCCACCACAAGATCCCGGTTGCCTGCTCCCGAAGAGCAGAGTGTGCAAATCACGCCCCCTCTAGGTAGGCGAGGGAAACGAGGTGGCCCTTCACCCCAAAATCAATCTTCAGGCTCCGAGGACCTCAGAGCTGCCACTGCTGCGGGCAGCTGGCAGATAAGTGACCACACCGTCCGCCCTTGACTGGTGCCACGCACGTTGTGCGCCCTGAGGGGGAGGGCGGGGCAGAGGAAGGTGGCTCTTGCGTCCTCCCCTCCCCCTCTCACCCAGGGCATCCGCGGCACCAGCGCAGCCGGCGACACGCTTGTCCTACAGCGCCTCCTGCTGGACAGAGCTCCAGACACCCGAACAGGGACATCACCAGCCCTGGAAACCCAAGACCAGGCACTTCCTTTTCGGGGCCTGGGGCATCAGAAGTTGGTAGTTGCCAAGCCCACTGGAGTGGCAAAAAAAGGAGTCCAAACGTCCTTGAGACTATCTCTCACCGCCCCACCCCCAGCTCGGACAAGCTTGTGACCCGGAAGGGTGCATCTCTCATTGACTAGGCGAGGCGGGAGGAAAAGCCTCCGGTTTGTCCATTTATTTATTTATTTACTTACTTATTTACTCGATTGCTCTCTGCTGAGCCCGAGCATTAGGACGTGCTGTGCTGGAGTAACAAGATCCGGGAATGACTGGCCCGAAGTTTGGCAGTTTGAACCGGCACCAGGAAGAAAGGCCTTTCCCAGAGCAGGCGGCACCAGCCTGGAAAAAAGAATCTATGTATTTCCCGAGGAGGGTCTCTGTCTCGGTCTCTCTGTCTCTGTGTGTGTTTCTACGTATGTATGTGTGTACCCCTGGAAAAGAAAAAAAAAAATTCTTCTAGCTCATATTTGCGACGTGTTTCTAAGGTACAAACAAATTAGGGTGGAGTGGCAGGTCTGGATGGCAATAATTGCGGTGAAGGGTAGAGCTAGCTGCTGGCGCTCTTCGGATGCCAGGCTGGAGGAAAAGACAGCGGCAGACCCCAAGGTGGGGTAATAGATCTGCTTACCTCTTCCTCTCGCCCCTCCCCCACCCGTGCAGGGCCGGTTCAGGGTCTGGGCTGGGCTATTTCACTGCACATGCGCTGGGCGCGCGAGGCCCGCATTGCGGAGGTTCTGAGCCTCAAGCCCAGCGGCCCGGGCTCCGCCACGCGCTGCTCCAGAGCCTGGCTGCAGAGGGGCTTGGAAATCCTATCTAAGAGAGGCAGGAAATGTCGCTTTCTTTTTCGGGGAAAGTCGGCATCAAGGCCTCAACCTGTCTTTCTAGTTTGCTCGTCTGGTTCCGTCAAAGCAACAAAACCTCCGCGTCGCTCAGGAACACTCCTGTCTTTCGGATCAGCATTTTCACATCTGAGCCACAGCTTCCCTAGAGTCCTCTACTAGTGGGGCAGGGGGACACCACCCCGCGTTCAGAGCGAGGAATTTCTTTTTCAGTTTTGCAAAACCATGAAGTCTAGGGGATACTTTCCTTTGAAACAATGGTGCCTATTTTTATCATTTCCGAAAAAAAAAAAAGTTCACCTAAATTGGATTTAAATCGGAATTCCGAGTTCTCGGTTGCTTCTCCACGGCTTCCTGTACCCCGGCATACCCTCGCTGGCCAGCCGCGCTGCCGTAAATACCCCTAACAGCTGCCTGCCAGCCCAGGGTGAAATACTGTCTTTGTTCCGGTTTCCCCTGCCTCTCGGGCGCAGAGAACAGAATTCCGGCAAAATATACGTATTTGTAGAAAAATAGGATAGGAAAAAAACACGCTTCGTTTTTAAGCCTTCTCTTGACTACGTTTGTAACAGCGAGCTTTGCTCCTTTCCCCTGGCTTTCCCAGCTCATGTCCACACCAGAAGACACCAAGGCCAGGACGCCGGCTCCCAGGTCTATAAATAGAGAGGTTTGGTCCCAGGACGCTGCGAGTCCTGCCCACAAACAGCTGAGCTCTTAGGCCCCGAATATTTTTTTAAATATTTGTTTCTTTTCCGTTCTGTTTTCTTGTTGTTGTTAGGTTCATAGGGACAATGAGGGCAGTAAGGCAGGGCCAACCTCTTAGTCTTCCCTTGCAGAGAAAACGTGCGACTTGCCAAATAGCTATTTCCCAAGATGCAACCAACCCTTTCTTTCCAATAAGCTTTTAACACTACCATGAAGCTCACAAAGATTCCCTCATCTTCCACATCTGCACATGGCATCGCCTTCCTCAGTGTGATGAGAACCCTCTTACTCACTGTAGCAGGCCGGGGCCACCAACCCCAAGGAAGAGGCATCTGAAACCCCAAAGCTACAGCCACCAGAACATCAAGTCCACCCCAGCCCCACCCAGCCTCAGACTTCAAGCCCTTCAGCCCCACGCCACAAGCTAGCAGCAGGGCCTGGGCATCCTCCAGTCCAGGGGTTTGCTTTCCAAAATAGTGCCTCCTCTCACTGTCAGCGAGTGATCTCAGCGCCCTAATTGTGCAAAGGGGAACCAAGTCCAAGATAGAGACGCCCCAAACCAAAAACAGAAAGAAAAAAATCCCAGTCCAGAGTGTGTGAGCGCTCAGAGTTACTGACCCAGAACCATTCTGCAGACACGCACCAGCCCTCCATTTTGAAAGTGAGTCCATCATCCTTCATCACCAAAACCAGCTTTCTACAAATACACCGCCCATTGTTCACAACTGCCCGAGTGCCGAGCACTGTTCGGTTGGAATATTTGGGCAAACAATAAGGATTTGTCGACAGGCGCTCTGGGGACGGCAGCCCACCACCACGTGAAGCTCTCCGTGCGCAATGCGGCAGATTGTCTAAAGGTCTCAACGTTCCCCTGCGCGTGCATGAAGGAACAGGAATGGGGGACTGCAAAATGCACCGTTAAACACCATCCAAAAGTGCTGGGGGGGGGGGACAGCATTATTTTATGGAAAGGCTTTCTTTTCTCCCTCCCCCCGTGTGTTTTGGTTCAGTGGTTTCAAAGTGGGGGAAATATTGCTGTGTGCCATTTATTGGTGAGTGGGGGGGGGAACCACAGCGCATTTAGAAAGCAAAAGGATCCACTCTTTCACTGCTCTGACAAATGAGAAACACACACAATGTTTGAACTCAGAAATGCCTCACATTTCTCAAATATCTATTGGCTTTCTCCTCAAACCTGCTCCAGATTTTCTGACGTGACTTCCCATGACAAGCATCCATTTTGTAACATCAAACAGTTCAGATCCACCTGACACAACGGATGTAGGGGGAACCTGGCTTGGGCGATTGCCATTTTTCCCCCCACTAACAATTAGAGAATCGTTTTAAAATAGCTAAAAAGAAAAATAGCTCACCTCATACACAAGGCCCGATAAACCATAAGCCTGAAAAGTGGCCTCACCCACGAAACACGTCCCGAGTACACGGAATGCGCCCCACCCCCACCCACGCCCCAACCCCGGAAAAAACACCTGTTAGCCTAAGGGAGTCCTGGGCACCACCGCCTGACCCCCAAGCACCGGCAGCATCGCTGACCCTCCACCCCCACCCCCCACCAAGCTGAGGCGCCCCGAAACCGCCCGCAGGGTCTCCCTCCCGGGGCTGCTGCAGGGGTGGGGGGAGGGGGCCCCGGACCCGCGGGTTCCCGAGTCGCAGGGCGGGGGGGGGGGGGACGGAGGCGTCCCCTCCGCTCCCCTGAGCCCAACGGGACCCCACCTTGAGCCCCGAGGGGCCTGCGTGGGGGACGGGGCGCCGGGGGCGGCTCTTACCGGGCGGCGGCTGGGGTCCTCCGGCGGGTCGGGGCTCGCGCGGCCGGCCGAGCGGGGGCCCAGCCCCGGGGCTCCCTCCCGGCTCCCCGCCGGCGCCACCCGGGGCGGGCGGCCTGCGGCGGGAGCCCGGGCCGCGGCCGAGCCCGCCATCCCGCAGCCGACGACTGGAGCCCACCTCTGCGGAGACAAAGGTTAGGAAAAGAGGGGGTGAGGCTCCGGGAAGGCAGAATGCGGGGGCAAATTCGCCTGGGAAATCAGGAAAAGGGCCGTGAAGGCGAGCGGCGCCTGCACATGACCAGCCGCAGCCAATGACGACCGCAAATAGGTCATAAAAAGGTCTATTACCAAGTTGTAAATTTTCTTCAAACAAAAAGGAATTTACTGCAATTCCTTGCGGATTTTGCACATACAGCTCGCGAGCGCCATGTTTTTCTTCTCCTTTCTCTCATCCCTCTCCTCTTTTCTTACTCCTCCTCCTCTTTTTTTCCCTTCTTTCCTTTCCCTTCGAAATCTCTTCCCTCTATCTATTCTGTTCTTTCTCCTCTCTCTCTCCCTCCCTTTCTCTCTCTCTCTCTCTCTCTCTCTCTCTCTCTCTCACACACACACACACACCTTTTCTAGGAATTACTGGGTATTTTTTGTTTTGTTTGGCTCGAGACCTCTGTGTAATTAGCCGCCGCGTGGGAGGAAAAGGCGTGCGGGCGGTGTCATCCCCCGAGCCCTCCCCCAGCCCCACGTCTCCGGCTACGTTCATCCCTGCTTCTCTCTCCTCCTCTCCCTCGTAAAAACGCTTGAACGGAAGGAGAGCCTAGCACTCTCGGTTCTCACCCGCTCCTTTCAGGAAAGCCCGTATCCAAACATCTTGCCCAGAAAACTGAGCTACGGGAGAGGAGCCAAGAGAGCACACTCCCATCTCCCACTTGGCTCTGACCGGGTGTGCCCCCCTCCGTCTCCTGCGGTTTTCTGTGGCGAGAGAGCGAGCAACCTCCCACCCCAAAGGCTGGTGTAAATGGTCTGCCTCGCAGGAATATCATTTCGAGGAACCACGGTTGGTTTTTAATCTATCGCCACAGGGACGGACACCACCTCCAATCCCTCCCTTAAGGTCCTAAGATCAATTATTGCTTCTTGTAGAATTTAACTCCAGTCCTCTGTGCCTTTCTTTGGACCATCCCCGCTCCCGCCCCGATGTAGGACCATTGAAAAATGTTGAGTGCAGCTCTGGAAAGGAAAGGAGCGTTATCTATTCTGGAAAAGAACAATATAGGGGAAAAATTCTTTTTTCTCAAAGGCTGGAGTCATGTTTCCTTTGCATTGTCAGTGGACCTCTCTGGTGAGCCCCTGAGAGCCAGTGTTCTGGCTGGCCTCCAGGTTCCCTCATGGGCACTGCCAGCCTGTTTTAAGTGCCTCCCTGAAAGGGGTCGCTACCCTGCTCAGCCTTTTCAGAGCGTTCTAGCAAGATGCTTCTCGGTATCGGCATTGGATGCTCAAGCTCCCTGCCAGAAACATCTTTACATCCCATCAGCGACTAGCGGAAGTGAGCTTCTCTGAGTAGGAAGTGCAGAGCGTGCCTTTGTGTAGGCCATTTGTATCCCAAGAGAAAGTTCTGATGACCTTGGATAGTTTTAATTAAAGGGCTTCTGCCACCATCTGTCAGCAAAATTCTTATTTCTTGAAAAGGCCACTGGGCCCTAATTTTTGCTAGTCCATTAAAATGTTTTCTCTCTTCCTCTTTCGCACCTCTAGACATCCAAGGATTCAGCAGAACCAAAGATAAGGAGGGCAGACGCTGGATGTGAATTCTTATGCAGCGAATTAAACAATATGTTATGACACAAGTAAATGGGCAAGCTGGTGTTCATTCCCTGCTTCAGAGCATTTTACACTGCTCCGTACACATGGCACTGGGTAAAGAGGTTCAATTCTAAAACATTCTAAAAGCGAATCTCAAAATGCCTCTGTATCATCTCCCCTACCCAAATAAAAGCAGAGTTCACCACCTGGGTTTTCAGCTTGGGGAATGAGGGATGGGAAGAGGCTTCCTAGAAGAGGCAGCCATGCTGCACTGTGTCTGCTGTGCACTTGCAACCAGTGTGCTGTGGTGTCCTCGAACGACTTTCCTCTGAAAAGGAGTAAGAACCACACCCTCTTTTTGTGTTTCTGGCTCTTGAATTGTCCAGTCACTCAGATGGCCTTTCTTTTTTAGTCAGTGTTAACATGTTAACATTGATGGGGGGAGGTCTTGATTTTTCAGGAAAAACAAAAACAACAAAAAACTCCACCTGGATTTGCAAAGGGTTCTCTGAAGATTTATGTAAATTTATGCAGCAAAAAGGAAAGTTCGTTTCTTGCTACAGTGCCTTACTGCTTACAGGCCTGAGCCAATCAGAAAAGCACCTTGCAAGCTTCTCCCTCTCACCAAGACCCCAACATTAAAGGGGGGAGGTGTACCCACAGCTAGACACCGTCATGGGGGGAGGAGAGATGGGGGAGGGCAATTCCTCGGGGTCTTTATTTGCAGACTCTAGCTGCAGAAGGAAAGATCCATTCCTACATCTGTTGCCAGCACTTCGTGTGTATGTACAAATTTATACTCTCAAAACATTATTGCCACATTCTGCATAGGAGCTGAGATTTTAACCATGGTTTAGGGGCCAGTGTGGCCCACAGGGACACTTCCAATACAGGAGGCCAGAATGTCAAGACATGGCATTTTCACCTATTTTCAATCCTTGATTTCTATGCCCACTCTTGCGCTTAGTAGGTCCTTTTTCTAATCAAATCTTGCCAGATTCTATAGCTTGAAGAACGGAATTTGGAGGGAGCATTCTCGAGTGGGAGCTAGCAATCTTCAAATTTATTTCTATTTAATGAGTATGGGTGTTTTGTTAACATGTATATGAGCGCCCCATGTTGGATTCCCTGGAGCTGGAATTAGGGCTGTGAGCCACCACATGAACACTGAGACTCGAACCCTGGTCTTCTGCAAGAGCAACAAGTGCTCCTAACCGCTGAGCCAGCTTTCCAGCCCCCACCCCCACCCCACCCCCAGAGATGTCAAATTTTAGAGAGTTCCTTAAATCACAAGCAGTTGGAGTTTAGCCAGCACTGGTCTTCAGGTAGCTTATGCCTAAGGCGGTTCCCCTGCTAGGCTCTCAGCCTGGGGCTTCTCTGCCCTTGCCCCGTTCCATCCAGCCAACATGGGAAGCGGCTGGTTGAGCAAAAGTCCTCAAATCCAGCACTGCCCATTGCAGCTGTCTCCTCCGTACAAATGCTTAAGCCTTGGCCACTCCTGACTTAAGTTGTCTTTCTGGGCTTCGGTTTACAAATGTCACAGCCACGGCCTCTTGCCTGTGTGGAGAGCCAGGTGGTGACTGGCCTCTAACCCAGCTAGTACCAATCCTCCTGCTAGCCACAAGACAGCAGACAAACTGGCCACCAGCTGGCAGTGAACCTGGCGCAAAGCTAAAGAATCTTCTTTTCTTACGGATGTAATAGAGAGCACTCTGGAATTTAACAATAAAGCAAGAAGCACATCTGTAAAAGTGAAGGTGGCTAGAAAAAGCAGCCAACTTTTAATGTCTACTTTAAGGTGTTTCCATTTTTGTTCCATGAGAAATTATACTTGACGTGAATTCCTCCTCCTCTGCCCTCCTTTTCCTCCCCTCCCTCCACTCCTGAAAAAGAGGCAGCTGCATGAGCAGCCCCCAGTGGAAATGGATATTCTGTTAATAACAGATGCAAAGTCGCAGCTTCAACTCGGACTGTATGGAATTAAGCTGTCGTTTAAGCTGGACTCTGGGCCGTCAGGCCTACGGCTTGACTTGAATCCTTTTGAAGTTCAAAGTTGTCACAGTATCATGCCAGAATTCTTTAATGAAAGAGGCGTGGGCGGTCAGCTCGCTCTAGAAGGGGCCCCAGACCGCCTCTTATTACTAGCATTACTATCATGAAACAGCTTAGGATGTTTCCGACCCACACCCGCTTCTCAAACAGCAAGTCACCCCCCTCACGTGAGCTCTGGTCATTGTTTGTGACTGGGAAGAACGGCATTTTCCGCGCTCAAAAACATCAGCTCTGCTCTTTAAGGAGGTACATTTCTTTATTAAGGAGCTATGCTCTGGGGCTGTTGTTTACACTCAGAGGAGTTTCCGCATTTACACTCAGGACTCCTTTCAAAGAGGTGAGGCCAAGGCTTTCCTGAAGAACAGCAGAGGATGGACGTACCAACCGACATCTGAGATGAACACAGCAAGCTGGCTTAAAAGGCGCATGCAAGCAGTGCAAGAGAATACAATAAATATGGCACCTACTAGAAAAGGCAGAAACACAGAGCATAGCGACCTAGAAATCCCAGGCAACTGGGTTCAAAATGAAAGCAAGGCCACTTCCAGAGTGAACAGTTAGTGGAAATGTTGCAATTAGTTTTCAAGTATTACTTCTCCAGATTATCCAATTGCCATAATTTGTATGGACTACAGAAACACGACTAACTGTCGATTTTGACATTACCCTTAAACTCCTGCCCCTGGCACAGCACTCTCCCAAGTTTAAGGAAGCCAAGAGCCCGGAGAATACATTGCACTCTTCTGCTACTGTGCTTTCCAACATTTGGCCCAGACTCTTCCCTGACAGACAGTTACAAAATGCTCAAAGAAGCCTTCTGGAAGTAAACCAAAAGACACCTGAACCATCGTTACAGAAGCAGAGAGAAAAATATAAATAATACATTTAATCAAATAATAAAGTAAATATTCTGCAGGCATAATTTTAAAAAAATTATTAATAGACCTCTTTTAATTTACTCACCATAAAGATTTAAAATGTTCAAGTGCACTTGTTTGATTAATAAAGCATTTTATATTCAATCATCGAGTGCTGATCATTAGGAAGTTTACGTTGTTTGAGGCAAATCACCAGCTCAGACGTTAAAAACTACCATTATAAAAATAGAGACATGGTCGGTATCAAATTACCCTTCTATACGACAGCTCAAGGACTGGCACTATGCGATACTACAAACTTATTTTTAAAAACACCCAAATCCCTTTCAAAGCGCAGAAAACCTCAAGAGCAGTGACATTAAGGTAGGTAGCTTGAAACCCAGGTAAAGTTCTTTCCAGAAAAGACGGGGGAGGGGTGAGAAAAGGTGCTGGTCACAGATACACACTGATCCTTCCTCTCAATAGTCTCCGGTCAGAATTTCAGGGTGGAAGTGAATTTGCGGGGCCTTCGGCTCTGTCTTCCTCCAGCTGCTGGGCCTCCTGTCTGGGTTCTCCGTCCTTTGCCTCCGGCCTGGACACGGGAAACTTGTCTTTGTTGTTCTCCTTCTTCCACTTCATTCTCCTGTTCTGGAACCAGATTTTTACCTGTCTCTCCGTGAGGGCCAGGGTGTGGGAGACCTCGATTCTTCTCTTCCTGGTCAGATAAGGGTTAAAAAGGAATTCCTTTTCCAACTCTAGGGTTTGGAAGCGACTGTAGGTTTGTCTTCCTCTCCGTCTACCAGGAGCTGCTGATTAAAACAACAACAACAACAAAAAGGGGAGGAAAATCAACGTTTAAAAAAAAAAAAAAGGTTGCTGTGTCTGAATACTGCTGGAGATTTCTGGACCGGGCTGAAGAGGGGAAATGAACAGTGGCCTCTAATTCTGATACAGACATGGGGCGTGCGGACAAGAGAAGCAGACACAGGGCTTCACAATTATTCTGTCCCCATCGTTTCACATACTTTTTAAAAGTCTGTGTTAGTTTATGTACGACAGCCACGGTGGCTACACAAGAAGGAAAAGGAGGGGGAGAGGGAAAGGACAGGGGAGTTTTAAGGCTAGAACGTGAGATGAAAGCAGATTTCTCCCTTTCTCCCCTCCTTTAAAAAAAAAAAAAGGCGCATCCCAACCTTGTGGTCTCATCCAGGGAAACATTTGAGAAGACGAGCTCTGATTTAAGTGGTCTGGGTCCTCGCCAATATTACCACTGGACGATTTACAGTCAGGATATTGTACCAGCTCGGCCTCTTGCTGGGTCGTAAAAATCGGCTGTCTCTGTAAGTTATCGTATCCGTAAAACTTCGCGGGCTCCCCGTGACAGGCAATCCCGCCGCAGGGGGGAGGCGGCGGCGGCGGCGGAGGCGGAGGGTGCGGAGGAGGAGGTGGGGCGGCCTGGTAGGCAGCGGCCGGGCTGCCCGCGCCGGCGTGGAAGTAGTCCTGGCCGGGGCCCGGGCCGCCCCCTCCGCCGCCGCAGGCCGGGTGCGGGCGCGCGTGCGCCTGCGGGGGCGCGTGCGGGAAGCCGGCGGCGCCGTTGCCATAGAGCTGCAGGGCGGCGGCGTGGTGGCGGCCGCCGAGCTCGGGCGCGAAGGGACAGTCGTAGTAGGTGGGGTGGACGGCCTCGGCCGCCGCCGCCGCCGCCGCCGCCGCCGCCGCCTTGTACTTGGAGTACAGCGGGTTCACGAAGTACGAGCTCATCGGGCGGGCGGGAGGGCGGGCGGGCGCGCCTGGGCCCGGCCGGGCTGCCGCGGGGGCCTCTGGGGCGGCGGCGGACCGCGGGGGCCGCGCTCGGCGCGCTCAGGCCCGGCCGCCCGGCCTCGGCGCGCTCATGCGGGCCTCCGCGCCGCCTGCTCGGCCGCCGCCCTGCGGGCTTCTCCCGGCCTCCTCGCGCGCCCCGCTCCGCTCGCCGACGCCCCGCGGGGGAGAAGCTCGGGCTTTGGGGCCGCGGGTCCCCCCGCTCTGCAGGGAAACGGAAAAAAAAAAAAAAAAAAACAAAACCAGCCAGGAGAAAACACACCCCCTCGCCCGGGGCCACCTCTCACCGCCGCCCTCCCCCCGCCGCCCCCTCCCGCCGCCGCCGGCCCCGCCGCCGCCGCTGCCGCCCCGGTGCGCGCCGGCGAGGCATTTTCGCACCCCGCCGCGGCGGGGAGAGGGAGCGAGGGGCGGGGGAGGGTGGGGACGGGCCCTGGGTGGGGGAGAACCGCGCGGAGGGATCCGGGCGGCGGCGAAGCGGCCCCAGCTCCGGGACCCGGGATGCCTCCGCCGGCCTTAAAGGGGGCCCGGCGCCGCCGAGGGCCCGCTCCCTCCCGGCCCCCGCCCCGGCGGAGGGGGCGCGGCCGGACCTCGGCCTTGGGGCCGGCGGGGAGGGCACCCCCGGGGGCTGCGCGCTCCCCGCTCCGGACCCGCCCGGCGCAGACCGGCCAGGCCTTTTTTTTTTTTTTTTCCTCGTTCCTGACCGTGGACCAGCGAGGTGGACGGGTTGGTTGGTCCTCTGCTCCGTGTGGGGCCTAGCTCGGCGGTTTCGGTTAAAAAAAGCGTCAGCCCAGCCTCCCCCTCCCCCGACCCTGGCCTTATCAGGGCGAATCAAAGCCCCGCTTTTTTTTTTTTTTTTTTAAATTTCTTTTTCTTTTTCCTTTTTTTTTCCTTTTTTCCCCCCCAGCCGAGCAGGCCTCGTGGAAACGAGCTGAGCGCTCTACCCCTGACGCACTGCACGCCTGGCTGGGGCTCCCAGGTTAATTGATATTTAATGGAAATCATGCCCGTGAATAGAGTTTCCATCATTTCACCCCGGACAGACGTCAGCGTTTGGGCGCAGGCGGGGGAGGCCGCGTGGCCGCGGGCGCGGACAGGGGACCCCGGAGACGGCGACCCGGGCCGGGCCGGGTGGCGTGGCCCAGGGTTCCGGGGGGCCCGCGTCCCCCGACGGCGCTCGGCCCGAACCGGTTCCAGGCAGCCGCGGGCCGGGCCTCCCGGGCCCCCACCGGACGAGTCCGGCTCACGCTCGCTCGGAAGCCGCGGGGCAGCGGCCGAGGCGGGCCTGCCTGCGCTCACACTTGTTTTCCCGGGAGAAAATGGACAAGTTCACCCAACCCTTGGCGCGCGTTAGGGAGGGGGCGAGCGAGGTCCGCGGAAGGCCGGGGTTCGCCTGGCTTTCGGGGGGCGGGCGAGGCCCCGACTGTGACAGCTGGGCAGGGCTGCGGGCTTGGCACCAGCAACGCGTCTCTCCATCTTTCCTGGTGTGACTGCCCAATAAAGATACTTGTTTATTCCTCTCTCCCTGCCTCTCCCTCCCTGCCCCTTTAGGCGCTGAACCCCTTTTCCTTCCGGATGGTCCGTCTGGAGGACACCAGGGCCAGACCTTGCCGATTCACCCCAGTTCACCAAAGACTCCGCTTCCAGCAAATCACGCCGTGCCGACTCCCCACGGCCAAATACCAATGCCCAGAACCCCAGCTGGACTCCGGGGTGCCGCAGGCCAGAGGCTCTGACCACCATTCCTGGTGGGATTCCTCGGCCCACGTGGGCGGAACCACGCGGTCGGTCCGAGCGCACTAAATCTCGTTTTATATATATATATAAATAACGTCGCCATAGAAAGGCATATTTGCCAGCAATGTCCGACCCAATTATTCTTCCCAAGCCTGGCCGAGAGTAGTGAAGGACACTGGCGAATCTGCAGACGAAGGCTCGCGTTCTGCAGATGCGTGGTAGAGGCTCTGGAGACTCGCTGTGGGGTATGGTCAAGGGCAAGGCTGTCTCACTATTTTGTCTTTCTTTTTCTCCCAAGTATCCTTCAAATGTGAAGTGTAACAGATTAGTGTATTACGGATTTGAACTTCAGTCCTGCAAATATGCAATTAAAGGATTAAAAAAAAAAATAAAGCCTTGAAGTTAAGCTCGATAATTGTGCGTTTTTCGTTCCACTGTTTGGGATGGGTGTGCATGGGGACTTGGCTGTGTCTGGACACTACAGAAATGAACGGGTTTGGGAGCGGGGTGTGTCAGAGAATCAAGAATCCAGATCGCAGTAACGCGGGCCACATTTTGAAACTCCGCATACTCGAGAGGTTGTCCACGAACATAGCACTCTTTTCCACACGTTCGGGCCTAATTTTAAAAACACTGCAGCGCATTTCCTCCGATGAAAACATAATGTGTGTTTTTCAATTTCATTTAAGCATTACGTTTGCTATCCTAAAAGAAGGGAGCGGCTAACTTCGAA
The DNA here is from genome assembly GCF_030254825.1 of Meriones unguiculatus. Taxonomy (NCBI): domain Eukaryota; kingdom Metazoa; phylum Chordata; class Mammalia; order Rodentia; family Muridae; genus Meriones; species Meriones unguiculatus. The sequence goes on from NC_083356.1 coordinate 117,862,913, forward strand.
GGTATCCTGCGTTTACACGCTTCTGTCTTGATGGAATGCACCAACCTAACCTTGATAGTTTCTGCACGTCGGTCCAGATTTTCTGAAATGCTGACTGAGCCAAAACTTTATGCCTGGCAAGCACGGCTTGAGAATTTAATAGTTCACCTTGTTTATTTTTGTTAAATGTATCCTAATTTAAGATTAAAAGTAAGATTGTAAATATTTTTAATCGAAACCTTCCTCAACCTTCCTCCACCTCCTCCCCGCAACGCTAGCGTTGCAAGAGCAGAGAGTGGAGCAACAGCGCTCTCTAGTGGCCAAATGTCGTCGCAAGCCGCACCAGTTCGATTGCCCTTTCATTTGCCTCAAACCAATTCTAATCTTAATTCTTTAGCTTGATTTGGGTTTAGACCGCTGACACTAATATTGCTTCATCTTCTTGACTGTCAACAAGTCAAATGGGGCAAACGGGACCTCCTGAATGCAGAGGAAACTCTCATTTGTACCCACAAGAGCTTGCAAGCAGAGTCTTCGCCAGCAGCTCCAGCCGGGTTTTGCCAGGCACCACAAGTCCCCCGTTCTGTAACCTCCCAGCTGTGTTTTTTAGGCACAATTATAGGACAGGCTAGGTTTAACAACACTCAAAACTTTAAAAAATATTGATGGATGAGACTTTTTTTTTTTTCAAAGAAACCAGGCGCTTTGACAACTAATTTTTTTTTCGAATTCAAATATTATTGGTTTTTTTCTTAAAAATCTATTACTCTCAACATTACATCATGAGTATTTGCTAATTCGACTTTATAATTTTAATGTTTTGGACCCATTAAACTGGATAATTTGAGGCAGATTAAAGCCAAATTATTTTTTTTTTTCTGCATCTCAAGTGCCTGTCTGGAAAGTCCCTGTTGGGCTCATGTTTATTTAAATGTCTCCAGACAATGAGTGAGAATTTTTAAATTGTGTAAGTGACAGACTGAACCGAATTGGATACGCGGTTTGTCTTTAAAAAAACAAAAACAAAAACAAATGTTACCAAATCAGTGTGTTTCTTGCTAAAATAATTTCTGTCTCTGTTGCTCCTTCTCAGAAATGTTTTCTGTCAATTTAGCTGTAATGACTGAATCTGTAATGAGTGAACAAATGTCCATGTTTTTGCCAGGAATTTGGAGTGAAGGTCCAGTGAAGAGGCGTGCAAACCTCCCTTTCCCTGACAAGACAGCGTTCTAGGAGGTGCCTGCTTGAGTAAATGGCCCAAGATCACCAGCCTCCCCACGCCCCACTCCAAGGAACGGGTAGCATCATTATTGTCTTATTTTTTTCTTTTAAAAGAACCAGATAGATCATGGCCACAGTCAAAATATTAAAGAGCCACCGGCCGCAGACTGCCCCTAACTTTCGCCCCATTAAAAAAAAATTCAGAAATATATAACCTTCCATTTTTCTTTCTCTGGATTCTCACATCTCACTGGGGGGGCTTCCAAGCCCCTTCCTTCTTGGTCCAAGTCTTGTTTATATTTTATTGTCCAGATTTTAAGACCTAGTTTTGTCTGCATTTTTCCTTTCCTCCCACAAACATCAAAATGAGATGGTTTCAAAGCGAAGCGCCCGGGCTGTCGTAAACTCATTACCTCCAGACGTCTGGCCGGCTCGATGGCTTTATGACACCTTGGCTCTTCCTGTTTTCAAAGGGCTGTAGGTGTCCACTGGCCGGAGGGGCGGGGGACGCAGCACCTTCGGCCGGATCTGGGCCTTGGCTTTCCCTCCCAGCCCCCATCTGCTTTTTCTTGGAGCCCCCCTCTTTCACCAGGATCCCCAAGATCTCTACCGTCGCCCCCGCCTTCCGCCCAACCCAGGCTGCCCGGCGCCGAGGCCTCCTCCAGGGCCTGCAACGCCAGTGATCGCCTGAACCCTCACAATGACCTTCATTTTAGCCTCTCAATGCGGCCTCAAAGGGCCGAGCTGGGGCCTACACACACTTAGAAGCTGGTTGGAGGGAAGGGGGCAGCAGGATGAGGGGAAGGGGAGGGGTGTCTTGACCGTTTTGAGGCGCTAAGGTCACTTTGGGGGCTTTGGTGAAGAGGGAAGCTCCCTGCCTGAGCGGCTAAGTGGAGTCAGGGTGCTTGGTTGCTCTTTCCTTGTTTGGGGATGAGGGTTGGAATCTGGGTCTCCAAGATCTAAGTGGGCCAGCGGTGAGGTGTGTCAAAACCTGGGCGAAAGGGGGCCTGGTTCCTGGCGCCAGGGCTCTGCACAGAAGCTCACCCAGGGCCTAAGGCACTGGAGTTTTGTGGCCCTGGCAGCAGGATAGGGGAAGCACCAAGATATATTCCAAAATTGTGCTCTTCGGCCAGGTGTGCACACGCAATGGGAAGTTCCAAGGCGCCCCAGAGGCCCTCCTGGTCCTAGGACCTCCGACCTTTAGCAAGGTGTCCCCTCAAAGGGACGGGACAGTCTGACGAGACGGTGTTATTTTGCAAAGACACAGAGAGCGGGTCACACCACGTTCAGGGCCAGCGGCTGGGCTCCATTTGTTCAGATCAGCATTTATTTGTTGGAAGCGGTAACGTTTACAAATGGTCCTCAGGCAGGAATACGGAGGGTCACCACCCGAGGCCGCCCAACGGAGAGCCCATCCCTCCCGGGGTTGGGGGGGGGAGGGCAGCTCCCCCTGGGCTCCGAGGACCGAGGCCTTCCCCGCCCTCCCGCCGCGCCCCAGGGCCCGGGGCTCCTCGCTAGGCCTCGCTGGAAGTCAGCCCGCGGGCTCCCCGAGGACAGGGGCTTTCCTGCGGGGAGCGGCTGGGTTGGGTTCGGGCTGGGAGAGCCTGAGGGTGGGGAGTGTCGTCCAGTCTCCCACGGCCTTCAGATCCTCGGAACTGGAGAGCTGGCCCCGTCTGGGAGGCTGCGCGGGGGAGACACTAGACTACAGCACTTTTCAGAAACAGGAGGGTCGTTTACACAGGAGAGGGCTTCAGTAGGCCCGCGTGCACTCACAAAATATAGCATTTCCTAAGGAACCAACGGAGCAGGAAAGGGGACGGGAAGAGACAAAACTCCAAAGCCACTTGGTTTCTCCAATACGTATGCGAGCAAATACAGCGTCCCCACCCCAAATAACTCACAGACACCAACCGCACAGTCACCTCTACCTAAAGGAAGAAACAAGTCCGAGTCGCCTGCCGCAGAGTTTCTGAATCAAGCACCCACCAAGAAACAAAACAAAACAAAACAAAACAAAGCAAAGCCCGCTGCCTTTGCGCCCCGCAGGCCAGGACCATTGGGTCAGTCTCCTTTGGGGCATTTCTCCTTGGTCATCTTTTTCATTTTCATCCTGCGGTTCTGGAACCAGATTTTGACTTGTCTCTCTGTGAGGTTCAGAATCCTGGCCACCTCGTAGCGCCGGTCCCGGGTGAGGTACATGTTGAAAAGGAACTCCTTCTCCAGCTCCAGCGTCTGGTATTTGGTGTAGGGACAGCGCTTTTTCCGGGTGGAGCGAGCGTGGATCCAGTTCGCTGCCGGGTTGTCTAGGGGGAGAGGGGGTTTGCAGACCGGGAGCGAGGGGCGGAGGGGAGGCAGCGCGAGGCCACAGGGTGGGGAAGAGAGGTCGTTAAATTAACTTCACCAAGGATGGCCGCTTTTCACAACTTGGGGGAATTATCATAAAAAGCCTTAATGCCCGCGCTCTGTTTACCGTACAAACCGCGCGCCCAAGGTAGGTGGTTATGGGAAGCTTTTTTTTTTTTTATGGATGCGTGTTGCTCGCCTAGGCTTCGGTAGGCGTCTAGACATTTTTATAGGTTAGTAAAACTATCAGTTTTGCACATTCGAGCCTTACAGGTTCCAGCAATAAATCAGGGGGCAATTTCTTTTGCACTTACTTGGGTCAAGTTGCTGCTGCGGCGGCTGCGGCGGCTGCTTCTCCTCCTCCTTCAGCGGGCAGCCCGGGCTCGGGTGGTCGGCGGCGGCGCAAGCCGAGGGCTCGGACGAGCCTCCCGCCCCGGGCCCGGCCCCGAGGCCCACCCCGGGCCCGTTCCCTCCCGCCGCCGCCGCCTTGTCCCGCAGGAACGAGTTGCACGGGAACTCCGGGCCGCCGCTCCCCTGGGACTCGCGGGCCGCGGGGCACTCAGTCCGTTTGGAGGAGGAGGAGGAGGACGAGGAGGCGGAGGAGGAGGAGGTGGCGGCGGAGGCGGGGGCCGGGGCCGCTCCGGTTTCAGGCTTAATCCCGTAGTGGCGCCCGTTGGCCGGGCCGCCCGGGCTGGGGACGGGAGCCGGGCCTCCTCCTCCCCCCCCGCCGCCGCCGCCGCCGGGGAAGCCGGGCAGCGGCTCCAGCCAGGAGCGCGCGTAGCGGCCCGGCTCGGCGGCGGCGGCCAGGGGCGGCGGGGACACGTACGGGTGGTACAGGCCGCTCATCGCCGCCGCCGCCGGGGGCTGGGCGGCCACCGCGGACCACGAGGCGGAGAACACGGACGATTTGGGGGCAAAACTACAGGAGGCGAACTCGGCGGCGGCGGCGGCGGCGGCGGCCGGGCCGTCGGCCACACCTGCGGGCCGGCCCTGCGCCCCCGGCCCCGGCGGCCCGAAGCGCGCGCCGAGCAGCACCTCGTCGCCCTCATGGCCTATGAGCGAGTCCACGTAGTAGTTGCTGAGGGCGCCGCTGGACGACATGCCGAGGCGGCCGCCGCGCGCTCCCGCCCGAGCCTGCACTGCCCGCCGCCCCGCCGCTGCCCGCCGGCGCCCGGGCCGCCGACTAGTTCGCGGGCGGCAGCCGCCACCATTGGTCGCGCGGCCCACGTGATCATATTTACCAATACCCGGAGTAAATCAGTCCGCTAAACTGGGGGCCGCTGTGATTTAAAAAAAAAAAAAAGAGAGAGAGAGAGAGAGAAAGAAAAAAAAATCATCATCAACGGGGAGCGTCGCAATTAGAGCGGGCGCTGGCCCGGCCCGGCTCGGCTCGGCCCGCCCGGCTGGCGGCGGCTGCCGCGGGCCTGAGTGCGGCCGCGGGAGGCGCCGGGGACTATTTGTTCGTCTCTCCTGGGCGCTCTGGTTCCAGCGGTCTCCACCCGGGCTCTGGTGCTCCGACTCCCGGGCTCCGGGCCGTGGGCCGGGCTTCCCGGGCACACACCTAGGAGCCCATCCATCCAAAGCGGGGAGCCCTGGCAGGCTGGCCGGCCCCGGCGCTGCCCGAGGCGGGCGGGCCTTTTAGGGCGGCCCCCTGGCGCCCGGGGGGAGCTGTTTTCCCCTCGCCTCTTTTCTCACCTAAACCCACCCCTCCCCACCCACAGCCACACACGCTCCCTCACAGCTTGTCGTGTTGTTGAAAACAGGTGGAAGACCTCTGTAATGATATTATGCCTTTCAATAAAAATTTTATGAGGTGTATTTGATTATAGATTAATGTGTCCCTAATAAAACGGACGGATGGAGCAGCTCGGAGGACCCCCTCCCTCTACCGCACTCACACACATACACACACACCCTCGACGTGAGGCTAGGCACACGCCCGAGGCCCAAGGGGTGAGCTGGGCCAAGGGGACTCCCGGGCCTGGTCCAGCCCAGGGCGGCCTCTGCAGGGGCTGCCTCCGAGGGGCTTCTCTTTGCCCCGGGATGGGTGGTGAGCGCTGGAGTCCCAAGGAAGCCGATAGGCGCCTCATCTTTTCCCAGCCTTCTTCTGGAATGGCCCTGGAAGAAAACATGCCACAGAGGGAAAAACTCAGCCTCCAGCGAGGCCAGTTCTCACTAGCCGAATAAAGCCCTGTCTCGGGGAGGCCTGTGGAACCCGCATCTCCAAGGGCAGGGCCGCTGCGTGCCTTTCACACTGAGAGGCCTGCAAACGGATTCTGAAGAACTCTTCAAAATCCAGACTAAAGGACAGGTCCTCAGAGCCACTCCCTTTCCAGTTTGCCCCCTTGCCTTCAGAGGTGAGGCCGGGCAGCCTTGAATCTGAGAGAAATGCCCATTGTCACTCCCAAATCCATGGTACAAAGCCCGGCTGGGAGCCGAGACAAAAGCCGCAGGGCGGCGGCTGAGAGGGCATCATGTTCCTCGGTCTACAAGTTGCCCAGTGCACCCTTGCAGGGCTCACAGCCCAACTGCAGCCCCGGAAAGAAAGGGGGTAAATGGCTACTTAGGGCCTGATTGATCGCCTTTGCGAATGGCTTTCTGATTTTGTTTCAGGGGGCCTGCCCTTTCCCTGTAGCACAGGTTCCCCCATCAGCAACTAATGGCGCTCCCCACATCGCTGGGAGAAACGCAGAGGTTGAAATTACTCCACTGCTTTTGCCCATCCAAGGTAAGTCAGGGCAAATTTGGTCCAGTCCTCTCTCAAGCTAGTATTGAATCAGACACCTCTCTCTACCAGCCCCAGGAAATATGCCCCTACAGGAATCTGTCTTGGAAATTGGGGAGGATTTGAGGTTTGGGGAAGGAAGTTTAAAACAATAAACACTGAGCATCCCGAAGATTCTCTGGATGGAGGATCTGAAGCTCAGAGGGGCTAAATGGACCCTTCTTTTGGAGGAAAAGGCCTGTACTTAAAAAGAAAAAATAAATGTGTTCCGTGAGATTCTTTGAAGATGGGTTAAAACCACAGGCTGGACCTGGGGCAAGGAATTCAGTTACCTATTCCCACAAGAACCTCTTCCCTCCTTCCTGGCAGGACTAGAGAGATCTGGGCTCACTGGTACGGATTCGGCAGAAGCTGGTTTGGATTTTCCACTCTATGTGTGTAAAGTCCACTGGACGGACTTGTTGGGAAGCAAGCCATGTTCACTTGCAAATACTTGCAGTCACAGTCACCTGAGTGTTTAGATACAGTGGCTGCGATGAGCATTTTGTGATTAAATAGTGAGAGATTTGACTGGGGAGAATATTCCCATTTTTTTTTCCTTTAAAAAAATCCATGTGGGCCACTGAAAGGTAATGGCTGAATATTAATCCCTTTCAGGAGGAACCAAGGTAAAATAAGATGGGAAAACTCACCCAACCTTGGCTTCGCTGGGCCTGGTTGTCTTGAGCTTGGGGTGGATGGGAATGAGAAAGGGGGGACACAATTGGATCCGGTGCCATTCTAAGCTGCTGCTTGTTCCTGCAATGGAGGCCAGGCAGGTTCCAGGTAGGCAATATTAGTTCCCACCTGGCCCTGAAGACGGATTCCCAGCCAGAAGTCATCAAGAGCTCACTGAAAGCACTAAAAATAACACAGCCAAAACCAAAGAGAAGAAAACACACAAGTGGGGAACTGAAAGCAAAAGCGGGCACAGGGCACACAGGCTTACTTACCAGGGTCCAGCTGGAGGGAAATTCACCCCACTGAGAATGCATTTAGGGTGACAGGATTAGGGGGTGGGAGAGGAGCAAACACTTCATGAAGATTGCACTCCCAGACTGAACCATCCCCCTTACCCTATCCTCGCCATATCCCAACACCCTAGATCCTCTCCAGCTTTCCAGCCCCAGCTCCTTTCTCCTGCCCCTCCACCCCCAGCTCCCCTACCCGACTGCCCCAAACAAGCAGTTTAGTCAAAAGAGACCCTCCCCAAAGGCTTTGGTCTCCACCATGACGTATTTCCATTTCAGAAAGCAGAGGGAGCGAACTCATTTCCAGAGTTTATTGCATTATACATGCGACCAGAACATGCACAGAAAGCACAGGCTGCTCTTGGACTCTTCTACCAAACCACAGATGCACCACAAGGAGAAAGGCTACAAGGCATAGGTTAGCAATACTCCATTTCACCAAGGACAACTGCTAAGTTCATTTGTGAAAAGATACATTGTGATGTGCTTTTTAAAGTCCCCCTCCCCCCCCAAAGCTTGTGGGTTTGCTCAGTCTTCTGAAATATATATATATATAAATTTTGAAGTACTGGGTGTTTTCAAAATGTCATGAGTTCATGGGTTAAACCGCACAGAGGAGAACTCTCACGTTGAGGAGAAGCATGGGAGAGCCACGTTGCTGGTTGGCTAGCTGGATGGATGAGTGGATGGTCAGATGGACGTTCTACAGTTCTAATAAGTTAAGACCCAAATGAAAATGCGCAGTAACAGTTACCCTGCATTACGATGAAAAAATAAATTACGCGTGCTAAGTTTTTTTAATATATATATATGTACTCATAGGGATTACAGCTCACTTGCAGCACGAACAGAATGACCCCAAAGTCACATTCTAGCAGGAAAACCAGAACACAACAAAACAAAACAAAACAAAACAAAAAAACAAAGAGCAATGAAGGTTTTGTTTCCGCCTTCCCAGTCCTCCAGCGCTCAGGCCTGGAACACGGTGCCCCCTCTCGGATCCCGGCCTCACGTGGGCCTCAGACCTAAGAAAAGGTGAGGTTGGCGGTCAGTTCTCGGATTCGATTCTCTCGGCTCATCTTCTTGAGTTTCATTCGGCGGTTTTGAAACCAAATCTTGACCTGCCTGTCGGTGAGGTTAACGCTCTTACTGATCTCTAGGCGGCGCTCGCGGGTGAGGTACATATTGAACAAGAACTCCTTCTCTAATTCCAGCGTTTGGTGCTTAGTGTAGGGGCACCTCTTCTTTCTGCCACTCTTTGCAGTGAGCCAATTGCTGGTTGGAGTATCAGACTTGATTTCCTCTAACAAAATTAAAGGGAGAAGAAAAAAAAATCAAGAATTTTTTTTTTCTCTCAGTCCATTCAAATACACCCTTGGCCATGACCCTGCTGGCAGACAAGCTTCTTTTGACAATGCTGGTATGAAACATTACTCACAAAGGTGGGGCATGAAGGGGATTTTAAACTGATACCAATTTAGAGCTAAACGCTTACTACAATGGAAGGATGTTCTGTATCAGGGGTTGGTGCTCTCTCTCTCTCTCACTCTCTCTCCTTCTCTCTCTGCCACACAACTTTCTGTTTTTGCACAAAACATGATTATAATAGCAAACTTTACAGAATTTCCCCAGCAACATTCTAAGCGATCAGCCCATGGCAGGACAGACTACGAGAGGCCATAGCTTGGTCAGCCTATACCCTGCTGTACCGCCTCTCACCCACCTCTCCTAGGCAGACAGGGAGCCCCAGAACCAGGTTTACAGGAACCCCGTCTCTTTCAAGAGATAAACGAGGAAGCGAAGGATATCTTTTCCACCCTGCCTGAGCATGGCTGCCGTCCTCCCCAGAATTCGCTCAATTTCCAAATGTTTCTTTGCTCTCACAGAAAAGCCCTCCTCTGTGGCCCACCGGTAGACACTGAGGGACAGACTGCAGACACAGTGGGTGGGGGCCTCAAGGTTCCTTCTTAGAAACCCACATCCCTGGTTCTCTGCCTTTCCCCAGCCCTAAATGGGCAAGACAGAGCCACTCTCCTCCTCCGCCTGTCTTTGTAGAAGATTGCAAAGCCTGCGGCACTCTCCCCAGACAAAGCCAAGGTTACCTAGCCTAGCAAAGGCAAGGCGGCTTCAGCTTCCCCACCAAGCACCAGCCGGCCAAAACATTTCCTTCCCCTCTCAGATCGCAGGATGCGGGGTGCAAACCCTTGAACACAAACACGGGGTCTTGGGCCACCATAAAAGGATCCCTGGGTGTAAGGCAAACCTGGGGCTGCAAATCTGAGCCAAAGAAAAGGGGGCCCTGGAGCCCTGTTTACAAGCGGCTGGTCTCCTTTTAGCTCTTTTGTTGCATTTCGAATCTGACTCAGGACAGATAAACCCGGCAAGCCTTTCCTGTGCTCGGGCGCCATCAGCGTGAGGCCAGGTCTGGCCTGGAGGGCCAGAGCAGCGGGAGAGAAGCTGGGACAGTCTCAAGGCTGAAATCTCCCCCTCTAAAAGCCGGGTGGAGCGGCACCTGCCGAGTTGGGCTCTGGGCTCCGCTGCCCAGGCTCTGGGCACCCGAGCACTCCCTTTCCGAGGCTTTGCCGGACTGCGCGCCCGGGCTGGGTGGCAACTCTGTTCATACCGACCTTTGCTTTCCTTCTCCTGCACTTCTGGGCTGGACACGGAGACCTCGGCCAGGCAGCTCCTGTCTTCTGGAAGGCCGCCCTTGGCCTCGGGGCTCTCCACTTGGGATACTTTGCTGGGCTCCTGGCCGCTCGCCGTTTCGTTCATCTTCTTCTCCATCTGCAGCTGGGCAGCCGAGAGCTGCGGCTTGGCCGCGCCACGAGGGTTGAGCTGGAGCATGACAGCGGAGCCGCTTTCGGGGCTGTTATTGTACTCTTGGGTTTTCCCGGTGGCGTAGGTCTGACTCAGTCTAAAATATCCAGGGACAGGAACCTCTGGGTTCTCAACGGGGCAGGACTCGGGTACCAGCCTCTGGTACGAAGGGACCTCGGCAGAAATGAGTTTGTTGCGCTTATCAGAATACATGCAGCAACTGGATTCTTCTTTAATGTTGGCGGTGAACGGGCAGGCAGGGACCTGCTGTGTAACAGGTTGCTCTATTCGACAGGATCTGTTCGGGTCTGTCCAACTGTCTACTTGAGGTATATAAGGGTGCACGTTCATACCCATATTTTGGTGGTTCACTTCTCTTTTGGCCAGAGACGGGAGCAGTCCACAGGTTTGCATTCCATAGGTCCCCATGTCTGCGCTAGGTGGTGGCATGTACATGCTGGCGCTGCTCGAATAGAAACTGTCACTCCTGCAGGCACTGATCAAGGAGTCTACTAAAAACGTATTAGCAGCAGGAGAGCTGTTGGGAAAGGACATTTTGGGGAGGAATTTGAAGAAGAGAGATTGTGTCCTTTGTAGGCTGACATCTCTAGGAAAACATTCCCGGTGTAATTGTGGATGCCTCTGCCGACCACATGACAACCAAGCCAATGAGATTTGAAAATGGCCTTGAGCCGCAGCCTCCTTGCTGGTCACGTGTTCTCCAGCCCGGCCGGCCGGCCGCGTAAGCGCGGACAACAGCGACATCTAACTAAGGGCCCGTGCTAGTGCGCGCCGGAGACGCCGGCCCGGAGCTCTGCGGCCGGCCAGCCGGCCTCCCGGGGCTTGCCTGGCCGGCCTGCCCCACTCGAGTCCCCCAGCCGGCCACCGGGCCCAGCCGGCGGAAGGAAAGCCTCGACCCGAGGGGCCTCCGGGAGGACACGCGCGCTCAGGGAGGTCAGAGCGCCTGGCGCCCGCTCCCACAGCGGCTTCCCCGCACACACCCAGGCAGAACGCGCCCACCAGGGCCGGTTCCGAGCAAGGGGTAGGGGCGCGGGCTGGTTAACTTAGCATTGGGCAACCGGGAAGGTGAGTCCGATTCCCCTGGTTCCGAAACGTCCCTTCTGGGGCTCCAAGGGGGGGGGGAGGGATCTTCCGTGCAAAGATAGGGCCAAGGTGTCTTGGCTGCTGGGTCGGCGGCGAAGGTCGAGAGGCCACGCAGCCGGGCAGACCCTGAGCCCGGAGGATGGTTCCAGCCCGCGCTACCCTCCCCTTAGAGCCTTCGGTTCGGACTAGGGGCGAGGGGTCCCCGGCACCCATGAGCCCCCGGAGCCTGGACTCTCAGAGTAACCACACCCTGACCTTTGAGGGGCCAGCAGGAGGGAGATAATCCTTCGCCAGCCATTCCCTATCCTCGAAGCGTCCCTCGGGCTCCCAGAGAAAAGCGAGATTTCCTTTCCCTGCTAACACAGGGCAGAGAGGAAGGAAAGGAAAAAGAAAGTATCTTTTCAAAAGAAAGGGGGAACTCTGAGCCCTGGACTCCACAAGTTTTGGAAAACCGGGCCAGAAAAAAAACGAGAGACGCAAAGCAAAGGTGTCATTTGGATTTTCTGCAAAGAAAAATATGTTTTGCCTTTATGGATTTTGTAAAAGCATTGGTTTCTGACAAGTGCAAGGTACAAAAGGTTGTGGAATTTATTAATACATATTAAGAAGAATCAGGGCGATCAATAAAATTCTCATCTACATTCTTGGGCTACTTGGTAATTTTCTTGCTTCTGAAGGTTTTTAAAGAGTTATACCCGCTGTTGCCACAAACGGGAAGATATTTTATTAACAAATCAATCGAGACTTTGTAAAGGATAAGATTAATAGTTAAGATTTAGCATAATGGCGTTTGCTTTATGAATTATTGAAAATTATACTATTGATTTTTCCCCTTCACTACTAACCAAGAAGGTCAATTTTTGTTTTAACACAAATTGTCAAATATTAAAAGCTACACTTTTGTCACAAGTTGAATTTTATAGTTTTGGACAATCCCTAAAATTTTTTTGGCAAGGTTTTGTTTAGGCAAGAGGGGGAATGAGATGGGAGAGTCTTAGTCTTCCGCTTCCTCTGGTGAGGGAAAGTTTTATAAAGAGGACGTGGTCTGGGGTTGTGGTCCAGCTCATTAAAGAGCAACCGCTGCCGCCACCACCGTGGAAACTCGGAGTTTTATGAGAAACTTGAACAACTCCCTCCCTCCTTCTCTGCTCGCTGGCGGCCGAGCCCCTCTGCGGAAGCAGGAGCCTTAGGACAGCAGCAGGGAGCTTTAACCTTGATTTCCAAAGACTTGCCCTGGACTAAGGGCCCTGCCTGTGTGTGGGAGCCGTCCTTCCGCCTTCCGGGTCCCTTTCCCCGCAGTCCAGAAAGTAAAAAGGACCCGGAAACGGTGACCGTGAACCAGTTCTCAGTCCGAGGAGACATTGGCGTTCTTTTCTCTCACACTCACCCAGGGATAGGCTGGCCTTGGATTTCAGGCCCAGAGACTGAACTTGTGGGGATCTGTTTTCCACCTCAATAACATTTCTGTGGGGTCCAATGCTCCTTATGGCGCCTGAGCATTCTGGGGGACCAAGGGCTCCTTCACAAAAACACTTCATCCCCTCCCCAAAGTCCTTTGTCCCCCCCCTCCCTGCCATAAAGGAATTTCTCCTGGCCTGGTGAAAACAGGCGCTGGACGCTATTTTCGGCCTTGGGACCAATGGGCTAGCCCTCTCGGTGCCCTCGCCCAAACAATAACCCCTTTTAAAAAACTCCACGGTGGCAATGAGACAGCCCTTTTAAACCTTTACGCAGCTGTTCAAATACAACATCATGGCCAGGTTAAAGCCCTGGCGCCTCTGGCTGCTCTGGCCGCTGCACGCCGGCGCTGAAGCCCGAGATTTAAACATCACCTTTCCACAGGGGTGTCCCTTTTTAAGCTGGGGAGGGAGTGCAGGGTGTTAAGTAAGGCACAGGGGGGGAAAAAGCGTTTGCCCCCAGGTTGCTAAGATCCCGCTCAAACCTAACAAGCCACTGATTAGCACCTCAAAAAAAAAAAAAAAATCCTTTTCACATTGCAGCTCAGATTCCGAGCTACAGCGAAACGTGCCCAGAGCTGGACAAAGTGCCCGCTGCTGCCGCTGCGCTCTCGGCAGCCGCCCTGACGCCAGCCTGGCGCTTCAGCTTTGTGTCGTCCTGTGGCTCAGCCAGGAGAGCTGCCCAGAGTCCGACTGCCCGCTTTTCCTAATCCCGAGCGAGGCAGGGCCGGTCAATCTAATCAGGAATTTTATGCCCATCAAATGCCCTTTCATAATCTTTATTTATACACGAAGAAAACACCCAGTCTAAAAACAGGCAATTCCTTGCTGAGCTGGTAAGTCTTCAGTGAAGGAGGAGAGGCAGAGCCCTGCCTTCTCCGTGTGTGGGTCTTTCTATTTGAGTGTCCCATGGCTTCAAGCTCAAAGTCACCTCACATTGGATTAGGGTTTAAATAAATCTTCACCCACAGGCAGAAAAAGAAATGAGTATGTCAATTTAAAAAAATAGAATCTATTTTCACAAATTTTTATTTTTTTCTACCTTTAGACTGATTCACTGGGGCCAAAACTGTCAATATGTTAGATTTCTAGAATTTAAAACGAGCAAAATGAAAATACTGTAAGGAAGGACAGAAAATGTGCCTTAAAACCTTAGAGCGGCCACAAAGCAAACGGAAGGAAAAGGCTGTAGCGCTGAGGGCCAGCTTTTATTTAGAGTGTTTAATGCAGTGGCTAGTGTTGTGTGTTTTTTTTTAAGTCAACTTTAGATCATTTACAGCAGTTAATATTAATAATAAGTCAATATTGCATCGTAAAGGAGATGAATATCCGTATTTGTACCAAGGCGTCTGTCTCCTTGGCACAGCTCTTTCGAGAGAAGCATTTAAAAGGTCGCCTTAGCAAGAAATCAGCGTTTGTGATAATAACAATAACAATAAGTGGCTTCTGCACTGCTCTCTGTTTTTTGTTTTTTTTTTTGGGGGGGGGTAGAGGCTCTGGGCCTAGGAGGACCTATGGGCTCTTAGAATCTCCCTGAATTAGAGCCGTGAGCTGCCTCTGGATTCCGTCACCCTTTGGACCCAGAGTGGGTAGGGACAGATTAAAAGCTGCCTCCCCAGGGCGCCCCTCTGGGTTGCACTGGGCACCACGGCAGCAAGTGGAAAAGAAGGGGTAAAAGGGAACGGGATCCGCAGAGAAGAGCGGAAGGGATCAAGGAGGGCCGAGCCCCTTTCGACACCGACACAAAAGACTCCTACTTGGCGCATTTTCTCTCTACTTCAGAACCCGAGAACTTGGCGCCTCAGAATCGGCGGCCGCCGCCAAGGAAACCCGGGCGCTCCGGCCCGCCCAAGAGGGGGGGACTGCCGTCCCCCGAAGGTCCCGATCCCACGCCTCGAGCCCACGCTGGGCGGGCGCTGCGGGGAGGACAGACGGCGCGGAGCCACGGAAGGGGGCTGCGGGCGGCTGCGGCCAGGGCCGCGGGGCCCCGCACCACCAGGCGCGCGGTGGACGGGGCCGCCTGCGAAGGGACACAACCACATTTGGGGAGGGAGGTCTCACCCCACGTGGACCGAAGCCGGCCTCAGGCCCCGGGAAAGGTCGCTTTACGAGAGCTAAGCCGGACGGGGGGCCAGACGGGGGCCGAGCCGGGTGCCCGCGCGGGGACCCCCCACGCCTCCCTGGCCGGCGCCCCAGCCGCCAAAGCCAGAGCCAGTCCCGGAGCCCGGGGGCCACCGAACGGAGGGAGGGAGACAGGGGTCAGGGCGACATCCAGGGGCCGCGGGCTCCGCGCGAGGAACTTAGGGTGAAAGGAGGAGGGACAGGCCAGCCTTCCTTTGAGCCGCCCGCCGGGGACCCTGTCTTCACACTCGGGGACCGCGGACGAGGATGCCAGCTGAGGGGGCACGGACCCGGCCAAGGCGGTGGATCCCGGGGCTTTCAGCTGTCCGAGAGCCCGTGTCCAGGCAGGCAAACGGCGCACCTCAAGGTCAGCGCGCGGCCAGGAAAGGCGGCCCGGCTCCCGTCAAGTACAAGGCCCGGCTACCTCGAACGCCCTTCCGTCCACAACACTCCGAAACAGCACCGTCCTCGCCAAGAGGCCGCTCCTCCCGGGAGCCGCGCCGGCCCGGGGGCCCCCGGCACCCCGGCTCCCAGCCCTCCCTGCCCCTGGGGTGGCCCAGCCACGCGCGGGCCGGAGCCCCCGGCCCAGGACGCCGTCCACGCTCCTCGTGGAGCTCCCTTCTTCCCTCGTTCTCTTTCCTTTTCCTAAGGACGCGCTCGGCCAGGTTGCCAACGCCCCAATCTGTCTTAAACAAAAGCCCTGTAATCACCCCAGCCCTCCGAAAGCTCCAAGACGCGTGCGGTTTTGGGGAAGGACTTTATCTTTGTCGTCACTCTTCACACTCCAACACGAACATAGATTCCCTCCCCCCCAGGGTAACCAACTCGCGGTGGCTATGCCGTGCTTCAAACCACAGATATTTGTCTTTTAGAAACATCTTCTCAAAACCACCAGGTCGTACATATACCAAGGTATTCTCTGCAGCGGCTTTATCTTTAGGGAAACAACGACTGGGGACGCTCCTGTTTCAGAATACTGATTGCTTCTTTTTCTCTGCCTCCCCACAACCTCTCACAATTCACGGCTGCTTAGAACAAGCCAACAGCAAACACCTTAACTGCTGCCTGTTTCTAACGGGCGGGCCAAGATCCCTTACTAGAATCTAGGATTGGGAAAAATAAGGTTCCGCAGCCTCTTGGCAAGTGAGGCTTCTGGAACGTGAGCGCGCCCTCGTGTGGCTGTAGAGGTTCTTGCAAACGGAAACTGCTATGTCCAGCTATCGCCTGGAGTATGCTGGCTGGCACACAGCTTGTATATTTAAACGCAGTTAGAAGGAAAAGAGGAAAGATAAAGAGAGAAAGAACAAACCGGTTTTAATCTCCTCAAAAGATCATACCACTGTGGCATTTACATGTAAGGCAATGCCCAGAGTTCCAAACAAAATAGTCTCCTTCTGAGCGAAATAATTTGATTGTCTGCTCTGCTCCTATTGTAGCCTCTACTCAAGATTGAGGAAAGGGTTTGAAAACAAAATAAATATATTTTATCTTGTTCTAGATCTTAGAAAGTGTCAGAGTCTATTTAGCCGGGTGGCAAACGGCTTTCAAATGCTAGGGGCAGCAGTAACCATGGTCAGAACTTACTCTCTCTCAAATGTCTTTTTATAAAACTGCAGTTCTCCATTACACCGGGGAGAAGCTCTTTCTAAGACCCTCTCAAATTCTCAGCCCACCCTGGCTCTAGTAATAGTTAATAGGCATTTTGATCTAACAAGTGTTTTTATTTTATTTTATTTTTCTAAGAAGTCAATTGCTATTAAGGTACTCAAATGTTTGGAGGGAAATTAAGGTTATTGATCCTGAAATTAGGAATTTTCTTAGATTTATGGTGAACCCCCAGAATGATTCTGTATGGTCATAAATGTGTGTGTGGGTTGGGGTGTGTGAGCCTGTATTATGAGAGTGGGTGGTGGTTGGAAATCACAGAAGAACTTTAAGGCGCCTAATTATTCAGAGAGGTTAAAGGTGATGACCTTGACATTTTGGAAGTTCAAAGGCATACGCTTATGCACTTATGTTTTTTCTTTACCCCCCAAAAGCTTCAACAATTAAAAAAATTATATTTCAAAAAGCATACTTCCTAAGAAGAGGCCTGAAGTGCTGTGCAGCTTATGGATTTATATTTTGACTTTGGGCTCCTGAGAGCTTAAGAGTCATAAGATCCACTTCACTCTTTTCAGATCAAGAGAAGCTTTCTCACTCCCCTGGTTTATTGCACACTGCGGAAATCTCTTTTGGGCCCACCAGAAGGTGTATAATATAACCCAATTAAGCTGTTTAGAACTTTGGCTTTTATGGTGTTGTCTAGACAGTTCAAGGTTTTGTAAACAGCCTGGCTTGGTCCTGTGGCATAAAGCACAGTGCACCCCCTCACCACATTCTTTAACTTAAAGGGATAAACGTGGCGAGAAGCAGTTCTGCAGCCCCTGGCCTTAGTCTAGTGGGGGGGCACATTCCCTGCCTCGTGCTCTCTATGACACAAGGACCCCAGCTCCCTGCACCTATTAACTTCCTTTTAACAAACTTCCCCGCCTCACGTGGAAGACTTTTTTCTTCTTTTCCTTCTTAAGGAACTCTGGCTCCTTGTCCCCTTGTTAAGAGATCATTTGAATCTTGTAATTACTTTTTAAAATTTGTTTTGTCTTTCCAAAAATTCCAAGTTCATTAGACTAGGGCTGGGCTAAGAATTTGCTCCTTAATCTACTGCTTCAACCTCGTTGCCTGGAGGGGGGGAAAAGGCAGCCAGCTCTGCTGGATCACATCGCCAATTCACAGTTAGTGTAAAGCTAACGTGATTTTAAAAACCAGTGTAGCCTAGAGGGGGTGTGAAGGACCAGTTCCTATTACAGAGAGGTTAAAAGTGCTCCAGGGGGCTTTCAGGTGCGTGGGGACAGGGTTCTGGCCACTAAGACAGCCTGATCAGCCACTAACCTTCTTCAAACAGCGAAATCATGCAGTGTATTGAAGCTGTATCTCCATTTTGCTAGAAACCATTTATTCACACACAAAAAGACAGTGACTCATGCCCAAAGGTACATTTCCCAGAGTTTAAATAATCTGTGTTCACTGAGGGGGAAGAAAGGGATTTCTTAAACTCGAAACAAAACACCGGCTCCTTCTAGCCCCATGGCCTAACTGCCTACAGATCCCGCCTTGTCCACGAGGACTGGGAGAGGGAGAGAAGGAACAACAGCACATTGGCGGTAAAATTGTAAAGGGACGTTTGCATTTACCATTTTCCCCTTATTAGGATCCGCTGGGCCAAGTCCCCGGCCTCTTCCTCAGGCTGCAGAAGTCGCTGGGAGGTCCCGAGTTGACCGCGAGAAGGAATCGTGAAGTTCCACAGAGAAGAGGCGTCATTGAAGCCAAGGACATTGGGCCTGCGGAGGGCAGGCTGGTGGGGAGGAGGGCGGGTGAGGGGGGCTCTGGGGAGGGGGCGCGTCTGGAGCTCTCAGAATAAGGGGTTTCCAGTGAAATACTGCAGACGGTCCCTGTTCAGTTTCTTTTCTTTCATCCTGCGATTCTGGAACCAGATTTTGACTTGCCGGTCAGTGAGGTTGAGCATCCGAGAGAGCTGGAGTCTTTTCTCTTTGTTTATGTACACATTAAAGAAAAACTCGCGTTCCAGTTCGCGGATCTGGTACTTGGTGTAGGGACAGCGCTTTTTCCGGGACCTCTGGGGGGCCGCTGCAAGGCAAAGAGGAGAGCAGGGGTGAGAGAGGCTGAGCTGGCCCCCACCGTCTCCGGCCGCCGAGCGAGGGCCAGGCCTTAGCCCGGTTGGGGACGTCCCTTGCTGCCCGTTGAAAGGCTCTGCCTGCGTCGTGGGGGATGACATATGGGCGGGCACAGGAGAGTGCGGGCGTGGACATGTGTTCACGCCCGGACACACACACCACACACACACACACACTCCACACACTCCACACACATACTCACCACACACACACACAGTTCGCACACATACTCACTGCACACACACACACACACACACACACACACACACCCTCCAGCCTGGCACTGAGATAGGAAACAAGGAGGGCAAGGCAGGCTCTGAACTGGAAGGGGACAGAGAGACCAGAGCGCGCCCACCGGGGCTTCTGCTCAGCTCCCGGGCGGAGGGTCAGCCAGGGGCTCGGCTTAAGTCCAGTGCGAAGATCGCCCACCCCCCTAAAAGGCAGGGGGGCCCCACCCGGTCCCCACTCACTAACTGGCTCCCAACCTCTTTCCCTCCTCAACTCCCCCACCCCCACCCAAACAGAGGGCCAGCCCTCCGCGGCGCTCAGCGCCCTCCTCGAGGTCTACCTTAAGCCCACCTAAATTGGTTTCCTATCATAAACACACTTTACAACGACCCGGGAAATCTTATAGGATGTATAAACCCCCTCGAACGCTTATAAAGTCGCACATAAAACGGCGCGAGCCGAGGGAGGTCCCCGCCGCGCCCCCCTCCCCCAGCGCCCCGGGCCAGCCCCCGGGCCCGCGCCCCGCGCCTACCTGCGCCGCCGCCGCTCTTCTCGGCCCCCGCCTCCCCCGGGGGGCCCTCGCCCTCGCCTCCGGCCGCCCCCTTGGGCTCCGCGCCGGGAGTCGCCTTGGCGCAGGGGCTGGCCCCGCCGGCGGCGGCCCCGGCCTTGGGGTCGCCCTTGTCGGCGGCGCCCTCGGGCTGCGGCGGCGGCGGCGGCGGCGGCGGCGGCGGGGGCGCGGGCTGCGGGCCGGCGAAGGGGGGCCCGGGCGACGCCTCGTAGAACTGGTCGAAGCCCTGGGGCAGGATGCCGTTGCGCCCCACCGCGCTGTAGAAGTTGGAGGCGGCGGCCGCCGGGCCGTGCGGAGGCCCCGGGGCGCCGCACACCGGCTCGGGGGCCTTGAAGAGCACGTCCGGCCGGCGGCCCGCGGGCGGGAGCAGCTCCCGCTGCATGGCCGCCTCCTCGGCCGCCGCCGCCGCCGCCGCCGCCGCAGCCGCCGCCGCCGCGTAGTAGGGAGCGTAGCCCCCCGAGCCGCCGCCGCCGCCGCCGCCGCCCCCGCCCGGGCCGCCCCCGCCGCCGCCCCCCGCGCCCCCGCCGCCGCCGCCGCCGCCGCGGTACGGCCACTTGGCGCGCTCCAGGCCGTAGTCGCGGAAGGCCACCTCGCGCACGGGCTGGACGTGCGGTGCCAGGTTGGACGAGTAGGGGAAAGCCATCTGGCAGGAGGGCGGCTGCGACAGGAACGACGGCTTCCCCGCGAAGTCCGACGGGGCCACGTAGTAGGCGCAGCCCGGCAGGTACATGCTGGCTGCGCTCGGGCCGCACTCGTCAAAGTCGCTCATGGCTGCGCGCCGTGCGCGCCCGCCAGCCCCGGGCCGCTCCCCGCGCCTCCGACCTGAGCCATCGATTGCACAAGACGCTTGGGCCAGGATCAACTAAGCAAAAATCCCCACCGGGCGCTGACGTGCAATTCATCTTGATTGATTCGGGTGGTAATTGTGTCACGTGACGCCATGAAGAGGAGAAATGTCCTTATATCTCTAGCAGGCGCTCCTCCAACACGCCCCGGGACGGCTCCCGGCGCCGGGACGCGCGCGCGCCGGGGGCGCCTGGGCCTCGGGCCCCCGCCAGCCCTCCCGGGGCGCTCCCTGGCCGGTCACCTGCGCGCCGCCGGCGGCCGCCACCGCTGGGCGCATCTGCCGCCACCGGACTGGGCCGCCCGCCCGCCCTAGCCCGCCCGCGCCGCTTTAAGTACCCGGACCTAGGCCGGAGGGGAGGAGGCGGGCGGGAGGAGGGGGAGGAAGGGGGAAGGGAGAGGCGCGGAGGGCGGCGGGGGGAGCCCCGGCCCCGGCGCGGGGGGACTAGGTGTGAGGGTGTGAGCTTCCCACCCCCACCTTGCCCGCAGCCGCTCCCTCCCCCGCCGCCCGCCGCCCTCCGCAGCTCACCGGCTCGGGAGCTTGTTGCTTCTTGTTCAAGGGGCGGAATTGCGACACCCTCCGGGGCGCCGGGAGCCCTGATTTACATATTTCTCTGCGGAGCGCGTTCCGGCTGGGAGCGATTTGGCTCTCTCGGGTTCTGACACCAGAGACGAGAGCGCAGACCCTGGAAAAACGACTCCCGGGCGCGAGGCTCGGCGTGGGCCTCGGCGCCCACTCGGCCCTTTCCCTTCCAGGGTTTTTTCGCTCTGTTCCCATCCCTCCTTCCTTTGCTTGCTCTTCACTCCTCTCCTTTCTCTCTCCTGCCTTCCTCTTCTCCTTCGTCTGGCTTTCGCTCCCTTCCCGTCTTTCTAAGTACCTTCAGCATTTTCTCCTCTCTCTCTCTCTCTCTCTCTCTCTCTCTCTCTTTCTCTCTCTGTCTCTCTCTCTGTGTGTCTCAGAGGTCCTGGTTTCCTGGATTACCTCAAAGCTCGGGGGTCTGATGAACAAAAGGACCTGAAGTCCTAACCCTCACCACACAAGGGCCCTACTCACCACCCACAGACAAACCCCTGGTGTTCTGGCCCTCCTCATCCTCCTCTGTGTTCAGGTCCCTCAGAGCTTTCGGTGTATTGGAGCCCCATCGAGGCCTCAGCAATCCCCTCAGCCGCATCCCCAAGACTCCTCTGGAGCCCTTGGGTTTGATGGTCATAACAACTGCCAAGGAGATCCTTTGGTTCTCCAAGGATTCTCGGTAACATCCGCCTGACCGCTGGGGTCTGTCTGCGTCACCTGGCTCTGCCGAGGTAGACTTTCAGGCTCCCCCCCACAGCTCGCGCCAAGGCCTTACTTTCTTCTGGCTGCACCAATCCTCCCAGGCCTGGGCTCCCACCTCCAGCATAGCAAACCCTTAGTCTCTCCCCGGATCCAAACCCCAGAGCCAAAGGCGGCAGCCTGCCTCCCTCTGCAGTATTTCCCTGCCCAGAAAAGCCAGCCCAGAGGCCTGGGCTTCAGCCTTGAGGCCTGGGTAGGCAGCTCTGGCTGTGCGCTGGCTCCCTCCCTCTCTCCAGGCCGCTGCAGTTTGGGTCCTGAGCCCTTTGCCCACCGAGCCGCTTAACAGAGAAAAGGCGCGTGGTCCGGGTTAATATCTCTTTTCTAGCTGATGTCGCCCCTTCCACTTTTCCTACCCTCTTCTTTCTCCATTCCTCTCTTTCCTCCGCCCCCTCCCACGTCCGCTTCCCTCCCCCACAACACTGCGCACATAGGTCTGTAGCAGTGGTGACCAGAGCTCACCAGGCGTTCTCTCTCTCTCTCTCTCTCTCTCTCTCTCTCTCTCTCTCTCCTAGCTGTCCATCCTCTGCGACCCCTCCTTGAAACTCCCACCCCCACCCAGATCCCTGCTGGCGCCGCTCTCCTAGCCCAGAGCCCCGACACCGTATTTTCATCCGCTTCCCCATCTCCATCCCAGTCCACAAGCGTATCTCTTTCCGAATCCTGGTCGACGCCCCTGGATCTGTCTCCTAAAATGGCTCCCCAGACACTGCACAGCATTCCCGGGGTCGCTCAGAACCTAAGGCGGCGGAGGCCCCCCACCCTCCAATCCTTGCACATCTTGAGACGCAAAACATTTATGCACCTTCCCCCTGCTCACCCCACCGAATGGGTGGTAAGACAGACCGTCGCCCCTAAAGTGAGGTCTGCTGGCTGCCGAAAAGGGAAATGGAAAGGAGGAATCATTCAAGTTCAACGACATGGCGACGGCAGCTGTGGCGGGAGCCGCGCTTCTGCGGGGGAGGGTGCGCCGGCCGCAGCAGCCCGCTCGCGCCCAGGGGAAGGGGCGATGCCCCCCCCCCCACTCCTCCTCCAGCACGGCCGCCCCCGCACAGCACCCAGAGCATTCATTCCCCGCCCAGCCCGCCTCTGCTCTGTAGCCCCAGCTCTCTGCTTTGGTCCTCACCCCGAAAAACTAGCCTCTGCACCAGCGAGTTCTGCTGGAGGAACCTACCGTGAAGACCCGGGCGTTGTGTCCTTGTCCTGGCTTCCTCGGTCCTACTGGAAACACCGGGAACACACCCGGCCTTCCGGGGCTCGGCCAGCCGCTCTCTGCGCAGCAGCGCGTAGACGCGATGCGGTAATTTTGAGCCACCCAAGATAAGACACTAACTTGACCTTAACTTTGTCAGCGCGCCCCTGGTATCTGGAGAACGTGAACAGACACTGTCTGGCAGCTCTCGTAAAAGCCGACTGGGGAAGGGATTCTGAGTCATTTCATTTATTACCACTACAGTTCAGCGAGAAAGCTTTTCCTCCCTGCCAAACTTTAATTATTTATGCTCTTTTAGGAAACGAAAGAAGAGAAAAGCAGGGCGGTGGGGGGAGGTGGGGGGGAGGAAACTCCCAGAACCAGTCTCTTCCCTGCAGAGCCTTACGGAAAAGACTCCTTAAGCGGAGACTGAAAAACAAACCAAAACAAAACAGAACAAAATGTGGGGAGATCACCTTTGTCCAAGGACTGCTGGACGGACAGGCGCTGTGCCCCCCACCACCTCTGAGGGGAGTGGATGCAGCTGAGAGAGGCCAGTGAAGGGGGCACACCTCCCTCCCCCACCACCAGACATGAATATTTACAACGATTCTGGATTTCTCCTCCACTAGCTAGCATCCAGGAAGCCTCCCCTAGCCTGCCCTCCCAAGGGGAGAACCCCCGGGCCTTTAAAGCTTTCCTCCTTCGGCCTCCAGAGCTATCAACGGATTGAACAGCGGGGTAAACAGTTCATTTTTTCATTTTAATTCCTCTTTCTTAGTCAAGAGGCCGCGTGGACTGCAGCGTTTCAGAAGAAGCGTTTCTCTTTCTACGAGGGAAGGTTGAGCAATCAGATTGCAGTATCATTTCTCTTTGGCGTTTATTTCTCATCCTGGTTCCAAATTTCTGCCAGGACTTCTGTTAGGGAAGGGGACACCGTGGTCTCTGAATTTGTGTGGATCAGTAAAAAGGATGCATTTGGAAAACGCCGCCGGACTGACAGATAAGATTTTATACTTAGGTTAATTTTCTTCTGGGACTGGCCTCTAGGACTGTTCCCCCCACCCCCATCCCAGACTAAAGAAAAGAAACATGATGGTTTAGTATCATATCTGTCTAGGAAACTGGCCTGCATGTTTTTTGTTTTCGGGTCTGGGGTCTGAGGAAGTCTGGTTTCTTCTTCCTTTCTCAGTCCTCTGAACCCAAGGTCTCGGTATGGCTTCTGCCTTTGATAAGCCTTTGTTCAGTTGTTTTTGAGGAGAAAAACATCTCAATACAGACCCCGACTCCAGAAACCTGGCTCAGCACCACTTCCTCCCCGCCCAGTCAGATGGGGACATTCTAACCACAGGACCTTCGCGAATTCTTCCTTCTTACCATCCAATTGTTGTAGGCCATTTTTTTAATTGACAAAACAATGTTATGTATAAATCAAATTTGTTTCCCAGGAAGGGAATTGGAACATTGAATATTCTTTATTAGAAATGCGTTGGTCTTGCTTCTTCTTTCTCTAGTGAGGAGCTACTTTCCACCTCCATGAGTTAGGAGTCAGGATTTTCAAAGGAGTTTAATATCAAGCAGGCCCTGGCTTTATTTGACTGAGCTATAGGCTCTAAAGGCAATAGGGTGGAATTCCCAATGGAGCCTGCTGAACTCCTAGTGCCTAGAAAATCTTCCTAGGACTTTGTCCTGAGAAGGCTGACCAGAACTTGGCAGAGAGATGTTTTGTTTTGAAATCTGAGGACTCTCAACTCTTGTCTCTCCCTTCCCCAGCCAACAATAGCGAGATTTAAAGTTTGAGGATTTAGAAAAAATGGAGATTTCTCAATCTACAAACTCAGTGTTAGCTTTGCGTCTGAGATACACTCACATCACTCTAAAGACTTTGAATAGTTTCCCTTTGGATATTTCACAGATATTCTCTCCATGGTGTTTTTTGTAACTGCTTCCTGACTGCCTCAGAAGCCATTTTCTCATTTAATGAACAGCAAAGACCAGAGGCAAAGACACAAGCAGAGAAAAACAAAAAAGACGAAGCTGATGGCCTGAAAAAGATTACAAAAGAATTTAAAGCATCTTTAAGAATGAACATCAGCCCTCTAACAACTTGGCTGGGACCTGGATATTTATTTTCACTATGCAACTAATATATACAAAGAAATGTTATTTTACAAAATCAAAACAAAATATGCATGGCAGCTGTCAGCACAGAAACTTACATTTTTAAAACACCAACCAAGGTCAGTTGGGGTGAAGCTCAAGGGCCCGTGTGAGATGGCATTTAGGGTCCAGCTCCTGGAGACCTTCACTAAAGAAAAGCCATTGGGTTTGGGGAAGGAGTCATGAGCCTTCGGGATGTTGCTAGGGATTGGGGGTGGGGCTTAAAGCTCAAAAGATGAGGCAAAGATGTGTGTGTGTGTGTGTGTGTGTGTGTGTGTCATGGCTTGTATTCACTGAGAATCAGGCTGGTTGGATTCTGCAACAGAACAACTCCACCCACCATTCAGAAAACCCAGGCTCCTCAAGGTAAACCTGGCAGGGCTCAGGGCATTATAGGCTTTCCACAGGGTCTGTCTCCAGGAAAGGGCACAATGGCTAAGCATTAGTGGAGCAGTGGGGGGAGAGGCTCTGAATCCGTCTGCCCTCTGAGAGCAGTGACTCCAGGCTGAGAATCTGAGAGGTCTCTTCCCACCCCGGGCTCCTCAGGCAGCTTTTTCCCCCCTTGTGGAGACCCATTAAGGTAATTCAAGAAAGAGAGGCGCGTGGGCACCGTCATCCACCCGAGGGAGAAGTCATGGCTACAGCGAGAGTGTAGAGCCTCCTCCCTTGCTTACTCCTCTTTCTTCCCTGAGCAGCTAAGCCTCGACCCAGGCCAGCAGCTTCCTCACCACAGCTCAGCTCTAAGGATCCAGTTACAGAGTGCATGGCCTTGGCTCCTAGGGTAGGTGAGGTTGGAATGGAGGAATTCTGCCAGGCTGGAGACTATAATTTGTTCTGTGGTCTTAGTTTCTTGCCACCTCTGAGAAGGGAACCTTCCAGCAGGAGTTTATAGAGCTGAGATCCCAAGGTATCCTTCCTTTCCCCCTAGGTCTGAAGGTCTAGGGTCGTTTTTGTCCTCCCAGTCACTTAGGACAAATGGGGTTGTGATGGAATCAGATTCTTTCTTTTCTCCAGAAGGGAGAGTCTGGCTTTGTCATAAAAGGCTTCTGCTGCAAAGAGGCCAGTGTTACCCTCGGCCCTTTCTCCTGCAGCGGGCTCTCAAGGCCTTTCTACACGCGCTTGGACTCGGAGCTCTAGCTAGGCTGCTGTTAAAGGCAGAAGGAGCCGGATAGAGAAAGAAAAAAGAAAACGAACAGGCTGGAAACGGCACAACCCAGAAACAATGATCCAACAGTGAAGCCCTGGACGTAAACACCACAGGCAACAAGGGCAGGTGACCCCAGCTTAAAGCCAGGGTTAGATTGCAATTCGCAAACACCTCTTAGAAGAGGCTCTGAGAGAGCTGAAAGCGGAGGGGCGCCAGTGCCCTCCTCTCCAAACCTCCTCCTGGCTCCTGGGCTGCAGACTGAGCCGGGGACGCCCAGGACCGGAGGAGGAGGAAGAGGAGGAGGAGGAGGAGGAGGGAAAAAAAACCCAGCCCCGGCACCTCCTCCACAGCCAGGCCAAGGTCCAAAAGGGCAGGCTTGGCAAGGCCCGCCCGCCCCCGTGGGCAGCTAATAGAGAGCCGGTGCCTGCTCGCGCTGCACCACGCGCTTTTTCTTCATGCGCCGGTTCTGGAACCAGATTTTGACCTGCTGGTCGCTGAGGTTCAGCCTGTTGGACAATTCCTTACGCTTCTGCCGGTTGATGAATTCGCTGAGCAGGAATTCGTTCTCCAGCTCCGCAATCTGCTGCTTTGTGTACGGTTTCCTCTTCTTGCGGGCCCTCCCCGGGGTCGCTCCCCACGCCAGGCCTGAAACAGAGCCCCGACCCGCGTCAGCCCCCCTCACGTCACCTGCCCGCCCCACAGAGGGTCACCATTGCTGGCGACTCTGTACAGCTGTCCCTGGCACCCCGCCTCCCGTCCCTGCCCGAACAGGCTTGGGGAGCACGGGCACCGTTTACCGTCGGGCAGCGAAGATCTCAGGCAAGAGGCCACCCCGGCCACTTGCACAGTCACGTTCAAGTTGAGCGGGCCTTTGGTGTCTTCCTTGAAGCTGGAGGCGCAAGGCGGCCCCTGGAGCAGGGTCGCAGAGCCTGGAGCGACCCGGCCCACGCCTGCGTAGTCGTACTTGGTACCTTTGAGAGCCGAGGGAGCCAGGCTAGACTCGGGGGCGAAGGGCGGCCTAGTCCGGCTCCTCTCCTCAGACGCGGTGGCCGCATCAGGCGTGTAAAACTTGACCTGTTCTTCGGGTCCGTCCTTGGCGCCCGGAGACTGCAGGCCGAGAGGCCCAGAGCCGGTCAAGTAAGGCTGAGAGAAGCCCCCAAAGGCAGAGGCGGTGGCAGGCTGCGCGGGGGTGCAGGAAGCGGGAGGCGCGGCCCAGGGCAGCGCGCTGCGAGGGTAGGAGATGGGGGGAAGCGCGGCCAGCTGGCTGCCATTGGGCCGCAGGTTGGAAAAGTAGAAGGAGTCCGGTGACTGCAGGTTCAGAAGCGAGCCCACGTAGCCAGCCCTGTAGAGACTGCGCTCACCCATCGCCAACAAAGGGCCTCGGCCGTGCCTGCAACAGTATTTAGTTACAACCCGGAATAAGAGGACCGGCTCAGAGGATTGGACGAAACTTTGCCTGCAGGTTCTTCAAAGCCGGCCATTTCAGCACCGCCTACATCCCCCGACCCGTCCCCCCCCCCCCCTCAGGGTATTATGATAACACCGGCG
This sequence comes from Meriones unguiculatus, assembly GCF_030254825.1. Taxonomy (NCBI): domain Eukaryota; kingdom Metazoa; phylum Chordata; class Mammalia; order Rodentia; family Muridae; genus Meriones; species Meriones unguiculatus. The sequence goes on from NC_083356.1 coordinate 117,890,440, forward strand.
ATGTTCGACGGACGAGGCTGCCAGCAGAGCCAGAGCATGTGGAGGGAAGGCGGAGAAGGCCTTGGAGGGCTTCCAGGCCTGTCTCAGGAGCCGGTGACACTGAGATGAGGGTGTCTCTTGGGAGTTTCCCTGGTCTGGGTTGGTTTCGCCCGCCCCCAGGCTGCCTGGGCCTGGCTGACCTCGCCCGGCTTTAAGCTGCAGTTCACACATTTTCCAGTAAGGGTACCTCTGGGCTTGACCGTGCCCTTGGGTCTGAGCAACGCCGCTCCCGCGACCCATCCCTACCACAGCCGATGCAAGAGGAAAGGCGTCGCAAAGCGCTCTCTAGCGTGGCACCTAAGGACTCTTCACACCCGTCAGGAGTCTGTCCCCAGGAACCGCTCTCTGTGGCGTTGTTTTCCTGACCCCTCAGGTGATTCCGCAGTCGCGGAACCAGTCTCGTGCAAAAGCAAGAGAAGCCATTTATCTCCTCCGGAGTCAACTCGGTGACTAGTCCCTGTGAGCCAGAACCCCTAGGTGTCCCCCTGAGCGTGGAGGAGCCAGAAAAACCAGAGCCACCTGGCCGGGGGAAGAGCAGGACGCGGAGACAACCAGCTAGCTGCATTCCTTGGGTCGTGCCTCCGGGCGGGCACGGGGGGCGGCTGCGGGTTCACTGGCTGGGCCAACAGGGAGGCAGGAGAAGTAGCTGTCCCTGGCGCGGAGCTGTTCCTTGGTGGGCCCTTCTGGGCAGTCCAGAGGGAATAAGGCTCCTCTCCGCCAGAGACCTTGTTACGGGCGCCCGCCCTAGCCTGCAGCAGGACCTGCAGCCCCCGAGCCAAGCTGGAATTGGTTAGGCCCCCAGCTCTGGCAAGGGAGACCACACAGGCGCCGCCGGAGGGCAAGGCTGACCACCTCGCTGGGACTTTATTGTGTGAGTTATGGCGACCAATTGGGCGGCTCTCTCAGGACGCGATCAGCCTCTTCCTCCTGTTCTGGGGCGGGAGGAGGGTGGGGGCGGGGGGAGCCTAGGGCTCCTGGGGGCATTGCTGGAGTTTCCTCCAGCTCAGGCCTCCGAACCCTCTGTTCCCTCCCGAGAGGTGGGAGAAGGCCCAAGTATCACCTCCGTGTTTAGAGGCCTAGGGGAACCCGGGCCTTAGGTGCCCCAGAGCGTTCGTTTCGGAGAGCTGTCCCTTCTCTGCTGGAGCGGCCCCTGGCCTGGGTTTTCCGTTTTAGGGGTGCCAGCACTCTCAGCGGCCCTGCTTCATGCAGAGCTATTCCTAGGTCGGTACGGGCCTGGGGGTGGGGGTGGGGGTGCGGGTGCCACACAGTTCTGTTTGCTCCTCGAGACTAAATGCGTACAGGGACCAAAGGTGAACCGGAAAAGACGGGAACCGTTTAGAGTGTTCTCCCGTTGGGGTTTGGTTTTGTTTTGTTGTTTTGGCCTAATCGAGCCACTTCATTTCCCCGAGTTTAAAACTTTCAAGATCTGGTAGGCAAAGTCGTTTTCGAGATGCTGGAGGCTGAGGCTGAAGGCTGGAGACCGTGAGGGGAGGGGGCGGGGGTGGGGGTGGGGGAAGGAGGCTTGACTGGGAATGCAGGGAGAGGAGAGCATCTGGCGGAGAGTGGCAAGCTCTGCCAATGTCGCCGAACGCCCAGGAGATGGCGAGCGTGCTCCACGCCTGGCGCGGCGCCGCCGCACGGTCAAGATCAACAGTGAAGGGCGGTGGGGCGGGCTCGGGGTCGCCGGCGCTTGCGGTCACGGCCCGCTGCCAAGGCGCTGCGCGGACGGTCTCCGAGAGCCCGGGGTTGTGGCAGCTGACCCAGACAGCGGAGCCAAGGAACCTGACGCGAGGAGGCCTGTGGCGGCGTTTTGGTTTGACCCTGCGCCTCTCTCCCAACACCCTTTTCACCTCTCCGAATCACGAATCGGATCTGCCCATCTTACTCCCTACCCCGATCGCTAATAAGGTGCCAAGTTTCTGAGCAGCTCTCAGCCTCCAACTGAAAGAAAAGCCTTTCTCCAAACTCCCTTGGCCTTCCGGGCTCCCCGCGGGCCTAGCTTCCAGGGCCTCAGCTCTCCTCCTCCCGCAACCCCGAATATAAAAGGCACACATATAAATAACAAAGCCTTCATCTGGTCCTCATTTAGCCATCAATCCAAATACCACCAGAGAGCATTTGAGCGCAATTTTAATCTTCGGCAAACCCCGTTTCTCTTAGGCTCAGCGAAACTGACGTGCGGCCCGCAGATGAAAGGAAACGCTCCAGGCCATTCCTTCTACCCAATACAGGAAACTTGAGAAATGGACCTGGGAGATGAAGTGAGGCCTGGAAGACTAGAACCTCCAAGAAAGAAATGAGGGGACAGGGAGAATGGTGGTTGAAAGAACACTAAGGCCCTTTTTTGTTTTGTTTTGATGAAACACATCTCGTGAACAAAATAGCAAAGCATTAAGCGATCCTTCCCCAAGAGTGACGTCCAGGATGACGTGGCCCACCTTTTCAGGGGGTTATCCTTCTTAGCTCGAACCTCCGTCTGTATCTGCATTTCTCTATCTCTGCCCGTGCCTCCTCCTCTGCAGCTGGCAGTTAGATGGGAAGCAAGTCAAGCTGGACCGGAGAAAACGAAAGCAACCCCCAACTTTACGCCCCTGTGTTCTCTCCCACAGCCCTGAAGGAGTAGTTCACGTACTGCGTGAGCTTTTAGAAATCTGTTTAACTAACTTGCACGTCAGAACGTCAGCTCACGCTAGATTGTAGCAGGAGCTACAAGGAGCCCCGTTTTTTTTTTTCCTGACCGCCATTTCCCAGGAAAGAAAGAAAGAAAGAAAGAAAGAGAAAAAGAAAAAGAAAGAAAACTTCCCGGTCCCCCAAACTTATGTCTAGCTGCTAAGATGTATGACAGTAGTTTCAATAGTCAATATAGCTGTATGCGATATGGGATGTCTGGAGCGTTTATTGATTGCCAAATATGGATATGGCTTTCTCCAATTTCAAGAACTTCATAGCGAAGACATTTATAATGGATCCCCTCTAGGCCCCAAATGTCCCAATGAGTTTTCCTCTGCCCAGGCACCTACATTTGCATTAACTTTAAAAATAAAGAAAATTGTTAAATAAATTGATACTATTGAAAGAAATAAATTTATTGACTTTTAATGAATTGCTCTGGTTAAGAAAAAAAAAACCCGATCATTTTAGACATCACAGTTGATCTCTTCATTGGAAAGCATCACTGTTTGTGTGTGGGGGGGTGGACAGAAATGGAGAACAAAAAATGGAGGTTTCAGAGACCAGAACTGCTTCCCTTCATGTACAGATGCCGAGGAGAGCAAAACTTTATAATAAATAAGAACTGTCTCTACGGGCAGCACAAGCTTGAGAAACACAGATCTCTGAAGAGTCAGTGGAACAAGAGAGTTCTGTTTATTTATATCTCCCTAGGAGTAAAGAGTGAGTTTTAAATGCTCACAACATCTACAAAAATAACCTCTCCGTCGCATAAATATGCAACATTTTTTTTGAAAGTAGTTCAGCATCACTTTCAGAAGTGTCTTTTTCCCTCTTGCTCCTTAGAGCTCCATATTTTAAAAACGTGTTGGATGTTTTAAAGCTCTGAGAGGCCCATGCGTTCAGACAATTAACTTTTTCACTGGGTTCTGGAGAGAAGTTCCCACCCACGGCCACACTGGCTCAGTCTCTTTCCAAGGACTGTGGAGATGGCCTCAGCTCCATTCCCACAGATCCAAGGAAAGTTTATGCCATGTAGGCGTCACTCTGCCAAGTGTAGGTATTTAAATAGCTTCATCTAGAGTTGGAGAAATGAAGGCATTCATGAGGAAAACTGTTTTCAGATTAAAAGATTACAGCTACGAGGCATGCTAAAACCACACAAACAGCAAAGGAGCTTGCCAAAGATAGGGGAGATTGTCTTCACTTCACTCTTAGTAAGGTAGCTGCTTTTAAAGCCATTTTACAGTGCCCTCAACCTCCAAGTTTCAGACTTTCCCAATGATTCTAAGTCACTGAGTGCCCAGAGCTGTTTCCACTTGCCTTGGGGAAACTTCTGAGAGTTAATGATTTAATTACACAATCATAGGGTACAAAATGGCTGAAGTGATTCTGGCCTAATGGATTATAAGCATAATCAGTGCTGGGAACACATATAAAATCCTGCTAAAAAATAAACCTCTAAATCCAACGGGCACTTCTGAAATACAGTTTGGGGGATTATTGAAAAAAATACTTCAAGTTTTTGTTTTTGTTTTTTTGTTTTTTTTATACTGGCCTGGAGGGAGAAACAATGTTTAAAAATTATATATATAAAAAAACAAATCTAGACAAGAACAAAACAATAATAAGCAAGTAAGAAACAGAATTACAAGGTCAGATTGGGCAGCAAAAAGTTTTAGAGCCAGATAAAGGTCAAGAGAGAGAGAGAGAGAAAGAGAGGGAGAAACCGATTCACAATGCTTGCCATCCTAGGCAGGGAAGGGGGGAAATTAAATACATTTTCAAGTCTTTCCAAAGGTATTTTTGGAGACAACTGAAAGCATTTAAACTGTCTGTGGCCAAGCTGGCCCACATCAGGAGACAGTATCTTTGAGCTTGGAGACGATTTTCTTGTCCTTCACTCTTCGATTCTGAAACCAAATGGTTACTTGTCTCTCCGAGAGGTTCGTGGCAGCCGAGATCCGCCGCCTCTTGTCCTTGTTAATGAACTTGTTAATGGCGTACTCGTTCTCCAGTTCTTTGAGCTGCAGTTTGGTGTAAGGCACCCTTTTCTTCCTTCCCCGTCGGTAGACACACATGTCCGGTTGGTTTAAAGCCACATCCCCTAGCAAGGACAACAGCACGGGAAAGTTAGACCAGGCACTGGGAACATCTAAGCTTTAAACTGTGAATGCATCTGTGTGAATGCGTCTGTGCATGCATTCGTAGTGGGTGAAGGGTAGAGAATAAAGAAAATGAGATTGTTTATACTTTATTATTATTTGCTCAAACATATTATTTACACATTATTAAAGAAAGACTATTTGCACTTGGAGACAAAGGCTAATTTGATGGATCATCACGGTTTTTCAAACCGGCATTTTAACAAGCCTGTGATTTTATGGTCTGGTTATTGGGGGAAGCTCCAATAGTTTCTGCAATTGCCAGTTGCATACACTCAAACACACACACACACACACACACACACACAGGTCTTTTACTTAAGCTTTAACTTCTGTTTACTGTGTTTGGGAGTTTATGGGTCTAAGAAGCTTTAGTGGTCATTGGAATCCCATTTGAAAATGAAGGGCTAACTCTGACACCTCTCAGGAAAGGAGCCTCTGTAGTCAGAAGAATGAGAAGCAGAGAGGGCCAGGGGAGAGGGAGTGAGAGGGAAGGAGAGAGAGAGAGAGACGCAGGAAGCTAAAGATCTTGAACTTTAGTGGAGAAAAGCACCTGTGCTGCACGGGGAAGGAAAAGATCACGGAGGAGATTCTTGTTGGGAAAATTACAGATTGCAGGAACTGGACAGATTTTTCTAGTGGTTAGACTCGGCCAGGCCTGGAGCGTGAGTTCCACTCCCAAGCAGGGGCTTCTCGTCTCTTCTCCCCCTCCCGCGCCTTCTCCCTCTTTCTAGCTGGACTCCTACCTGGAAAGGATGATTTCCAAAAATGGGAGCCCTGCGGCTGGTCCTTGGCACAGTACACCTGGCCGTTCCACCCGTTGGCTAGCGTCCAGGACTGGTAGCCCTCCATGGAGATGTACGCCTCGTGCCGAGGTTCCCCCGACCCAAAGGTGGACACCATGTCGATGTAGCCAGGCACGTGCTGGTAGGGGCTCGTGTAGCCCTGGTAGAAGGACACTTCCTTGGCCCGCGCGGGGACCTCGTTGGCCGGGACGCTGCCGCTCGCCAGGCCGGATACGTCCATGTACTTCTCCACCGGGAAGCCTCCGAGGGAGGCGTGCGGCGACGACTTGAGGGCGTTCTGCTGCAGGCCCACGCCGTGCGACATGCGGCAGCTGTAGTAGCCGTTGCCGAAGTGGTAGCCGTAGCCCAGCGCGGGGGCGCCCGGCGGGGCGGCGGCGGTGGCCGCGGCGGCCGGCGCGGGACACTCCTTGGCCCCCGGGGCCTCGGGGCGAGCGGCGATCACCGCCGAGGAGGGCGACGATGACGACGAGCCCGTGCGCTCGGAGGTCCCCGGGTAGGCGAAGCCCGAGGCTGCCGCCGCCGCCGCGGCCGCCGCGGCCGCCGCCGCCGCCGCGCGCCCGGAATGTGGCCCCGCGAACACCGGCGCCGACAGGAAGCCGCGGCACTGGCCGGCCGCCGCCGCCGCGGAGGACGAGGACGAGGCCGGCGCCGCCCCGGCGGCCGCGCCGTCCGCCCGCAGCCCGTCCATGTCCCAGCTCCCCGGGCGGCTCATGGCCCGGCCCGGCCCGGCCCGGGCCCCGGCCCCGGCCCCGCGCACGACACCATGGCGCGCCGCGCCTCCTCCCTCCTCGCTGTGCTCCGCGCCGCGCTCGCTCCCGCCCTCTCCCTCCCGTCCTCTCTCCCTCCGCGAGCCTCCCGCCTCCTGCCCGCCCGCCCGCCCGCCCTCCAACAGGTTAGCTCATCGCGGGACGTTTATAAAAACGAAGTGCAGGTTGGGAGGGGGCCTGGGACGGCCGGGGGGCCGCCTCCCGCCCCGAGGGCGCCGGCTGGGGACCGTGCCATTGGCTGCGCCGGGACACGTGGGGGTGGGGGCGCGGGAGAGCCTGGCTGCCGGCCCGAGTCCGGCTGGACCCACCCACCCGGCCCCCACCCCTCCTCGGCCCTTCGGGAGGCCCACCCCCCGTGCCCGCCCTCCCCCAGACCCCGGAGTCCGCTCGCTCGCTCGGCAGCCACCCCCTTCGTGTTGAGTGCGCGACGGGCCCGTCTCGGCCCTGTCTGCGAGGCGGGCGCCGAGGCCTGCGCCTCCTCTCCCTGACTGCTGTTTTTGCCACCTCTCCTCGGCTCCGCCGGCTGCACACCCAGACGAGGACGAAGGGCAGAGATGGTCAGAGTGGCAGGGGGGCAGAGCGATCCTGTTTTCTTTTTAAAACCTGTTGCTTAATCATTCCTCAGCCTGCCTCTCCACCCCAAGCTCGAGACAGCTCCCTTTTCCTACCTTGAACATACCTAACGGGTCCAAAAGCAGCAGGAGAGCAGGCGGAGCAGATCCTCGGGCCCACAGAATCCCCATGAAGAGCTTTGGGGGCAGCATCAGACTTAAAACTCGCCTCGGAGCCGCAAGCCTAGCAATGGGCAGCGCAGCTGGGAAGTCCACCGCTGCTAGCTCCGTGTCCGCTGCTCTGGGCTAGCCGGACTGGCCGGTTTAGCCTCAGCACGGCCTCCTCCCAGCCGGCCCAAAGACTCCGTGACCAGCACACTGGCGCGAATCCTCTGCGCCGCGCCCTCAGCCTACCGGCCTCTAGCATTTTGCAGCCACCACCCACCCACCCCGCCCGTTACTCACACCAATTAATTGAAAACTTCACTTTTCCCAGGGACCTTTGTTTCGCCTCCCTCTCCAGGCTGCCAACTGCAGGGGATTGAGCGTGCCAAGTTAAAAGGATGTTTTTTTGTTTTTTTTTTTTGTTTTTTTTTTTTTTGTTTTTTCCCCAAGGAAAGTCGGGGCTGGTGACAGGAGCAGTCCAGAGCGCCCAGGTCCGACCTCATGGGGCCGAGTAGGCTTTCCCGGTAGCACGGGAGCAGCTTTTGGGGTCAGAGCCTTAGATAGGACAGCTCCGATGTCTCTGTAATGCCACCCCCACCCCCAGAGTCTCAGCGATCTTAACAACTTATGGGTCTAGGCCTCCTGGGAGCAATAATAGACTTGGTGCGTCAGGAGTGGTGGGTTTGAGAGCCTCAAACCAAGCCAGCGTGGTGCTGTGCTATCAGCCTTCCAGACCAGTTTTATCTTTTAAGGAAAATCACTCCCCTAAACTTGTGATGCTGAGGCCAGCTTGTCACCAGCCTCACCGCCCTCTGATTGGAAGTAGGCTCTGAGGAGGAAGAAGAAGAAGGAGCAAGGACCTCCTGGCCGGGTCTGGCTTGGCATTGCAGGGTGGGCTAAGGGCGTTGGGAGTGTTGACACAAAAAAACACAGTAACCATAAAAGGCTCAAATAAAGGCGGGTAAGCTATGAGAGCGAGGTACGGGAAGGGAAAAGTGAGAGAATTTGTTTGACTTCTAAAAGTCCTTGACATGTTCATGGTCAAATTCAAGCCCTGAGGGTCTCTCCAGGGCTTTGCAGAGTGGCGATGAGCAGTAGTTTGTTGACTGCGGTAATTCTGATTGCTCGGGAGAAGGCAAAAGCTGACTACAGAAGCTGAGCTGCATTTAAAGGGCATGGTAGAAAGAGTGACAATTAGCTATTTCATTCCCCTCGTGTTTCCTTTTCTGAAAGAGAACAACATGGGAGCTATTGATATTCCCCCCCCCCATGGCTTCAAAGATTTGCTGAAATGTTTTTAAAACAGAACAAACAAATAACCAGAACCAACACCTCTTCAATCTTTTAAAACTCAATATTTTAGTAGCTTTGTTGTTCTTTAGGCTTCAGTACCTTTTTTTTTTCTTTTAAACTAATACACCCAATCAACATTATATGTTCAAAACAAAGAAAATAAAATTAGAACCAGAAAATAAATCTTCATATTCTGAGATTCCAGTTGGCACATTAACCTTGGCTTAACTTTTCATGCAAGAACTTAAGTTGTACTTGACTGAGAAGAAATTAATTCTCAGGTTGAAACCTCTCACTGTGTCCTTCTTCCCTACAAAACTCTGAGGTTTCCTAGTAGAATCTGAGGTTTCTCCCTCAAGAGTTATTCAGAAATGGAGGAAGTTCTGAATAACGAATGTTATCCTTTTTTGTGACTTCAACAAAGTTAAGTCTAGGCACATAGGAGTAGGTGACACGAGGAACGGGGCTCTGAGAGGGCCCATAGGCAGAACTCTAATTCCCAGCACCTCAAGGAAGTCACTAGTGTTGGACCATGGTGCTGAGCTGACGGCTGGCAAGGTCAGGATTCCTCTGCTTTTGAAATAACAGGGCTTATAGTTTACAAGATGGGCAGGCAGGTGGGAAGAGGAGTCTGAGGTTAAATGGGAAGACATGTTTTCATTTAGCTTGTTTGTCTTGTGTTGACTTTGTATTTAGTTGAAATTTAATTGTAATCCTTCCTCCCCCCCCCCTTTATTTTTGAGACTTAGACCCACTCTGTAGCCCAGGCTGGCCTCAAACTTCCAAAAGGGGTAGGATTACAGGCATGAGTCACTGCCATGCTTATAACCATTTTCTTTATATGTCCAGAAGCACAGGGTAAGCTCTATATTTGTGTGAGGGTTTATCATAGTGTTTTTTTATTTTTATAGTGAAATTTTAACAAAAAGGAACAAGTTTTGTTAAGCAAGAGAGTTTAGCAATGACAATTGTCTCCAAATACTTACCTATCATGCTGTGAAAAAATTTTTGCTACATTTCCTGATTTTGGTGAAAAACTCCTGGTGCCCTTTAAAGGTTTCTCCAAGTCCTCCTTCACTCCCTTCTCCTTCACTTTCTCCTCTTCCCTTTTCCCTCCTCAAGCATCCTTTTGAGACTTGAATCTGTGCTGGAGTCATGTCCTCTGTTCTTTCTTGTAGATCTTACAAATTGTGCATCTGTGTGGGATGGAAAAATGGATGGATACAGGCTAGAATTTAGACTTATTGAAGTGTCCTGTTCACCAAGAGAGCAATGAGCTCAATTAACTACACAACTGCTGACTATTACAAACAGGATAGCTCGAACCCTTCACAGTGGGGTTGAGGGTGATTCCTTTGGAAGTATTTACCTGGAGGATCACAAAAGTTAATCAAGAGGGTGTCTTTGAGAAATGAAAGATTCGGTAGAAAAAGTCTCAATTCAAAAGCAAAGTCTTAAGTTGAGTAGAACAGGTTGGTTAGTGTTCTCAACCACGTCTGTCTGCAGGCTCTGGAGCTAATTTTCCCTCTCCAGCTAATAACCAACTTCACTCAGGCTGAAAAACAAAACAAAACAAAAAAGCAAACAAACAGTATAAAACAAAACCCAAACAAAATCACACCGTCTGGTGTCGAAAGGGAGTCCGAGCAAGAGCCAGAGAAGGAATCCTGTGTTCGGGGGCATTCTCTAAACCTTAAGGTGGAATCCTTTTGGGTTTAGCGACGAAATTAGACTCCAGTAAATGAAAATGTTGTGCAACAACAAAGATCCTCTCCAAATACCACGTGATTTTTAAAAATTCCAAGTTTGCCTCCCACAGGACTGCAGGCCCTTGTTGGAGAAGGAGAGAAGCCTCAGTCTTGAATGGCAGGAAACAGGAAGGGTCTTCCCTTCCCAAGACATACTGCAGAGGAAGCTCTAGAAGGTAGAGCCAGAACTGGAGAACAGAATAACTTCTTCCTCTCCCTAAATAGAGGCAAGGACGACAATTTGCTGTTTGTCTGACTCTGTGAAACTGCGAGCTTCCAGCAGCTGGTTAAATGCTTACTCTGTCAGCAGTGAGGTCAAGTGCAAGCGCGTTTTTCTCTATGCACAACCCGCGTTGTGGGTATGAGCAAGGCAAAGCGGGTGAAGGGTACGAGGAGTTGAGAGGCTGGCGAAGGACGCCGGCGGCTGGGCTCCGGGATCCCTGAATTGCCCGCAGTTCCCCGCGCCTGGCGCTAGATGTCCCTGCAGGGTCTCTTCTGAGGGCACAGAAACTCCAGGCAAATCTGTGCAGCCTCGGAGTCCAGGAAGAAAGTAGCCACCCCAGCCCTCACGTAAAACCTTCCTAGGGTAGCCTGGAATTGCAGGTGGAGGGGAGACAGAAAACGAAAATTAGCGGGTGGACCCAGGTGACGCAGAGCGCTGGGAGGCTTGCTCTGGGAGGAACGGGAGCACCACGCTGCCAGTGAAGGCAGGTTATTGCAACCCTCATCCTCTCCTGTAAAGCGAAAGCTGGTCCTGAGGATTGCACTTGGCCTAAAGAAAACCTGTCCGGCCCGCAGCTGAGACTCCTCGGGAGCTGCTTACCGACCGTTCACAACCCAGCTCTCCGGGGAGCTTGAGACTCACTTCGGGCTGAGAACTGGCGGCTCCCACAGGAATCTGCCACCGGGAAGCCCAGGGCAGACCTCGCGGTCCTGCTGAGGCGCCCACTGTACTCTCGCCCATCTACTGCAAATCCAGGACGAAATTTTACCTGAACTCACAGGCCAAGCGTTTACCACTTCATCAGGGAGACCCGCTGCTTACAAGAAACAAATACTTAGTATGGAGGCCTAACCCCACCTGCCCTCAGGAAGGAAGGAAGGAAGGAAGGAAGGAAGGAAGGAAGGAAGGAAGGAAGGAAGGAAGGAAGGAAGGAAGGAAGGGAAGAAAGAAGGGAAGGAAAGAAGGAAAGAAGGAAAGGAAGAAGGGAAGAAAGAAGGTGAGGGAGGGAGGAAAAGAAAAAGGGCTTTGTTCTTTGTCTATGTCATTCTTTCCAACAAAACTGTGCTTTTTAGATAATTTGGGGAAAGTTTTTCCGGTATGTCACCTCACTCCCCTCACCTTAAATATTCCTGTGAAGTCATGGGGTATGGTTGGCTTCTTGTCTGAGCGGTCCTGTCTTTGGTGATGCTACTTTGAAGACACCAGAGGCTGAAAACCGGGACAGTTTGCAGCGTCAGCGTCTCCATTTTGGAAAGAGTTTGAGGTTATTGTATTTTTTCAACAAACATAACGGTGCTGCTTTCTCTTTCTCCGCCTTCTTCACTTGGTTCACTGTTTTTGAGGTAGGCCTGCCTTTAAATAAGACATGTAGGGAAATAGGATGAAGGGGAAAAAACGGTTATGCAAAACTTTCAACTCACCACGACTTCTGCATTACTGGAGATAAAAGTTTAAATCATGAGCAATTACCAAAGCTCTCAGCATTAGTTTCCTCGCTCCTGAAAAGCGAGGAGATTGCACAGGGTTGCTCTGATCTTCAGAAGCAATCATCCATGTCAAAATAAAAATCGCTTCTAACTCTATAGTAAATGAGTTATACAAACCAGACAATATTATTAGTAATAGTAATAGGTATAAAATCTAAACACTAAATATTAAAATGGAGTAGTCGCTGTAAAATGCTACTGTCCGCTAGATGCAGTGAAAAGTTATGGGTGTCTTTTACTGTGATACTTTCCCCGACAAGATCTTTAGTGTATTTGCTGCAATAAAGCATTCTAGAAATGCAATGTTAATATTATTTAGAAGGTGCAAAGCAGTTTCAAAACCGTTAATGAGGGAAGGCGTCGCGGAGAAATGCTTTCCATTTTCAACAGACTGAAGTCGCGCCCGGCTAGCTTTTGGAACCAGAGGCGGCGGGTCCTAGAAGAAAGGAAGAGACGGAAGACCCACCCACAGGCGACAGAGGGGTCGTCTTTCTAGGCCGTTGAAGCTTCTGCGAACGAAAAGCGGCTCACAGCCGCTGAGACCGCGAGGAAAACAGATGGGGGCGCCAAATGACAGCAATAAAGGCATGGGCGGATTTCCGCTCAGGCGGAGGGACCGCTGGCTGCCAGAGTCTTGCCCCCCCCCCCCCCCAGCCTAGACCCGAGAGTTTCTTATAGTGTCATGGGTAAGGAGAATTGGTTGCAGGGCCCTCCGGGAGACACTGGAGGACCGACGGCCCGGAGCGGCGGAGCTGGGCGTCCCGGCTGAGAAGCAGCGGGGGGCGCCCGGAGGGGTGGGCTCTCATGCTGTAAACAGCCAACAGGGTAGCTGAAGGCCTGCTCCAGGAGAACGCGAGTGCCAGGGGCCGAGTGCCCGCCAGGGTGGGACGGGGCCACTGGGACAGGGGCAAAGGTGGGCGCTGTTCTCGGACGGAGAGCATCGCCCATCAGACAATTGCTCTGAGCTGGGGAGCCTCGCCGGCTTTCCCACTTACGACTGTGAAGAGGTGGGCTTGACTTTCTCGGCAGGGCTTGCTCGTAGGAATAAGTTGGCGCCGAGGGGGAGAGAGAAACTTTTGGCAACGGCTATATATGTACACATGTATATAAATATCGTTCACACCTCGCCTCCCCTTACATTCCTGACGCGCCCCCAACGGGTCCAAGGTGAAAAAGAAAGCGCCAACAGACAGCTGGGCGAGCAGACCAGGGGTCTGCCCCTAACACACCCCAATGGGCTGGGTGTGTCCCAAAGCGGGGGGGGGGGGGCAGGTTAGGGTCTGAGCGGGTGTCGCGACCCGGGTGCGTCTAGATTGCCAGGCTCTCTAGGCTGCTGCGGAAGCGCGCACGCCGGACCCCCGCGTCCTGTCCCTGTCCTCCATGGACCTCTCCAGGGTGGGCGAATCTCCACCTCGGGGGCAGCAGCCGGGCGAACAGGCGGGATGCGCCTGAGTCGGGCAGGGTGGGGCGCAAGTGCGGGAGAGATGAGCGGATCTGAGTGAAGATTGATCTTCCTTAAAATGGTCGCCACCGGCGTCATTATGACTATCAAAGTTATCGCCAAGAGGCTCAGCCTCCAACCTCGGGCAGGAAGGAGAGGAGACGAGGCTGGTCGGAGACTCTCGGTGCCACCAGGCAGCACCAGAAGCTCCCGGGGGCTACAGGTAAGGGGCCGGGGTGGAGGAGGGGGCGCGGGGAGGCGGAAGAAGAGCAGAGTGGCCGAGAATCCTTTCCCTCCAGTTGCTCTGCTGTGAATCCCTTTATTTGAAAAAAAGGGTGGGGGTTTGGGAGGGAAAGCTGGCAATTTAAAAAAGTGGATTCGGAGCGGCCCCTGTGGTAAGGTAAATCATGATTGTGTTTAAAGTTAGCAGTCGAATTCTGCCATCAAATCGTCCAGTCTAGTTCGTTTCCCCTAGGGGAAAATGCGAGGCTAAGAGAAGCGTATCTACCAGCCAGATTATAAAGCTAAAAATCTAGGGTCTTCGAGTTCAGGACTCAGCCTGCAAACAGTGCTAGAAAATCAGAGAAGATGTAATGATTTCCGTTTGGAGGCACCGACCGGCCCAGCCACGTAGCAAGAAAAAAAAAAGCGTTTTCGAAAGTCTAAAAGGTATTCTCTCTCTCTCTCTCTCTCTCTCTCTCTCTCTCTCTCTCTCTCTTCTCTCTCTCTGTCCGGAGGAGAGCATCCAGACTGAGAAGAGAAAGAACCCAGGATCCTATCTGATAAAATACTGATTATTAATATTTGGTTCTTGAAACAGAAAGATGAGCAGTCCTGACAGGAGCAGGCGCAAGGTCTTCTTACGCAGGTCCTCCTGTATCCTCCCCCTTACCCGCCCCCCTTACGCCCCCAGCTTGTAAACGCTAAAACAAAACAAAACAAAACAAACTTCACAAGGATTTACTCCGGAAAAAATCAAAGCATTATCTATTATTTAACACGTATCCGTGTTGCTGGAAAAATGAGGAAGGCGCTGCGTGATTAGGACCTGAGGGGCAGCCCAGCAAACTGAGAGCGTAATGATGCCCCTAAATGAAGGGGGAAATGTGCCGCGGCGTGCTCTATTAATCAGACTGTCAATTTCACCCCCGAGGCCAAACCCCCGGGCGAGCAGAACTGGCTGGGAGCGGGCAAAGGAGCGGAGCCTTCTTCCTCACTTCTCGTGTCTTCTCGACTCCTACCTGGATCTATTTGTCTGCTCTGAAGCCGCCTTCGTTACCCACTGACAGGAGCGTGTATTTATTTGCTTATAAACCTGTTACAATAAATGATTATTCGAACGGCGTCATTCGTACCTTAATGACGAGCGGGCGCTACTTTTTGATGAATGACATCTCCGACTCAGAAGGATGTATGGGTCATTTTGACCAGTCATTCCCTCGCTCTGGCATCCCACAATTTTTTCCGCCTCCCTCCAAAAGAGATAATAATATTTAGAGCCGCTTGCTGGGGCTGAATGAGAATCGGCCCTAGGCGCAGCCCATCATTAAGACGGGACAGCCAGGCCACTGTGACATTTTTTAGAAAGCTGAGATGATGGAGAGAATAAGAAAAGAGATGATTCTGATGGAGAGAGGGCTACACAGCCCCACTGCCGGCAAGAGGTTCTCCAGCTTGTCCGATCCGGCCGGCGGGGCCGTGCTGGAGGCCCTGGAAAATTCGCAGCACCCGGCTCGCCTCAGTCCGCGCCTGCCGTCCGCTCCGCTGCACGGCGCGCTGGGAGACCTCCCCGCCAAGGGCAAATTCGAAATCGACACTCTGTTCAACCTGCAGCACCCGAGCAGCGAGACCACCGTCTCCTCCGAAATCGCCCCGGCCACCGAGGCCCGCAAGAAGCCGGCTCACTACTCGGAGGCGGCCGCCGAGGCCGACATGAGCGGCGACGTGGAGGTGGGCTGCTCGGGGCTGCGCTCCCCCGGCGGCCTGGGCCCCGCGCCGCTCAAGGAAAACAACGCCAAAGGTAACGGGGCGGCCTCGGACCCGGGCCCCGTCCCCCCCGGTTCCCCCCCGGCTCCCTCCCGGCTCCCCGGCAGCTCCCCCGGCGCCCCGGCCGGCCTCTGACTTTTAACCAAAGTGCTGCTCGGGGCCGGCGGGGGCAGGGGAGCGACGCTCGCCGGGGACCGTGCCCCCCGGCTCTGCGCCTGGGGCTCCCCAGCACGGCGCCCGGCCTGTGCAGCCTGAGCGGCAAGGCCCAATCGCCAGGCTTCCCGCCCGCGGATCTCAGAGCCGGGCACCCCACCCCACCCCACCCCATCCCGGCTCAGTTGCTTTTGGGGTACCGTGGGCAGGAGCTCCGAGCTGGGCTGCCCCTGGAGCCCCCAGCGCCGGGCGGAGGGGGCGCCCCTCTGGCCTCGCACCTCCCGGGAACCGCTTCGGGCCAGCGGCAGAAAGTAGACAGCTCTGCCCCGCACGGTCTGAGCTGCAGACGCCTCGAAAATCTGAGCGGCTTCTCAGCCCCAGAGGCTGTCAAAGAAAGGTTGGAGGCCGCGCTGAAAAGCCGCCCTGTGCTTTCCAAACTCGGCTCCTCAAACTGCGTCCGAGGCAGGCATTTTCCCTCGGCCAATTTTCCTGCCGAGTGGAAATTTTCTAATTATTGGAAGAAGAAAAAAAAAAAAGAGCAACCCTCTCGAATTCCGTTTCTATTATTCGGCTAGGAAGGGCTCCCCAAACTTCATTGATTCCATTAACAGCAGCAATTTGTAAGCCTGACAGTCCTCATCAATTTTGACAGCGGCTTCCCTTCCCGGAGCGCCCAGCTAGCAGCCCCAGCTCAGGGTTCTCGGGGCCCCCGAACGGCTACTCATGCTCTGCGGACTGTTTGCTTGCCAGGGTACGCGGAGAGCGGCTCGGTGCCGGGCGCCACCACGCCGGCCTCGGGCTCCGGCCTCGGCAGCCTGCACGGAGGCGGCGCGGCCGGCGGGGGCGCGGCGCTGGGCGGCTCCGGCTCGGGCTCCGGCGCCGATCAGGTGCGGCGCTACCGGACGGCCTTCACCCGCGAGCAGATCGCGCGCCTGGAGAAGGAGTTCTACCGGGAGAACTACGTGTCCCGGCCCCGCCGCTGCGAGCTGGCCGCCGCGCTCAACCTGCCGGAGACCACCATCAAGGTAGCGACTCGGGCCTCCCTGGGCCACCTGGGGCCATTTGTTTGTTTGTTTTATTCCTTTATTTTTGCCCCCTTTCCCCTTTTCGGGGTGGCGAGAGTTGGGCGTGGAAGCCCGCAGGGTTTGTCACCGAACGGGCAGGCTTGTTTATTCCTCCTGAGCCGAATCCCAGTCGGCTGGCAGGCCCGGCAGACCCGAGGAGGATGCCCGGAACGCGAGGCCCGGGCGCCAGCCCCTCGCCCTGCTCCGCTCTGCCCAGCAGCTGTCCAGGTGCCCCTCTCCTGTGCCCAGGGTCCCGCTTTGCCCGCAGCTGTGAGGCAGGCCGGCTTTTGTTTCTCTGGCGCAAACCCGAGGTGAAACTCCTCATTCTCTCCTGACCTCGGAGCTTTATTCCCCACACAGTCTTTGCTACCTGGAGAAAAGGTTATTTAAAATACCGACTGGGTTGAGAACGTAGTTTCCTAAAGAAATTTTCTCTTGGGCAGCAGGAAACAACGAAATGTTCCATATAGACGTGTGTGTGTATATATTTAGGTATTAATTTTTATTATGCATTCGGAAGAGAAGGGAGGGACCAGGTAGGCTTGAGGACTTCATGGGGCAGAAGTGACGGGGTTTTCTTCCTTTTCGAGTAGGGACGAATGATGTCTTTATTAGACAGTCCACCAGGAGCGGGCAGGAAAGTTCCCTTTCCAGGCTCCGGGCGCACAGCTTTTTGCTACTCATTTAAAGCAAATGATTCCAACAAAATCATCCTTTCAATACCCTGAACGGACCCGTGTCCCCAGGGGACGGTTCCCGCAGCTTGGAGGGCTCAAGGCCCGGAGCCGCTCGCTCTCAGAGAGACCTCGAGGCAGCCCCTCTCCAAAGGCTGCGCAGAATCCCCGTGCAAATCCTGGGATTGACGGCCGGGGCTTCGGGGAGGCCGGGCGGTGGCTGGGGAGCCGGAGGGAGAGGAAGGGCCGGTTTGGGATGAGGGGAGAAAAAAAAGGCAAGAGTAGAGCCGGGACCCCGGGAGCCGCGCCCGGCCCCGGAGGGGAGGGTTGCGGCCGGGGAGGGCCCGCGAGTGTCGGTGCGCCCCGCGCCGTCCGGGAGAGCAGAGGGCTGCGGGCCGGAGCCGGGGGCAGGCGGGGGAGGCTGGACGGGGCGTCCGAGGAGGGAGGCCGGGAGGCTGGACGGGGCGGCCGGGGCGGCCGGGCTCCCTGACGAGGCGGCGGCGCGGCTGTCCCCGCAGGTGTGGTTCCAGAACCGGCGCATGAAGGACAAGCGGCAGCGGCTGGCCATGTCGTGGCCGCACCCGGCCGACCCCAGCTTCTACACCTACATGATGACGCACGCGGCGGCGGCCGGCGGCCTCCCGTACCCGTTCCACTCGCACGTGCCGCTGCACTACTACCCGCACGTGGGCGTCACGGCGGCGGCGGCGGCGGCTGCGGCGTCGGGGGCGGCGGCGGCGGCCTCGTCGCCCTTCGCCACGTCCATCCGGCCCCTGGACACCTTCCGGGCGCTGTCGCACCCCTACTCGCGGCCCGAGCTGCTCTGCAGCTTCCGCCACCCCGGCCTGTACCAGGCGCCGGCGGCGGCCGCGGGGCTCAACAGCGCGGCGTCGGCGGCGGCGGCGGCAGCGGCGGCGGCCGCGGCGGCCTCGTCGGCGGCCGGGGCGCCCCCCAGCGGCGGCTCGGCGCCCTGCTCCTGCCTCAGTTGCCACAGCAGCCAGTCCGCGGCCGCCGCCGCCGCCGCCGCCGCCGCAGCCGCCGCGCTGGGCTCCCGGGGCGGCGGCGGCGGGGGAGGAGGAGGAGGAGGAGGAGGAGGCGGCGGCGGCGGCGGCGGCGGGGGAGCCGGGGCGGCGGGCGGCTCGGACTTCGGCTGCGGCGCCGCGGCCCCGCGCTCCGAGAGCGGCTTCCTGCCCTACTCGGCCGCCGTGCTCAGCAAGACCGCCGTGCTCAGCCCGCCCGACCAGAGGGACGAGGCGCCGCTCACCAGATAACTACGCCGCCGCCGCCGCCGCTCCCCGTCCCCCGCCACCGCTCGCCCGGCGTGCGCCCCGTCGGGGCTCCCCTCCCCCAGCCGCCCCTCGGCCCGCCGCCGCCGCTAGGGGGCGCCCCGGGGCGCGGGAGGGAGAGAGAGGGCCGAGGGGGGGAGGGAGCCGGCGGGAAGGCCTGGCGGGGTCCCCCCAAATGATCTCTATTTTTGTATCTCCAACCTCCTCGCCGCCCCCCTCCCCACCCCCGACCCCGCTCTGCAGGCCCCGCCGACCCCTCGCCCGGCTGGACCCCCCGCCCGGCTCTTCCAGACGCGGCTCCCCACGCCGCCCAGACTCCGGGGTGTCTGGGCCCGGGGTCCTCGTCACCCGGGGAGGCGGCCTGAAGCAGTGGGGGCCCCGACAGAAGGAGAGGGGCCACTGGGGCGAGCGAGCGAGCGTCGCCCCCGGGGTTCCCGCTGCTGCTCTTTTGCTCGTCTTGGAACGGGCCGGGGAAGGTGGGGGACGGAGAAGGCAGGTTTCTCAGCCAAAGCTCGCCCGGGCCTTTGTCCGAGGGGAGCGGGGGCTGGAGGGGCGGCAAGCCGGGGGGCAGGCGGGGAAGGCTGGGACCCGGGCAGCGGACAAAGCCGGCGGGGACAGGCCCGCGGCCTTCCACCACTGTCCCCTCCGGTCTCTGCTGTCAGCGCTTAGGGAAGGGAAGGGTTTTGTTTTTGTTTTCGTTTTGTTTGTTTGTTTGTTTTTTTCCCCTCTGCATATTTGGTGCAAAATGTCTTGAGGATGGAGGTTGCCACAGCCAGTCCGGGAAGGGAAGGGAGAGGAGAGGAGGCGCGGGCCACGCTGACAGGTCGTTGGAGCTTGTGGAGAGGCATTTTCATCTCAGTTTTCCAACTGTCGAGTTCCACTCCATCTGGGAAATACTTGAATCCCTAGATACACGATGTTACCCTGAAATTTTTTCCCTTAGACTTTTATGAGTTCCAACTCTGCGCTCCTCACGACCCCTCCTCTCCTTGTTTTCCTTTTCCTCGGGTGAACCGGTCCTTGGCTTATTTCTCGCGCACGCCTGCTGCCTTGTTCTCTGCAAAGCCACCGCTGGGTTGCTGAGGCCTGCTCGGCCAACCCTGGCTACAGGGGGGTTTCCTGGAACTTGAAGAAAGGTACATCAAAACCCGCCAGTGTTAACTGCCACGTCAATTTTGATGCTAATAATGTGCAGATTATGACGAAAATTGCCAATCATGCTCTCTGATGGACCTCCTTTGAATGTGGAATTGGAGAA